>NC_142138.1:57415000-58040000 GCF_024610735.1 Ursus americanus | reverse complement strand
CTCTGCCCAGGAAATCAAAGAAATACAAATTAAAATGGCATTAAACACCACTGGAATGTAATGAAATGAAGATAATCAATGCAGTTTTCTATTGCTGGGGTAACAAATCACCAAAACATTTCGTGGCTTAGAAGAACCCAAGGTATTCACTTACGTTTCTATAGTCAGGAATCCGACACATCTCCTTGGCTTAGATCATGGTGTCGGCAGGGCTGTGTTCCTTCTGGAGGCTCTAGGGGAGAATACATTTCCTTGCCTTTTCCAACTTCCAGACCTCTCCCACATTCCTTGGCTCGTGGCCCCTTCCTTCTTCAAAACCAACAACCTAGGGCTGAGTCATTCTCACTCAGCTGTCTTTCTGGTTCCCTCCCGTCTCCCTCTTTTACTTCTAAGGACACTTGTGATTACATTGGCCCCATCTGGATAATCCAGGATAATCGCCCCATCTCAAGATCAGCTGATCAGCAACCTTAATGCCCCTTTGTTAAATAAGGTAACCTCCTCAGGTTCCAGGAATTAAAGGGAACACCTTGGCACGGGGTGGGGGGGGGGGGGGAGAGGGGAATTTTCCACCTACCACAGCTGGAAAGAGTGTAGTGAGTAGATCCTCTCAAGTTTTGCTGGTAAAGGTGGACATATGCATACAATTTCTGGAAAGGAAGTTGGTAGTTTGATAAACTTGGCCTTAAAATGTTCATATCGGTCCATTCAATGATTCTAATAATCTGTCCCAAAGAAATAATGCTAAATATGTGTGGGGGTGGAATTTATACACGAAAATGTTCATTGCCCCCTTTACTTATACCACCAAAAAACTGGACACAGCCCTAATGTCCAGTGGCGGTAAGGCTAAGTAAACCATATTCCATCCATATAAGGAAACATTTTGTTGACAGTAAAAGGTTTGTTTCTGAGAAGCTTTTAATGAAATGAAAATATTTGTATGCCCTGATGTTAAGTAAAAAGAGGAGGACGTTTGTACTTTCTGCTCAGTTTTGCTGTGAACCTTAAACTACTCTAAAAAAAAAAAAATAAAGTGGGGCGCCTGGCTGGCTCAGTCGGTCAAGCGCCCCACTCTTGATCTCGGAGTTGTGAATTGGAGCCCCATGTTGGGTGTAGAGATTATGTAAAAATAAAATCTTTAAAAATACATAAATAACATAGGCTCCCTTACAAAAATAAAATAAAGTCTATTACTTTAAAAAAAAAATCGGAGTTTCAATTTCTAGAAGAATGACCATGCAATCCCCACGTTCAACACGAAGTTTTACGAAATCTGGATCATTGTCACAGCCTTTTTGTGCATTTTTTGCTTTCACTGTTTGGAACTTGTTTTGCCTTCTCAGCGCACACATTAACACGAGAATGAAAAAGAGAATACAAAACAGTCATAGATACAATATAATCTAAAAAAAAAAAAAAGATGTACAAAAAAGCCTAGAAAAGAAAATGTTAAGGGTGGTTGTTACCTCGTGGGTGGTGGGATTATCTGTAGGTGAGTTTTCTCTGTGTACCCAGCTTTTATTTCTTTTTAAATTGCTCCTTAGGTCCAGAGAACTGGGTTGATCATAACCTTTCAGGCCGAGCCACTTCTATTTATTTATTTGGTCTGTTTGCTGGTTATTTTGATAATGGAGGAAGTACCCCCACAGGTGATATTCAAAAGGAAAACACCCCAAAGCATACCCACCGCCTCAACACATGCTCCCTGTTCAAGATACCCCTGGACCCGAATCCCATATTTCTCTTTTCTTTGCTCTCCTTTTTATATAGTTTTATTGCAACGATCGTGGGATTGCCCACCCTCTTGCGAAGTCCTTTTCTTTCATCTTCTTCCTAAGAGTCTTGCAAAGAGGGAAGTGCTTTTATTCTTAGACAAAAAGAATTCTACACTCAAGCAGGGGGTGTTGATAGAATAGTAACTGACGAAATGCCATTTTAACTATTTATTCTTCAAACCATCTATAATCATTCCAGTTATACCCGCGCTCCGTTCAGAAGTTGGAGTTTAACCCCTGAGTGTGTGGTGGTCAAATCCCACTCCCGGTGAAGGCAGGTGTTGAGGAATAGGGGACCCGTGCCTTTCTTGTGGGGACACCCACTTTTCCTGGTCTCCTTCTCTAGTCTGTGTCAAGATGGTGCCAGGCCGTTTCTGCCTCACGAAACACAGTTGACCCACCTGGAGTCCCGATGGATATATTCAAGGCCAATAGCCCAAGCTTCTTCAGGTCAGATTAGTTGCAGGGCTCCCCGCTGATATCTGCGTTCGAGGATTCCCCTTTAACGCTTAACCACTTGGTAAAAATGTTACCTGGAGACATCTTATGAGCCTCAGCTCTATGCCTTCAGACCCATAGGTCTTAACCAAGGCCCCCTGCCAGAATCAGTTGAGAAGCTTTCAAAAAATACAAACACCTGGGACCAACCCCATTCCAGGAGGTTCTTTAGGACTGGTGCAAGAATTTTGAAGTACTCCCCCAGGAGGCCTGCTACACACTCTTAGTTAGGAACCATAGTGTCAGACAACGTCTGGCCAAGGCTCATGCCTGTCTTTGTCTTCACCAAACGCTTCAAGGCAACGCAGGTTCCTCAGCTACCTGGCTGTTAGCCCCGTGTCTCAAGAAACAGATGTCCATCTTTTGTTTTCCTCATGCCTCCTGGCAAACTGACATTCACCTTCTGACTATCAAGAAAAGAGCGAACTGTCCTTGAGAGATGCTGGTGTTGGCTGTTTTGCATATTTTGGCCACGGTGGTTTCCTGCAGGCATTTTAGATCTCTTTCTTCTGGCCCGTCTCTGCTCTGTCTCTTTTTATCTCTCTGTCCCTTCCCATCTCCGTTTCAGATTACCCTCCAGTCCGCTTTGTTCTTTTCCCCCATGTTATAGGTAACTGCAGGCTTCCATCCTCCACTTCTGAGACCTGCGAGGCCAAAGGATTTCTCTCTCTAGGATTAGTTTGAAAAATTCTGCAGAAAGACCTCATTTGAGAGGCAATTCAAGTAATGGCTTAGAGCAAGGACTCCGGAGCCAGAGTTCCAATCCTGGCTGTGTGTACACAGCAAATTACCTAAACTCTTTGTGTCTCAGTTTCCCCAACTGTAAAATGAAGATGATAATTATTCCTACTCCACGGAGCCGTTGGGGGATATCAGTGAGCTAATGATGCACTCAGAACAGTTCCTGGTACGTGGTAAGTACTGCATACATAGGTGACCAGGCCTCCTACAGGCCACCCAAGAATGTCTAAATTGCTTTATGAGCTCAACTTTCTGAAAGCAGAAGAGATATGGTGAGCTCCATTGCTGGACCTAATTCTAAAACATGTATCAATAGCAGTTTGCAATGTAGAAGTGATATCAGGGAGCCCTTTATGGTACAAAAAGGACTTGGGCCCATAGGACATATTTAGCCATGTTCAGTTCCCTCAAGGAAAGCAGATTTCAACCAACTGGGAAATTTGCATGAGTCAGAAAGTTCGAAGGAGAATACGGCTAAAGAGGGACATAAATCTCCAGGAATAAACTTCTCATTATACAATCACAGATTAATCAAGGAAGCATGCTCGGCCCCTTTCTTCTCCCCTTCCCTCATATGTTTCATCCCTTTCCAAGTACTGTCCATACAACATCCTAAATTTGCCTCGGCCTTTCTTCCCATCCCCATATCACCCACTCTTGCTCAGGCTACCTCTATTTTTCAGCTGGGCTGTAGCTTCAGCTCCCCAACTGGCCTCCTTGTGCCAGCTCTGCCTTTTCTAGAGTTCCGATGTGTTCCTCATTCTCTACACTGTAGCTACGGTGATTGTTTTGAAATAGAAATATGATCATATTCTTGCTGTCTTTGATCCCATCTTCACACCCTAAAACCACTCAATGGCTTCCTGGGGCTGTCAGGATAAGGAAAAACAGCTTGAACAGCCTCCTGGGCCCTGCAGAGTGGGGCCATCACCTGTCTTTCCAGCTCCACCAGGTCCACCAGCCCTGTCTCATTCTTTCTACCCACAATGGCCTTCCTTTGGGCCTAGAGATGATCCTTAAGCTTCCCTGTGCCACAGGGCCTTTGCATGTGCTAGTTTCTTCCTGGAATACTCCCCCTTTTGCCTTTAATAAAAAAAATAATAAACTTCATTTTTCAGATCAGTTTTAGGTTCACAGTAAAACTGAGAGTACAGAGAATTATCATATACCCCGTCTTTCCCCACCACACACACGCGTGCGCACGCATGCACACACACACACAGCCTCCTCTACCGTTAACATCCCACACCAATGTGGTACATTTGTTACAATCCATGCATCAACGTTGACACATCATCATCAACCAAAGTCTATAGTTTACACTACGGCTCACACTTTGTATTGTACACTCTATGGGTTTGGACAAATGTATAATTACAAATAGCCACCCTTACAGCATCATACAGAATAGTTTCACTGCCCTAGGTATTCCCTGTGTTCTACCTATTCAACCCTCCTTCCCCCAGACCTTAGCAACTATTGATTTTTTTTTTTTTTTGCTGCTTTCATACTTTTACCTTTTCCAGAATTTCATATAAGTTGGACTCACGGATTATACATATAACCTTTTCAGATTGGCCTCTTCCATTTAGTCATATGCTTTAATAAGTTTCCTCCGTGTCTTTTCATGGCGTGATTGCTCATTTCTTTTTAGTGCTGGATAGTACCCCACTGTCTGCACGTACCACAGCGTACGCATCCCCTCACCTACTCTCGGGCATCTTGGGTGCTTCCAAGTTTTAGCAACTATGAATAAAGCTGCTATAAACATTTTTGGGGGGGTGGACAAAGTCTTTAGTTCATTCGGGCAAATAGCAAGGAGCGTAACTGTTGGATCCTATGGTAAGAGGGTGTTTAGATGGATAAGAAACTGCCACACTGTCTTCTCAAGTGGTAGCACCATTTTGCATTCCCACGAGCAAGGGAGGAGAGCTCCTGCCGCCCTGTGTCCTCATCAGCATTTGACATCATCCGTGCTTTGGATTTTGGCCATTCTACTAGGTGTGTAGTGGTATCTCATTGTTGTTTTCATTTGCAATTTCCTAATGACTATGACGTTGAACGTCTTCTTCTATTTACCATCTGTTTGTCTTCTCTGATGAGGTGTCTGTTCAGATCTTTTGCTCACATTTTTAAAAGACTTTATTTATTTATTTGAGAGAGAGAGAGTGTTCAGGGGAGGAACAGAGGGTGAGGGACAAGCAGACCCTGTGCTGAGCATGGAGCCCAACGTGGGGTTCAATGTCACCACCCTGAGACCAGGACCTGAACTGACATCAAGAGTTGGTCGCTCAACTGACTGAGTCACCCAGGCATCCCTCTTTTGCTCATTTTTAAATTGGATTATTTTCTTCTCCCTTTTGAACCTCAATAAACACTTCCTCCTCGTCTTTTAGATCTTAACTCGGTGGTCCCTTTTTGCATCTTAGACTAGATTTAGAAAACAACAACTCCTGAATTCGTGGAGTGCTATGGACCTCTTCTTCGCAGTTATCATCATGGCAATTGTATACTATTTGCTCGATCATTTGAATACTGTCTGTTTCCCTGAATCTGTAAGAGCAGGCACCACATCTGGCTTTGTTCCCTGGTATACCAGTAGTGCCTAGCACATGGTGGGGGCTGCACGAGTGTCTGCAAGTGAGGAATAAACTAGTAACCTCGCTGAGAAAGAAGGTAGAGTGGAGGAGGAGGAGGGGTCATCCAAAGAAACCACCGCTAATACAGAGTGAGTCCAGAATTTCAAAGAGCATGTCTAACAGTGGGAGGAGGCAGAGGGCCAAAAACAAACGCCAAAAAGCACAAACCTGTAAGACGGATGTTTGGGAATACTAATGTGTAAAATGAGCTGAGCCTTCAACAAACGGCTGAGGCCACAGAAAGACTGATTTAGAAAATTATTTGGAGCAAGAAAAATAACAAGGAAGAGCCAGGCCCCACCCTTAGTGGAAGGGGCATAATTTTTAATGCATAATGTTTTTCTCCCTCAAGAATAGTGATTCTCAAACTGGAAAGTGTAAAGGCAAACTCCAGAAGACGAGTATCAAGCCCAAGATCAGGGAAGAGGTGTGGGAGCGTCTGGCCACATTTCACAAACTTCAACTTCAGATGAATCTCATCAGAACTGGGAGATAAGTTTACAGAGCCACTGTCCATGAATTCTGAAAAATTCGGGGAAGGAGCCAACAGCCAGGGATACAGGAGATGTTTCTGAGTTTTCAAAAAGGGAAAGAATGTGCATTCGGGTTGAGTTAATTACCTCTGACTTCCAAACATGACATGGATTCCTGGCACGGATACGCACTAGAAGTGCGATGGGGTACCTAGAGTGGAAATTTACATTTTTCTACTTTGATAAGCCACCAATCAAAGACACCCGCGGGCAAAGTGGAGGCAGCAAATCACCCTGGAGGAAGTCTTTGTTCCTAGAACAATGTCACGAATGGCACCCTTCAGTTATATAAATGGAGGCAGCCAGGTACCTTATCCCGAGAACAGGATATAATTGAACATTTTCCCCTGATGTATAGCTTGACAAAGGCTGTTCTTCTCCATATTTTTGGTGTGAATCGCTGGTTGCTGGAAGCAATTGGACACGTGTACAGGCGCGAGGGGCCTGGGACACCAAGGATCAGGCTCAGTCCCTTCTGGTTTGAGGCTAAATACTGTTAGATGTTCTCTAACGGGCTGCAATGATCCTATCTGACTAGATGGCCAAGGGCCCTCCACGGCAGAGGGGGAAACTGACCAGGGAGGAAGGGAAAGTATTAAATGTTGACTTGATTATTTTCCAGCACTTTGTGTGGCTGAGGCCGATGCACCCTTTCCGGCCAATTGCCCTGGAAGATCTGGAGTAGGAGCCCAGGGTGGCTCATTCTTGTGTAAGCATGACGCTGGGGAAAACTCCCGGTGGCCTGTGCCGAGAGCTAGACCGTGGGCATTAACGCAGCAGGGGCTGGGTGGGGCCTTCTGTTTTCAATAGTGATACAGATGGTAGCCCCAGAGAGAGAGCCTGGTTCCCCCAGCCGAGCCCTGCCCAGCTGTACAACCCCACACGGGCAGCAGGGAGGGAGAGATTTTTGTTTCGTTGGTGTACTGGGTTGAACGGTGTTTCCCACCCCACCCCTCCAGCCCCCCGACTTCGTGTCCATCTGAAACTTCATCATGTGAACTTATTTGGAAATAAGGTCGATGTAGATGTAGTTAAGATGAGGTCATCCTGGATTAGGGGTAGGCCCTAAATCTAATACAACTGGTATTCTTGTAAGACGAGAGAAGGACCCACAGAGACTTCCAGGGAAGAAGGTCACATGACCACAGAGGCAGCAATTGTAGGAATACACTGCATGCCAAGGAATGCCAAGGATTGCTAGAAAACACCAGAAACTGGGAGACGGGCATGGAGCAGATCTTCCCGCAGTGTCCGGGAGGAAGCGACTCTTGCCCACACCTTGATTTCAGGCTTCTGGCCTCCTGAACTGTGAGAAGTCACTTTTTATTGTTTTAAGCCATCCAAGGTTGTGGTACTTGGTTCCGGCAATCCTAGAAACAAACTGATTTGGGCATGTACGGATTCGACAGACGAATCTGGAAAGTAAGAAATGATGTGACTCTTATTTGAATTCCAGTCTGGTAAAGCGAGTTACGCCAGTTCCAGATTATTAAGCAGCTGTCTTATCTGTTCTGATTAATCAAGAAAATGCTGAAATGACAACGTCTTAGAATATTTTTGTGGCTTAGACTAGAAAAATGTGGGTTAGATGATAATACAAGTATGAGGGTTTTAGCCGGCCTATCACTCAATCGGACCGATTGACTGATGCTGACCCACTGAAAATGGAAAACTCCCTCCTTTACAGTGACTTGGATAAGCCTTGGAATGTGTTCTTATCAAATATATAAGTAATACAGAGTTGGTAGGGATAACATGATAGATGGCAGGT
This sequence comes from Ursus americanus, assembly GCF_024610735.1. Taxonomy (NCBI): domain Eukaryota; kingdom Metazoa; phylum Chordata; class Mammalia; order Carnivora; family Ursidae; genus Ursus; species Ursus americanus. The sequence continues at coordinate 58,032,040 of NC_142138.1, read as the reverse complement.
CCCACATCCAAATTAATTAAGAGCTGGAACGATGAGCCAAAAGCCCCAAGATGAAATTTTATGGGGAAAAATGTAAAGCGAAGGTTCAAAAAGTCAATGAAGAATGAACTGCAGGAGATCTGGATTGAAAACAACTCATGTGCGAAGATTTGGGGATATTTACAGTTGATCCCAGCTTAAAAGGAGACAACGATATCACTTGGTTACTCAAAAAGGTAACACAGTTGTATACCACATTGATACAGACCCACTAACACCAGCTAACTCTCTAATCAAGTTTCTCACCCATGGTTAAAATGATTTTCATATAAGTCATCAATGTGTTCACTGGGAAAACCAGACAATTCGTGGCTAGCTTTGAGACACGGGAATAACGAGGTACGCATACTGGTAAGGAGAGGAAGCCTTCCCAAGGAAAATGCTCGGAATATAGAAAATACAAAATGAGCAGCCTTGAGATTCCACACTGTTCCTTCCCGATGGCAGCCTTCTAGGCCGAGCAGTCAGAGAAGCTGAAGCAGGATCAGGCAGGAGCCGCAGCATGGCAGAGTGCCACGCCAACAAGGTAGACCAGCATATGAGCAACTGGCCATGAGCGGCAGCAGTCCCTGACCATCCCCAGCCCGGACCTCTGCAGCGCTCACTTCTGCCTTCAGCCTCATGTAAATATCTCTTGTGCCCCACCCCTCCCCCCACCATACAGGGAAGGGAACTCTGGGAGATGTAGTTCCAGCTTAGGTCCACTGATAATTTTGCAAATCCAACACAACATCTGAAAGACAACTGGCTCACTTGTCATTTAGAAATAGTATGAGACTTCCCAAAAAAATTGCAAAAGCATTCCTATAAACTCTTCACCCAGCTTTCCCAAATGTTAACATCTTCCACAGCCAGGGCACAATGATCCAAACCCGGAGATGAACATTGCTACTCTTAGCTGATTTACAGATGCTATTCAAATAGAGTCACTTGTCCCACTCTTCTCCCTTTTTCTGGTCCAGAACCCAATCCAGGCTCCCACACGGCATTTATGTCATGTCTCCTTAGTCTCCAACCGGGGACAGTTTGTCGGTCTTCTAAAAAGATTTCCCCAGAGTAAATTTGACAAACCAGAAAATGTCTACAACAGCGAGGATCTGGAAAGTGAGAACTCCAAGCACCTGTTGCCAGAGCTGGAGCTGTCAGCCTAGAGAGGAAAGGTCTTAAGGGGATGCATTACTTGTCTTCAAAACCCTGAAGACCTCCATGCAGAAGACAGAGTAGAGCGTTCAATATTGCCCCCAGGGATGCAAATAGAACCAAGAGGTAGAATTACCCTTTGGAAGATTTCAGCTCGGCACTAGGCAGAACATTCTATCAATTAGAATGAACCAATCATACACGGGGCCTTGGCAGAACGGGCGCAAGATCCAGGCAGAAGATAAGCCTGAGTAACAGGAAGCCAGGGCCAGGGAAGGAGGGCGGGGAGGGGGTGGCGTCAGAGCAGGAACAGCCATGGGGCTGCTGGCCCGGCCCTCCTGCCTTAGGGATGTCAGACTCAGGGTGGAGAGCAGAGCAGACAAAGGCTTGACTGGCAGGTCTAATAGAGCAGGTTAGCAAGACTGCAGCAGGAGCAGAGGGCGATTCCTCTAGCAGGTGTGCTGACGAAATCACTGTTACTAGGCAACAGGAGGCTTTGCCCCCAGTCCTCCCAGCAGACTGTCTGTCCAGTCTGCTCACTCTTGCAAGCTCTCTGACTCTCATGACGGGGAGAGTGTCCCCAGAGGGGCAGAAATTGTGTCCTTAGGTCTGGAAATTCCAAGTTGGTGCAGAAAGACAGGGATGCTTCTTAGGGGGTATTTAGGCATGCCGGGGGCTGGAAAGTGCCAGATCTGTGGCAGAGACTCTAGCCAGGACAGTTCCTGTGGCTTCCTGGCCAGGGTCCTTTAAAAGATGCTAATCATATGTATTTGAAACGCATATCATTACTGAAAAATAAAGTCAACCAAATAGTAGCAAGGAAAAGCAATTAGCTAATGCATAGGTAAAGATCTTATGTGTCTATCTTTCAAAACCCATCAATAGCTAAGCTTTTCTGCCTGGTTAGCTCAGCAAACATTTAGTGCACCATGAGAAAGGAGCTAACAACTGCATCCCTATGCAGTACTGTCAATCCCGTGGTCTTGTCTGTCTATCTGGCCAAAGATCTAGGAGTCGGTCTGTCTTGCCGTTCATCCATCTATCATCTGTCTGTCCAGCCATCCATTTACACCCTCATCCATCAAGCCAACATTTGTTTAACTTCTACTAGGTGCCAGTTCTGTGTGGGACACTGGGGACTTAATAATGCAAAACCAAAATCTCTCCTGCTCTCAAGCTGCTGGAGGTTTAGTGGAAGGTTGGGGGGGGGGGTAGGGAGCAACAAAACAATGAATCCATCACTGGGTGAAACAGACTTAAGCTAAGAAAGTTGAGATTTCCATTTAAAACTCCCCAGTTGAGCAATTTCTACAGATGATTCAAAGTCATCTATAAGGAATAAGTAAAAGTGATTTGAATTTCCACAGGAAGGTTCAGATTTTATGTGACTCATGAGAAATTCTTGGGATTGGACTCAGAGTCAATGGAATTCAATTTAATAAGTATGTATCAAGAGGAAAGGGATCAATCCCCCCAGGACTTCAATACTCCTTTCTCAGACCTGGGATTATGAGAGCCTCTCTGATGACTTGACATGGTCCCACTCGAGGACCACTGGTCGGAAGGGCCCCCCAGAGCTGCCACCAGGAGGAAAGGGACTGTGAAGAGGTGACTTGACGGTCCCCTTCTACCCCAGATGCACTAGCAGGATGACCTGTGTGTGGGAGCCCATCTGGGGAGTTTTCTGGAGCGTGACACTGAGAGCATGGGAGTGTTCTCCCTTGAAAAACCACCACGGCCTATGTAGAGATCCAAACTGCTGATGTCATGACATCTGTGAGGGGCGGGGAAGGGGGGAGGACACGGTCAGTGCTCCTGGCCATCAAAGGACCTGAGCTGCAGGCACGTCTCTGTTGCTCACTGGCCACCTGAGATGGCTCACTTCCCCAGCCATAGACTGGGGACATCACAAGTCTCTTCTCCAGAGTTCTTCAGAGGCTCACCAGCTCCATGGAGAGGCTCTGTGGGCCGGCTGTGTGACCACGCAGGGCTGTGTTTCGGGAACCAGCTCTGCCCACATTTTCACATCCTTAGATGGTGAAGTAAGCATCACCTCCTACTAATTTTCACTTTGATCTTGAAGGGAGAGAAATTGTTGACAGAACCTGAAATCATTCGTTGTGTTGCCCTACTTTAAACAGTAATTTCTTTGCTTTCTTTCTTTCTTTTTTTTTCCTGTTCAAACGTTTCTAAGCCAAACTGTGCTGTAAACTAGGGTAACACAATGTACCTCAGAGGGTGATTGTAAGAACTCAGGGGGGTAGCACGTGTCCGCCACTACGAAGGCATGGCCGGCCCAGGCGTGGTGTGGGAAGTCCATCTCCCCGCCCCTGTCTTGCTCCCGTCTTTAGCTCTTCGAGCACATGCGGTGGACACACTCCAGACCAGTCAGCAATACCCAACAGTAAGTGAGCGCTTGACCATAAGCCAGGCACTGTGTTACGTGCCCTTTTGTGTTAACTCATTTCATTCTCACATCAGCCTTGTGGGATACACTCCATCGCTATCCCCCTTTCACAGGAAGGAAACAGGAGCACAGAGAAGTTCAGTAATTTGGCCAGCGTCACAGAGCCGGGAAACAGTGGGGCTCGTCTACGCATCCACACGTTCTCTTCCGAAGGCCCCTGCTCCTGAATGCCGTACGACGCTGCCTTGTTAGTGTGGTGGGGACACAGACTCAGTCCCGATTCAGCTTGGGCGGGGCTAATGGTAATGAAATGAAGGTTACTTCCTTTTTTTTTTTTTTTTTTTTGGAGAGGGAGAGAGAGAGAGAGCAAGCAGGAGGGGACAGGAGGGGACAGAGGGAGAGGAAAGTCTCAAGCAGACTCCACGCTGAGCACGGAGCCTGATGCAGGCCTCGATCTCATGACTCCGAGATCATGCTGGATCTGAAACCAAGAACCAGATGCTTAACCGACTGAGCCACCCAGGCGCCCTGACTGAAGGTGACTGCTGATTTGTACTAAACCCCGGCCAGGTGGGGCTTAGCTCCACCTGCTTTTCTCTGCCTTTCTAAATCATCTCAACGCTGTGCTTTAATCTGCTTGTCTCCCTTGATATGTTTATGCTGCTCACCCCCTCAACAGTAATTTGACCTTTTTAATTGTTGCTAAATGGTCACATGCTTGAGGGGGGGGGAGGAGAGAGAGAGAAACAAGATTGACATAATGCCATGTATCATAAATAGTAGCCTGGACCAGTTGGACATAAAAACTTGGGCCACTTGGAAGGGGCACTTAGGCAGGAAGGAGGACCTGCTTTTGAGTAACATGTTTCGAAGCTAAGATTTGCCCCCAAAGGCACAGTGCCAATAAGAATTTTCCATGTCAAGGAAGCCTGGGGACGGTACAGACCGTAGCCCCAGATAGCATGATCAGTGCGAAACACAAGTCCGATGTAGCTGGTACCAAGAGGGAGTCTGCAAGGAAGACAAGACATAGAAGCGTCACCGTCAAAACCCATGGTTCTGGGAGATGTGCCCAGAGCACAATGGAAGGGAGAGTCCAGGCCAAGGATGAGGGGGTGCGGGGGTGGGCAGCGTTTACTTAAAGGGGGCTCTGCCTGGCTCTTCACCCTGGTGTCAGAGACAGGAGTACCCCGGTTTTCCTATAAACTGGTGTGAACTATCCCACACTTATGCTTTGGGCACTGATCATGGCCCCTGGTGAGCACCAGGAAAAGATGAACCAGAGCCCCTCATCCGGGGATCCCTGCTCAGTAGGGAGTCTGCTTCTCCCTCTCCCTCTCCCCCTGCTCGTGCTCTCTCTCACGTGCTTGCTCTCTCTCTCAAATAAATAAATAAAATCTAAAAAAACCCCGCAAAAACACAAAAAACAACCCAAAAAAGGTGAACCAAAGATCACACCTACCCTCAGAAGTTTACCGTCTACTGGGACAGACAGAGGACAGGCATATGACAGGATGCTGTGTAATGATTGCTTTTACGGACTTGGGGAAGCGGAGCAAAGAGAAAGCCAGTCCCAACATGATGTCAGGGCTGCAGCTTGGAGCCCGATGTGGTGATTCCCAGGCGGGGGGCACTGGAGGGTCCTCATTCTAGCAGATGACACTGCATCTGCAAAGACACGGGGGATCTGAGCGAGTTTGGCCCCTCTGGAAAGCATGCTGTTGGATATGACTGGAGTGGACTGTCCGCCTGGGAACACAGGATAGGTGGGGCAGGAGGGGCGGGCAGAAGTCAGGTCACGCACGGATATGGTCTTAAGCTTATCCAGAGGGTGCCACCCCCTCCCATGGTTTGCTAAAAACCTTGAACAGGGTGGGCTCTGTCTGCCTGCGTGCCAAGGGTCCCTGGAGCCGGACTTCACAGTATTTTTTCAAACTACAGGTCATGAGCCATTATGAAATCATGAGCTAATGAAATCAACTTAATGTTTGCAAACCGTAATTTTTAAAAAGTAAAAATGAAATAGACCAGAGCAGTGCCTTTCGCACGATTTGTCATGGATGATCTAATTTTTTTTTTCGATTCCAATTTGTCCCAGACTGATAACTTTTGTAAAATGTAATAAAGCAATAAAAATGAATTACTAGAAAAGGGATCGTGCTCTTGGATGTCACATCAGTCTCAAATTGCTATAGAAGTTTTTTACAACACTCACTCTCTAGTAGCTTTATTGAGATAAGATTTACACAGCATACAATCCAGCATTTAAAGTGCACAATTCAGTGGTTTTTAGTATATTCACAGAGTGGGGCGCCCACCACCACTGCCAATTTTGGAACATTTTCATCACGCCCGAAAGAAAACTTCTTCCCATTAGCAGTCAGTCCCCTTTCCCCCAGCCCCTCTCCCGAAACCCTCGGCAATCACTAATCTACTTTCTATCTTTACACATTTGCCTGTTCTGGGCACTGCTTTCAAATGGAAGCATACGGTACGTGGTCTTTTGTGATTGGCTTCTTTTTTTAGCATAGTGTTTTCAAGGTATGTCCCCGTCGTAGTAAGGATCAGTACCCCAGCTCTTTTCATGGCCAAATGCCATTCCCTGGGGTAGATAGAGCACATTTTGCCAACCCATTCATCAATTGATGGACATCTGGGTTGTGTCTACCTTTCGGCTGTCACGAGTAATGCTGCCGTGAAGTTTTTGGGTGGACGCAACGTATTCATGTCTCTTGGGTGCATAGACCCAAGAGTCAAGTGCTGGGTCATGAAACTCTGTGCTTCTCTTTTTGAGGAACCCCCTATGTTCGCTTGAGCAGCTGCTGCATGTCACATTCTCAGCCAGTTCCCCACATCGTCATCAACACTTCTATCATAGTCGTCCTCGGGGGGCGTGAAGTGATAGCTCTTCGTGGTTTGCGTTTGCATTTCCCCGATAGCTAATGATGTCAAGCACCTTTTCATACACTAAACACTGACTCTGAAGTCCTGCCCGTATCTCCCCCCGGGCTGGTGATAAGCAGTTCAGGGACCTCACTGCGAGGAATGCTGGACTGGAAAATATGAGTACACCTCACAGAACGAGGCTAAATGTTTTCGGAAAACGTTGGGGTCAGTTCCATACGTGCGTTGATGTGTCCGGGATTGAGATGTAAACTGCATCTGTGTTTCTTGCCAGCTGAGAACATCCCCAACACCCATCTTCGCAGCGAGTGGAACAGACCATCCTTGCAAAGGGCCACTGTCCTTCCAAACACAGGTCATGGCCAAGTGCCACTGCCCAAGCCCTGAAAAAATGTGACTGGCGGCTTCAAGACGTGAAGCCAATCAAAAAGGGTTTAGGGACGGGGCGCCTGGGTGGCACAGCGGTTAAGCGTCTGCCTTCGGCTCAGGGCGTGATCCCAGCGTTCTGGAATCGAACCCCACATCAGGCTCCTCTGCTGGGAGCCTGCTTCTTCCTCTCCCACTCCCCCTGCTTGTGTTCCCTCTCTCGCTGGCTGTCTCTATCTCTGTCGAATAAATAAATAAAATCTTTGGGGAAAAAAAAGGGTTTAAATCCCAAAGCGACTTAATGAATAAACTAGACCCACTCTTTTGAACTCCGTGAAAAGTTTAAAAGACTATTTCTATTGTGTTTTAATGCTCAGTTAATTTGATAAAAGTTTTCAAAATGTGATGTTATTTCATGAAAAGGTGATTGCTTCAAAGAGTTGGTTTGCTCTGAAGTATCCCCAAAAGCAGGTTATGCCTGGGTCTACCCTTGGGGGGGGGGCTGCGTACGTAACACTCACGTGTATGTGCGCTCGTGTCTTCCTGGACAAGTGCACACGTGCAAATGTCCTTGCTTTAGCAGATGGAGCTGTTCACCCATATTCCCTGTGGCAGTATTCACAGTAACTAAGCAGTGCATTGGAAAATGGCTGGATTAAAAAAAAAGCGATGGATGCATCCAGTGGAATGTTATTTAGCCTTAAAAAAGAAGGAGATCCTGTCACCTGCTATGACGTGAACTTTGAAGGCATCCTGCTGAGGAAAATGAGCCAGTCACAGAAGGACAAACAACGTGTGGTTCCACTTACATGAGATACTGGAGTGGTCCAGTTCGTAGAGACGGAAAGTGGGGCGGTGGGGGCCAGGGGCTGGGGGAGGGGGCCTGGGCAGTTGTCAGCCAATGAATTCAGCGCCTCGGTTTGGCAAGGTGAAAAAGTGCTAGAAAGTTGCGACGCCATGCAGTGAAACTACTTCATACTGCTGAACTACACACTTAGAGACGGAGATGGTAAATTTTAGGCTGTGTATTTTTTTTTTACCACAATTAAAAATAAAAATTTTTTAAAAGACGATGCTTCTTGGAAGCTACCTCGCTTCCCAGACAGATCTTGGGTGTTGGAGCCGCACAGCTGGGTTTACGGGCCCACTCTGCCTCTTCGGAGCAGCGTGAGTTGGGGGAAGGCTATCCACCCTTGACACTTGAGCGCTTTGAGCGGTAAAACAGCTGCTTCGTAGTGCCAACAGGTGGGTCAGCTGGGAGGAAAGAGCCTGGCAGGGAGGAAGGGAATTCCAAAGGGCTGTGCTTTCCCTGTGCAGGAATGCAAGCTGCAGCCCCTTCCCATCGCACTCCTGTCTGTCTGTCGTCTGGTTTGGGAGAGCCAGTTGGAAGGGCTGTGGTAGTGCTGGGAGGCCCCTGTGCAATCACGGGGAGCCCCTCTCTGGGGATCTCCCAGCCACCCAAGTCTCCGTTATTCCCTCTGAAACAAGATCTCTTGCTCCTTGGAAAATTCTCTGAAGCTCGGAAGCATCCGGTCTTGGGGTTCCTTGTGAGAGTCTGTTAGCAGCTCAGCCTGGCTTCCTGCCCCCTAGCAGGCAGCCAGAGACCAACTGTGGGATTTTAGGTGTGTTCCAACAGCAACATGGGGACTTTCTGTACCCAGGAAAACTCCCCAGCCAGTCAAGGCCTCATCCCTTGGCTCCAGGCTTTGCCCTCCTAGAACACATTCCTGAAATCATACTAATACGCTTAGAATTAAATGGTTTCACAGTTTCTTGAGTTTTCATGTACAGAATATTCATCCAACCTTATCAGTGACTATGAAGTGGGTTATAATCTCCGCTTTTACAATGAAAATTTTAATGAGCGTCTACGATATGCCAGGCACTGTTCTAGGTTCTTTCTCCCAGGTTAGCTGTCTCTATTTAAGAAGTGGTCCAGGGATGACACAGAGCCCGGTCTTCTGCTTGCAGTGCTTTTCCCAGGGTCATTTGTGCCTCAGCGGGAAGCATCAGGCCCCTTGCAGGGAGCAGGGTTTCCTGGGGGCAAAGAGCACCGCAGAGGCAGAAGGGTACCTAAAAGAGGCAGGCCTGCCAAACGGAGGAGTGTGCAGTCAGGGGTGGCAAGATGAGGGGCCACAGGAATGGGGAACCCAAGACCACAGTGGCCTCAATTGGGGGCCAACCTGCCCTGCCTGAGGCTGCTGGGCCCTGCCCATCTCTCTGCTAGACCCTCTCTCTGATGTAGCAGCAAGGTCACTGGCTGGAGAGGCAGACAGATCTGGACTCAAGTCTCTGTGGGCCTCTGATCAGTACAATGCGGATAATCCGAGTGCCCAGCCCTGGGTGGTTGTGAGGATTCAGAGGAATGTACGCGAAGCACTCAGCACCCCTCCTGACGCATGGTGAGAGCTCGGGAAGTGCTGCTAGGGCCACGCCAGTCCATCCCTTCAGGAACCCTTACCCCAACCCCCTTTCTCACCCAGTCCTGCTGTAGCCAAACCTCCACCCTTGAACAAGCTGCAGGGAATTGCACAAGCACGGGAAGGGTGGGGGACAGCAGGGACAGGAGCAGAGGGAGGCAGCAACAGAGAGTGTCCAGCACCTCCTGTCCTCATAGAGGACAGGCTGACCCCTCAGGCCTGGCATCGGGGACTAAATCTGAACTCCCTGCTTCCTGTTTACTCCACCAGCTACCTTGGCATTCAGCTTGGCCCAAGTGAGAGGAGCTGTGGGTTCCAGCCTCCGTCCTTCGTGGTGGCAAAGGCCCTGGGCTGGGAAAGCCACTGGTCCAAGTCTCCCAGAGGGGCTGTCCCATCCTGTAGACGGGCTAGGAACACAGAAGAAAGACCTAGATCTCGCAGGGCAGGGGCAGGCCTTGCTGGGCTCACACTACCCAAGACACAAGCTCGGTCTGATGGGGTGTTGGGCACCTTCCTGCTAGTGACAGCCAGAGGCAGTCAGGGGTCCTTGGAAATCCTGCCCCTCTCCCACCTGTCCTGGAATTTTCTCATCATAGGGGGGAGTGTCCCACGGTGGCTGCCTACTGTCATTCTTGGGGAGATGCCCTAACCCACACCCTATCCAACTCCAGGTCTCTTCAGCAAGACGACAGAGAAGGGGTCTTCCTATGGAGGTAAGGTAACACAGGGGCTTTGCAGCCAATAGGCTTGTGTTCATCTCTAGCCACAATATTTACTGGAAGTTTTTCAACCTCTTAAAATTTTGGTTTACTCACATCTATAGTGACTATAGCAACCCTTACTCTGTAAGGTTATTGTGGGGCAGAAATAAGATGATATGGGAAAGTACCTAACATACTGGGTAAATATAAAAGATACCTGATACATGTTGTTTCCTTCCACTGCTTCCGGAGGGAGTGTCATAGGCCATAGCTCAGTCGATCAACCAATTAGCATCCTGTTCCTTTCAGAGTGTTATCTGGTGCCCCAGAAATGATTAGAGGGGGAAGGAGAAATTGTCTCAGCCCTGGAAAAATTCCCATATGGGTGACAGAAACCATAATACATGGACTCTACTAGGAAACCAAGATGGTGTCACCCATGCCTCCCCTGGGTCCTGCAGACCCTATGAGACCACCGCTGCTGCTCTCAGGAGCCTGGCATGGCTCCAGGGAGTTAGTTTCTGATAAGAAAGTGGGGGCTGCAATACTCGATCAGAGCACCCTGTCCTTCTGCTGAGGAGGAACTCCCCAGAAGGGTCTATTAATTACCAAAGGCCCTCTCCTGAAATGGAGCCATGATTTGAAGAAGATTCTGGCTGTGTCTGTTGTAGGCAGAGCTGTACTTCTGTAAACCGGGCTGCCGTGGACAGCTATATTATCACTGAGGAAGGGACGAGGCCAATGCTCCATTTGATCCCTAGGCACAGGGTGGGGGCCCTGCTGTTAGTGGCCTAAGGGCCAGAAGCCGATGACGAGATTTTGTGAGCAACGGCGTGAGACTCTGGGCATGCGCAGGAGCCATGGCTATGGGACTCAGGGGACAAAGGGAGCCACCAAGGTGGGGGATGCCACACCTCTGATGGCTATTATGAATGTATCTTGCCCTCCTAATGTGTTTTGTAGGAAGTAATTGGTGGCACACAGGAAAGCTGTTGATAACCGAAGAGCTAAGGGGACTCAGGCGCCACACTAGGTCTGGGGCCAGCCACTGCACTTCTCCACCTTAGTTTCCTTGTCCGCAAAAGGAGGACAATAGTCCCCGCCCTCAGGCAATGCGTGGAGAGCTCTGGGGACAGGGCCTGGCACAGGGAATGTTCTTTCTACATCAGTGTCAGCTGTTACTTTTTTTAGTCACCTAAAATACTCGCCCTTCAGTGAATTCTCCCACGTTTTCTTGTATCCTTAGTGACTAAAGGAAAACTGGCCAGTTCTTTTTCCATTATCCCACTTCCCATTTCTATTTCCTGCCTTATCTCATTGGCTACCATCAGGCCCTTCTTGGGAGTGGTGAAAACCACATTGAATTTTCGAGGAGCCACGGGAAGGATGGGTGTGAGACAAGAGTGTCGAGAAGGTGAGCAATGGCTAGGACTCTGGTGTAGTAATTTAGTTGTGGTGTGAAGAGGGCTCGGCTATGGATCAAATCCCACAGAACGGTGAGGACAGGCCCCAGCTCAGAGCCACCTTGAATCAAGAGTCAACAGAATTCGGTGGTGACATTGATAATCAAAATAAATGGCCAGGGCACCTGGGTGGCTCAGTCGGTTGAGTGTCTGTCTTCGGCTCAGGTCATGATCCCAGGGTCCTGGAATCGGGTCTCACAGTTGGGCTGTGTGAGGCTCCTTGCTTCACGGGGAGTCTGCTTCTCCCTCTGCCCCTCCCCTGCCCCCGAGCTCGCTCTCTCTCCCTCTCTCACAAAAACAAATAAAATCTTTTAAAAAAATGGCTAAAATTGACCACCAGTGGAATTCTGTTATAATTTATTCATCTGAAAAAGAGAGGAAGAAGGGAAAAATTCACAATCTCACTTTATGATTAGTTCTGAGACAATGGGTTTCTGAAAAGTTTGCAAATACTCTCATTTTCTACTGTATCTTCATAGGCCATCGCCAGTTAGTTCCAAAATACTTCACAATTTGTTAACGTTTGTAAAAGCATTCTGAGTTCAAAAGCAAACTTACACACTTGGCCTTATTTTTGTCTTCACACAGTTCGGCCGCCCCGAAGCTTCGGATATGAGGCATGATATTACGTCTGGCGTTTGAGACCTGGCCTCCTCGCTGTGGGACCTGTGGTAAGTCATTTACCCTCTCCGTACCCTAGTTTCTGCATCTATACAATGGCGGCAATAAGACAAGTCCCATCATGGGCTTGTTTAGTAACAAGGTAAGTCCCCTATAAAGGTTAGCCATTAGCATAAATATCCAGGGCTTTATGGTTTGCAAAGCTCTCCCCCTTTCTTACCTGACCTTCTTTGATACCCTCACATGCTTGTCACACAACCCCTTGCAACTCGCCCAGCAGTTAAAGCACGGGCTGTCCTGTTCCTGTGTGCACAATGAATCTGCCTCCATCTTGAAACCCGGGTTCAGTCAGGGGAATGAGCTCAGCACCGTCTTCGAGAGAGGAGAGGTACCCACCAGAGTGAGTCGCCCTGCTGGGCCCCGGAGGCATGGCAGGAGCTCGGTTCCCCATGACCTTGGGCCCCCCTGACCTGAGTGGCCCTTACAACTTACACTGCTCTCCGATCATTCGTCCACGGCCACAGGCCAGAGCCAGACCTGCCCTGAACAGCCGGCATACGTGGCCTCCTGGCCTACGAGGGATCCTCTTTCTCCCCACCCCGAAGTCTTGGTCTCATGTGGCTTCGCCTGGCCCTGGCCCTCTGCCCTGCTGACAGGAGGCCCCCGCACACGACTCCACGAGCGAGTCTGCCTCCGGGCCTGTTTTCCTCAGCCAGGCCGCTGAGACCGCACAGAGGAAGGAAGATGACAGTGACCACAGGCAGAGATAGGCACTGCACGTGCCGGGCACAGCTGCCGGGGCTCTCGGGCAGACGGGGTCCCGCGGGGACGCTGCGGGACTCCTGGGGAAGCAGAAGACTTCCAGGAGACAGAGGTTTGGAGGAGCCATCTGAAGGGGTGTCCGAGGAAGACCAGGGACAGCGTCTGTGTGAGGCAGACGTGGAAACGGGCTAGGCCTGTGGCAGGACCGGGAGCAGCGCCTTGGCTGCAGTGGAAAATCCCAACCAGAGGCGAGAACTCCATTCAACAAATATTTATGGCACCTAGTCAGTACAAAGAAGAGGGCCAGGCTGAGTCACTGGGCAGGCCCTGCGCTGGCACCACGCGTTGCTGTCAGAGGGACCTTCAGGGTCCTGGAGCAGAAGAGGGGCTGGGAGAGGGTGCAGGTCGGGGACGAAGGAGCCCCTGGGCCCAAGAGACACCCCAGCCCCGTGGGGACCTGAGCTCAGCAGCCCCCTAGGCCCCCTCCCCCTGGCAAAAAACTACAGAGTGACAGACCAGTCACGACACTGCCCAGGCTAAGCTAGGGTGACCCTGGGGGTCAGGGGGACTGAATCCGCTACCACAGTTTGGCATGGGGACAGCAGGCCTGAGGAGAGGCATCACCAGGCGCTCAGAGCTAAAAAGTCCCTTTCCTTCCCCCCTCCAGCCTCCCCTTCCCCAAGCAGGCCCAAAGCTGAGGTTGCAGAGACCAAGGGGTGTGGAGCAGGGGGGTGAGGGAATGTAGGGGTGCGGGGGGAGCGAGGGAGATGCAGGAGGCTCTGCCTGCCCCATTCGCCTATTTTTCACCCTGTCCTTTCCACCACAGCCTCATATGTCCACCCACTTCCGGCCTCACTCGCCCACTGCCCCCCTGTCCCATTTTGCCGCAGGGGTCCACTGGTCAGGGTACGCTGAGTACACACCGGCCCTACCGTCTCCTGCCTCATGGTCCCAGCATCCAGAAGTAGCACTAAAGCATCCCACAGTTCTAGATTCAGGCCTTGGTGCCAACGCCCCCGGGATCTCCCGAGCAGGCCCCCAAGACACAGGGCGGGCAGCGGTGGGTCCCAAACAAAGTGACCCCACAGAGCGGATGGCAAAGGTCAGAAACCTCACCCCTGCATGAACGCTAACCTGCCCGGTGAGAGCAGCCCTCTGTGGCCATTCCCCAGGAAATGGCACCCGAAAAGGTCAGCGCACAAGTGGGCTGCCGCTGAAGTGCTACCTGAGGACGCTGCACATTTGCAGAGCTATTTACAGCCTGCCAAGCACAGTCACATCCGATCCGTACAGAAACCCCAGAGTTGCGGTGATCCCGCTGCACTGAGGAGGAAACTGAGGGTGTTGAGGGGCCAGCTCAAGCCTGGCAGCTGTTACGTGACAGAAAATGCCCTTGAACCCAGGCTGGTCTGATTCGAGGCCCCACAGTCTTTACATCAGACCGGGGTTCTCTCACTCTTCACCCAGCCTCAAGTCCAGATGATGGGTTGACGACCGCTGCCCCCTCTAAGGCAATCCCCCCCCAGCTTATTTAGTCTTCGTGCCTGCCACACCCCTTGTGCCTTCTCCAGTTACCCTGGCCCCGCGTGCCACCGACCCTTTATCTGGAAGTCCCCTTCCTGCTCTCTCTTTGCAGCGAGTCACTGCTCTTTCTTTAAGAAATGCCACCCCCTCTGTGACAGCCTCCCTGCATGACCCAGCAGAGCCAGCCCCTCTCTCGGGGCCCCCACATCTCTCTGCCCCCGACCTCTGCATGCTTGGATGTGGACTCACGAAATAGGAATTAACCATCGGCGCGTCTGCGCCCTCCACTCCGCCCAGCAGCCTAGGCGCACTGTTCCTCTTTGTCCTCAGTGGCTGTTTGTGGTTGAAAGGGAGGAGGGGAGGGAGGGAGGGAGGGAGGAAGGAAGGAAGGAAGGAAGGAAGGAAGGAAGGAAGGAAGGAAGGAAGGACGACCAGAGAGATTGGTCTTGTGTCATTAAGAAAGAGTTTGCATCAGGAGCGCACCCTGTCATCTTGAGAAGCTGGAGAAGCTGAGGCTGGGAGAAAGAATGACTTCACTGGGGCTCGAGCCACCCAAGGGTCACATGCCCTCCTCATTTCAGCCTCCCCCGTGAGGACATTACTCAACAACCCCTCAGCTCCACCCACTCATCGTTGCTTTACTCAAGGAAGGAACAGCTCATGGAGTCATCTTTCCTGCCTCTGTCTTTTTTTTTTTTTCCACTGCCCACGGAGTCTCCCTAGAGCCACCTTTGCCCTCGCTGCTGTGCCTGTCCCCTGCCCCCAGAGAAGCCCCCTGGGTTCTCCCCCAGACCTCCTTCCCCTCCTCCGATGGAGCCAAGGGAGCAGCCAAGCCTGGATCGATGACTCAGTCTGACCTTTGGGGCCCTGAGTTTGGTGAGGACAATGGTGCCAGCAGTCCTCCGGCCCTCCGTTCCTTGAGCCAAGGGCCAACAATCTGGCCCCGCTTCCCGCAGAGCCAGGCCATTCCCAAGTGCGACCCTCGGCACAGAGCTCTAGGGAGCCCCCAAGGGAAGGCTATCCCAGCCTGTCGTCCAGAAGTGCTGGCTGTCAGAGCCGTGGTCTGCAGCACCTCTGACAGCCCCTACCTGCACGATCGTGCTCCCCGCCCTGTCCGATGCTTGCTATTCTACCACTAGGATCCATTCCTCTGATGAAGCCCAAGCCTTTAGCTATCTTCTTGGGAAGCCCAGCTGATGCTGGTTGGTGATTGACACCTCTCTGAGGAGCCAGTTGGCAGAGCCTCGAGGAAAGGGCAAGTCTGGAAGAGGGCACCGGCCCTGGGGCACGGAAGCAGGACTGGGAGGGCTGGAAGCCAACCATATGTTTACCTGAGAGAGAAAGGAAATGCAGGCTTGACCTGCCAGTCCTGCCTTGGGGCGCCCCTGGATGCTAGGGCCCAGGGGAGAGACGGGGCGTGACATGGCAGGCACTGCAGGGGTTAACCTGGCCTGTGCAGCCTCCTGCAGAAAGCTGCTCTGGGGGGGCCTTCTGGGTGGACACAGGTGGGAACCGAGCTGGCCTGGTACTTCTCCAGCTGCGGCCTCCCTGGGGCAGCCCCTCACCCGCTCCCTCACACCCCCACCCTCCTTGAACCCTTGCCCCAATCCCAGAGGCCGCCAGTACTGGCACGGGGCACAGGGAACTGAGTCAGCCGCACACACCACGGCCTCCTCAGCCTCACTCACGGCGGCCGCAGCTGTTTCTCTTCGAGCCCGCTCGTCTCTCCAGCCAAGCTGGCCCCACGCCAGCTCCGGGGAAGGCGACCTGTCTGGCCCCGGCCAGGACCGTTACACCGCTGAGCAGTTGTTCAGTTCACTCATGGTCAGATTCCTCCACGAAGCATGTGGATACCGTGCTCCGACGGGTACCACCTGACCGCTCTCTCCACGCCATGCTTGTAGCCAGGAGGGGCTTTTCCAGAAGCAAGCAGGACCACATCGCATGCCTGCTTCAAGCCTTCGGCCCTGCAGCCCAGTATTCAGGGCCTCCCCAGTCCCATGGCCGGGATGTAAACCACGTCTCGCATCCCCCCTCTCACTCTCCCCTTGCTCCAGCCGCCCGGGCGACTCGAGATTCCCTGAAAAGGCTCTGTTCTGTCATCCTGCCCATATCCATGCTATTCCTGCCTCTGAGGATGCCTTTCCTTTCATTCCTGGTCTGGCTCTTTCATCCTTAGGGGACCTGCTCTCTAGGCTTTTCCCGGACTTGCAGCAAGGTGCCATATTTCCTACCACCCCTCACAGCAGCGGGCACTACTCTCAGTCAGGCAGGAACTGGATCCCAACGCAGTGTCAGCGGCTAGGCAGGCCTTGGGTACTGCTGCAGGATTCCAGGGGCCCACCATGGCCCACCACCAGGCCGGCTGTGACGTGGCAGAGACCAGGCTGAGGGAAGTCAGGAAGCCTGATGGCTGAGTGGCCATGTGACCTGGACGCCCTAAGGATTTAAACCTCTAAGAAAGGAATGGGAAGCCTCTGGATAGTGTCTGGGGGCCATCCTCATTAGCTCTACCCCTAAGCAACCCTTCTCTCCTCACCCATCCCCACGCCGGCTGGGGTCACTAAGCAGACAACTATCGAGGCCTCCAGTCTCCTGTGGAGACCTCCTCTGCGCCCACCCCCAAGACTTTCCCAAAGCCCTCCCCCACTCCTCCCCTGCCCTTCTTTCCAGGTCAGGAAGGAGGACCAGCTGAACACAAAGGGAGAATTCCCTGGCTCCCCCCCTCCCCCCCCCCCCCACACACTGGATCTGAGGTTTGTGACCCCCTGAGGGGCCCTGGGGATGGGAAAAGTAGCCTGATGACCCCAAGGCTGAGAAGGAGAAAAACCACACAAAAATGTCTGGTGGGATGGGGGGTTGGGAGGGACAGTTATGCTAAGAATGGGGACTTTGGAGCAAACTCACCTGATTCAACTTCTGGCAGTGGCCCTGGGGGAGACCTTCTCCCTGAGTCCTGCTCTCCTCTTCTGTAGAATGGGCTAACTAGTGGCGCCTATAAAGTGCTCAGCATGAAGCCAGTGAATGGCAGCCACACCAGATCTGGGACAGCAGCCGCCTGCCTGGGAGACAACCCCCTGCCAGCCAGGGTACACCCCATGGACAAGCACAGCCTCTATGCCAGGCCCCCAGGCCCAGAAATCACATGCCCACACCCCCTGACCAGACAGAGAGAAGAGGAAGGACAGTAAGGGCCACACAGCCAGCCCACTGGCTCACCCCTTAAATACTCTCCCCATTGCCCAGGCACCCCAGGCTCCTAGCTCTTGACCTTTCTGCTCTGTCTTGCCCCGTCCGCTCTCCCCTTGGCATCCCCAGAAGCTGGTGCCTTTTCCCTGCTGAGCACACTTGGCTGCCTTACTTCCTTCTGGCTGGTGAAGCTGGGTCTGCGGGGTGGGGTGGGGCTGCCAAGGCCATGATGCCTTGATGTCTCATGGTCTTGCAAAGGCCCAAGTGTTCCATGACCATCTGAGTTCCTAAAAACCATTGTCTAGTGCTGGGGGGTGGGGAGCCCTTCTGCCGTATACCCACCATATCCCCACCCCCCAGGTTCTCCCAGCGGCTGCCCCCCTCACCAAAGTTATATCCGAGGCTTGGCTCTGCACTTCCTAGCTGGGTGGCCTCTGTAAACTGAGGACCCGCCCCTCCAGGATGGAGGCCACCATGCTTTACCAGCAGCGGGAAGGCCGGTCTCGCACCCTGCCGGGCCGCTATTATGAAGCCAGAAGGGGAGAAGGGGAGTCTGTCCTCTCTGTGCTCAGAACCAGTTGACACGGAGCTGTCAACCCTGCCTAAAGGGACAGAACAGAGCCAGGCAGCAGGCGAGGCAGTGCCCAAACAGAGGTCACAAGGCAGAGACTACACTGGGAGCTCTTGTCCCAAGAGGCAGACCCGAGAAGATACAATCTTTTAATTACATGCTCAGGCTTCCTGGGCTGCCAGCCAGGGTACACCCAGCCCTCGGCCTCCTCCACAGGCCCAGCAGAAACACTGCCTCCCTCTGCCCTGACCCCCTCTGGGGAAAGAGGGGTTCAGGGCCACTGGGACCGAGAAAAGGAGGCAGCACTCCCAGCAGAGGCTGGACTTGGAGCTCTTGTCTCTGAGGAGCGGGTGGGGGTGGAGGGTGAGGGAGAGCTGCGGGGTCCACATCAGTTCAGGACCCCTCCCCTCATTACACACCCACTTGTGCTCTGTCAAGACCTGGGGGGGCTGGGGGTGAGAGCAGCGTCGATCCTGCCCCCTACCCCAGACACCCAAACCCTCCGGTCAGCCTTCTCTGCAGGCCAGCTCGTTTGCCAGCTGCACCCAGGTGGGTTATGAAAGCATTAAGGAGCCCTGCACAAGAGTAGAAAGGGGGGGGTACTGAGGGTATGTTAGCCTGGGACCCCTCCCCTCCTGCCCAAGGTACTTGCAATGTGTGTCCAATGTGCTTGTGCTGCTGGGTCAGGCCCACGCAGGCCAGAGCTGCTAGTCTGTGACCCTTCGGCTGGGTTCCTTCCACCTCTGAAGGATCCTGGCGCCGATGCCAAGAGCCCCACCTGGTTCAGGGAAGCACCTGTCTCCGGTGGGTCCCACAGGGGCAGGGCTCTGCCCTTGCAAGGAGGAGCCTTCCTGGGCTGTGTCTCTTCAAGTCAGGCAATCACCCCGAGAAGAGTATTTTTTTTTAACCCCCAAGGAACAGAGTCTCAGCCAGAGGGGATGGATGGACAGCGGTGTAGACCTTGAGGGTTGGACTTGGCTGCTTAGGCCTTGCTGCCTCCCCCAAGGAAGCCTGGATTTGTAGAGCAGTTAGGCGTTTACAAAGGGCTTTCCCCTATCAAAACGCATCTAATCCCTTGGCTTACAGAGGGGAAGTCTGGGATAGAGAGACAGGAATACCTGGGAGAACGAGGACAAGGCTGGGTCTCCTGACTCTAAGTTCTAGGCTCTGTTCATCTTAACCAGCCAGAGTGGGCACCGGTCCTCTTCACCCCAGGGCACAGGAGAAGGAACCCCTTGCCCCCTCACCGCCCCTCAGGGAAGGTAGAAGAGCGAGGCTGCTTGGTTCCCCTTCTGGTCTCAGCACCCAGAGCCATCTCAGGGCACCTGGTCTACTTATCCACCCAACTGTCAGGTAAACGTCAGGCAGGATGAAGCCAGGTTCGGCCCCATGCCCACGCCTAAGGACTTTACATTGGCTTCTCTTGGGCCCCTATCTGAGGCCTGCGTGGGGAAGGGAAAGGATCATTCCCCACCCTGCTCACAGTCCCGGCCTTTGCAAAGGCTGCAGCAGGAAGACAAGGTGGGTGGCATGAGGGGAGAGTTGCCTGGGGAAGACCTTTCCAGGCCACTGCAGCCCTGATCCGAAGAGAGCCTATGGTTCTCCTGCTGGGGAGGCCCCAGTCTCAGCCTAGGTCCCTGCCTAAGACAGCTCGCTTTGCACAGAGAGAGGTGTCAGCCACCAGCTGGCTGATTGCGGCCTCCCCACCCCATTCCAGACAGCCAACACACCGTGGGAGGTAAGAACCCTGACACCCTGCAGTCCCTTAGCAGAAGTTCAAATCCCAGCTCAGCCACCTGTCAGCTGTGTGACTTTGGACAAGTTTTGAACCTCTCTGTTTTCTCATCTGTGAAAGGAGGACAATAAGACAGTCCCCACCCCATAGGATAAGTCATGGACAGTATATGAGTTAATGCACGTAGGGTGTTCAGGACAGTGCCTGATCCATTGTAAGAACAACATAAACAGTTCGTTTCTTATTACGGTTGACACTTGAACAACGTAGGGGTCAAGGGAGCTGACCTCCAATGCAGTCAAAAATCCATGTATAATTATGGGGGCACCTGGGTGGCACAGCGGTTGGGCGTCTGCCTTCGGCTCAGGGCGTGATCCCGGCGTTACGGGATCGAGCCCCACGTCAGGCTCCTCCGCTATGAGCCTGCTTCTTCCTCTCCCGCTCCCCCTGCTTGTGTTCCCTCTCTCACTGGCTGTCTCTATCTCTGTCAAATAAATAAATAAAATTAAAAAAAAAATCCATGTATAATTATGAATCCCCCAAAGTTGACTACATATAGCTTCCTATTAACCAGAAGCCTTACCAATAACACCATTGATGAACACATCTTGTACATTAGAGGTATTCTATACCTATAGAATTGCATTCCTACAATAAAATAAGCTAATGAAAAGAAAATGTTCTTAAGAAAATCTTAAGGGAAAATACATTCACAGTACCGTGCTGTATTTATCCCCCAAAATCCGCGTGTAAGTGGACCACACAGTTCCAACTCGTTGTTCAAGGGTCAATAGTGTTATTATTTTCCGAGCCAAGAGACACTATGGATAGCAGAGCAGGCAAAACCCCAAGCCGTAGGGGAGGTTCCGTGGAAGGAGGGCAGACGTCTATTATGCAAGGGACCGTCACTTTCCTTGCAGGCATGGCTCACCAAGGGGATTACATCAGGTGGAAACTGCCATTAATAGTAGTTCCCTCTCGGGCCAGTCACACACCTACAGAGCACGAGGGGGTGAGAAATGCTACTACTGTCGGAGTGAGAAATGTGATGACCAGGCACAATGCTGTTTTTAGAAAGCGGGAAGTTACTTCGAGTGGAGGGCTGGTGTGCCTTATTTTTTCAATGGTGTCTGTACTCTAACAATACGGGTGCTTCCGCTCTGAGGAGAAACCAGGGCACAGGGGGGAGCCCGCCATGCCCCTGGGGTTGCCAGGCAACCCCTCTGCTCTCCCACCGGAGCCGCGGCCGGGGGCAGAGCCAGGGGTGGGCTCCCCGGCCCCCCGAGCAGCCTGGTCACAAGTGCCAGAGCTCATTAGACGTCTCGGAGGCCCTGTCTGGGGTGCCTAGAGAGGCGGCCTCGCTTTCTTTTGGCCTGAGCAGTGTGTCACCAGGAAGGCCACTCGGGGAAGAGCATTTTGCACACCTAGTGTGCTTTGCTTTCTAGAACTCTACTAGTTTATGATGGCTGCTGTAGCACATTGTCATGAAATTTGTGGCTGAACAGAAATGTATTCTTTCCTAGTCCTGGAGGCCAGAAGTCCCCCATCAGTCTCACCAGGCCCAAGTTGAGGTGTCGGGAGGGCTCTGCTGCCTCCGGAGGCTTTGAGGGACTGTCTGTTCCTTTGCAGCTTCCAGTGGCTGCTGGCATTCCTTGGCTTGTGGCCTTGACGCCCCTGTCTCTGCCTCTGTGCTCACACTGGCTTCTTTTTTATCTGTGTCAGGTCTCCCTCTTCCTCTCTCTTATAAGGACACGTGTGATTGCACCCAGGACTGCCCCCCCCCCACCGAATAATCCAAAAGCATCTCCCTATCTCAAGAGTCTTAATCTTATATCTGCTGAGACCTGTTTTCCAAATACAGTAACATGGATAGATTCTAAGGGATTCGAATCTGGTATCTTTGGGGACCCTTGTTCAGCCAAGGCCATCCAAGCCAATGACTTTCTCCAACAAAACCGGACGGCGGGTCACCACTGAGCCTCCTCGCATTCTGTCCCATCACTTTCTACCTGGCACCACACACCTGGGTAAGGACAGCCGCCCACACAGCTCTGGCCCTGAGGCCCTGCCCATCCTAGAGGTGACTCGTAAGACCTGCCCACAGGCAGCAAGGATGTGGGACTGCACCCTCAGGCAATGATGGCTCCTGTCAGGCCTCCAGTCACGGCTGCAAAAGGAAATGGGGAGCTATAGACCCAAGCCCAGGACTGTAAGAAATTTAAAAATACATATATTTTCAAATAACACCCTTAGAGTTCAATAAGGAAATGGAGGAAAAAAATAGAAAATACAAATCCTTCAGAATCCTAGCCCTCAGAGATAATTAAAAAAAATTTTTGTTGTTGTATGAAGACCTTTTTCTCTTCAGAGAGAGCCATATACCATGGCTTTAAGAAAGCAAAGTGGATTTATACTATACATTTTGCTCTGCGACCTGGTTTTTTCCGTAAAGGATATACTTGGGAGGCCTTCCGTGGCAGCACCTGTAGCATTTGCGCCATCATTCTAAAGGCTGAAGCGTGTCCCCGCTGTGGATGGACCAGGACGAGCTACCCTATCAGCGAGCGCTCGGGTCGTTGACCCTGTTTCGGCTGTAACAAGGTGGTGAGATAATTCAGTGAGTTACTAATACCTGATTTGCTCATGTTGCTGTGAGAGGCTCACAACGATGGGGAGGCATTTTTCTCTCTCCTCCACACTACCCCAACCTCCCCCCGAAGCGATCAGGCCTGGGGTGAAGGAAGTCAGGGCTTCCCAAGCTCCCAGAAAGAATTAATAGGCCTTTGTTTTCCACGGCTGAGCCTCACAGGGTCAAGGAGCCAGACTGTCAGAGAAGAGGAGGGGCTCTGTGTTTGTGGAGAAGCTTCCACTGCGCCCTCACAGGCAGCTCCTCTCAGATGGGCTTAGGCAATAGGGAGAATGTATGGCCGCCTGAGTCAGAAAAGCCCGAGCCCTGGGTGAGATTCAGGCGCGGTTTTACCCAGAGGTTCGCGAGATCATCACGCTCTGGTTTCATTTTTCTGTAATTTTTCTTGGCTCCGTTCTGCTCTGTGGGTTAGCTTTGTCCACAAACTCATTCTCCTCCTTGTAGTAAAAAAGGGCTAGGGCATCTCACGGCCCACATCCACCCATGACACTACACCTGGCGCTGTCCTAGGACTTTTAACCAAACGCGTGAGATGCATCCTGATTGGACCAGTGCAAGTCACGTGCCATCACTGACCAATCAGACGAGCGGATGGAATGGCCTCCCAGACTTCGTCTAGGGCGCATGCTCCACCTCTGGGGTTGGGGGTGCGGATGGCTTTCCCAAAGTCAGGGGGATTTTCTAATAAAAATGAGGAGGTTGGAAAATGGGAAACAGGGAGGAGTGGGAAGTCAGGAGGTAACCCACGGGCGTTCCTGAGACCCTTTAAAGGTAGATGGGCACGAGTAGCCCTGCTTAGAGAAAAACAAGTGGGTTTCTGGGCCGCGTAAACCCCACACGGTGATGCCTATGGAATCCCAAGGGGGTAGAGCCGCACCCAGGTGTAGGAGGAGCAAATTCACACGGACTTGCTCGAGGTGCTCCGTGAGCATGCTGAGGTGAAGGTGTACCCTTCTTCTAGCATACGTTTCTGGAAGCGAAACTGCTGGGTCGAAGGGCTTGCACATTCAAACCGAAACAGATGTTGCTCAATTGCCCTCCAAAAAAGGTTTTTGTGGGTTTTTTTCCCACCGGTTTCCCAGTAACCCACATCTTCTCAAGACTAAATATTATCCATCTTTCTAACATTTGCCATCTTGATAGATTTGATTTTTAAAACTCTAAGGTAGGGTGAACATCTTTTCATCCACTTATTAACTAATTATAATTCCTCTGCTGTGGATTAACCGCTGGTGGCCTCTGTTTGTTTGTTTTTTTCTATTGAGTTATTTATCTTTCTGTTATTGACTTGTGAAAGCTCTTTGTAGATTAGGGATACAAACCCTTTGTTTTATCTGTTGGAAATATTTTCCCCAGCTTGTCCTTTGTGTTTTGACTTTGTGTATAGAGCTTTTGTTATCAGAACTTGACAAATTTTTTGTCATTAAATGTGTCAGGCTTTTTTGGTTTTTCTGCTTAGAAGGGTCTTAGTCACTAACATAACAAAAAAAATGGTCACCCATGTTTTCTTTCATGACCTCTGTGGTTTCTTTTTCTATTTAAATATTTTATTTATCTGGAATTTATTATATTATACATGTGAGGCCAGGATACAATTAGGATGTAAGAACTTTGTGAGATTCCAGACCCTCCATGGGTTTCCTGTGGTTCTGATTTTTGTTAACATCTGTTTCCACGGAGTGATTAGAAGGGTTAGAAGGAAAATGGCTGGTGCTTGTCTTCACGTTCAGGGACAGTCCAGAAAGGAGGAGGAAGCAAGACTGGGACACAGGCTTCAGATGACATTGGGAAGATGGAGTGCAGCCCCCAGAGAAGGGGAAGCAGGTGAGCCCCGGCAGCGCAGAGGGAAGGAGGGCAGGTCCAACCGGGATAAGCCTGTATGTCATGTTGGTAGAGGCTCTTTGTGCCCAATACCAAATCGACCTAATTGAGATTGATGGCCAGAAACTACGGGAATGGGTGGGCCTCTGTAAAACTGACAGAGGGAAAACCCCACAACGCGGTCAGCTGTGGTTGTGTGGTGATTAAGGGTGATGGCAAAGGCGTCCTTGAGTAATCCTTCAAATGCAAGAAATGAACAAATAAAAACTTGGTTCTTTTTTCTTCTTTTTAAAAAAGATTTTACTTATTTATTTGACAGAGAGAGACAGCCAGCGAGAGAGGGAACACAAGCAGGGGGAGTGGGAGAGGAAGAAGCAGGCTCCCAGCGGAGGAGCCTGATGTGGGGCTCGATCCCAGAACGCCAGGATCACGCCCTGAGCCGAAGGCAGATGCTTAACAACTGAGCCACCCAGGTGCCCCCCAAAAAACTTGGTTCTTGTTCCAAAGGAAGGAAGGAGGGAGGGAGGGAGGCAGGGAGGGAAGAAGGGAAGGGAAGGGAAGAAGGAAGG
This sequence comes from Ursus americanus, assembly GCF_024610735.1. Classification (NCBI taxonomy): domain Eukaryota; kingdom Metazoa; phylum Chordata; class Mammalia; order Carnivora; family Ursidae; genus Ursus; species Ursus americanus. The sequence goes on along the minus strand of NC_142138.1, from coordinate 58,007,161 downwards.
AAGGAAGGAAGGAAAAAGGGAAGGGAAAGGAAGGATGTGTCTCTTGAGAAGAGTTTAGGGAGCAAGAGAAAGACCCCTGTAGCATCCACTGCACCCCAAACCCCATAGCAAACCTCACAGCAGGGAGCATTCTGTGCTCTCGCCATCTGCTTTCCAGTCTTTCAGCCCAGAAGTCTGGGCTCCTCAGTGTGTGCTCTTCCACAAGTATTTACTGACCCCCTACTCTGAGCTCAAGAAAGGACCATCGTCTCTGGGGTAGTGATAACGGAAGTTTGTAATAATAACCCTGAGGCAGCGCTGGGCATGGAGCCTGCTTGGAATTCTCTCTCTCCCTCTCCCTTTGCCCCCTCCACTCCTGCGCTCTCTCTCTCTCTCTCTGTCTGTCTCTCTTGCCATTTCTCCCTCTATATATTAAAAAAAAAAATTAAAAAAAGTAATTACCCCGAGGCAGCAAGAAGAGCGCTGGTGAGGAATCGGCCGTGTTGCAGGAAGTCATTTTAGAAAGAGTTCCTTCAGACTTGGCATTTAAAGATTTTTTTTTTTTTTTAATTTGACAGAGAGAGAGAGACAGCCAGCAAGAGAGGGAACACAGCAGGGGAGTGGGAGAGGAAGAAGCAGGCTCCCAGCGGAAGAGCCTGATGTGGGGCTCCATCCCGGAACGCCCTGAGCCGAAGGCAGACGCTTAACCGCTGTGCTACCCAGGCGCCCCCAGACTTGGCATTTAAAAATTCTGTTCTCTAGATCTGAAAAAGTAATTCCCTGATTCTGTTGGAAAAAAGGAAAACGGCTCATTAGGAAGAGTCCTGCCCACCTGTGCTTTCCCTGACTGTGCTGCTGCCTCATTCGGGGGAGGTCAGAGGTCAGGAGGACCCTGAGGGCAGAGGCTGGAGTTCAAGGGCTCATAAGCAGTGGGCCCCAGAAGCTTCCACAGGAGCACGCGCACATCTGTTCCTGCGTGTCCGCGTCTCTCTGGAATCATCTTTTATGTGACCTCTCCCCATTGGAAGGCACAGATCATGCATCTTGGTGTGGGGGGTGCCCCAGGAAGGGCTGGATGAATGCACGAATCAGTGATCATGGAGAGCGGGGTGCGGCGCTGGGCCATGCCTAGCTGAGGACCTCAGTCGGTAAGGGAGGCCCAAGCGCGGCCTGCGGGGAAACGGCCCCTTACATCTGCTTCCTTGCGTACAGGGTTGGCTGAGAAATGGCCATCAGCACCCAGGCCCGTGTCTGCGGCCCTCCCTGCCAGGCGGGTGAGCTCCAGCGAGTGGGCAGCCGCTCCTCCCCCCGAACTCCAGCAACTGCAGGCCCCGTTGGTCACCCACCCGCATTCCCCGAGCCCTTTCCTGCTGACTCACTGCAGTCCCGCTGCCGCAGCCCAGCTGGGGCCTGAGGGGAGGGGAGGAGGCCGCCTCAGGACCCAGGAATGCTCTGCCGGGCTGCCAAGGGGGCCAACGAACTTCCGAGTTTCTGCTGCGCTGGGGGGAGGATGACCAGGAAGTGGACTGTCTGACGGCCCGAGTGGACCCCTCTGCCCCTGACTTAGTCACAGCCAAGCCCTCATGAATCCTTGTATCCGAGCACAAGGCTTCCCCAGCCCCCCTACTCTGCTGCTTGCGTTAAAACACAGTTCGCTGCTTGTCCTGCGATTGTATGTACCCTATGGCCCGTGACCATATGCGGTCGTGTGCGATTGCCTATGACCATGTGTCCTCATGTGCCAACGAGTGCGGTTGAATGTACAGAAGCTGGGGTGCCTGGGTGGCTCAGTCGTTAAGCGTCTGCCTTTGGCTCAGGTCATGATCCCAGGGTCCTGGAATCGAGCCCCGCATCCGGCTCCCTGCTCTGTGGGAAGCCTGCTTCTCCCTCTCCCACTCCCCCTGCTTGTATTCCCTCTCTCGCTGCCTCTGTCTCTGTCCAATAAATAAATAAAATCTTTTAAAAAAAATGTGCAGAAGTTGTGCAGAGGGGTGTGAGTCCACGGGTGACTGCATGCGCTTTGGAATGCCCGTGCATGCCCGCGTCTGGCTGCGTGTGAGGAATGCAGAGGAATGGGTGAGCGCGCGTATATGTGGTTAAGGCACACTGTGAGCAGTGTGAGTGATCCCGAGTGGCTGTGTGTCACGGCCCGTGGATGCTTGACAGCCTGTGGTTACGTGTGATTCCACATGGCTGAGTGTCACCGTACGTGATGGATGGGGGGCTGCCTAGGATTCTTGAGGACCACCTGTGTGTTTCATGGCACAGGCCCAAGGAGGTCAGGGGTCTGCAGCCCCAGATCCACGGCCGCTAACGGATAGGTGTGTGTGTGTGTGTGTGTGTGTGTGTGTGTGTGTGTGTGTGTGTATCCATTGTGCGCTTTCTCCTTTTTCTAGCTGCGACCCCTGAGGAGCCCGTTCAGGCTTCCACTGAGGAAAGGAAGTGGAACTAGGCTGCAGAATGCTCTTCCCCTGGGTCGCTGACCGGTTTTAGAGTGGTTTCTTGGAAGTCAGGCTGGGCTTCAGGGCAGTGCCAGCCCCTTGGAGCCCTCACAGCAGCTGGCTGGCGGCGCTGACAAAGTGTCAGCCCAGCCCTGGCGGGGGGCCAGGCTGCCTCCCACCCCTGCAGGGACCTAGCCAGCTTCTCTCAGCCCCGGCCATCTGCTCTCACGCTCCCCATCCCTCATCCTGGGGCAGAAGGCACACAGGCACCCAGCTCCCCTTCTCTTCCCATCCTGAAGACAAGCGCATGCCTTTTAAGGGGTTCACCAATGACCCCTTCAGCGAAAGCACAGTGAGTAACAAAAGCATCCCGCAAGAAGGATTTACGGATGCCTTTAGATTTTAGCAGCTGTTACAGTCCTGGCCCGTGGCTGACGGCCTCCACTCCGCTACCTGATGAGGGTGGGCCATCTTCCTGTCTGACCTGCCTTAAGGGGACCCGCCCTCCCCAGGACAGGCGACCCCACCCAGGGAGGACCCTCCTCGCCACTACCCCTCCCACAGCTGAGGCCGGTCCTTGGCCTCTCTGAAGTGCCTGCAGCGCCCAGGGCCGTAGCTCTGCCCAGAAATGACAGGCATGATCCCTCTGGTTTCTCTTCTGCAGATTAGACGCAGACAACCGCTGCTCAGATGTGTGAGCCGCAGACAGCCCCGTGTGTGCTGGGAAGGCGTCTCTGCGCTCAGGGTCTGGGTCATCCGCCTGGCAGGTGTGGGCCGGGCTGAGGATGAGTGACGTGGTACAGACTCAGCAGAAGGAGCACCCGGAGGCGAGAAAGTGCTGGAAGCAGAGGGAAAGAAGAAATGAGGAGCTGGGGAGCCAGAGCGGCCTGCATGGAGACCTGGGCTGGGGCCAGGAAAAGCGTGCCCCGCCCCCAAGCACCAGCGGGCCCTCAGACATGAGTGCAAGGTGTGTCGTAGAGAGAGAATTTTGGACCAGCGGCTCAGGATACCTAGGTTCTGTGGTGCCACCCAGCCGCTGTGTGACTAGGGAAAGCCACTTTCCCTCTCTGGGCTTTCGTGCATCCACCTTGAAGACTGAGACAACAGAGGAAAAATGTGAGGTGTGGAGCCAGAGGCCTAAGTCGGCGCTCAACAAACCTGACTCCTCATCTAGTAACCTAAAGACAGTTGTTGACCCCTTGCCAGGGGCTGAGACCCTTCCCCAGCCCAGCCGGTCCATTTCTGAAAGAATCCATCTTTTCTTCCCTCATCAGCACGGGCAGGGCCCTCTGCACCCAGATCCCACGGAGAGCCTGCTCAGAGCTGGGGGTGGAGGTAGGGGTTGAACAGTAAGAAGGGAAGAAAGCTGGGGGTGGAGGGAGGGAGGCAGACATGGCGACAAGGGTCACAGGGCTTCCCGCAGGAGAGCCTGACATTGGTACCTGCCAAGACTCTTCCTGCCCCTCCAGGCTCGTCCATCCGACCTGCACCTGCTCCCTCCCTTGTAGCTCTGGACTCAAGTCATTCTGGAGTCATTCTAGCTCAACATTCATGAAGTTTCCAAGCTGGGGCTAGAAAAATTAGTAAGAGACAGGCCTTATCTGCCAAGAACTTCTACCGACAATCGCAAAAACGCCTATTTGACCACCCTAAGTAACACCATGTGGCAAGTTCAACTGCCTTCAAGACCTAGACAGATGACGTAGGTGCCCAAAGCGGCCTGGCGGAAGGCAGGAGGGCATGGTGGGGCCTGGGGACCAATTGAGGGCCAACATACCCTATCTCAAAGTGGCCAAGGAAAAGAGAGCTGTTGCTAGCCCCGTTTGGTGACATGTCTGAGTTCTTACTAAGTGCCAGGCACCGTGCGAACCGCTCTCATATATTATTTTCCTTAGTTCTCTTCAGAATTCTATGAGAGAGGGATTAGCAGGAGATAGTCTAACGTGACCGGCATGATCCCTGTGCCTCATGGTCATGCCTTTGTGTAATCCTCTCCCCTTGAGCGTGGCCAGGCCCTGTGACTTGTTTCTAATCCATAGACTAACCAAGATGCCAATATCTAACCCACACTGGCAGAGGCGGTGAGGTGTCCGTCCCTTGATCCCCTTATGTCATAGAAGACTCAGTCGTGCTTGCAGATTGGTATAGAGACTTCCTCTCTCACTGACATTGAAGAAGCAAGCTGCCAAGTTGTGAGAGAGCCTATGGAGAGGGTGTCCTGGCTGGGAACTCTGGGTGGCCTCTAGCAATTAGGGCAGCCTCCAGCCAACAAAAAGGTTTCAGTCCCACTACCACCAGGAGGTGAGTTCTGTCAGCCACCTGCATGAGCCTGGAAGTGGACCCATCCCCACTGGAGCGTCCAGATGAGACCTGGCCCTGGCTGGCACCTTGGCCTTGCAGAGGACCCAGTAAAGCTGTGCCCAGACTCCTGCCCCACAGACACTGTGGGTAATGAATATGCATTGTTTCAAGTTGCTAAGTTAACGATACCTTATTATGATGCAGTGGAAAATGAATATACATATTATCCCCATCTTACAGATGAGGACTCAGTTGTCTCAGGGGACCACCTAGATAGGGGAGGAGTAATCTGCACAGCACGGATTCAATCACCCTGTCTTCGTTTCACTTCAACACTTTGTTGTACTCCCTCCGTGTGCCCGGCACGGTGCCAGGCACTGGGGGTACAGCAGTGAGCAGCGCAGACACAGGACCTGCTTTCGGGGAGCAGAAGGTGCAGTGAGGGATGGAAACACTGACGACAGATATCACTGTGATGAGGGTTTCAGAACAAGGAGGGATGGGATCAACTGGGAACATGTGTAGGGCAGCCAGCCTCGGCGAGGGCCGGGGACGGTCTCCTTGAGGAAGTGGCCTGTCGGTCCCTTGGGAGTAGGCCTGGTGGGGAGTCAGCCCCTCGGCATTGCAAGCGAGTGAGTGGGCGGGTGAGTGGGTAAGCTTTCCTGGTCATGGGTCCCCAGGGGAGAAGGCTCTCCCAGCAATGTGAAATCATCCTGTTTCTGTGCACTGGCTTCCAAGACATCTTGTCCCAAGGACCCAGGGCTTCTGTGACTGGCCCATGACGCCCATGATTCCAGAGCACACTTCCAGAATGCATCATGGGCGGGTGGGGTAGGGGTCGGGGTTGCTTAGCCGGGACTCTCATTTCCTAAACATACCCGGACATCTGAGGGGGCTGGAGAACTGCAGGTGGGAGTGGAAGGCAAAGCAGGCAGATGAGGAGGGGCGAGGAAATGAGCAGAACCAGAGAAAAGTGCAGGAATTAGAAAACGGACCCCCCCACGAGCCCAGCTGCAGTCTGCGATGACTCAGCAGACCCAGGGGTCCTTGCCAGTGAGCTGGCGGCATGATATGGATCAGGCAGGGTCCCGGCAGGAAGCGATGGCACACTCAGATTGGGCCATCTGAGGAGCATTCAATAAAGCGACGGTTTTCAGAGGCCGGAACCTGGACCAATAGCAGCAGTCCATCCACTGCTAGGCCTGATGGGGCTAGAGGCAGAGGGGGCGACTAGAACCTGTCTGGAAGGAGAGCGCCCCTGATAGGAGCTGTGGCCTCCACTGAAGGGTGCAGCCAGATCATGGCAATCCCACAGGAGGTGTCGAGGCGGGGGCGGAGGGTACTAAGTGCCACACACTCTCGCTCCTATCTCTCTCCCACATGCTGTCAGTGCTCCCCACTGGTCACCGTGCAGAGTAAGGGTGCTTCCCCCCATGCAATCCCCACTGGCCCGCCTCAGCCCACAGAGCAGGGGAGAGAAGGTGGGGAGCAGACCTGGAAGTAAGAAGAGACCCAATCCCAACTCATCCCTTCCCAGCTGGGAACTCTGGACAAGCTATTTGAACTTCTTGGGCCTCAGTTTCCTCCTCTGCAAAAAAGGGAGGCTGAGCATGCTTACATTCAGTTGTTCTGAATTTGAAAGGCGATGATGTGTTTAAGGATTCCAGCTTGGAGCCCTGCATGCATTGGCTGGCTGCCAGCCCTTGGTTCCCAAGAGTTCCGCAGCAAGAACAAAAAATCGGGGCCACTGAGAAGCCAGACGCCAGCCCAGAAACCCTGGACATCAAACAATGCACTGATGAGAAGCTTGCTCAGCAGGTCTTCCAGTCCCTGCCAGGACTGGAACCCAAAAACTCTGTCTCCTTGTAGGGGCCTGCGGGGCGCGCGTGTGCACGCGCACACGCACACACGTGCACACACACACACACACATGCACACACAGGCGGCCGCTTGGGAGGGTGGTGCCCTGCGTCTTAGCCCCTCTGCGGAGAAGCAGCACCGGGCCTGCCTGAAGCGCAGGGTGTGTACTGCGGTATCTGAGCTGAGTAGAGCAGTGGAAGCAGCCCTAGGGCCCTGCACTGCCTGGAACCCCGGGCGCTGCCGCACCCCCCTGGGTGGAAATCCTCCCATGTGCCAGCACAGCTACCATTTAGGTGGGACCCCAGCAGCAACAGGGTGGCCCTGCCTGGGACGGCCCTCTGAGCCTCCGGGAGACCTTGGGCCCCACCTCAGTCTGCGGCCTGCTGGTGACACGACACCAGTGCCCAGAACAAAGGCCCCTGGCGAGAGCCACAGGCCCCTGCCCTTTATTGCTTTATCACCCGCATGTCAGGTTCACAGGAAGAGGGTTTTCAAAGCAGCCGCGTCAGGTCGGCAGTACCACTGCGGTCAGTTGTTTCAGAAGAAAGGAAACCCAAGTGGATCAAAGAACGGCAGGTGCAGCAGATTAAGGCCCTGCCGGGTGGGAAGGCGCCCGGAGGGAAGGGCCGGAAGGCCGGGGGCAGGGGTCTTTCTCAACAGGAGCAGGAGGTGCTGTTCAGTCTCCCTCCACAGCCGTCCCTGAGAGAAAGGAGCCAGGGCTCCCCTTCTGCTCTTTAGGTTGACAGAGAATGACTCGGTGCATGACAGGAGCAAGCAAAGAGGAACAGGGGTCACTAGGAGGAGCTCAGCGCTGCCCGGCGCCCACGCGTTGTCCTCCTCCAGCTCCTCTGCCCTGGGAGGCCCTGGCGGTGAACCCCAAGCTACCACCGGCACCCCGCCAAACCCCGCACTTCCAGGGCCACCTGACTGCCCACCCAGCCAGGCTCGGGCATGGAACTGCAGCCTCCGTCCCGGATGGGCAAGTTCCCTTCTCCAAGCCACGCCTTCCCTTCTCTAAGCCACGCCTTCCCTTCTCTAAGCCACGCCTCCCCTAGTGTTGCTTACCGCTCAGGAGCATCCAAGAGCACAATGGGAATCCTGAAGTTTCCGTATCTCCTTCCTATGAGACTGTGATGGAATTTACCAAGTTGCTTGTCCAAAGTCTGGCCTGTAAACTTTATTTCATTGCCCTATTGTCCTTTCTCTTCATTCTTCTGGCTTCTTTTCCATTTATTTCATGCTGTTGTGTTGAATAATCTTCTTTTAAAGAACTTTTTTAAGTTGTAAAATGTTCCAAACATTTAGAAACGCATAGGGAATTATATAATGAACACCCTGGTCCCCGCCTACCAGCTTTATCAATTCTTAACATATTGCCACATTTGGTTTCATTCTGCTGCTGCTGCTGGTGGTAAAATGGAACTAAGAAAATTTACCATTTCTTAACCATTTCGATTTCTTTTAGAAACCCAACATTATACACACAGTTAAAGGGCCCTGTGGCCTCTCCTCCATTCCCTTCCCTTCTTCCCTAGGAATAATCACCACTCTGAATTTGATTCTCCTATAACAGTGATGCGTGTGATACATGTTTTACTATGAAAAGAATCCATACAGTGGAGAAGGACATAAAGCAAGAAGTAAAAACCCTCCTGCTCCCCACAACCTTGAACTCACTCCCTCTAAAGAACCCATTGTTAAAAACTTTCCATGAATCTTTCCAGGTATTATTAAATACATATGAATTATATTCGTTTGTTTTCTTTCTTAATAGAGATGAGTTTACACTATGCACGATGTTCTCCAATTTGCCTTTTGTTTCTGGTTATTGTAATTCCTTGGACATTTTTCCACGTGAGTACTGATAAATCTACCATATTCTTTCTAACAGCTGCGTGGGATTCTACTTTATTTAATAGTTTCCCATGGAGGGGCGTTTAGGTGGTTTCCAGCTACTTTGCTATTCTAAACAATCCTGCACCGAACAGCCTTGACATACAGTTTTGCTCACTTGTGGGACTATTGTATATCTGGAAATACCTAGAAGTGCAGTGTCTGGATAAAAAGGTATTGAACGTTTGACATCTTGAAAGATATTGCCAAGCCCACCCCCGCCCCGTAAAAATGATCCATTTAAACACCAGCCAATAATGCCTGAGAGTTCCTGTCTCCCCACATCCTCAAGACTGAGTCTTTTCATACCACTGTCAGCCTTTTATTTATCTTCTGTGAACTGTCTGCTCTTGTCTTTCCCCTGGCATTTTATGAATTTATTTTTACATTTGAATCTTTGATCCATCTGGAATTAATTTCAGATGCACAACAAGATAGACATTCTTTTCAGTTGACAATTATTGTTTTCCCTACTCTGCAAATAGATGGAGTTAAGTACCAAGATAAAGGGGAGAGCAGATTTCTCTCCACTCCTAACAGGTCACTGCTACCTGATTTTGCCTCCCCACTTAGAACTCGCCCACCTCGAGGCTCTAGGTTAAGACATGGAACGCTGCCTCTGCCCACCCTGTCTTTCGAGCGGATGGGCTGAACACAGCATCCGGTCAGTCATTCAACAAGTAGGTGGTCAACGGAACTTTGTTTTCCCCCCAAAGAGAGTGTACTGTACATGTAGGAAGGGGGGGTGCACCTGGATATTTGGTGGCCGGGGGGTAGCCGTGGCAGACTGCAGACAGCTCACCCAAATCCCTTCTCCCTCTTCTATTATAATGGAGTTGATGTCAGGCACGTGGCTGCCCAGCTAGGGACAGTGTCTCCCTGCCCTGTGAATTTAGCTGGGGCCACCCAACTCTGCCCTCAGCAGGGGAATGTGAGCAAACCTGGCATGTGTCCCTCTGGCTATAATGGCTTTATCGGCCATTAAGATAGGCCCACAAATATGGGACGCCTGGGTGGCTCAGTCAGTTAAGTGTCTGCCTTCGGCTCAGGTCATGATCCCAGGGTGCTGGGATCGAGTCCCACAGCGGGCTCCCTGCTCAGTGGGGAGCCTACTTCTACCTTCTCCCTGCTCCTGCTTTCTCTTGCTATCTCTGTCTCTCTCTCTCCAATAAATAAATAAAATCTTAAAAAACTACATGCATGACACACATTCTTCAACCCTCTTCCTGTTAAGAAGTAGGGGCATCTATGACCCCTCCACCTGAACCTGGGCAGTCTTCAACTATAATGTGACTTCTAAGGCTAGGGCATAAAGGTTTCTATCTTGTTCTCCAAGAGCTCTTTCTCTTAGAACCCTGAGCCTCCATAAAGCAGGCTAACTCCCCTGAGGCCACAGAACTGGGGAGGTGCCCTGCTACAGGCCTGGCTGAGCCTAGTCCTTCAGTCAAGCACCGGGGAAGTGAAGATGCCTCCAAATCGTTCAACCCCCAACCATTTGAGTCACCCCCAGTCATCTGAGTCTTAGCCGAAGCCCCAGACTGTAGAGCAGAGAGACAGGCCACGCTCCCGGTGTTCTGCCCAAATTCGCCAGCGTTCCTCACAGACCCACAGCATCTGGGAGGATAATGAAACGGTTGCGTCTTATAGCACCACACGTCAGGATGGTTTGTTATTCAGTAGCACTGACTGGAACCAGACTAAGACCTAGAAAACATCCCCACCACTTCCTGCTGGCGCCAACCCAGAGGTGGTAGTGACCTAGCCTCAACGAGGCAGATGACAACTCCTAGGGGTGACAAAGCCACAGCATGGAAGGAACCCAGCTCCCTGAAGGCCCAGGTGGGACATGGCTGTCAGCTGATAAGAAACACTCCCCTCAAGGGTTACGTGAGAAAGGAATGAATGTCTTTAGTCCTTTGCCAAACAAACAAAACAAAGATGGAGCAGAGAGCAAGGCCGACTTGGGCCTTCTGGGAACTTCTGTGTTTGACTGGGGAGGAGGCTGGAGGGAGGGAGGGGTCACAATGGCCAGATCAAGCCTCCAAGATGATACAATTGGTTATTCAATGGCAGGTGAAATGTGTTCTAGGCAGAGATATGCGGGGAGCTGTAAAAACAACTCACAGGGCTCTGACCCAGCGTGGGCGGACATGGAAGGTAGCCCTGAGGAAGTGATGCTTGACCAGAAGGCTGAGTAAAAATTAAGTGGGGTGGTAGAAAAGGAGGAGGGGAGGACTTTTCTGGCAACAGAAGTGGGTAGAGCCTATCCTCCTAGTCAGGGGGATAGTGAGTTTGTGAAACTGGAAAAAAAAAAAAAGTCAGTGTGAGCCTCGTGGGTCAAGCTAAGGATTTCAGTTATGATTTCTAAGAAATGAGAATTCATGGGGGTAATTCCAGAAGGAGACTCAGCCTCTGAAAGCTGTGTGGGGAATAGACTGGGGGCAGGGAGCAGCTGGGGAGCTAAGGCAGACCCTGTCTATGGGGGGGGGGCTGTGGAGATAAACGGGGTGATCAGGTTTGAGAGACATTTGGGAGGTGGCTGACAGGATCTGGGGGGAACTCACGGAGTGAGAGGAGTCAGGGATGAAACACCAGTGAGATGATGTCTGGTCGGTGAGTAAACCGTAACGTCAGAGCCAGAGGAAACCTAGGCATGACCAAGTTCAAAGGCAGCTAGGAGCAAGACAAAGGGGGTCGGATTTGTAAGCAGGGGGGCCTTTAAGCAAGTCACCTTGCTCAGGGCCACTTAAGCATGAGGGCAAGGGCAGTGTTCATTCGGTCATCCAAAACACGTGGTGAGTGGTGCAAGAACTATGCAATAAATAAGACACAGCGTAAGGTACATGGTGTGTTAGTGACAGGGCTAAGGGGAACAGACAGAGAGGGGAAGGGGGGGAAGGGAGTTAAATTTTTAGCAAGAATATTCAAGGTCTACACCTATAAGCAGGGTGGTCCAGGTTCTGTGGAATCTGAGGGGGGCTCTCCTTTAGACAAAGTATTCACATATCTTATTTTTGCAAATGGCACAAAGATACGTGACCATCTGAATCAACTTCTAGGGCCTTGGTCGGGGTGGTGAGGAGTGAGGGGGCCCAGAGCAGAACTTCCGGAGTTCCTCAGTAAATCCACCCCGTGAGCAACGGGGCTGGGGAACGGGAGGAGTGGGACTGTGGCTGTCACGAGCAGAACCACTCCTGTGACTTACAGCAAGTCATTCAATTACTCTGACCCCCAATTTCCTGATCTGCAAATGGGGAAAACGATATCATGTCCTTATAAGGTTTTCGGGAGTAAATAAGGGCATACCAGTAAAGATCCTGGCTCATAGTAACGCATGGTAGCTAGTATTTTAACTGCTATCCCTACTCCTCAACGATGGAGAACCACGAGCTCACCTTGGAGAGGGACCAGAAAGGACCAGAATAAAGAGGGGATCGTGAGCCCCAGTGACAGGGAGGCCCCATGCTGCCTGTGAGTCCTGGCCTCGGTGACTCTGGGATGCACACCCCGTGGGACCGGTCTCAGCAGTGGCCCTCGTGTGCCACACTATGCCGTGCAACCTATGGAGATCACACGGCCAGTGAAGACCCAGCTGCCCCCATGGACCTGGGTGTGTGAACGGGGTGAGCAGAGAGTGGGGGCAGGGCACACAGCTGACATCCATTGCCTTCTTCTCACAGCTGCTACAACGGTCCCCAGAGCCTTCTCTCTCTCGTGCACAAAGGCAACTCTTCTGGAAAAACTGATCGCCCTGGTTGCAGAAGAAGAGGCAATGGTCCCAAACAATAAAAGCATTGCGGCAGGAGTTGGATACATTGATATGGCACGTGCCATCGGCATTCTGGGAAACTCTCTGGCTGACGAGCTTGCCCTTGTGGGCTGTTTTGGAAGATCAACTCCAAAAAGAAATGAGGCATCTCAGGCACAGGAGGGAGCTCACTTCTTCAGATGCCAAAAACTGTGGCAGATAAAGATTACTCTGTGTCCGCCAATTCCAAGATTGTGACGGAAAATGCAGGAGTCTGCCAGCAAGAGGAAGAGAGTCGTCTCAATCTGGGGCAGAGGAATGTTAATGTCTTCAAATTCATTATTCTCCAGCTCATCAGGTACAGCCCCAATTGCATCATAATTATAGTTCCCAGCCCAGCGGATTCTCATATTCTCACATATGTTACCTGGAAAATAACCAGATTATCTGAGCACCACGTGATGGGAAGTGAGTGTAATCTGGAATCTGCTAGACTTCGCCATTTTACGGCTGAAAAACTTGGCATTCATCCCAGCGGTTGCCGAGTTTGGGGAGAACCTGGTGTCTCAAGTGAGGCTCTATGGAGTGGAGTGAATGTGGCAAGCGTTTCTCTCTAGGAACTGAATCCAGAAACGGGAAGGGACAGTGATAATGAAAATTAGAAGGAAGTACATAAGATGGTGACCGGAAGTGCCTATGAAGCGATCAAGCCAGAAAGATATACCTGCTGGGCTGTTGGATAAGTGCGGCTGATCTCATTGAATCCATGTTGAAAATCTATCCAGAATTCATCCCATGTCCATGATGGTGAAGGGAATGCATGGCATTGAGAACGAAGTCTCCCTGAGCCTTCCATGTACCCTGAGTGCTCAGGGGTTAACCATCGTTATCAGCCAGAAGCTGAAGGTTGACCAAGTAGCTCAACTCAAGAAAAGTGCAGATACCCTGTGGGACATCCAGAAGGATCTAAAAGGTCGGTGACTTCTGGGTTCTAGGCTATAGAAATTTTAAAACTCCAAAGTGGTTACCCATGAATCTCTACTTTTCCTCCATGTACGTGGAGTATAGTTTGCTTTTTATCTCCCTAGATACGTGAATTTGGGCTCACAGAATCAGAGTCCACGCTTGGTTTAATGCTGGCAGTATGAGCCCTTGAACAAACAAAATTAACTATTGGGGAAAAAAAGAAGAAAAGCAAAAAGAAAAGAAAGAAAGGGGGTGGGGGCTGGGGGCTCAGGCAGGCCTGGATTCCCATCCCACCACCACCTCTGCCAGCCTGCGAGTGTGGCCAGACCCTTCACTGCCTCAGCTGCCACTTCTCGAGCTGTCACACGGAAGGCAGGACCATCCTACCGCCACCGCGCAAGTGGGTTGTAAGGACATGGTGTGCAGGCGTGGACAGAGCGCAAGGCCACCGCTCCTGCCTTCCTCCTCTCCCAGTCTGACCCCTGTTCCGGGACCTGTACCCAGGCAGGGACGGGCTGTGACAGCCTCGGGCACCCGGTGACCGAAAGCTCCCCCCGGCCCTGGGTGTGTGTCTGGCACACCAAATGCTCTGCGGAGTATCACAAAGCAAGCTCAGCCCGCGGTGGGTGCTAGTGACGTGTGATGACTTCGAACAATTAAACCCACAATCAGAGGCTGCTCCGAATCGGCTGCTGTGGGTTTGTTTGCCCACGAGTCACAAGCGTCTTGCTGGGAGTGTGCCCCAGCCGTTAGCCCTCAAAGTTCTGTTGCTAAGAGATTAAGAACCAAATGATGTTTCCAAAAAATAACCACTACAGGATGTTCCAGGACAGAGTCATAATTAACAGCCCAAACAGAACGGATACGCTGTTATTGATAAATCCTTACAAGAGCCGAGGACTGGGACGGCTGGGGGGACAGCCCGGCCGCGCACAGCCTATGTCAATGTCTGGCTTGCCAAGGTTTTAAATACAAGATATAGTTATCCGTGAAAACTGTAAGGGACATAATACAAAGTCCTCACGATTCCAAAAGCTCTTTCTTCAACCAAGACGTATCTGTTGGAGGCCTGCTGGTTGCCCAACGCGTGCATGTTTACAACGATCTCAGCCACGTTTAGTAAGCAGACGGTCCCTAAGTCTCACACGGCTGTAACCGCCCCTTGGTGACACAGTGCCTGGGTGTGATAACTGATGAAGCAGTCTCATGGAGCCGCGTGCAGCCGCCTCCACTCTTGCTCTGTTGCTGGGGTAACAGGAACCCGTCAACCAACAGAAGCTCAGGTTAGAGCAGGACAGTTTCCTTCACAGGACGTGCACAAACAGGGCACTTGGGAGAAACTGATTGTCATCTGGCACCTAGAACAGTTCTGTCCAGGCGGTTTTCCCAGGAAGATGCGGCCATTCTGCTCCGGGTCCTCCCCGGAGAAAGTCTCCTGGGTCACCCCCAGGGGCTCTCTGTCAGGCAGGTGAATGAGTGCAAAGTAGCATGCTACCCCCTCCTGCCACCCTGCACCTCCTCCCATCTCAAGCCCCCATCAGCCCCCTCTGCATGCTCTCTGGCCAGGTCCTGGGTCGCCTAATGGTCTGCGTTTTATCCCCCTTGGGGCAGGTAGTGGAGGACAAGTTGTTGTGTTCCTCCGTCTCATTTCACAGGTGAAGGAGCCGAGGTCCAGAAAGACACAGTGAGGTGTCAAGGTCATGCAGCTAGTAAGTCAGGAGGCACATGAGAGTCTTCCGGCCCTGCATCCCAGGATCTTCACTGCTCCAGACCCCCAGGCTCCTGATGATGGAAACCAGCAGGTGCTGCAATGGCTCCCAGAAAGGGGTCAGGGTTTCCACGTGCCAACCCCGCTGACCCTCAGACACCGTGGGGCATTCAGGGAAGGGGGACAGGGCCACAAGGGGCCCTCCTCCTTCCTTCAAGGGGCAGAAGAAGAGGTCATGAATAAAGCAAATCATTGAGACCCCAGACTTAGAAGCTTCTTCTGCCTGTCACTGTGTGGGTGACCTCAGGCAAGGTACTCGATCTTCTACAGTGCCGTTTCCTTTCTAAAAATTAGGACAGGTACCTCCCTCCTTTATGGGGTTGTTACGAGGAATGCACGACATTAGACAGTTAAAAGCGGTCAGCAGGGTGTGTGGGAAACCCTTGATGGCGGCCATGGCCGCGGCTCTCACGATACCATCATTCTCACTCCCGCCAGCCCCCACTCCTGCTCAGGACCTGGGGTGCAGGTGGCCAGGCGGCTCGTGCCAGCTGGAGCGCCATTGTAGTCCCTGGTGGTGACCGGCCGGGGTCAGCAGGGCATCCAGTGACAAACGGACACATTTCCCAGGGTCCCTGGTGATAAATCCTTAACGTTTCAGAAGCTGGGCTCAAGGAATGGAGAAGCAGCTTTGTGGGTTTCTGTGCCTGTCTAAACACATGTGCTTCCAATTGGCTCCCTCGGGCTGGAATTCCCCAGTGCCCAACCCAGCAACCTCCATTGCCCGGTGCCCCCCGCCCTGAATCCTGCGGGGGCTTCTACCCTTGGCCAGAGGCCCCCAGGGCCTCAACACCAGGCTGCTTCCTCCCCCTGGAGTGGGAAAGAGCTAGCCAGGGCGGGGTGCCTCCCTAATCTGTCTGAAAGTTGCTCCTCTGAGAGTCTTAAAACCCCAGCCCGGAGAAGGACAGCTAGGGAGGGCCGGGAGCCGGACAGACGTAGGGCCGAGGCGGAGGGTCATGAATTCACCAGCCCTGCCACTTGGCACCCGCCCCCAGCGCAGTGGCTCTGTTATCCTGTGGGGTCAGGACGCTGTTTCTGCCGAGTCATCCTTTCTTGCCCAGAAGGATCCTGGCCCAGAGCCACATTCCTGGGGGGGTCTGAGTGCCACAGAGGACGGAAACTTCCTTTCTCACCAGACCCCAGCTCTCCAGCCCAGCACACAGTCCGGTCTCCCAGCAGCCTCTGCCGGCAGCAAACGCTCTCTTCTGAGCCTGTGTGGGTCCTCCCCGCAGAGCCCCCGCCCTCCCTAGACCCTGACTCTGGGCGAGCTGAGAACATTCCACAGGGAGGGAAGGATGCTAGTGTGCCGAGGGAGGAGAGACTGGGTCTGAGGGGAGGGGGCCAGATGGGCATTGAGGAACTATTTAAAACTCTCCACCTGCCCACTCACTGGACCCTCCTGCCCGTGGGGGTTCATCAGCCCCATGGAGAAGGAGCCTACTATTCTAGAACAGGCCTGGGCAGGGCTCCTCTCAAGCTAGAGACTAGACAAGGCAGTCTAGAAGCTTCTTCCCTAGGCCCATGCTGCCCCCCACCCAGCACCTGCAGCATCCCCTTGTGCAAAATTTCAGCGTCCCCAGACCAGCAAGCTGACCACGCCTTCGGCAGAGCTCGTGTTTCGGGAACCTGCGTGCCGGGGACCATACTAGGCACTGGCCCCTAGCCGTGGACAAGGCAGACGTGGCCAGTGCTGGTATCTCTCCCGTCCTTTCCAGGCCCACCAGCCGTGCTTCAATTATGCCGTCAGCCCAGACTGCTTGGGTCCCCGCTCCCAGCTGTGTGAACTTGAGCAAGTTACTTAACCTCTCTGGACCTTGTCATATCTATAAAATGAGGCCAAGCTAATACCTACTTCAGGGGGGTGCTAAGAGAGGTCAATGAGTTACTATGAGTTAATATATATATGTACATATATGTTAATATATGTAAAATGTTTAGAAAAGTTCTTGGCACAAGGACTTCAGTGTGGGGGGACACATGTGCAGGTGTGCACGCTATGTCTTTGCTCCCTACCCTCTGCCTGGAATGCTTCCCCCCTTCTCTGCAGGAATCTGGGGGTCCAGCCGTGGCAGAGTTTCCAGAAGGGAGGACTGATGGGGGCAGGCGTACGTCAGACCACAGCCCTGCCAGGGTCCCTAGCTCTCGCAGAGCACTTCATACTGCCCCGTGAGTCGCTGAGGGAAGGGGGCTCAGGGAGTTAAGACACCTGCCGGAGGCCGCAGCCCCAGTCGGGGTTGGAGCTGAGGGTGGAGCTCTGGTCTTCTGACTGCAGCTAGCACTGTCCCTGCCTCTCCTCACGTTGCTGGTCCCCAGGAAATGTCAGGTAATCGCCAGAATCTTCGAGTTCCCCCAAGGCTCAGCACCCCAAGGAGGGGCCCTTCCTGGCCCTTCAGAGGTCCTGGAGTCCATCCGAGTTGTCTCTCAGAGCCAGGCAGGGCCAAGGGAGGCCTCAGGACAGGGGGCGCTGCCTGGGCAGGAAGAGCTCAGCCCAGGAAACTCTGAGCAATGCCGGCAGACCACAGAGCCCCCAGGCTTCCTGCCCTCTCCACACAGGCCGCCCTGTCAACGTCAACGGGTTTGTGAAACCCTGCCGGGCGGGCAGTGGGAACTCAAGGGGCCCCAGAGTTCACTGGCTGTGGTCACCCCGTTCCTTCGCAGCCCAGGAGAAGGTGGCTTCCTAAAGACTGCCATCCACACGGCAATGGGATCCAGCTGCTGTGGGGGACAGGCACCTGACGGGGACCTCTCACCCCAGTCTCAGGTCCCAGGCCTCCACACCCCAGGGCTCCTCCCTGTAGGCCCATATCTCCCAGGCCTCCCCAGATGCAGGGAACCCCTGGACGCAGGTGGGATCTGTGGTTGAACAACTTTGGAGCAGGAGACATGTGGGTTAGAAGCCCTGTTCATAGTTTCACTGGCTGTGTGACTTGGGGCAAGTTGGTTAACCTCTCTGTGCCTCAGTTCCTTCATGTGTAAAATGGTGATTAAAAAAAAAAACACTTGCCTTGTTGTAAGGATTAAACAGAACAATGTACGTGGAGGGTTTGGTACAGTGCCTGACACACATTAACCCTCAATAAATAGCAGCTCTTGTCTCACTGAACACTATGCGTGCCAACAGAAATCAAGGTGCAAACACTATCACACTTATTTGATTTTGCACTTTTCTTTTTTTTAAAGATTTATTATATATTTTGAGAGCGAGAGAGAGCACACAAGTGGGGGAGGGGAGGGGGTGGGGCAGAGGAAGAGGGAGAAGCAGACCCCCCCCCTGAGCAGGGAGCCTGACAGGGGGCTCGATCCCAGGACCCTGGGATCATGACCTGAGCCGAAGGCAGACACTTAATGGCTGAGCCAGCCAGGTGCCCCTGATTTTGCAGTTTTAATTAAAGCCTCCCCGACCCAGGGCGCCTGGGTGGCTCAGTCGGTTAAGCATCTCACTTCGGCTCAGGTCATGATCTCAGGGTCCTGGGATCAAGCGTGGCGTTGGGCTCTGCTTGGCCCTTTCCCTCTGCTCCTCCCCCTGCTCATGCCCTCTCTCTCTCTCTATCTCCCCCTCTCTCCAATAAATAAATAAAATCTTAAAAAATTAAAAAAGAAAACCATCCAGACCCAATCTACTCTACTTGAAGGAAGCATATACTGTCTTCTGGATGCTTCCACTCCCTTTGAATTGCTTGAGAATCCAAGCCTACATGCTCCAAAAGATGGCGGTGGAAGGTCCAGCTTTCACGCCTGGGCCAGGAGAACCAGAACTCTGACCAGTCCCACTGCCATGGTGCCTGTTGAGTTGTTCCCATGCGGTCGGAAGGAGGAAGCTGGTCCTGCCCCACCCAGAGCCCCGCAGGGCCACACAGATCTTCCACGGAGAGGACCCCAAGTACGGCCAGGAGTGCCCTCACTCCTACTCCCAGGGCGCTACCCATATTTGTGGCTTGTCTGTGCCCGTACATGGCCATTCCCAGTGCTGAGGCCTCGGGGCTTCTGCGCCCACGCCTCACAGACCCTGGAGAGGTATTCAATCCTTTTCCCTTCCCCAGGCTCCACCCTGGGGTTGGGGCTACTTCTCCTTCTCAGAGCCCCCAAACACAAATAGTCTCTATTCCTCTGTGTCTGAAAGTCCCCAGAAAGCTGCACACCTTGGCCACCCCAGCCCTCTACCCGATGGTGGGCCTCAGTGCTGATTCACCTGCCCACGGACCACCGAGGTAACGCTCCCACCTGACAGAGACAAAGCCATCTCCAGTGAGCCAGCCCGCCATGCTGTGTTTCTTCTCAGTAACTAGACACAGGGAGAAGCCAACGTTGAGGCCAAGGCAGCGATAGACCCCCTTTTCTCTTTAAGCTCCAGGAGCAGGGGATGTGAGCTCCTGGAAATGGGAGACAAGGGGGTTGCATTTCTGTATCCCCCAGCATCTAGCTCCAGGGTCTGAGCTCTCCCCAACACGTCCACATGGCTCAGTGAGTGTTGACCAACTGACCGAGAACGGAACACCCATCTGAAGGGCGAAGAATGGAGCAGAGATGCTGGGTTGGGCAGAAGAGCAGAAACCAGGCCCAGGGGAAGCAGGGAAGCGGCTGGGTCTGCAAGAGGGGTGGGGCGGCCTCCGGGGAGCAGAGGAAAGAGGATGCACTTCTAGGGACAGTCGGGGTGGTGCTAGGGTTGCCAAAGGCCCCAGAAAGCATCTCTGGGAGAACCCTAGAGACTGCCAGATTCCTTCAGGTGTGCAGCAGGGGGTGGGGAGCATGAGGGCGGGACCTAGGGGAGGCAGCAGGTGTGGAGAGGGGGACAGTGGGAGAGGGGCTCTCAGGGGGACGCAGAGGCAGCCATCAAAATTATAACCCCCTTCTGTGAAGGAAGCCCTGGTTCAAACTGGAAGTCAACAGCAAACACACTGCCCTTGACAGAGTCCAGAGCTCAGGCTGCCCCAGAGAAGAGCTCCCACCACCGAGAAGGGGCTCCAGCTCTCTCTGTGCCCATCTCAGTGCCCTGTGCTACGGTGCAAGCTTCCAGGGGCCTCTGCAGCTCACACAGCCGCTGACCCGGGCTCCCTCGGGAGCAGTAGACACAGGGAGTGTCCGAGGGGGACAGAAACCACAGCCAGCACCCACGGCTGAGGACCAACCCAGCCTGGTTTCAAACCTTAGTTCACACCTACCAGCTGTGTGCCCAGGGGCCCGCTCTGAGCCTCAGGGATGCAGTGCACCAGCATGGGCCCCGTGCAACTATTCAGCGGCAGGAGAGAGCACTCAGCCCAGAGCCTGGTGCAGGGCACAAAACGGTGGCCTTGTTTGGCATCACGCTGGTACAGGTGTCCAAGTAACTGGGGCGGGTGACACAGACCTCTTCCAGCCTTGTGCCTGTCCATGAACTGACTTGGCATCTCAGGCCCAACTGGTGGAGGCTGGGCCTTGGCCAGGGAGCTCAGGAGGCTTCTCACCGTGGCAGGGAAATTGCTGGGTTGGGGTGCGGACAGCCACAGTGACCGTCTCTCTGCAGGACGGATGCGGCTTTGCTGACAGAGAGTCTGCGGCCTGGACATGCCAGCGGTGCAGGTCTGAGGTCAGCAGTGGGGAGCCGGGCCCACCGCGGCCTCGCCAGCCCCAGCAGGGCCCCCTCAGGGCCAGGCATCTGCTTCCAATCAGCTGCCCCTCATCCCGGGGGGGGGGGGGGGCGGGGAGGGGGTGCAGGGGGCTGAGGTCTCCTCCCCAGGCCCGGCTCTCACTGGGCAGAATGGACACCAAGGGCGAAGAAGACAGGGAGACATTCCAGGGACCCGGGTCAAACAGGAAAGATCTAGAAATTGAGGTTTGTTGTTAGTTCACCTAAAGGAAATCCTCTGCTAGCTCCCCTTTGCAAGACCACACCCAAGGGAGCCCAGTGAGTGCCCCCAGCCTCCCCTGGCTCATGCCTCTGGCTTGTTCCCTACTCACACCCCATGCCTGGGGGGCTCTGCCCTGCTCTGTGCCTGGCTGACCCCTCATGCTTTGGCTTAAATCCCATTTCCTCAGGAAAACATCCTTGGCCCCATGTCTGGGCCCCATTAGACTGTCTTGTTGGCATGGTTCACTTTGTACTTACGTATTTATCTGTGTAAGTAGGAACTGTGTCTGTTTCCCTTGGGACCATATCCCTAAGATCCAGCCCAGGGGCTGGCACAGAGCGTAGGCTCGATAGATACTTGCTGAAAGAATGACTGAATCCTGCCTCATCATTCTTCTAGCAGTTTCTAAGTGTGATCTTCACATTTTTTTTACCCCTGCAGGATAACCAGTGCTTATGCCCATTTCACAGGCCCAGAGTCAAGGTCAGAGGAGAGTTATGCACCTGGCTCCCGGCCCAGTGCTCATCCTTTATCTAGGAGGAGAAAACGTGTACACGGGGAGAGTGGGCTTTGTAGTCAACCGCCCCGGTTGCTGCTGACAGCTCTGCCATGTCGGGTGGGGGGCACGCCTCTCTGAGCCTCATTTGCCACATCTGTACAATGGTACCACAACAGGGCTGACTTGAATGGGCTGTGGCGAGGCTTCTGTGAGCCCATGAAGGTCAAGTGTCTAGCACCAGAATGGGGTCTCCGGACTCGCACAGCCCTCCTTGCCTCACGGGGACCATCTCTCGGGCATTAAGTGGTTTTCCTAAGCGCGTTTAGTGGACAGGCCTTAACTCCCTGTACCTGGGAGTGCTCTGAGGACAAGACCCGGTCGGGTGCCTCCTTGCGTCCTGCTTTGCTGCTAGGCCAGCACAGGCTCGAGGCGGCTGCTCAGCCAGATGCATGGATACGAGAGCGCTTGCCTGGGTCCAGAGTCAAAGTTCTGCTAACCTCCTGCCGACGAGCAGATGAGGGAAGTGGGAGGAGGGCCCCCTCACACCCAGGTCCAAGGGCTGGACGATGAGTGCAGGCCCAAGCTATGAAGCAAGAGGGAGCTTTTGGAGAACCTGTGAGTTCCAAAGGAGGGAGCAACGGACTCCAGAGGAGAACAGGGTGGTATGACCAGAGGGAGGGCAAAATCTAGAAAAGAGGCTGTGACAGAGGCCCTGCAGAGGGCAGGTTTGGCCTGGGACCTCCACGTGTAGCCCCGGGGCCTTCAGGGACAGAAAGCGTGCCTGGGAGGGAACAGGAGAGTTAGCCTAGACTTTGGCCTGTGGGTGGGCACAGTGAGGCTAAAGGAAGGAGAGGCCCAGAACACAGACACAAGCGTGCAGCCTTGAACCCTGGAGCTCAGGGAGCTTAGTATACTCTCAACTCGAACCTCTGGGTATCGCCTGGGGTATTCCATAACAGTGCCTGGCACAGAGCATGGGCCCAATAAACATTTGTTAAATGAATGAATGAAGAAGAATGAGATTTTTCCATTAGCTTCTTAAGTGCTCTCCCCGCCTCCCTTGACTCTGCCCTTCTTGCAGCCATTTCCAAAATGCCCCTGGGACCCCATCACTCCCACTGGGAACCTGCGGGTAGGGGTGGGGGAAGCATACCGGTGGTCTCTGAGCCAAATTTGGATCACTGACCTTCCCTGTTCGGCCCACACCATGTGTTTTTGTTTTTTTATGTGTTAAATTTGAATTAGTTGCTAACATCTAAAAATAAAAGTGCCCGCAGAAAACTCTGGCTTTCCAGCTTCTCTGAAGAGTCCATTGGGCGACATATCAACAGGGTCTGCCTGCCCACCGAAAAGTGGCCGGAGCTGCCCGGAGAAGGCCTGCTCCCCCTCCCCCACCTCCGCAACCTCTTCCTGCTCTGGCATCTACCATCCCTCCCTTCCCACCCTGGGCCCTGCGGAAGATGGAGAGAGTGACCCCTGCCCACAGGCGGAAGTCCAAACTCCTCCGCCAGGTCCCTGATCCTTGGTGATATGACCCTCACTCAGGATGACAATCTCCATCTACCCGTCCTCACTGTCCTTGTCCCCAGTTCTGGCCATACCACACTACTTCTGGTTCTCCTACTGCCCACACTGTTTCACACCTCTGAGTGCTGACGCAAACAGGACCTTGACCATGGTGCCCGGCCCACTGTGGGGATGGTGCTGATGCCCACCCAAACCTTGGTCTAGGCTCAAGGCCGAAAATGGCAGACGTGGAGCGGCCTACTACCGCATCACAGGCAGAACGAAAGCCTCTCTGTGACCCTAACAGCCTGAGGACTCACAGAACAACCAGGGGACTCACACCACCGCCTGGAGACTCACACCACAGCTTGGGACTCACACCACAGCATGGAACTCACACCACAGCCTGGGGACTTATACCACAGGCTGGGGACTCACACCACAGCCAGGATCCAAAGGCTGGGGATTCACACCACAGCCCGGGACTCACACCACAACCTGGGACTCACACCACACACTGGGACTTGCAGCCTGGGGAATCACACCACAGCCTGGGGATACACACCACAACCTGGGGCTCACACCACATCCTGGGACTCAGACCACAGCACGGGGACTCACACCACAGCCCAGGGACTCACACCACAACCTGGGACCCACAACATTGGGACTCACACCACTGCCTGGGACTAAGACCACAACCTGGGGACTCACACTGCAGCACAGGGACTCACACAACAGCTGGAGACCCACAGCCTGGGAACTCACACGATAGCCGGGGACTCACACCACAGCCTGGAGACTTAGACCACAGCCCAGGGACTCACACCACAGACTGGGACTCACACCACCACTGGAGACTCATACCACAGCGCAGGGAATCACACCACATCCTGGGACCCACAGCCTGGGGACTCACATGACAGCCAGGGACTCACACCAAGGCCTGGGACTCACACAACAGCCTGGAACTCACACCACAGCCCAAGACTCACACCACAGCCTGGGACTCACACCACAGCCTGGGACTCACACCACAGCCTGGGACTCATAGCCTAGGGACTCACATAACAGCCTGGGGACTCACACTACAGCCTGGGACTCATAGCCTGGGGACTCACACCACAGCCCGGACTCACAACCCATCCATGCTTTCCACACTATGCCACAGGGCCGTGGGCTCGGGGCGGTGGGCATCACACCTTGTTCTCCATTTATCTCTGGGAGGGCCAGTCTCCGGACGCAGAACAGTCTCCTGGGCCGAACTCAGCACATGCCTAAAAGAATGAATGAAGTAGAAGCCTTTGATTTCATGTGCAGCCAGAACCTAAAAAAATCCCCAATCGCCAAAGAAACTGAGAAGCCTTTGGATGGTGCCTTATCAAGAGCTGCGTTTTGTCACTTCTGCCCCCAACACACACACACACACACACACACACCATTGCCCGCAGCCACATGAGCACAGATGCACAGACAGATCCCATGTCAACTACCATCGACCACCTCCTGTTCTCCCTCCAGCTGAGGCCCCATGCCTCCCTCGCGTTCTAGGCCTTTCCTGACTCCTCTCCCACCAAAATAGCTCTGTCCCAAGTTCTCGGACTCCTCTTGAAACCCAGCCTCCCATGGACTCAGACAGCTGAGGCCTGCAGCTGGGGGCAGAGACTGCTATCACACCTGAGAGCTGAGAGCGACTTCATTGAATAGATGGGAGCAATCAGGGGAGCCTAGCATCCGACTCTGAGGGGCCTGGGTGGGCAGGGCCTGGGGCGGGGGGGAAGGGCCACCGGGAGAGCCAGAGCCCCAGCGCCCCGGGAGGGACTTAATCCTCAGTAATGGCAGAGTACTAGGTCCTGCCAGGCCCAGCTGAGACGTGGACCGAGCCCCCAGAGCCAGCTCCTGGGGATCAGGGCCAGCTCAGCTCCTCATCTGTCTGGCTCTGGCCCTGAAGCCTCGCTCTTCACCCCCAGGTTCCCAGTGCCATCCATGGCTGTGACAGGCACGACGGGGACAGGGATAGAGGAGATGGAATCTAATATGCCCACTGAGGTGCCCGATACAAGGGAGTGGCATTCAAATCTCCTGTTGCAGGACATTTATATATTTAGTGCGATAATATTCCTGCATACCGAAGTAGAACTTCTGGAAGAAGGGGCAGTTCTTTCTCGCTGCCTCTTCGGAGGGCCCAGGCGGGCTGGCAGAGCCAACGAGATAACATGTGAGGGAAATGGGGCCGGGATTGGTGTATAAGTCACCTCGTGGCCCTGTTTCAAAGATGAAACTCAAGCTCAGAGAGGTGTGTCACAGCTCCAGGCATATTTCCAGGACAGAAACCATGCCAGCCTGCTTCTGGCCCTGGTCCTGGCCCTGGTCCTGGCCCCGGCCCCTCCCGCCTCAGGTCTGTTCACCAGGTCGCAAGAGCAGGGCCAAGCCCTCCTTCCTCGGAAGTCTGGAAGGTATTAGTACTTCCCCTCACCCAAGCCCGCGGGTGGGCATCCCGGGTTCAGCAGAGGTGGCCACCCCCCCAGACACCCACCACAGCATTGGGCATCTTAGGGTCCAGGGGCATCGACTCTGGGGTTCTCGGCTTCCTCCAGCCCTGCCTCCTGCTGGTCCAAAGCCCATAGCCAACCCCATTAATCACCTTCACTCACCAATCCCCAGGAATGTGACGGTCTCATAAAAGTCAGCCCAGGGTTAAACAAACGAACCAACCCAGGCTTCTAAGTGAGCAGCTGAGGCTCTGCCAGGCTCGGCCCTTTCTTCCTCTGCTCTGCTCGCTGCCCCCCTGCCGCCCTCACTGCCCCAACACACCTCAGAACTAGGAGGGAACGGTGTGGCCCATGTGAAACCACCTTTAGATTGGGGGTAGGTGCCCAGAAACCTGAAAATTACCTCCCCCTGCCTGGGGCCTCCCCTGTCTACCTGCTCCCACCCCACCACCATCTGTGCCCCCCCCCCACTCTGCCTCAGGAAGCGCAGGCCCATATTTGGTGTCTCGCACCCCACTCCCCAACCCGGGGCTCTGCCAGCCACCTCTCATTCTGCCCCAGGGCCCTCTCCCCACCCTCAAGGGAAGCGGACATGGTTCTGGGGAGATTTCCCTAAGGAAGTAAGAGACCAGAGGCGGTGGGGCCAGCTGGGAGGCTCTAAGAGTGGGCCTCTTCCGCCCCAGCCTGCCTTCCTCCAGCCCCTCGTCCATCCCCAGGACTCAGGCACCAGTAAAGTCCCACTGGGCCTGGCCTGGGGGTAGTAGGTTCAGCCCCGCCCTCCGGGACTTTCTGGGGAAGGGAAGGGGGAACCACACCCCTAAGTGCCTATAAACAAAGGAGCAAATATGCATACACTCCACCCACTCACCAGAACAGAAGAATCCGCAGCTGGACAGAGGGACGCACACAGGTGCAGACCGCATTGCGGCTCGAGGGAGCTGCGTAAAGGGGGCCGAAGCCGGAGCTGCAGCTCCCATCCTAGGCCCCAGACTTCTAGAGTTTCTTATGCCACTTAAAATATTTCAGAAAGCCAACGGACATCCTACATTTAGCCATGGAGAAGCTTCTAGGATTAACAAAAATTCCAAGGCTTTTCTTTTGGCTTGGATTACACCAGCTCAACACAGAAAGTTTGGCCATCTTGCACTGATAAACATTCCGAGGGTCCATGTACAAGGATCAGATTATGGAAATGCAGAAAGAAATAATAACAACTGCCGTTTAACAAATTTTTCCCAAACATGGGATTTGTAGTGGAGGAAATAATAAAATGGGTCTTAGATGCTTATTTCCTTAATATACAAAAAGCCCCTACAAATCAATGAGAAAATGATGAATAACCCTCCCCCAAAATAATCAAAGGCCAAAAACATGGTATTCACCAGATAGGAAGGAAGGAAGGAAGGAAGGAAGGAAGGAAGGAAGGAAGGAAGGAAGGAAGGAAGGAAGGAAGGATGGATGGAAGGGGAGAAAAGAAAAGAAATTCAAATAGCCAACAAAGATAGGAAAATAAGTTCAGCCTCACTGTTAAAGGCATTTACATTTTTAAGTGAGATATAATTTCTCATCTGTCAAATCAGCAAAGACTTAAAAGGTTGCTAATACCAGTATTGGCCCAGATATAAAGGTATGGCAATCTCATACATTGATGGAACTGTAAATTGGTACAGTGTTTCTTGGAAGGCAATTTGGGAACATATATTCAAATTTTAAACATACACCATATTAGTTACCTGGCAATTAATCTACAAATACAGCTGTTTATCCCAGCACTGTTTGGAACGGCAAAAACTAGAAGCAGCTAGATGTCTATCAAAGAAGAAACCAGTAGCTCAAGTCTATACAAAGAACTTTGCAGTCATTAAAAATATGACAGGTACATCTGCAGATATTAACATGGAAAAGATATCTTGGGGCACCTGGGTAGTGCAGTAGTTAAGCATCTGCCTTCGGCTCAGGGCGTGATCCTGGCGTTCCGGGGTCGAGCCCCACATCGGGCTCCTCGGCTGGGAGCCTGTTTCTTCCTCTCCCTCTCCCCTGCTGTGTTCCTTCCCTTGCTGGCTGTCTCTCTGTCACATAAATAAATAAAATCTTTAAAAAAAAAAACATGGAAAAGATGTCAAAAATACGACATTAAGTGAAAGAAAAGTGACCTATAAAACAGCATGGTTATAATATGGTCCCACTTGTATTTTATTTAAGATTTTATTTATTTGAGAGAGAGCGAGCATGCATGAGCTACAGGGGGTGGGGGGACAGAGGGAGAGGGAGAAGCAGACTCCCCGCTGAGTGCAGGGTCCCATGCGGGGCTCGATCCCAGGACCCTGCAGTCAGCTGCTTAACCGACTGAGCCACCCAGGCACCCCCCCATTTGTACTTTTTTGAAAGCATACGTAGTGACTTGTGCTGTCTATGCTTGTCTATAGAACGATATGTCTTAGGGATGAACAAGAAATTGTTGGGTGTTTCCTGCAGAATAGGCTGGAGCAAGGGGCAAGGGAGGGTAGAATGCTTTTAATTTGTACGTGCCCTTCTCTGTTATAGTATTTACCATAATTAATAAAAAATTTTTTATTGATTTTTAAAAGAGGCCCCTGGCAAGGACAGAATGAGAGTTCCAGTTTATACGGACTGGATGAGTAAGAAGGAGGGCCCAGGGGAGGGGGTGGGATGGCTACACCAAGGCCCCAAAGGGGAGGTTTGAGGGTCCTCTGCAGAGAAGGGGGACCCCGCAGGAGTAGGCTTCTCTTTTGCCTGGAAGAGGAGGTCTGCCCTCTCAGAAGTCTATCGCACTCAGACAGGGGAGACAAACAGAGCTGGAGGGGAGAAGCCAACCCTTTGGTACGTTCCCCAGGCTTATAGGGGCAGGCTGACTTGTCCTGGGCGTCTGGTCCAGCCCCATCCCTCTCACCCCTCCTCAGGCCTCCTCTTTCTCTTTCTCTTTCTCTTTCTCTTTCTCTTTCTCTTTCTCTTTCTCTTTCTCTTTCTCTTTCTCTTTCTCTTTCAACTGGATCTGGACAAAATCTGTGACCCACAGAATGAAATTTGCACAGGAATTTTTCTAAAAAGGAAGGAAAAAGTGACAAATCTGACAAATAGAGAGTTGTTCGAGTAGAGTTTTCTGAAGACCTTAACAGCCTGGCCAGAGATGCTGGGGCCAACGGTGAGGTGTTATGAGAGAGCAGGACTTTTCCGGTGTTTGTGCGAATCCTCCTACCTACACACCCCCCACCTTAACTCCAGTCCATGTGGGGTCCCATGGTCCTCGATTGGGATGTCAGCTTCTGAGCTTCTTACCAGGGCCGTCACTTTGCTTCCCTGACCCTCAGTTTCTTCATCTGTAAAGTGGGCATCATGGTACCTTGAGGACTGATGTGTGAATCAGAAAGAATATAAATAAATCTGATAGCACGATGTTTGCCATTGTGTCATAGTTAACGAACCTTACTGAGGTCGTCATTTTGCAATATATACATATCTCAATTCACTATGGAGCACCTTAAATTCACACGATGTTACATGTCAGTGATATCTCCATAAAGCTGCTGGGCGGAGGGGGTGGAAAGCAAATATAACCATACCCGTTCATCGATATTCTCTAAACACAGCCTCACTTCTGTGCCTTTGCCCGTGCAGCTTCCCCGGGCCAGCAGGCCCTTCCTTCTCCAGTTGGCAAAATCTGACTTTTCAAAGCCTAGCTGTGGCATCACCTCCTTTGTCCAAACCCCTGCAGCCCCTCTGCTGAGCAGAAGCAGTCTCCCCTCCTCAGAGCTTCTGGGCGCTTTGGTCATAGCCTTTCCAGCTCTTTCTGGCTGAGTCACTGGAGTCCTTCGCCCTGTGCGCTGGCGGGCCCTGGGCAGGGATGAACGGCTTGAAGCTGCTCGTCCATCTTCATGTCCCTGTCCCTAGCACAGAGGCCACTGGATAAATCTCTGTCAAATGCCCATATGAATGGCTTCCCCTCATACGGACAACCTTCCCTCCTCCTCTTGAGGGACAGGAGTGAGCAGAGGAATGGGACTTCTTCCCCAGATTCCTGGATTTGGGTTGATTCCAAAGGAGCTAGGGTACCCTGAGGGGCCCCATTCAGATGCCTCTTGACGCTGGGGCTCTCTCCACCAGGGAGTGGCCAAGCATACCAAAGGCAAAGGGGTGCAGCTGGAGAGCTAGCCTGGGGTGGGGGTGTATGCCCAGGAAGAGTGGGGTGCCCATCCCAGGTCTGTCTGTCAACTCACTCGACCTGGCATTTTCAATGACCAGAAACTGGCCTTTTGAGGAAAGGGGCTGATGTGCCCCTCCTGCCCCATCTGTGCACAGCTGGCCTTTTCACTCGGTGCCTGGTGTTCCTCCCACAGCCAGGGGAGCCACCCCACCCCAGACCCGGGCTAAGGGAATGTCGTGGGTCAGTCCTGCCCTCTGCTGGCCACCACAGGAATGGCCCCTCAACTGGTGAGGTGACGAGGTGCAGAGGGAGTAGGGAGTGGGCAGAGTGCCAGGGGCTGCCTGGCCATCCTGCACGGGATTGTTCTAGAAGACAAAGACCACCCCAGCCCCACTGTCCTGTGGGTCTCACCATTAGACCTTACTGGTTCAAGGGGGTATTACCCAGAAAAGACGCAAAACCCTGCCCTCAACATCTAGTGGAAGAAAAAATCGAGATCTTCCCCAATATCCTGCATTCTGGTTTCTGACAAGAGATAGAAGAAAAGGGGTGCCCTCTCAGATCAGAACCCTGAACCAGCTGAGGGGAGGGATTCCAGACAAGAAAGTTGGGGAGGCAGAAGGTGCGGCGAGGTCGGGGCTCCGGGTGCCTCTTTGTGGGCCGGGTTTGGGGTGGGGAGGGTGTGAGGTGGAGAGGAAGCCAAAGGCAGATCTCGGGTGCCATGGACGAATCTAGAGCTTGCTTTTTTCCTTAAAGCACTGGGAGCAACTGAAGGATTTACAAGCAGAGGAATGACACGTGCAAATGTGAATTTTAAAAGATCTGTTGGGCAGAGGTAGGGAAGGAGCAGAAGGAGAACCCCTGGGGAGGAAACCCCACAGGAGAGTTTGGGAGGGCGTGGTGGAATAAGGGGGGGATCATGTCTGAATTAAGGCAGTAACCGCAGGGAAGGAAAACCATGAACAGATTCTGGGGAGTTAAGGAAGAAAGACCCAGGACTAGGTGGCTGTCTGTGGGGAGCCAATGGTGGGATGTGGAAAGAGCAGGCTCAGTGTGGAGCATGGAGAGCCTGAAATGTTTGAGGTTTTTTTTTTTTTTTAAAGATTTTTATTTATTTATTCGACAGAGATAGAGACAGCCAGTGAGAGAGGGAACACAAGCAGGGGGAGTGGGAGAGGAAGAAGCAGGCTCATAGCAGAGGAGCCTGATATGGGGCTCGATCCCATAACGCCGGGATCACGCCCTGAGCCGAAGGCAGACGCTTAACCGCTGTGCCACCCAGGCGCCCCTGAAATGTTTGAGGTTTATTGGCCAAGGGTGACCAAGACATGGCATGCAGCTGGGTCTGAGGTGCAAAGGGACTGGGGCTTGAGCCCTCGGTGGAGGCCTCGTCAGCTCTCCGACGGTGGTTAAAACTCTGGGAGTGGATGCACTCACCCAGGACGGTGGGTAAGGGAGGGAAGGGAGGTTGAGAGGGAGTGTCCAGCTCATTTTAGGGCTTGTGTAACTAATCCCCGGGGAGACAGGGGGGGCAAGGATGAACTAGAGGGCGAGTAGTCAGAGGCACTCACATCACAGAACATGGGCTCATGGTGCAGCTCTTCCAGATGTGTATTTCTTCACATCTGCAGCCTCAGTTTCCCCATTCATAAATGGCCCCAATAATACCTACTTTGTTGTAGCATTGAAAGGAAAAGAAACAATGCCATAAAGCCCATCACACAGCTCCCTACAAGACGTATTCAATAAGTAAGAGCCGCTGTCATGAACAGCAAACTTGGAGAAGCTACAAGGTTCCAGAATTGTTCAAGTGTGCAGGGCTCTGGGCCAGAAGCCCCTTTGGGCCTCCACCTGATGCTTTTGTCACCAGCTGGATGAGCAAATCCAGACAGGACATAGATGTCCCTGAAAGCCCCACTTATGTCCCTGAGAGGCACAGGCTGCGAGACCCAGCTGTCTGGGCCTCTGTCCTTCCCAGCGATGGTGTTCTCTGGATGGATGCCCTAGCCCACCCCTCTTCATCCCCTGCCTCGCCCTTGAGGACCTTCTCTGGAACTGCAGCTTGCCGGTGAAAGGGCACAGCAGGCTGAAGACAGGCCATGTCCTCCCCACCATACTGAGTCCCACCTCTCCACCGGGCAGCCCAGAGGAGTGAGCAGGAAATGGGACCCAAAGGGGTCTTGAGGCGTCAGGGAGCCCATTAGGACTGAATGGCCCAGCTCTCCTCTGTGGGGCAAGCTCCCCAATCCAGGGCCATGCAGACAAACTTCACCCAGTGAGGTGGCCTCCCTGGCCTCAGTTTCTTCTGTAAAACACCCGGCTGGGCCAGGCCACCGCCGAGCTCCCTCCCACCAGGAAGGACGGTTCCTGTCTGCGATTCAGCCGCTATCCAGCAGAGGGGGCCAGCACCTCCTCCCAGCCAGCCTGGAGCCTGCACTGAGGAGGCCCGCCCTGGGTCAGGAAAGTTTACTGCATCCCCGCTGTACCCAGCATGTGACACACTCAGGGCACCGTGGCCCCGGGCAAGCATTCAGTAAGCAGCAGCCGTAGTTGTCTCCATTTCACAGACGAGGAAACTGAGGTTGCAAGAGTTTAACCTGAACCCAGGGGCTCAGGCATTAATGAGGATGTGGGTGACTCTCAGAGGGCATGATACTATCTCTAAATATCTGAGCGACTTGCCTTAAAGGGGGGACACACGGAGTAGATGTTCCGGGGATGCAGGCCTGCCACTGGCCCAGGGAAGAACGCTGTGACGGTCGGAGCTGCCCAGGTGGGACAGGACTCCGTGGCTCTCTCAGGGAGTCAGGAGTTCAGGCATGGTGGGTCTGAAGGCCACCTCCAGCCCAGGGGCCACATTTGGAGAGGACCAAGGAGCCAGGCACAGTGGGTGCCTGCTCTGAGTGACAGAGGCCACTGCCCCTCCGGGGGCTTGGCTCTACTGGGGCCTCACGGCTATCGACCCTCTTCCTGGAACATGTCTGCCTCAGGGCTAGACGGGCCTGGTGTTTTCTCTGCAGGCGCTGGATCCCAGTCACAGAACAAGGGGCAGACCCCCCACTGGCTATCTCTCTTACCAAAGGCTTGTTCTGGAATCCCAGGCCGGTCTTAGGGGGTGTGCACCTGTGCCAGGCTGGGGGGGGGGGGTCTTTGGTGGCCTGAGTTCTTTGCTGTGTTCAGGGGCTCTGACCCTTCCAGCCAAGTGGGGTGGGTGACGGAGCCACAGAGCAAGTTCATCAGGCTCACTCTGGGAGCCCTGTGAGGACGTCTGCCCAGACCCTTAGATGGACCAACATTCGGGACCAGCGCTGGCGTGTCCTGGGCCCCTGGCCCCAGCTACTGTCCAGTTTCGGAATCGAGCATGGCAGGACGAGCTTCTCTGGAAGGATGTTGCGTGTCTGGGGCCCAAGCACACCCCATGGGGCACACTCAGGGGGCTGAGTGGGGAGAGTGAGAGGCAGCCAAAGGGACAGTCTCTCAGGTCCAAGCTGGTCGGGCAGCAGCCAAGCACTCTTCACTTCTTAGGCAGGACAGTGCCAACTGGAGGAAGATAGAGCGCTGGCTCCCATCAGAACCACTGGGGAGATTGTAAAAAAAAAAATTGGATTCTGAGACTCCTTCATGGACTCTCCATGGTGGAGCCCAGGACTTTCCATGTTCAACCAATATTCCCAGGGATCCCCGTGGACCCAGCACCCGAGCAACTGCCCTAGAGCGACCAACATGGCAGCCTGCCTGCTCTCCTGGGGGGGCTAAGGGTGCCAGGGAAAGCCTGCCTGCTGGGGAGACCCCGGTCTACTGTGAGCGGATCTGCCGGGGTGCTGGGAGCAAAAGGAAGGACTTCCAGGGAGGCCAGCTTTGGGGAGCATATTCATGGAGCCCCTCGCCTGCTCCAGACATGTGACCCATGCCGTCTTGTGTAACCCTCACAGCCAACGTCAGCCCTTTTGACAAATGATGACCCTGAGGCTCAGAGAGCTTGGATTCCAAGGCCACACGGCTCAGAGCCAGCACTAGGGTTCCAACCAGTTCTTTCTGATACCAAGGCCCTTGCTCTGTACTGTGTAGAGCCCCACACGGCCTGCATCGCTGGAGGGTAACAAGCACCTGGTCACCAAGAGGGTCCCAATGGCAGCTGGATGCTACCAGGAAGAAACGTGCTTTGTGTGGGGGCTGAACGGCGTGGGATGGGAATGTGTGGTAGGCGTGTGAGGGCCCAGAAATCAGGGAGAGGCCTGCAGACTCCTTACTTGGCTCTGTGCTCCCGTCCACCCCGACCCTTCTCTCTCTCATTCTCTCACTCACACTCACACACGCACACTCACACACACTCACACCTCCCCAAGGCTCCCTGCACGGCCAGGCCAGTGCCTCTCAAGGCCGAAGAAGGTGAGGCCTGGCCCCAGCCTTGGTGGGCGTGGCCTGAGATTCTCAGGGGCACTGCCTAGGCCTCTGGGACCCCCAAGGGCCACATGGGACAAAGGGGAGATCTGAGCCCTCGCGCTGGCCTTCCCAGGCTTCAGGCCACGGAGCTCATCCTTCAGTGGCCACCCCGGGGCAAGACAGAGTCCCAGGGCCTCAGGAAGAGTGACTTCCTGGGATATGTTTGTCTTGTTTTGCTATTTTTTAAATTTCCATTTATTTCGTGTGGGGCGGAGCGGGAGCAGAGAGGCACGGATTACAACAGTAACATGCTCTTCGGGAAGAAGCTGGAAAATACAGAAAAGCACAAAAAAAAGAGTAAAGCCACAAGGAAGCGCCCACACGATAGAGATAACGGACTCATTCTTGTGGTGTCTTCTCAAGCCCAGCCTCGTAGGTTCAAATCCCAGGCCCACTGTTTAGTGCTGTGTGACCTGGGACAAATTACTTGACCTCTCTGCCTCTTTGTGCCCCAGTGTCTTCATATGTAAATCGGAGGTGCAAATAGTAGAATCCGCTTCCCTGGGTTGTCCTAAGCCTTCTCTGACCCCCTAGATGAGTGCCTGGCACAGCCAGTGCTGCATAAATGTCTAGATTCACATGGTGACAATTTTTTGTCTTGCTCAAGATTTCACAATGACAATTCTTTTTTTTTACAAAATTGAGTGTTACCATTTTGTAAGTAGCCCTTTTCACCTCGAACTGCATCATGAACTTTTTTTTCTTCTTTTTTTTTTTAAGATTATATTTTTAAGTCATCTCTACACCCAGCCTGGGGCTCAAAACTCCACAACCCCGAGATCGGGAGTTGCCTGCTCGAACAACTGAGCCAGCCAGGAGCCCTCATCGTGAAGACTGTCTGTATGGAGATTTATAGGATTGCACTGTTTTCTATTTAGATGCATATGATTATAGGGGCACCTGGGTGGCACAGCGGTTAAGCATCTGCCTTCGGCTCAGGGCGTGATCCCGGCATTATGGGATCGAGCCCCACATCACGGGATCGAGCCCCACATCAGGCTCCTCCGCTGGGAGCCTGCTTCTTCCTCTCCCACTCCCCCTGCTTTTTCCCTCTCTCGCTGGCTGTCTCTGTCTCTGTCAAATAAATAAATAAAATCTTTTAAAAAAAAAGATGTATATGATTATAGGTTTTGTTGAGACGCTTTCTGTTTTTTCTGTTTCCATTTCTAGGATTTCAATTTATTGATTTGTTTATTTCTTCGTTTATTTCACAAAAACCGACAGGAGGATCTCCTGACCGAGGATCTGTTATTTTGTAGCTTTTGCTGCATCATGAACTTTCCCCCACATCCCGGAAGGGTCTTTTACGGGCGGTTCTGAATGGCTGCATTCTGGTATCTTGGGCAGTGTGTGGAAGTGGAGACAGGAGCAGGGGTCGAGGCAGGAGGGGCTGATTGAGGCCCCTCCCCCTGCACACCCAGGGCAGCAGGCCCTCTCCAGGAGGCAAGGCCTGAGCTGGCCGGCCAGGCTCCTCCCTGGAGATCACAGAGGCAGGCCAGCTCCGAAGCAGCCCTTCCAGGCCAGCTTTCCTGAAGGGCTGCTCTGAATCACAGTGCAAAGTCCGGGCTTCTGGTGAAGGGCTGTACCAGGCATCACTGAGGGCCTTTCCTTCAGGGCTGTCTGGCCAAGGGGCTGCTGGGTGACTCTGGGCCTCCAGGACCACCTCTGCAACTGGAGGAGGGAGGAGAGGAGGGAGAGACCGCAGAATACAAGGGAGGGAGGAGGAGACAGGAGCGAGAGTGGCCCAGTGGGTCCAAGGCTGGAGAGAGGTGGACCCAAGTGAGCAGAAGCAGGGACGGGCGGGGTGCTGAGAAACACCTAGAACGATATCCTGCTGCCAGGGACGTTTAGGGAAAGGTAGGAGAAATGAGGCCTGAGCGCTGGCTTTGGGTTTGGAGGTTCGGGAGATGGAGAGACTGAGAGCAAGCTAGGCAAAGGGGGCTGGGTCTGAGATTCCAGCCCTGGTCTCCCAGTCCCCGGAGGGGGCAGTGTCCAGGGACACCTCGGGCCTGGCCCTCTCTCTGGAAAATTCAAGGCTGTGACACCACACTGACCCCAGGGAATGGACCACATGCCCTCAAGTCACCCCCTCCCCCAGCCTCCTCCTGCTCCAGCCCCCTTGCCTTCCTCTGCCTGAATGGGGAGTGGGGAGCACAGCAGAGTCTCCCCGGGCTGTGAGCCCCTGTCCCCCCAGAGACACCAGCCCCTCCATCCACACTCAACCCCATTCTCCAGCAGCTTCCTAAAGTCTCCAGTCCTTCGGTGTCTCTGCTCTCTCACCAGTAGCTTCTCCCCAGCAGCAAATACACCACCATATCTCCCCTCTTAAACACATTTGAACAAGTTTCCATATGTCATCTCCTGACCCCACCATCCCATTCCCAGCCGAGGCTTTCTGAGTCACCTACGCGAACCCTCTCCAGCCAGCCCCGGCCACCATGGCTCCAGGGAACTGCCCTCCTCAGGCCCACCCGTGGCCTCCATGTGGACAAGGACATGGATTCTTCTCTCTCAGCATTTTTCCGCACCTCTCGGTCCCACCTCAGCCAGGTGTCCACTCCTTCCTTCTAGAAACACTCTCCCCTCCTTGCTCCCCTCAGAGTTCACGGGCTGCCCCTCAGTCTCCTTAGTGGGTTCCTCTTCGCCTTCCAATCTCCTAATGCGGCACGCCAGCACTCAGCCTGAGGCCACGGCCCTCCACTCACATACTTTCTGTAGGTGGGCTTCTCCCACTCAGCCTTCTTCGGGATTTCTATACACCTGCCAGGGACCCACCACTCTGCGGCCAGCTCTTGCCCTCTTTCTAAGGCCTCGCCGCCATGAACGTCCCCCCATGTGGATGAACAGTCTTGCCACACGGCCTGGCGTGGCTGTATCAGGGGCATCCCGCTGAGCTCAGCTTCTGATTCCAAGTTCCTCCTGCCTTCTCGATGCTTCCACTCAGAGGCCACAGGAGCCTTGCAAACTGTAGCCATCACTCCTTCCCGGCTCCTCCTTCTCGTCCAGTCTTCCCCACCTCACCAAGGGTCACCATAACCTGCCTGGCTGTCCAAGCCCACACCATGAGTCCCCACGAAGGGCTCTTCTCCTCCACCCCAGTGCGCCCCAGCCAGTCCACCCACATCCCACTGGCCCCTGCATCCTCCCCATCGCTGCCAAGCTGCCCCTCGGTCTCCCTGGGCCCACACCCCCACTGCAGCCTGTTCTCCTAAAACACAAGTTAGACCACACCACTCCTCCACTCGAAAGCCCCATGCCGTCCAATGGCCCTTGAAATAAAAGCCAGATTCCCAGCCGTGGTCTGCAGAGCCTGATGCGCTGTGACCACTGCCCAGCCCTGCCTGCCCGACCGCAAACCATCTTGGAACGCCTCCTTCCACTTCAGTCTCCCAGCTGCCTTTCCAGCGGCCACATCTTTGTCTTGCTGCGTCCCTTCCATGGGCACTTCATACCACTATCTCCTTTCCAACCCTTGATCTCAGCTCGAAGTTCCTCTCCTCAGAGATGTCTTCTCTGATTACATGCATCCAAAGTATCCTCCCACACCCATGCCTTCCATCATACCGCCGCACTGGTTTCCTTCCAGTCACTTATCAGCGCTTTGATTAGCTTTATATCTGCTCATTTCTTCTACCTCTGGAATGTAAGCCCCAGACGCAGGTATGACGTCTCTCATGGACTCCTCTACCTGGCTCACAGAAGCCCCTTGTCCCCAGGTACCAGGGCTGGAGGCAGCAGTGGCAGAGATGGGCTCTGTTTCTGAGCCCCAGCACCAGGCATCAGCCCCTGGCCGTGGCCACAATTCAGGCCCCAGCTCCCAGAGTTCCCGGGCCCTGAGCAAGGCCTGCTCTGGAGTTTCTGAGAGAGTAACCCCTCCGGGGTCACCTGGAGGGACTCCCTGGCCCCTTCAGCCTAAAGCCTGGGCACCTGGGTCCGTCCCTATCCCCCACTGCTCGGCAGCCTCTCTCTCTGCCCTGAGAACCAATGAGCGGCAGGCGGCAGACTTCTAAGGAGGCAGCAGACCAGCAACTTCCTGCCTGGGCGCTTGGCTGGGGGTTGGTGCCTCCACTGAGCTGGGTACGTGGGCGGAGAGGCTGGGTGGTTTGGACGGAGACACTGAACTCGGGCTGGGCTGCGTCCCAAGGTGTCTCCTAGCATCCAGCACAGCACGCGGCTATAGAGCTGGGGAGGGAGGGAGGGAGGGAGGGAGGGAGGGGATGAACTCCAAAGCCCTCACAGCCTCACAGTTCAAGGAGATGCCCTCTGAGTCCAGCTCGTCATGCCCCAGCCACGATTACTTTGCTAAAGAACTACTTTGGCACCTGGAGCTTTCTTTGTGCAGAAGCACCAGTAACGGCCCCCACATCCCCAGGGGTGGGTGGCCTGGCCACTCCATCCCTCCTAATGCCCCTCTTCCGTGGAGTGGCTCCCCTCTGGCAGACGTCCACAATGCCTGGCACCAAAGCAGCCCTGGGCCCAGCCCCACCCAGGCTGCAAAGGGCTCCTGTCTGAGGAGGCCCACACAGCTCCCAAGGGCACCCCTATGGGGCACTGTGGAGAGCAAGAGCCGAGGGTGCCAGGTGGTGCTCCTTGTCTCTCTGCCCTAAGAGTCACATGCATCTCTGCAGAGGACAGTGCCCCTGCCCCTGTCCCCAGTCCTCTGTGCGAGAGCCTACTGTCCTTGCACTGAAGTCAGGGGAGGCCTATGTGAAGGACGGGCCTGTCCTGAGCAGGGTAGGAGCACGGTCTTAGCTGGGCACCGGGGCCTGCGCTGGGGATGGAATGTGGCTATGGCCTCGGTGAAGCTGGGGCTGGGACTGGAGGAGGCAAGGTGACAAGCTGGGCTAGATGCTCAGAGACTGAGCCCCAGGGAGACCTGGAGGGCCGGTTCCCGTGAGACCATGGCTAGGGGCTGGCCCAGCAGGCACCTGATCCCTGGGTCCCTAAAGCTGGCTGCCTGATGGACTCTTGCCGGTGGGGAAGGCCCTGGCCAGGATCTAACCCCCGGACTCCAGACCATCCAGGGCAGTGTTGGCCAGGCTGGGGGTGGGGGTTGTCAGCCAAGATCTCCCGGGGTGGCCCCAGGAAGCCAAGGACGGGCATGCACTCGCAGACCACAGGACTGTCCACGGATCCTAACACCTACCAGGTCCTGACCTCCGCCCGTGAGATTCACCACCAATTGGACTTCCCCCCTCTCCCCTCCTGCCTTGTTCCCTTGGTGTCTGTTTATATGCTGCCCCCCTTGTTAGACTGCGAGCTCCCAGAGGGCAGGCAGCCCGGCCCACCTTGGGTGTCAAGGAAGGTTTTTAAGTAAAAGGAAGCACAGGAACTGGGTGTATTTATGAATAGGAACAAAGGCAAGCCTCAGTTTCTCATCTTTGCGGAAGCCAGCCAGGTATGGACCAGAGGTCTGAGAGTACAAGGCAGGGTGGGTAGGAAAGTGACTGGAAGAGCAAGGACTGGGGTTGGGGGGAGGGCTCCCTGCCAGGTGGGAGGAGACCAAAGAGAGGAGAGAATGAAGTGGCCCTGCCAGTATAGGTCTCAGCCCTCCAGGTAATACCCGTGGTGGTCCCCGGTCCCCATCTGCTCTTCCAAGATCTGTGTCCTGCCCAGAGGCACCACCCGGGCACGCATGCGTCCACGCATACAGCACTCGTGCCCACACGGGCACGTGCCAGTCCACAGCTTCCCCAAAGCCAGGGGACCACCCCTAGCCACCCATCCCCTGACCACAGAAGCCAGAGCTCCCTGGGCCAAGCTCCCTCTGCTTGTGGCCCCGGGGCCTCAGCAGAGGTACCCAAAAGGCAGAGGGAAGAGAAGGCCACACCCTAACGCGGGAGGAAAGCAGAGGAGGAGGCTGGGCCTCAGGGGTCCCTGGCGAAGCTTGGCACTGCCACTGGTCAGGCTTCCATGCTGAGTGGGTGGTGGCCTAGGAAGCCTCCACACCCACCGGAGTCCAAAGAGCACAGGTGTGGCTGCCTCATGGCCTCATCACCATAAGGCCCGCCTGCTCACCCAGGGTCTGCCTGCTCACAGGGCCTCTGTCTGTGGCTGCTAGCAGAGAAGCCACTGCCCTCCCACCACCGGTACCGGACCACCTGCTCAAGCACCAGCCCCTGTGGGGGGACAAGCCTCACTGGAACACAGGTAAGGGCCTGGCCTTCAGGAAGATCAGGGGCCTGCCCAGCCGCAGGCCATCCCAGGATGGTGGGAACAAGTCAGTGTCTTCCCAGGCCAAGGTCTCCAGCCCATTCCCAGACGTAGTCAGGAAGAGCAAACCCAAGAAAGGCTTGGGACTCAGCTGCTAGCTAGCTGGCTAGGAAGCAGGGCAGGGGAACCAGGGCTCCAGAAGCATCTCTGGGCTCCTTCTCCCAAGGTCTGTTTTGCAGGCACCCTTTCCCTGCTCTAAGCCCCTAAGTTCAGGCGATACATGGGGGAAACCAGGCAGCCACAGTTCTACTCCCCCAAGGGCAAGGCAGCCCAAAGCCAGCTGCCTCCCCTCTCCTATCGTCCGGGATCTCGAGGTTCAGACAGTTCCCGGGACCCGCCCACGGGGACCCATAGGGACCATCCTGACACGGGGGGAGGGGAGTAGGGCTGACCAAGGCAGAACTCATTTTCTCTTCTTTCTCTTCCGGGGACGAGCAGGCTTCTAGCACCGCTCTCCCCTCCAAGGTTTCGGGGTGCTCCCCAACAAGGAAAACAGCCAGCGGCCTCCTCCATAATCCCTCAGTTGTTTCCTAGCAACTGATCTCCCCGTCACTGAGTCATCTTATCAGACCCTCTGTTATTTTCATAACAGTCCTAATAAACGGGTGTGGGCCGCTCTCTTACACTTTGCCCGGGATATTTCAGGGTTTCTGTACAACACAGGCATACCACGGAGATGCATGGCACCCACACACTTGACACCCTATTCATGATGCTCACACACGTCATGCAAATGACACTTAGCCTTGACCCCCACGCTCAATTCCCTCCCACCCCACCCTGCACCTGCGCACGCACCGTACTTACCTCCATTCCTTTTCAACATGCGTGTATTCTAGACAACTCCCCGCCCTGTGCTGGGAAGGCACTGGGGAGACAGCCGTGGCAAGACCCATCTCTCCTCAGCAGGTCACAGCCCCGTGACAGGCACACCTACACAATTAAAGCCCGGGCTTTGCCGCCAGATCGAGCTAGGCTCATTCTCCAAGAAATACTCTGGTGACCTCAGGCCCGTTACCCCCTTTGAACCTGTGAGTCCCCATCGGGTCAATGGAACAATAACAGCATCCGCTGGGTGAGGTTGTTTTGCGGATTAAGTGAGCTGATGAGGGTGAAGTCCATCGAGCAGTGCTCAGCACGTAGAGCCAGAGAAGTCGAGCAATGGTAGTGAAAATTAAATGCGGCCTTTGTAAGGGGCATGGCCCCAGGCTTGCACATTACAGAGGGGCTGTCTTTGTGAGAGAGAAACATACAAGGTTGGCCGTGGCATCAGGAGGGCACTCTGGGCAGGGGAGAGTGGTGGTCAAGGGGGGCTTCACGGAGGCGGTGATCCTTGAACTGGATTTCAAGGGCGCATAGGGAGGGGCTCTGGGAAGAGAGTTCGGAGTATGGAAAGGTGAAGAGACAGGAGTCTTGATCGTCTAAGACATTCAGGGAAGTGCAGAGCCTTCAGAGCCCGGGATATTTCAGGGTTTCTGTACAACACAGGCATACCACGGAGATGCATGGCACCCACATGCATTAATATGCATGCACACATGCATGCAAACGCACACACAGAGCCCCATCATTAATATGCATGGGATATTTCAGGGTTTCTGTACAACACAGGCATACCACGGAGATGCATGGCACCCACATGCATTAATATGCATGCACACATGCGAGCAAACGCACACACACACACACACCAAGCACCCCTCCTAAGTGGGTCCACAGCTTAAGAGGCAACATCGACCTCCTCCCAATTTGCAGAACCGAAGCAGGCTTGGACAAGAGGCTTGTTTCGGCCTGACGTCTTTCCTCCAGCAGCCAGGGGTAGCCCATGGACCTGGCATCTTTCACATTCAGGCCCAAGACAGGATATGTTCCCAGGTGCCTGTCCACACAGTTTTTCCGAGCCCACGGGAATGAGACTTACTGACCAAATAATGGGAGGCCAGGAGCCTACCTTGAGGCCTCTCCGGCCCAGCCAAAATGGGGCTCCTCGGAGGAACGCAAGGCTGCAGATGGTTCCAGAAAGGCCCCTGGAGCCAGAAGTTTGGGGTCTGGTCCTGGAGGCCCCAGGTCAGAGCCTGGCCCAAACGTCAGGCCTGAGTGAGGGACGAGCGGCAAGAACTCATCTCCCGCCCCATTCCGCCCGGGGATTTTTCTCCCTAGCCCTGATGGCTGTCTCTCTGGTTCAGGGTACGTTCTAGGAGTCATCTAACCGTGTCAGCATGTCCCGGCCCAGCAGCAGAGCCATTTACCGTAAGCTCCCCCTCTAGTCCCCTCTCTCCTTCCCTCCCTGACCCTCTGCCCTCAGGGGTCTCCCTCCCCTCGCTGATCAGCCCCTCCACCCCACATAATTGCGTGTCTCCCCTGATCTGCTCTTCGGTCACCGTCCCCTTGCCTTGCACGCCTGCAGTGCACCGGAAGGAGTACCTGCAGAACATCTCCTCAGAGCCCACCTGTCTGCAGCACAGGGTGGAGGTGAGTAAGCCTGAGGCACTGCTCTTTGCCCAGCATCTGGCATGGCGGGAGGAAGGCCTGTGTGAGGACGGCGGTCCCTGCAAGGATTCGAACAGAGCACTGTCTCAAGAGGGGAGAGGTCCGGCTGGAGTCCCCAGGGCAGGCAGCCTGGGGGCTGGAAGGAAGGCTCCGGCCCTGCCTGGGCAGACGACACTGGCCTTTGAGACCTAGATGTCTGAAGGGCTGCTGACACCACAGGGCAAGTGCAGGCTGGCAGGGTGTTGTGGGGGAGAGCGGACACCTGATCAGGCCGAAGCGTGCGGGGTAGACAGCACCCCTGGGCGGCCGCAGATTTAGGCCCTCAGGGAGAAGAAGCAGAGAGGGACACGGGGGCAGTGGAGGCTCACAGGGCAGCAGGGGTGGGGCTCCCCCAAGCAGGTGGGATGGGGCCAGGAGTCCTGGGCCTCGAGGCAGAGGCAGGGTTTAGGAACTGACTCCACTGGGCCTGGTGGGTGAGAGCAAGAGAGGTGCCAGGATGCACATAAGGTCAGGGGCCCCTGGACGTGCAGACACCGGGAACTCCCAGAGAGGCACTGAGGGCTGGGCCGAGAGCAGGGTGGGGGCTTCAAGGAGCAGGGAGCAATGGTGGCCCCCCACCAAGGGCCTGGAGGGGAGGGCAAGGGGAGGGACCGTGGCTTGTGCAGGTGGCATTTGGATAGGAGAAGGGAGGGGGCTCCTCGAGGAAGGAGAATAACAGCAAAAACCTGCCAGGATGATCGGACTAGCAGTGGGTAAGGCTCTGAGTGAGACCGAGATGACTACGGCCTTCATCAGGCAAGACTCGGAGAGGGGCTCTTGATCTTCCTCAGAGACGGGGAAGGGATAGACTAGCAGAAGTGGGAAAAGCATTCTGGGTATGGGGAACAACATGAGCCAAGGCTGGGAGGCAGGAATGCTCGGTCTGTGAAGAGAAGGACCAGGCTGGGATGGGGGATTCCCAAAGGGGGCAAAGAAAGCCAGGGACAGAATCTGAGGGTCCTATATCCCACCCAGAGGACTTCAGACTTTATTTGTTAGGTTATTAGAGCCCACCATCTACCACCAAATAGCCCCCTCCACTGGCCTGGACTGGTAAGGGCCCTGCCATCCTTCCTCCAGAGTCCTAAATCCTCTCGTGCCATTCATCGTACCCTGACTTGGGGGCCCTATCCTAGCCCAACGGCTCCTGGCCTTCCATTGACCCTTGAAGGCTGCTGTATGGGGACGGCCTGGGACCTCCCCGACAAGGAGGCCAGGAACACGTCCTCCTCCTCTGCTGCCTCTCCCCTACCCCCA
Source organism: Ursus americanus (assembly GCF_024610735.1). Lineage (NCBI taxonomy): Eukaryota > Metazoa > Chordata > Mammalia > Carnivora > Ursidae > Ursus > Ursus americanus. The sequence continues at coordinate 57,963,279 of NC_142138.1, read as the reverse complement.
CCCCTGCCCGCCACCCCCCGTGCGCCCCCTCTCCAAACCTCCTTTCCCCTCAGCACCTGATGACATGTAAGCTGGGGACGCAGAAAGTCCAGGAGCCCAAGGATGCCCTGAGGAAGCTGCAGGAGATGGACGCTCAGGGCCGGGTGTGGAGCCAGGACTTGCTACTGCAGGTCAAAGATGGCTGGCTGCAGCTGCTGGACATCGAGACCAAGGTCAGCCCCCCGCCACGGACTCTGCAACAGGTCATAGCTAACACGGGTTGTGCACAAGCCAGCACCAGGCATGGACTCCAACCCCTCCCGTGCACCAAACAGTGGCCACCTGTCCGCATATACAATATGCACCCAGGCCTAGGGAGAGCTGGGGGACAGAGGCACCGGGGTCAGGGAGGATGACACCCCTGCCCCAGGCCACCAGGAGAGATGGGGCAGCCCAGGTTAGGAGTTCCCAGGAGCCACCATGGCGCTCAGTGACCTCACGGCCGAACTCTCTGTCTGTCCCAGGAGGAGCTGGACTCCTACCACCTGGACAGCATCCAGGCCATGGACGCCGTGCTGAACACCTGCTCTTACAACTCCGTGCTGTCCATCACGGTGCAGGAGTCGGGCCTGCCAGCCACCAGCACTCTGCTCTTCCAGTGCCAGGAAGTGGGGGTGAGGGACCAGAGGCAGGGTTGGGGAGGGAGTGGGGACAGGGTCCAAAGACCATCACTCTCCCACTCTCCCCCCCCACCCCCCCCCCCCCACAAACACACACAGCCTGCCTGATTGCCACTTCCTCCAGGCAGAGCAGCTAAGGACCAGCCTGCAGAAGGCCCTGGAGGAGGAGCACCAGCAAAGGTAGGTAGTCTGTGCCCCAGCCCACCTGCAGGACCTCAGAGCCTGGGCCTGGAACTGGAGAGGGACCAGGCTGGGACTAGGGTGCAGATGGGCATGGGGGAGGAGCCGGGACTGGGCCCAGGGAACACTGGAGAATGTCCCCGGAGACTGACATGGGACCGAAAGGGCCTAGAGGGCAGGCAGATGAGGCGGGGGGGAGTCTAGATGGAGACCAGAGAGCAGGGCTGGTGGATCTCCTGAAGAGGGATGGTGATATCCTTTGATCCTGGGGCAGAGCCTCTGTCCCAAGACCCCTGTCAAAGCTGTGTTCCCATCATGTGCTCAGCAGACCCCAATCTGGAGCTCATCACCCCAGCCAAGACAGATGGAGGGGACCTCCTCTGGAAAGGCCATTCCCTAAGGAGCAGGTACCCCCACTGGAGCAGGGGCCCCCTCCAGAACAGCCCTACTGGATGAGCCCAGAGCACAGTAAGTGTGGGGCATGAGGGCAGGTGGAAAGGAAGGTTTGGATCAAAGATCAAAAAGGCTCTGGGCCATGGTCCCCTTCCACTGCAGGCACACCACCATCCCCAAGGCCCCTGCCACACAACTCCAGTTTCCGAGAACCAAGCACCTTCCCTCTGCCTCCTGCCAGGCGGCCCCCATCCCCAGAGAACCCAGAGAGGGATGAGGTAACTGTAGATTGTCTTGAGCTGGCTGGGGCTCTCAGCTTGGCCAGAGGATGGCCAAGGCTGGCCCGGGACTGAGGAGGGCCAGGGAGGCGAGATCAGACCCTGCACTGGGCCTGAGGCTCTGGCTGGAGGTGGGGAAGGGTCAGGGGCAGGGTTGGGAGTTCCAGGCTGGGCCCAACTGCCCACTCAAGGCCACGGGTTGTTTGGGGTCCAGGAGATACTAAGCCACGTCCTTAGGGACATCGAGCTGTTTGCGGGAAAGCTGAAGGAGGCCCAGGCAAGGACCAGTCATAAGAAGAAGAGACTGGGGAAGAAAAAGGGCAAGGATAAGTGGGGTGAGTGCTGAGGGCTGCAGGGGAGGAGCGAGAGGTGAGGGCGTGGTCTTGGGAAGATCTACGACTCAACACCCTCCCCCTCCCCTGCAGGGCTGACCCAGGCCCAGTACGTTGATTGCCTGCAGAAGATCAAGTACAGCTTCAACCTTCTAGTATGTGACTCCTCACAAGGTCCTCAGCCCTCCCCTCCTCCCACCCCACCAACCACCCCAAGTCCTTCCCTTCTCTAGCTTCTCCCCCTGGAATCTCCCCTCCTCCTCTTGGGACTTTTGGAGAGTGCCAGGCTCCCAACCATGGCCCTGAACAATTATAGGGTCCTGGGGTCCTGGTGAAGGTGGGATGGATGAAGGGTGGTGGCACATAACGCGCTGTACCCCCAGGGGAAGCTGGCCCTCTGGCTGCAGGAGAAGAACGCCCCTGAGTTCGTGCACATCCTCTTCCAACTTCTAGACTCCGTGAGTTCGGGGACAATCGAGTGATGAAGAGGGGCAGGCTGAAGTTAAGATGGAGCCGAGGCGAGGGTGGAAGGCAGGGGGCAGAGGGAGGCTGCGGGGTCCGCACCTCGCTCACCACAATACAACCTCCTCTTTGACTCCGAGACACCATCCCTGCTGGGTCAGAACCCCTCAACAGGCGAGAGGGGCTGGGGTCGGTCGGAGGACACCAGGGATCCAGGGAGACAGGAAGGAGCAGCAGGCCTGAGGCAATGTGGCATCCAGGAATTCCGGGCCCCTTCCCGCTCCTGTTTGGCCCTCAGAGAGCCTAGGCTTCCTGACACCTTCCATTCCTCTCCTAGATCCTGGCCCACTGCCCTGAGCCTGGCCTAGCAACCCAAGTGATCTCACCCCTCCTCACCCCCAAAGCCATCGACCTGCTGCAGTCCTGCCTCAGCCCGGCTGAGACTGACTTCTGGAAGAGGCTGGGTGCGGCCTGGACCACCAGCCGGTGAGTGAGGACAACGCCGGAACCGAACTGGGGCAAGGGGCACGGGGGCATCGGGCAGGACATTGGAGACGGCAGGCTCTACATTGTCACAAACCAGAAATAACTCAAAACAAATTCGGGGGCACTTTACATGGAGTTCCCAACTTTTTATGAGACTAAGTACAAACAATTAAAAAACAAAACAAAACACCACAAACCGGCCACTCACCATCACCCACACCACGGAAGGCAAAAAGAACAACTCTTAAGAATGCAGAGTTGGCAACCTGCTATTAAAATATTTTCTCATTTTGGTCAAGGACAAAGTGAAAACTTTGTCTCAATCCAGCCAGAATTTAGGGATTGCTGACGTAAGAGATGCCAGTGTAACATCAGTAAGACTTGGCAACCAACCGGCCAAGGCGTGGAGAGAGAAAGAGATATTCCACGGGTGTAGCCGCGGGATGGGCCTCAGCACAATCAGGCCTCGCTGACCGGGCTGCGGGGAGCAGGCAGGAGGTCGAGCCAGCTAGGGGTGCCCCGAGCTGGGGCGTCAGTGAAACATTCCCCAGATACAGACGGCCCGGAACTCAGGAGACAGGTCCCAGCTGGCCTGTGGGTTTGAGAACAGTCAGCACAGAAGTGCCATCTGGAGCCACCGAGAGGCAAACGCTCCAGAGGGAGCCCCAGGAACTCTCTTACACCAGCGAGGCCGGCTCCAGGCCCCTGGGAGAGGAAGGGACACTTCACATGTAGGTGGCAAAGGGGGGAAAGGGTCAAGGAGGCCAAGAGAAATTCCAGAGACTTAAAAGGAGAAACAAAAAAGGAGAGGCATGAAAACCAGGAGAGAAGAGGGTTTTGGAAAGAGACAGAGAGAGGAGTCGACCAGGAAATCAGCCAGTTGTGCTAGTGAGTCTCCTGCCTAATGGGCAGCCCTTCCCTGTGCGGCCTCGTTAAAAGAGATTTTGTCCAATCCATCTAAAGGCATGAATTACGATCCAATGTAATCTATTGATTTCATTGTGGTAGAACAGACGTAAGATAAGATTTACCAACTTAAAGCGTATAATTCGATAGTGTTAGGTACGTCCTCAGTGTTGTGCAACCGTCTCCACTATCTGTTTCCAGAACTTTTTAAATCATGCCAAACTGAAACCCTGTACCCATTAAACAATTAAACAGAACTCTGTACCCATTCCTCCCTCTCCCCAGTCCCTGGTAATTTCTCTTCTCTCTTCTGTCCCTGTTTATTATTTCAAATATAAAATGAAGCCAAATGTGCCCTAAAATGTTTTCCGATTTCTTAAAATAACCAAAACTCAGTGGATGAATGAATTGAAAGACAAAACAGAAAAGAGACTAACCAAAAAAATGTAAAAACCCTCAAAAGAGTTGAGTCTTGGCAAATTCTATTCAGGTGACTTGCTTTTGGGCAAACTGACCAGAAGTTATAAAGAGCCCTAAATGCTGTGGTAATCCAGAAGCATTTAGACCGTACAAGGCCATTGTATTTGGCAACCGGGAGATTATCGGGACTTTTGAAGAACAGCTTTCTTTTTTTGTTTGTTTCTTTTTTAAAGATTTTATTTATTTGAGAGAGAGAGCGTGAGAGACAGAGGGAGCACAAGAAGCGGGGAGGGGCAGAGGGAGAGGGAGAAGCAGACTCCCCGCTGGGCAGGGAGCCTGACATGGGACTCTGCGGGATTCGATCCCAGGACCCTGGGATCATGACCTGAGCCGACGGTAGACGCTTAACCGACTGAGCCACCCAGGCGCGCCAAGAACAAGTTTCAATAGAGTAATAGCAGAGGTAAAAATCAGACTGCAAAAAATAAGGAAAGACCCGGAGGTAAGAAAAGGTAGGCAGAACATTCTCAGAAAGGAGAAGGTCCTAAAATGACCGCCTAAAAGGAGTACTAACAGGGTCAAGGGAAGACTTGCGCATGTTTTTAGGGTAAAGAAAGGGAACTTATTAAAAAGATTCAGAAGACGGAATGATGTACTCGTTCCCGTTGGGTAGATACTACCTGCCTCCAGTGTACCACCCACGGTACTCAGGACGTGCTCAAGGGGCTCCCTAGAGTAAGAAACGCAGACGCGGGGGGAGCATATGGGATACAGTGGGAGAGGAGCAGGAATCTGGGCTGTTCCAAGAGGAAATCCTCACCTCTGCCCTGGTGAGGAAGGGAGGGGACTTCCTCAAGGTGAGTGGGGATTCCCTGGGGACAGGCACGTGGAGAAGACTCCTGGACGCCACAAACAGCACTGCCCTTCCTGCAGGGGGGGTGCAGTGGGGTGGGACTGGGAAGCAAGTAGCAGCCCCCACCCTGGACCGCAAGGTGGAGTTCCACCCACTCGTTAGCTAACAAGAAACAGAGCCGCTGCCATGAAATGAAAAACAGGTCAGAGAGGCCCTGCCTGAGCCCCCAAGGGGGTCTTCCAGGCCCGACGTTCTGTGGTTCCACCCCTTTGATCCAAACCCCCAGTCTGCGCGATAAAGTGCCAGCCTATTCGTACGGAGTTGATGTCTCTGCACTTCATGGGCAGAGGGGAGGCCAGGCAGCAGGTACCCACTTGGCGGGAGCCATGCGTGCTTCACCGTGAGGCCCTGTGTGGGTGTCTGGGGCCTTTCACCTGTGTTCACGGACCATGTCCTCCCTTCCCTGGAAGATCCTGAGGCTAGGCCCTGCCATCTCCTCCCTCTCGACTTCCAACAGCCTGGCACGGAGTGAACTCAGCTTTGTTCTCTCCCCAGGGCCGACTGGACAGGCATTGAGCCCCCGCCCTACCAACCCACATTCTCTGATGGCTGGCAGCTTCCAGAGCCCTCCAACCAGGTAAGGGGAGTTTCGCAAAGAGCCCTGCTCAAAACCCTGGTTTCTGGCGGCTTCTGCCCTCTCAGGCCAAACCACAGTCACGTGACCACTAAGTGGTAGGTGGGTTCACGGAGGGACCCGGATCTGTGTGGTGGCCAGGCAGGGGAGGAGATATAAGGCCGTGTGTGCAAGTAGATCTGTGGTCTGATACCCCAGCTCCCCACCACCATGCTGGCTGACTCCCTGCTCTTGCTCTTTCTGTGTTTTTCCCTCCAGGCACCCTCAGGATACCAGAGCGCTCCCTCCCTCCGGTAAGCCCTGGGCTCAGTCGGGACTGTATGATTCTGGGGAGGGAGAGGAGGGACTGACCCTGTGGATCTGCGGATTCTACAACTCAGAGACCCTCTGGGCTCACTTTTAGCCAGTCACGTGCTCCCCTACCTTGGGTGAAAAAGCAGTGTTTTATCTTCCCAGACTCCAATCCTTCGTGTTATACGACCTGCACGTGTCTCTGATTTCCCAGAGGTCAGATATAAAGCACTCAGAGGAGAGCTCAGACATAGAAACGTCCACTGCTAGCAGAGTCTTCAGAAATCAGTGACATTTCAGGCCCCTCCTGACTGCAGGAGCCCCCACCCCAAGCCCCGCCTTACACTGACCTGACATTAAACTCTGTGGCAGCCAAACAGTCACCACCAGACTCCAGGCAGGAGACAGCTGGGTCTCTGGGGCTGGGACAGGGACTCAGTCTCTGAGGCTCCATTCTCCAGCCATCCTGACTCTGTGTGTGGTTGGGGGGAAGCCCTGGGTCAGGGAGCACCTCCTACTTTGCTCAAGAGGAGACACACCGTGGCCCTCAGCCTGGGGACCCCAACCACGTGCCCTCCAGCCCCAGATCTGTCAAGCCAGCTCTGAAAATGCAAGTCCTATATGAGTTTGAGGCCAGGAACCCACAGGAACTGACTGTGGCCCAGGGAGAGGTGCTGGAGGTGAGACACGGGCTTGAGCCTAGAAAAGGAGGTGGTGGTTGGTGGGAGCAATAGGCAGCCTGGCGTTGGTGGTCTGGGTATGGGGCTGCTGGGAAGGATGGCCTAGATAGGGAGAAGAAGGCGGGTGGGAGAACAGGAAGGAAGAAAGCCTTGTTGGCGGGGAGGGGCTGCCAGGTGTGGACAGAGGCTCGGGTGACTGTGGTGGTGACTCTTGGCAGGTCCTGGACCAGAGCAAGCGGTGGTGGCTGGTGCAGAATGAGAAGGGACAGAGCGGCTACATTCCCAGCAACATCCTAGAGCCCCTACAGTCGGGGGCCTCCAGGAGCCAGAGCCAGTCGCCTTCTCGGGTACCACTCAGCCTAGACTATCCAGAAGCTATAAGTCGGGGGTGGGAGCAGGAAGGATTCAATGACAAGTGGAGGAGACAGTCCTGGTTCAAGTTCATCGGTATGATCACGGGCTTACTGTGCGCCAAGTTTATCCTGGGGCCAGAGCAGAGAACAAGCCTTGTCCCCACCAGATAAGCAAACCATGCAGTGAGAGAAGAGATTTGACGGGAGCCCAGAGCGGAGGCCTGGATGAAGGGGGCTGTGGGTAGAAATGAGATGAGATGGCCTCTTACCCTCAGCTCCCCTGACTCTAGGCTCCAATGCTTCGACTTAGCTCGACGCCTGAGGAGGTCACAGCCTGGCTGCAGGCCGAGAACTTCTCCACCATGTAAGTGCCTACCCACAGAGGACATGTCGGGAGAACCTCTTTGAAGGACTCAGATAATAGCCAAGGAAAGCCAGAGACCCAGAACATACGGGGTACAGAAGAGACGCACACCCCCTTCTGCTGAGTTAGAGAGAGCAGAAGAACGGGTGTGTCCATGCCCCTGCTGGAGCACTGAATGAGAAGCCTCTGCCTTGGGGAAGAGAACAGGCTCCCCGGGAACCTGGGAGGAACTTCAGCTGCCAGCCACCCCTTCCCACCACAAACTTCTCTTCCAGGGCATTTCTCTATTCAAACCCAGGAGTCCTGAAATTGGTTTACGCCAACATGCATATCTTACTCCTTCACTGCCAGAGCCCCTATTCCCTGAATTCTCCTGTAACCCCAGCCCCCAAGCCCCAACAACTCCTCATCCAATACTCCAGAATATACCAAGGCCCAGAGAGGAAGGCGCAAGTCCTTCCGCTCTCCCGCTGACCGCGCCTGCTGTTTCCGTTCCCAGCACGGTGAAGAGCCTCAGATTCCTCACAGGGAGCCAGCTGCTTCACATGAGACCCGCGGAGCTACAGATGCTGTGTCCACAGGAGGCCCCACGGGTCCTGGCTCGGTTAGAAGCCGTCAGAAGGATGCTGGGGGTGAGGACACCCTGGGGCCCTGACTCCCACAGGAAATGCGGGATGCTCCCCGGGTGGGAGGGAGAATGCCAGGTGGACAAGCCCGCAGGCCCAGCCCTGGGCTAGAACGGAGTGCGGCAGGTACAGGAGAGTCCCCCCAGAGGCTCGACTTCACGTGCTCGGGCAGGCCTGGAGGCTCCAAACAGACTGTTGGCACGAGCCCCGGGGATCCCTCGCCGGGCACGTGCCTCACCTCAATCCTTTTCTTCCCTCAGATGAGCCATTAGGCACCCACCCAGACACCTCTGAGACCAAGACCCTGTCACAACAAGCAAGATGGCAGATCTGATACTTTTGGGAGCCCTGAAAAATCCGCTCTCGTGTCCCCAGTTTGCAGCGAACCCCACACCCCAGCTCGCACAGCAAAGAGGATGAGCAAGCCCAGAGGTTGAGAGCCCTCCCGAGTTATCACCTATTTATTGTATCTCTTTCCTAAGCCTGGAGCACTTAGGCTAGATCTGTCAGGACTCCGTCCAGTCCCTCTCTTCCCGTCCAGTCCCTCTCTTCCCCAATAAAAGCAGCTTCGAGCTTGGTATGTGCCTCTTTGCAGCTTCTTCCGGGCCTGATGGGGGCCAAAGGCAGGGAGGCAGGAAGAGGGGGGGCCCTGGTCATAGAACAGCAGCCCCCCCCCGCCCACCCATGGGCCAGGCTCTTGGAAGGTGAGCAGGGATTCCCACAGCAAAGCTGGAGCTGAGAGAATTAGAGAACTGAGGCCCAAGCTCTCCCTACTCTCTTAACAAACTCCCAAATGAGGCTCTGCCCGCCGTCTTTCTCCTTCTGGGCACACTGCTCCCGGTATGTCCCAAGGCACCCAGGACGGCTGAGGTACAAGTCTTCACGAGGAAAAGAGTACTCGGGCTGACAGCGGTTGGTTTGGATCACCCTGGCCGAGGAGCCAGAGAAGCACGAACAAACACGTCAGCTGCTCCAGGCTCGACTTGGCAACTTGCCTCTTCTACTACGACAGTGGTCCTCTCCTGTCGGGTGAGCCAACCCTGAGCTCCCTCCTCCCCCCAGCTTGTCTCTTTAGTGGCGGCGCATAGGGAACATTGGACTGCAAGTTGAAAGTCTACCAATCGGCTGTTTGAACTGTAGTAAAGTCACTTCACACTCTGGGTCCCTATTTTCCCAAAGTTAGTTAAGGGAAGACTTTGGACTGTTTGTGGCTTCTAATATTTAGTATACACAGTCTTTTTAAGTCTCATAACTGTCATGGACTCTCCTCCCTACAGAACAGAGGTTATACTTTTATTGATTTCAGCTACAGAGAAGGCTTGATGTGCCTGTGATCAATGCCCCCCCCCCAAGTGTTCTTAAGATGTTCCCCTAAGTCTCTCTTTTGTCTAGCTCCAGAATATCCTATTTTTGGACTGCCTGTGCCATTCCCTCAGATGCCTGGCTTCTGATAATCCCCACTCTTAGTTGGTCATACTGAATAGGAAAGCCAAAGCTTTCCTTCCCAAAAGAGAAAAAAGGTAAGACTCTTAGAGTCTGACCGTCAAGGGGCAAAGTTAACCCAGAAAAGTTAATTTCTTGGGATGAGGACAGGAGATATTAAGCCATCACCTTTTGGGGCTTCATAGAGCTGAAGGAATCCTAGACACAGGGAAAGACTTCAGGACCCGGAAAAAAAAAAAAAAGTGTTTTAGCACAGGGCTCCCCAGATTTTCCAGCAAAGACTGAAACGAGATGAGGGGCTGCCAGGACATCTGAGCTCAGTGGAACTGGCAGAGGTTATGCTATTAGACAGACCTAGATTTGAATCCCAGGCCACCCATGAGAACTGAAGCTTAGAAAAGCAACGTAACCTCTCCAGGCATCGCTTATCTTCACAAAATGCGCATAAAACCTATTTCACAAAATTGTTGTGAAGCTCGAGTTGAAATGTCAGCCAACCTATATGAAATCCTTAGGTTGTTGCTCGACCTATCGTAGGTGTTCAAAACATATTCATCTTTGGGGGCGCCTGGGTGGCTCAGTCGGTTAAGTGTCTGACTTCAGCTCAGGTCATGATCCTGGGGGTCCTGGGATGGAGCCCCAAGTGGGCTCCCTGCTCAGAGGGGAGTCTGCCTCTCCCGTTCCCTCTGCCCCTCCCCCTGCTCGTGCTCTCTCCCTCCCCTTCTAAGTAAATAAAAATCTTAAAAAAAACAAAACATGTTCATCTTTTACCTCAGGTTAATTTTTGACTGGCTTTTTGTTATCTTGGAAGAGAAATCCAGGCATCTGAAGTCATACGTCCCTATGCGTTTGCACTTTTTTCCTTCTTCCTTTTAGTGAGGTGTCCTTTTAAAAAGTCCCAACCTGGCTTCAGCAAGCTAAGGGGGAAATACGATTGCCCACACACGGGCTAGGGGGCTGGAGGCTCAGTGTCCTGAGTGGCCATGCCATGCCGTGGAGGCCAAGCGAAAACTCCTGAGCAGCTGCCTTCCCACCACCCTCGACAATAGCAATTTCCCGGTGGTCGAGAGTCCCAGCCCCTCTATCCACAGCAAAATGAACAAACCTTTCAGAACTGCAAAAGAAAAAAAAAAAGGAAGAGAGTTTTATTCGAGCCCAAGTGAGGGCAGCTGCCGGGATACACAATCTTCACAAAGAAGAAAGTCCTCCTGAGAAGGAATGTTCACTACAGGGTTATATACGGGTTTTTGTTGCATCAAGAGTTAAAAATCATCATGATGAAGGACATTTCAGAAAAATCACAGACTTTAGCTTATGCTTTTAATATGTGCAAGGGTACAGGCTTCAGAGCTATGAGAACAGAACTTAGGGAGACGTTTACTCTTATCTTTAGTTTGAAATGTTTCTTTTAGGTTATTTGCTAACAGACGAACAATGTGTGCTCGGGGCAGAAATAGAGCCCATGCTCTGAAGTTCGGGAAGTCATTCTGACCTTGGTAACAGTAGAGCTTCTCTGGGAGCCCAGGAGCAGGGCCCACAAACATTGAAAGTTGAAATTTTCCTTTATCACCTGTTGGTGCTTGCCCATCTCCCCACCCCGCCCCCAACATAGTTACAACAGGAATCTCACCCTCCAGGGATTCACCAGGGCCCTCACTGCCTGGGTTGTTGGTGCTCCTCTTACCCTGACTGGCACTATTAACCACCAGAGCGCTGCTCCACCACTGGGGAGCGCAAAGCCCTAAACCAAGGGGCCTCTGCCGCCGCCCAGCCTCCAAGCCCGGAGGCTGCAGAAACTGCCCGGCGCCATTCCTGCGGACTCACGGAGGGAGAGGACGAAGATGGGTGGGGGCGGAGTCAGAGCGCTCGCGTTGGCCCCGCCTACTTACGTCGGGTATAAAGCCCCGCCCGTTCGCGGTTTATCCCCAGTGCTCGAAGGCACGGAAGCAGCATCATCATGTCGTTGTCCAAGTCGACCATGGTTCTGGGTTACTGGGATATTCGCGGGGTGAGTGCCGTCTCGACCGCCGAGCCGCAGGGTCAGGGAGACGGTCGCGGAGGCGACCGGGGGTTCAGGGTCAGCAGTCCCTGAGAACAGAGGCGATACTCCAGAGCCCGCCGTCCCTCGTCACGCCGCAGTCCGCCCCAGCCAAGCTCCCCAACCGCGGAGACCGACGCCGCCTGGCCTCTGGGATCCCCGCCGGGCCCGGGAGAGGGCCGAGGACAGCAAGCCACCGGGGCCGATCACGGGGGGAGGGGGGGCCGCTTAACGACCGCCTTGGCAGGATGCACGGTCTTGGCAGCCCCGGGCAGGGGGACGTTGGCGGGCGGGGGTTGGGGGCCGGTGGACGCTGCGCAGGCGCTGACGGCGGGTCTTTCCTCCCCCAGCTGGCGCACGCCATCCGCATGCTCCTGGAGTTCACGGATACATCCTATGAGGAGAAACAGTACACGTGCGGGGAAGGTAATGCGTCCCGTGTCCGTGATCCCATGTCCAGTGCTAAGCCCCCCGGCCCTCCAACTGTCCCTGTGGTCTTCTGCCCGAGGGAGGCATCACGCCTAAATCGGGTGGGACGTCTGCCCCAATCACCCGGGAGCTCCGTCCTGTGTCCCGTGTGGGGAGAGATGAATACATCCTTTATCTAGCTGGGGATCCTCCCTCTGCCTCCGTCCAACCACGTGTGAACCCTTTACTAAATAGGCCTGGAGAGTAAATGGTTAACCTTGGGGTCCTGGGAATGTGAGGTATTAGGATCTGGTTATTTCTTTAGATCTTTCCACTCTTCTCAGGCAGGATGTTAAGGAGGTTGGGTCCCACTTCATTCTGTTACAGCTCCGGACTATGATAGAAGCCAGTGGCTGGATGTGAAATTCACGCTTGACCTGGACTTTCCTAACGTAGGTGGCTGTAGGAGAAGAGGGGGCAGAAGGGAAGGCCATCAAGAATATCCGTGCTGCTTTCCTCTCTGGTCTAGGGGGACCTAGAATGTGGGCTCTTAACCTGGATAAAATAAAATTGAAGGGTGCCCGAACTTGAACAGAGTAAAAAAGTTATTCTCATTTCCACTAATGAAAAGTGAATGATTCCGTCCTTGTGATTATAGGTAATAAGTGACATTGGTTATTAGCCATGCCTGTGACCTTGTCACTAGTAGAAATTGGGTATTTTCATATTATATTACATGCGTGGCAGACCTTGTACATAAATATTAGTTAACGTGCATCATACTTCAAAATTATGATAGTTGTTACACCTGCTTGTTATTTAACTCATTAATAGGCACCTATTACTCTATGGTAATTTTGTTTCTTTAATGCTTTATAAATTGTGAAAATATATGTGATTTGCTTTATGCATTTAAAAATCTTATTCTGACAAAGGGTCCATAGCATGCACATACACATACACACACACAGAGACTAAGAACCCTGGTCTAGAACCAGGTGAGGACCCAATCGCTCCTTTCTACTAATTTTCTTCTTCCTCCTAACACAGCATCTTCTCTCTACTGTTCACTTCCCTGCAAGTCTCAAATTCCCCAGGAGAGAGAGGCAGGGAGGCAAGAGAGAGCTGGTTGTTCATCTGACCTGTCCTTTTCCTTCCAGCTGCCCTACCTCATGGATGGTAAGAACAAGATCACCCAGAGCAATGCTATCTTGCGCTACATCGCCCGCAAGCACAATATGTGTGAGTGGGGCAGGGCCAGCGAGGGAGGCCAGGCTGGCCGTTCTCCCCAGGAGGTGGATAATTCCAAGGGTGATTTCTCATCCTTCGGCCTATAGGTGGCGAGACTGAAGAAGAAAAGATTCGAGTGGACATCATGGAGAACCAAATCATGGATTTCCGCATGCAGCTGATACGACTGTGCTACAGCCCTGACCTTGTGAGTCTCCTTAGCAGGCGGGCATCGAGGAGAAGGCACGTTTAGAAACCCCGGGGTTCATTCTGCTCCATTCTGCTACTTCTGCTTTCCCACCAACCCAGTCTGTCAGAAATGGGGGGGGGGGTCCATTTGTCCTATAACTCTGGTGTTGGCCCCTCTTCCTTTCTGTCCTGCCACCCCTACTAAAGGCAGTAAGAGGGAGGCACATGGAGAAGGGGACCCCTAAGCATCCCTCACTGGCCCATGCCCTGACTAGCTCTGAAGATGGCGACAGCTGTTCTCTCTCTCCCTCTCTTTTTCCCCTCTCTCCCAGGAAAAACTGAAGCCTGAGTACTTGGAACAGCTACCTGGACAGCTGAAACAGTTCTCCTTGTTCCTGGGGAAATTCTCATGGTTTGCAGGAGAAAAGGTAGGAAGAAAGGAAAGGGGGAAGATGGCTTTCTGTCTCCCAGTATTCCTGAACTCTGCAGACCTGACCGTCTTATTGTTCCCTAGCTCACCTTTGTGGATTTCCTCACCTATGATGTCTTAGATCAGAACCGTATGTTTGAGCCCAAGTGCCTGGATGAATTTCCAAATCTGAAGGCTTTCATGTGCCGTTTTGAGGTGATGCTGCCTGCCCCTTTCCCTTACAGAAACACTCACAGGCTCCCCTGGTCCCCAAGGGACCCCACTGTGGTAGATTCTTTCTCAACACCAGCATTTGCATAAAGGGATCCATGGTTGGACACTTCTAAACCTTCAAGTCTTGGGAAGGTTCTGGCTTCTACACCCTAAAGGCACTGTCTACGTGAAACGATGGCCGGGGGAGGGAGGGATGGTATAGAGACAGGCAGCACGTCAATGTCCCCGGTTTGGGATGGGTCTGGTGGACTGAGTTAGAGTCTTTATCAGGTGTGGTGTGCTTGCCCTTCAGGCTTTGGAGAAGATCGCTAACTACATGCAGTCCGACCGCTTCCTGAAGATGCCCGTCAACAACAAGATGGCCCAGTGGGGCAACAAGAGAATCTGCTGAGCGGGAGGTGGACTCGCCCTGCTTGTTTTATTCCATCCTGTCCCTAGGGGGCGCGGACTCTCCTCTGCTCTTTTCAATAAACAGCATTCAGGCTACTGGGGTCCAGCTGCATTTATCTGTTTCACCCACCCGCCACCTTCCTTCTGGCAACCACCAGTTCTCTGTATTTAAGTCTGGTTGGGGGTTGTTTCATTTCTTTTGTTTTGGTTTTTAGATTCCACAAAATGTAAAATCTTTCTCTGTCTGACTTATCTCACCTAGTATAATACCCTCGAGGCCCATCCATGTTGTCACAAACGGCAAAATCTCTTCTTTTATGTGGATATATCATATTATGTATATTATATATTATATCCTATGCATTGTATATACATACCACATCTTCCTTATCCATTAATCTGTTGATGGACACTTGGGTTGCTTCCACAGTTTATTGTAAATAATGCTGCTAGAAACAGGGGTGCATGTATCTTTTCAGATTAGTGGTTTTGTTTTCTTCTGGAAAATACCCAATAGTGGAATTATTGGATCATATGCATTTCTATTTTTTTAACTTTTCGAGGAAACTCCATACTGTTTTCCACAGTGGCTGCACCAGTTGACATTCCCACCAAGGGTGTGCAAAGATCCCCTTTTCTCCACATCCTCACCAACACTTGTTATTTCTTGTCTTTTTGAGTCTAGCCATTCTGACAAGTGTGAGGCATTTCACTGATGATGAGTGATGTCAAGCACCTTTTCATGTGTCTTTCAGCCATCAGGATGTCTTTTTTTTTTTTTTTTTTTAGAGACGGAGGGGAGTGTATTCATATATTACTATGTAAGAGAAACCAAGGAGAAGCGAACTCCTCTGGAGTCTTAATTGGTACCATGCTCCATCTGCAAAGTCTCTAAGTAGTTTCCAGCCTTAGACAGTGAGCTGAGGGCCAGACTGCTGTCCCTGGTGGACCAGAAGACAAAGATCTCTCTCTGGAGGGGAAGAGGGCCTGAATGGCCAGGGGATGTCAGGAGGGCAGCCTCAGGAGGTGTGAGACACACAGTATTAAGTAGGTGGTTTCAACCCCTGCTGGCAGTAGTTAGGTATCTAGGGCCGTATCTTGGGTATGGAGAGCCATTGGCCAGGAGAGGTACAAAGGTGGAGTTTTCTCTGTGACCCATGAACTACTGATATGAATTTCTATAGTGTGAGTGGGTGAAGTGTGCCCTAAGGGAAGGGAAGACTTCGTGGATTTAGGAAAGGCCAGAGGAGTTGAGAATGCCTCTGTCACTAGATAGAGGATCTGACCAGAAGTCAGAAAGGGAATGAATGATTTATTGCTGTGTAACAATATTACCACCAATTTAGCGGCTGAAAACACACTATCTCACGGTTTCTGTGGGTGAGGAGTCCGGGCACATCTCTACAGGGTCCTCTGCTTCAAGGGGCTCGTCTGAAAGCTGCAGTCGGTGTGTCAGCTGGGGCTATGACCCCCTCTCAAGGCTCAGCTGGAGGAGGATCTGCTTCTGAGACACGAGATCGCTGACAGAATTTGATTCCTTATGACGTGTTGGACAGAGAGAGGGCTTCGGGTTGTTGCTGACTGTCAGCTGCGGGCCACCCTCGGTTTCTCGGAAAGAGGCCTTCTTGCTTCATCCACACCAGTAAAAGGGAAAGTCTCCTGGGAAGACGATGCTACAGCCCTGTGTAATGTAATCATGGAAGCCACATCCCATCCCCTTTGGGGTCCTCTAGTAGAAGCAGATCTCCGGTCCCACCCACACTGAAGGGGAGAGGATTTCTCACAAGGGCGTGGGTACCAAAGGGTGGGATTATGGGGGACCGTCTGTTCACCACAGGGAAGAAGGCAAGAAAACAGGAAATTGGCCTTGCAGTCCTCTGAGAGGAGACTCCCGGGAAAGGTGACCGAAGACAGTGACAAGGCAGCGAGAAGGGCGAAGTTTAAAAAGCATAGGTCTGCGAGGAAACGGATTTCACGTGAATTCCAGGTAGATAATGGATGATTCACTGTTCCAACGGTGTTCCAACTTTCCCTAGTTATTATGTTTGTTAGTGAAAATCCACTCAACAGTTATGCAAAACCAGTGACCTTACTGGCCCAGAAAGCTGGGAAGGCCACTGAGAGGAAGAGATCCGTTCTAGGGTGTGTGGTTCCCACAGGCTCCAACCCACCACCAAGACTGACTCTAACACAGGGCAGGAAGAGACTACTGTCACCATGGTGGCCTCCAAGCCAGGAAGGGAAGTGGATGCCCTCTCAGCCCAGAGGCACAGAGGCCACACAGACGTTGAGAAATTAGTCTGCCAGCGATGGGGTTGGGCAGGGAACCTTCATAAGAGCTTTCAAACAAAAACAAAAACTTGTGATGGGTGCCTTAAATGTGGTGGGGCAGTTCTCCCAAAGGAATTTGGGAAATTCATTTGCATTCATTGATGAAGGCTGAGCAACTGGCCTAAGGCACTCCCACTTCAGACAGAAATAGCTTATACGATTCAAGAAAAATGAGTTGTAGAGTTATTTCATTAATGGGATGAGTAGCCTAGGGGACACTGATGTGTGTGGATGGCTCTGGCTTGACAGCCAGCTCGAGGGCCTGTGAGAATGTCTGCACTTTTGCACAGAAATTACACATTCCTTGTCCCTCATCTGCAGGACAAGGTGGGTCATTGAGCCACACCAGCAAAAGGGATTTAGGGAGTTCAGATGGATGGTAGCGAAGAGAGAAGGAATGGACCGTTAGTGGTGATTTCTCTAATGTGCAAAGGTGCTCATGTCCCTCCCCTGCTTTAATTATCCTTCATAATCTGACCTCTGTTTCCCTTCCAGCTACGTCTCTGGGCTTGTTCCTGTCCCTGCCCCTGAGCACTGGGTGCCAGCCTTGCTGAATTCCCTAGGGAGAAGCAAGCCTCTAGAGTCTGGAGGCTGCCAGTTTAGAGATCCTGGCTCTGCCCCAGTAAACTCCGGCCTCCTGTGCCTCAGTGCTTTCTCCCATAAATGAACCCTCCCTCACTGGGTTGTTAGGAGAATGAAGCCGATATTTCTAGAGCACTCAGAACAGACCAATGTTTTATACTTTGTGAATATAAAGTATATATAAAATATAATTTATATTTATGAATATGAATTATCCAAAAGTACCATGTTCTCTTTTATCTCCGCGCTTTTGTACTTGCAGTTCCCTCTGCCTAGAAGGCTTTTGCTCCAGCCCTGCCTGCCTAATGCCC
Source organism: Ursus americanus (assembly GCF_024610735.1). Lineage (NCBI taxonomy): Eukaryota > Metazoa > Chordata > Mammalia > Carnivora > Ursidae > Ursus > Ursus americanus. The sequence goes on along the minus strand of NC_142138.1, from coordinate 57,945,797 downwards.
ATTCATTCATCTTCTACGGTAAGCTTAGAAGTCACTGCCTCTGGAGGCCACATCCGACATGAAGCATGAGTAAGAAATAAACATATATTAAACCCCTGATGGAGTGCTGGGTGGCTCAGTTGGTTAAGCATCTGCCTTCAGCTGAGGTCATGATCCTGGAGTCCTGGAATCGAGTCCCGCAGCAGGCTCCCTGCTCAGCAGGGAGTCTGCTTCTCCTTCTGCCCATTCCCCTGCTTGTGCGCTCACTCTCAAATATATACAATTTAAAAATCTTTAAAAAACAAAAACAAAAAACACTGAGGTTTGGTTGAAGACTAACAGTTGTCCACCTCCCCCAGGCAAATTTAAATGCACTTATTTTATTTCATTTTTTTTTAAAGATTTTATTTATTTATTCGACAGAGATAGAGACAGCCAGCGAGAGAGGGAACACAAGCAGGGGGAGCGGGAAAGGAAGAAGCAGGCTCATAGCAGAGGAGCCTGATGTGGGGCTCGATCCCATAACGCCGGGATCACGCCCTGAGCCAAAGGCAGACACTTAACCGCTGTGCCACCCAGGCGCCCCCTAAATGCACTTATTTTAAATATCTCTTCCCTTAGGATTTGATGTTTTCTTCCATCAACTTACCACACTGAACTCTAATTGCTTGTTCAAATGTCTGTCTCTGCCCCTAAACGATAAGTTGCCCGAGAGCAGGGACTGTGTCTTAAGCAAATTTTTATATTTAGGGCTTGTATGGAGCCCAACACAAAGCAGGCGCTCACAATGCCTTCATTCCACTCTGTCTTAATGAGAATCGGAAGGAGAAAGGGAGTTTGTTTCAAGTAAGTGCTTAATGCTCTCAAAAAACTTTTTCACATTCTCTTCTCTTCTGGAAACATGGAATGGCCTGTTCGTAAAAAAAGGGAGATATTGTCTGGGTAGAAGTGCTTAAAGTCAGGACAAAAGTTCAGGTTCAAGGAGATCCCAAGGATCAGCAAAGAGCTCCAAGCATGGAGAGTGGGTTTTATGATTTCAGAGTCCAGCTTGTTCCTTGCTTAGGCCAAATTGGAACGGAACAATTCTTTCTTTCTTTTTTTTTTTTTTAAGATTTTTATTTATTTGTTTGAGAGAGAGAGAGAGAGCGCACAAGCGGCAGGGGGAGGGAGAAGCAGGCTCCCTGCTGTGGAGCTTAATACAGGGCTCCATCCCAAGACCCTGGGCTCACGATCTGAGCCAAAAGCGGACGCTCAACCAACGGAGCCACCTGGGCATGCGTGGAATGGAACATTTCTGAAAGCCAGCAGGGATAGGCTGTCAGTGTTCTTTCGGCATTTTCAATGGAAATAATTACAGTGGCGCATGTGGGATTTAATCCAGAAGAAAAGATTAAATGGATATGTGTATATTTGAATTTCAAGTAAATAAGGCAAAGGGAGAAGCACGCGGGAAATAAGGCAGAGGGAGAAGCACGCTCCCCGCTGAGCAAGGGGCCCAATGTGGGGCTCGATCTCAGGACCCTGGGACCATAACCTGAGCCGAAGGCAGACGCATAACCGAGTGAGCCACCCAGGAGCCCCTGTCTTCTGTATCTTTGAAACGTCCTTCCTACAGGTGGGGAATTTCTCATGTTTTAAGTCCCATCTCCTCACGGTAGAAGACTGCCAATTGACTCTTGAGATCCGTCTCCCCAGCTTCTGTTCTCAGACCCTCCATTTCTGCCGGCACGTTACTTCTTAGGCGAAAGATGTCATTTCCAACCTGATTAAGTTCTGGCCAGTGAAGTATAAATGGAAGTGTTATACTTTACTTCCAGAAAGTTTCCTCAAGAGGTTGCTCAAGAGCAACCCCCATTCCTCTTCCTTCCCCCTGCTGTTTGGAATGCAGATGTGGTGGGGGCTCTAGCAGCCATTAGGGGCCATGAGGTGACATAAAGAATGGACACCCTATGCTGAGAATGATGGAGGATAAAGTTAAGCTAGGTCATCAAGGCTACGATGAAGCCAACATCACCAGTGTTCACCTGGCTACCTCCAGACCTTTTTTTATTTTTTGCATGAGAAGTAAACCATTTAAGCCACTGTTATTATCTAGTTATATACAGCAGAACTTAATCCTAATTAATCCGATTGCTTTTCCAGCCCCTCCTTGTAGCTGTAGACCCAGGTTCTGTTAACTGCCCACAGGGGTGCAGGGTTTCAGTTCTAAAGAAGCAGGTCCTGAGAATTTATTTTCTGGCAAGGATAGGCGTGGAGGGGTCAGGGTTTTAGAGGCAGCAGTGGTGAGACATTGGCTGCATGTCAGGGGGTAGGAGCTCCTGTGTCTGCACCCAGCAATGGCTGTGAGGCTTTCTCTAGAACAATCTCACATGTGGTTAGGCACATTTCCCGGCTACCCAGCTTCCAAGGCCAACTCACTGGCCCTCTCAGGGAGTCAGTGAGCAACCTGATACCTCTAATAAATCATTTTCCTGTTTCAGCAACAAGGAACCCTAAGGGACATGGCACTCCCCTTAGGTTTAATCAAAAATCAAGATCTTGTGTTTCATATCTTAAACTCTATCCTACCTGTTTTAAACCACTGGCAGAAACCCAAGATTTCTCCTGGATTTGAATTTAACCTTTATCCTCACTTTTCTGGGTGTGGGAGTGACTATAGTTGGCCAACAAAATCCATTCTTCTGTCAAAATCGGGGTCTACCCTCACGACCAGGCATAGCCACGCAGCTGAAGCTCATGAGTGGAATGTGCATGGTTGTACCGCGTGCGATTTCTGTCTCCCTTGCGTAATGGGAACTTGCTTCCCTGGGTTTTCTCTTTTCCTTCCCCTGTCCATGATACAGCTACGCCACACCGTCAGGGAAGGCAGGGCCACAAAATGAAAGGTGCCTGAGTCCCTGGATAATTTCACAGAGCTGTGTTACCTCACCAGCCTGGCCCATTCCCCATGAAACGTGAAATGAGAATCAACTTCCATGTTCTAGAAGCTGCTGTCTTGGGGTCTCTACCAGCTTTATCTTTCTCTGCTGCCAAAATGATAATGGAGAAATACTAAGCAGGGAACTTGTAATTAACAGCAAGTGATTACAGATCCACGCTGAGCCACCCATGCAGGCAGCCATGGGCTCAGAGTGTGTCTGGGTTCCCCATTCTAGAATGGGAAATGCCAAGGAATCCCAAGTCTTGGGGCCTCTGCTAGATCCTAGCCACAATAAAATAATCTTTTTTGGTTACCTCAGTTTGCAGTATATACATTCTACCACTTTAAAATGCACTGTTTTGGAGCACCTGGGTGGCTCAGTCATTAAGCGTCTGCCTTCAGTTCAGGGCATGATCCCGGCGTTCTGGGATCGAGCCCCACATTAGGCTCCTCCGCTGGGAGCCTGCTTCTTCCTCCCCCACTCCCCCTGCCTGTGTTCCCTCTCTCGCTGGCTGTCTCTCTCTGTCAAATAAATAAATAAAATCTTTAAAAAAATAAAAGAAAAAAAAAGAAAATGTACTGTTTTACCTTTTATGATTTTGACCATGTTTAGAAAATTGCTTTCATTTGCAACTCTCTTTGTTATCACATCTTCCCTCTTTTTAAAGGACTGAGTTATTCTGTTCTTTTCTTCAATAATCACCTTTTTCTTTCTTTTTCTCTTTCTTTCTTTCTTTCTTTCTTTCTTTCTTTCTTTCTTTCTTTCTTTCTTTCTTTCTTTCTCCCTTCCTTCCTTCCTTCCTTCTTTTCTTCCTTCTGCCTCTTTCTTTTTCTTTCTTTCTTTCTTTCTTTCTTTCTTTCTTTCTTTCTTTCTTTCTTTCTTTCTTTCTTTCTTTTTAAGTAAAGTCTACCCCCAAATGGGTCTTGGACTCATGACCCTGAGATCAAGAGTCACATTCTCTACCGACTGAGCCAGCCAGGTGCCCAGATAACCACCTTTTTTATTTCAAATGTTAACATTTAAGCTTTCATATAGCTATGCCCTTTTAATCTGAGTTTCTGGATCAGGAGTCGGGAAACTACAGCCACCTGTTTTTGAATTTGTGTTGGATTACATCCCTACCATTCATTGATGTATTATCCATGGCTGCCTTCCCCCTAAGTTGGGGGTGGTCATCCAGGGGAGGTAACCTCTAGTTGACTCATGAGCTGGACCCCAGCAATCAGAAACTCCTCAGTCCCCATCCCTGGAAGGTGCCTCCCATTGCCTTCCCTGCTCCCAAAGGCTGCCCCAAGGACATAGTCTTCAGATAGTGATGTGATGTTGAGACCATCTGGATGGTACACAAGACTGAACCCAGTTAAGGCCTCTGTATCAACTTTTTTAAGGTCTGATAGCTGGGTGTGGAGATCTCCTGGTCACATGATAAGTTCCCATGCTTAGTAAATCTGCCACCTACCAAACTGGAATGACCTGCTTCTTCTGTCCGTGCTTGCCCTCCTAGTACTGGGGGCCGTCTCAAATTACATCTGGGAAGTTCCCAAGGAGCTTGCAAACTGAAAGACCACAGTGCTAGAGGTAACTGTAACCGAGACCACATGGCCCACAAAGCCAAAAACATGCATGATCTAGCCCTTTACAGAAAACGCCGGCCAACTCCTGTTCTAGGTCTGAATCTATTTTACTCTGTTTTAATAGTTTTGTTCTCTCTGCTTATCTTTTAACTTAATGTCACTCCTAATTTCTTTTTTTTTTTTTAAGATTTTTTATTTATTTATTTATTCAACAGAGAGACAGCCAGCGAGAGAGGGAACACAAGCAGGGGGAGTGGGAGAGGAAGAAGCAGGCTCATAGCGGAGGAGCCTGATGTGGGGCTCGATCCCATAACGCCGGGATCACGCCCTGAGCCGAAGGCAGACGCTTAACTGCTGTGCCACCCAGGCGCCCCATGTCACTTCTAATTTCTTTTTCTTTTTTTTTTTTTTAAGATTTTATTTATTTATGTGACAGAGAGACAGCCAGCGAGAGCGGGAACACAGCAGGGGAGTGAGAGAGGAAGAAACAGGCTCCCAGCAGAGGAACGCCGGAACGCCGGGACCACGCCCTGAGCTGAAGGCAGACGCTTTAACGATTGCGCTACCCAGGCGCCCCACTTCTAATTTCTATTACTTCTTTCATTTTTATTCGTATCCCTTCTCATTCTATTGAGATATGTATGTTGACCAAGAGGCAGAGCTGAAATAAGACAAAAGCATGTGTTTGGGGTCTCAGAGTTTAATTGGGGGAGCACAGATGTGGGTAGCAACCCCAATTGTATTCCCCTGGGGGACAAAATTCAAAGGTTTTAAAAGACATTTGTAGGGGGGCGCCTGGATGGCTCAGTCGGTTAAGCATCGGGCTGGCTGCTGCTCAGGTCATGATCTCAGAGTGGTGAGATGGAGCCCAGTGTGGTCACGGCTGCCTCGCATGCTCAGTGGGGAGTCTGCTTCCCCTCTCCCTCCCCCTCTGCCCCTTCCCCCACTTGCACACACACACACACACTCTCTCTCTCTCTCTCAAATAAATAAATAAATCTTTCAAAAAGAAGATATTTGTATGTGTTGTTTACAAAGAATTGTGATTGGTGTCGGTGGCAGAAAACTAATCTTGGCCGAATGTAATTGGTTTGCTAAGGCCATTACTGAGCAAGGTCTCTCTCTCTCTCTCTCTCTCTCAATTTCTCTCTTTTTTTTCCCCCCTCTGGCACCAGAGTTTAGGACTTTTAACTTGTCCCAAGTTGCTGAAGCAAAAATCATGATAAAACATTCTGCTTTCTTTTACATCCCCCAACACAAAAAAAACAAAACCAAAACTATTTGTAGGAAAACAATGGTTTTGTACATGGGAAGAAACAACATAAATTCAAAACTTACGGATAAGGATTAGCTCTATCACTCATCTCTTTAAAAAGTTCATATATCCACTCAAAACCAGCAGGGTATCCCCCTTGAAGTGTTATCTATATGAATTTCCAAAGAAAGTTGCAGGCATTTGGGCGGGGTCCTTGGAATATTTGCATTGTGGCCCAGTTCAAAGTTCAAGGTTTCATTCATGAGGATGCACATAAGGTCCATCTCCTTAATAGCCTCCTGGCCACTTCTGAAAACCCCTTAACGTAAGCGATTCCATGTCCTTTCACCTTCCACAGTTGTGACGGCACGGAGGAAGGGTTTCCCAAGCAGGGAGAGCACCCAGGGAAGGGTGACCCTGTGTAGGCTGCCAGGACCCCACACTATCAGTGCACTGCCCAAGCCCTGAGAGCCCCCGGACCGCAACACAGTACTTACTGCGAGCTTCCAGAAGGCACTCCAGGAATGCTGCGTTAAGGAGGGACCCAGGCACAGAAGGGCCTCTCTCTGTCTGTAGAGACCCCATGCTGAGGCACGGAAGTGTAGGAAGTAAATAGAAATAAGCAAGAATCCTTATAATCCTACGTGTCCCTTTTCTTGGCGCCATACAGACATCCTGATCCAATGAGCTGGCACAACAGACACCAGAAAAGGGAACTCCCATGTCCCCAGACACGCTCGGTCCCGAATCCAACGGACAGAAGGGAAAACACACAAGCCGGTCAGGGTAAGTAAAGGCTTTACTGGGGATCAGGCAGGGCTGCGCAGGGACCACCCTGGGGGAGCCGGGCCGGCACTCCAGGCCATATGGGGCTTCGGGGCAGCGCGGGGGCGCTCGGGGCTGAGGCCGGGAGTCCAGCCCAGCTCCTGCAGGTAGAGCAACGACGGAGAGCAGAATGGTCCGGGTGGATTTAGGGCAGGAGGGATAACACCGGTGCTGACGACAAAGGGTCAGGATGAAGACAGGGTTGGGAGGGAGAAAGAGTGGCCCATAGGGGTTTCATGGGGACAAAGGAACGTCACAAAGGACAAAGAAGCAAGACAGCTGTTCGAGGACACACAGGAAGCCCAGCTCTGGCTCCTGGCTGGCATCTGCTCCGACACAGCCCTACTTGTTGCCCCACACGGCGATCTTTAGAAACAGAGGGCCGGGGAGGAAGCGACCGGACTTCATGTAGGCCGAGATCTTCTTCAGGCCCTGAGGGTGGGGAAAAAGATCAGATCTCCGGTCAGCTGCCCCCGGGAGGCAACCTGAGGTCCGGAGCCTTGCTTGTGAGGTCAATGTTGAGACACAGGACCGTCTCCCCGGGGTCCCCTGCTCTGGAACGTTGCCTCTTCCCACTTCCAGTAACTAAGGGCACATCTGACTAAGATACAAAGACTACCGGTACAGGCGCTTGAGCTCCCCCAGAGATGCTCATACAGCTGGGGAACCCCACCAACCACCCTACAACACAGGCCCTACCATCACCATTCAGCAGAAGGGAAGCAGAGGCCCAACGGGCTTCAGCGGCCCCCTCAGGCTCCCAGGGCTGGCAGGTGGGAAGGGCTGGAGGGCAGCTGGCTCTCGTGCCAGGGCTGTGCTCTCCCTGCTGCCCTCCCTCCTCCCACACCCTCCAGGAGGCCCGGTCCCTCCCTCTTTACAGAATCCCCCCTTTCCCAGAGGGAACATCCTAGCTTCTCAGGGTTTGCCACAGAGGGAACCCCAGCAGAACAGGGGTTCAGAATATGCCCACACAGCTAGCAGGAGAGGCCAGACCTCACCCATGACTCAGCAAGACCTGCATGAAGGGGGAGAGGCTGGGGAACATGAAAGCCAGGCCAGGCCAGACTCTAATTACTCCTCTTAAAGGACAAGGTCCAACTGCTTGGCCTGGTACCTGAGGGCGATGTCATGGACACCAACTTCCTCCTGTCCGGTCCTGCCGCAGCCAAGGGGGCATATGGCTCTCAGGGGTATCTGAGCACCGAATTCCCAACACACGGAAAGGCCCAGTGAGTTCTAAAGACTTCAAAGATCCTGGAACTGCCTGTACCCAGCGGGCCACACACTGCAGCCCACAGCTGTCCTCTGCTCTCCTGCCAGCCAGTCCCGGGAGCTCTGGCAGCAACCCCAAGGCCAGTCACCCAGACCCACCACCAGGGCTGATAAGAACCAGCTCCAAAAGCGCATCTCTTGATGACGAATGGAAAGAGACACAGACTGCAGGCTGGAATCCTGTAGCACAAGGGCCTCAAGCCCCACATCGCTCGCAAAGCTCACAGCGGGGTGCCCTCCAGCGAGGGACTGAAGGGGACCCGTGACATCAGGTGACATCCAGCCTGGGCTCCTCCAGCACCCACCTGGCCCCACCCACACCACACGGCTGGTGTTCCTCTCGCTCTCCAAGGGCTCTGAGCCCCAGGACGGCGGCTCCAGGGCCGGTCACCCTGGCATCCCCACGGTGCCCGACACAGTGCCTCACACCCAGGAGAAGATCCCTCGGCCAATAGGACTGAAAATAGATGGGCTGCCCCATCTCTGACTCAGAATCTCCAGTGATGGGAAAGAAGAAGGGCAGGGAGACAGGGAGGCAGGGAAGGAGCCCACCACAGAAGCCTCAAGACAGACTCACTCCACAGGGGCCCCACCTATGTGCTCACAGCCCAGGACCAACGACCTTCCTGGGGACCTCAGGGCGGCCCCAGATGGGAATCGGATTGCTGCCAAGCTGCCCGGGGATCCCCAGGAAATGCTGTCTGTGCTCTTCTTAGGGACTGTCATCCCTACCATGGCTCTGCTCTCCTAACGCCAGCTGCACACACATTCCTGAACCCCGCTACGTCCTTGGGGTACGGAGCTGCGTGTCCCAGACTAGTAAAGAATCTAACCTTCCTTCAGGCACAGGAAAAGGAGAGCCAAGGACTACTGCCCTCAGAAGCCATAGGCTGAATGGGAGCCCAACACACACTATATTGGCTCCGTGACCTTCAGCAAATGACTTACCCTTTCAGACTCAGTTTCCCTACCAGGAAAAATAGGTGATCATTCTTCTACCGTGTAGAAATGTTGTAAAGACTTAATTTGACACAAATATCTACGATCCACAGCACATGTCATGACATAGATGACCTCAGTCAATGCTACTTATTCTTCACTTCACGTGAATGAAAAGGAAACATCAAGCAAAAGGAGGGAACACAAAAGAGATACAAACAGTAAGGAGTAGGAGGAAATCACCTCAAAGCGGGCCATGAACTCCTTCAGGTTTGGGAAGACCTCCAGGCACCTGGGCTCGAATATATGCAGTAGGTCAAGGAGGTCATAGGCCAGGAAATCCACGTAGGTCAGCTAAGGAGAGACAACAGAGGAGTGAGCACCTAACTCTGAACCTGGGGAAATGAGAGCTTCCCACCCCCAAAGCCTTCCCCTTACCTTCTCCCCTGCAAACCAAGGCCTCTTCCCCAGAAACTGTGAGTAAAGCTTCAGCTTGTCAGGGAGTTCCTCCAGGAGTCCGGGCCTCAGTTTCTCCTGAGACACAGAACAGCCGTCACCACCCTCAGACTCGGACTCCCTGGGCAGAGAGGCAGATCTCCCCCGGGCTCTGCATGGCCCCCAGCTGCCAGGGGTCAGCAGCCATGTGCCCCACGGATGGGGTCATTGCCTAGGCGATGATTTATCCAAGCTCTGTTCAGCCCATCACACAGTCCATCTGTCAGAGGCTGTGGAAGCAGAGAACACCGCCTCGCTGGCCCTGAATCTGTCACCACACATCACCAAACGGCCTCCCAGAGGTCAGACCCAGGAGTGCTGAGGACCCGGCAGAGTTCTGGATGCAGATGTCAGGCAGAAGCAAAGAAGCACACAAGTGACATGGCCTGAGGGAAGAAGTCCTAAGTTCTACCTGGTGGGGACAGGTAGGAGCGGCCCTCGAGCAGTTCCTGGAAAGGTGTAGAATCAGAGAGACTGAGGGAAGGAGAGGCAGGTTCAGAGCCCTGGGTCGGCCCCGAGCGCTCTGCTGGGCAGATGTGCTCAGGCCTCGGGGGTGTCAGGAAGACCCTGCTGAGCAAACAAGGCAAACACGCTGTCCAGGAACTGAATTTCCACCTGGGGACCAGCCTCTCCCCGAGGGTTAGAAGGAAATGAATCAGAGTACTCATCCGGTCCAGGGAATTATGAGGGTCACGTTGGTGACAGTATAGACAATGGCTTGGAGAATCAGTCACTCCTTGGGGTTCAAATGACAGAGGAGACCCAGAGAAGAAAATACTAAAGCAAATGGCATGATTAAGTCACTGTAGATGGCACACAGAGTCCAGTCCACTCCCAGTGGGGGACTCACAAAGTCGGGGTTGTAGCACATTCTGGCAAAGTACAGGCGGGTGTCCATAACCTCATTCTCCAAAATGTCCACGCGAATCTTCTCCTCTTCTGTCTCCCCACCTACGGCCCACACAACAGAGACTCGCCCTCAGCATCCCACCGCAGGCAAGCCCAGGGACCCACCACTGTTCCCTGCATCCCACCCTGCCCCACTCACATAGGTTGTGTTTGCGAGCAATGTAGCGAAGGATGGCGTTGCTCTGGGTGACCTTGTGAGCCCCGTCAATTAAGTAGGGCAGCTGTAAGGCAAAAGGGCAGGTGGGTGGGCCACAGGCTCCTGGCACCCCCTCCCTTGAACAAGGGCGTTCCCTGTACCTGGCTCATGGTCGGCACTAAATCAAACCACTGTAAAATGGATGAATGAGCTGGAACACAGAGCATGGGGGACAGGCAGGGACAAGAACCAGAAAGCAGAGAAGCTAGCAGGAGGCAGCAAATCCTGAAACCTCTGAGCTGGGAAAGCAGGGGGAGTAGACACCCCTCTCGCTTGTCCCCGGATCCCCCCACCCCCTGCACCTACATTGGGGAAGTCCAGGCCCAGCTTGAATTTTTCATTCAGCCACTGGCTTCTGTCATAGTCGGGAGCTGTGGTGGAGAAGATGGAGTGAAACAAACCTCCCCACAGCCCACTGTCACTGGGCCTGGGGAGGGGCAGGGTGGGGCACCCACCAAGGATCAGTGGTAAAGCTCCCCAAAAGGGGGATCTGGAATCTGGAACACTAAGTCTCACATTCCAGGTCTGGGGGCAAAGAACGCTTGGAAGGCTCTGGAACGTGTGTGAATAAGCTTACAAACCGTTTCTGCAAGCCCTAAGGGAAGCCCATCCCAATGACTGATACAGGGGCTCCAGCAACCCCCTCTCATGTCCTGCCTCCTAAGGCCAGCTGCACCTCAAAGGAGTCAGGGAAGCGCAGGCCCTGCTCCGACCAGTGGAGGGCGGCAGAGTGAGCAGCATGGGGCCAGAGCAAGGGTTGCTCAGTACCAAGAGGGTAAAAGTCAGAATGCGACGTGGATGCCATTACCGTCCCCCATCATGTACTTCTTTTCCTCATAGTGTGAGTCCGTGTACTCCAGGAGCAGGCGGATGGCGTGAGCCAGCTGGGAAGACGCCCAAGCCGGGGGTCAGAGATGAAGTCCTGCCTCGTGCCTTTCTCTGCAGCAGGTAACCGCACAGACCCCAGGACCCCCACCCGCGGGCACACACACACACACACACACACACACACACACACACACACACACACACACGGAGTCAGGAACGCACCCACGTGAGGACAAACTGCTAGAAAGGACTGAGCTGCAGACAGCCCTAAAGGGGAACTTCTAGTACGAACGGTCCCCAGGGCGCAGCATTTCCTGCCCCCGTGCGCCTCCATCCCCCCCAGCCGGCAGCCCCTTCGCTCACCCCGCGAATGTCCCAATAACCCAGGATCATGACCATGGTGATGGCTTTTGCGCTGAGCAGAAGGGCTTCCAAGAGCAGTGCTGGCAATTTATTCGGAGAACGGGTAGGAGGGGCCCAGAGAGCACAGCTTATCTTAGACCCGCCCCCACGAATTCCAAGAAGCCCAGCAACCCTGGCTAAGGCACAGCCCTAACAAGACTCCCCCATCTGTCCCCCAGCCTCTGGGGGCGGGGCCTGCCTTGTATGCAGAAGGCTCCTTGGCCTCTAGGGGTCCTGGTTCCCCTCCGCCCCCTGACTCACCATGCAATAGAGAGCTCTTTCTAGATGAGAATCAGACAGGACCCTTGGAGATGAACCTAAATCACAAAGTAAGAAGGCACATCTCCTCATCACTAGACATCGCTCCCCTTTGCCCCTGCACTGCCCTGATCACACCAACTGTAGGAGCCTCTGGCAAAGTTATGCCCAAAGAGCCCTGTCCCTCAAATCAGGAGTTTCAAGCAGCGCCTGTCCAGGGAGCCCAGGACTCAGGCCAGTCTGAAAATTCCTCCCAGGACAGCCTTGGAGAACAGATCATCGGTGGGTGGGAACTCCTGCGCAACAAGGGCCAGAAAAAGGAAACGTGGACTCACTGATTCCTTCATGGCCTGTGGAGGCCCCAGCCTTTTGGTCACAGGGCTGAGATTCCTTAGTTCAACTGGAAATGAATCAATGACCCTTAGCACCTAAGTTGTGAATCTAAATCCAGAACCAGTCCCAGCAAAGGGCAGGGTTACGACGTACGGTCCCAGAGATGTCCTGCCAGTCAGCTACATGTCCCCACGTGGCCAGGACAGTGACCAGGAGTGTGGTGATGTCACACACAGAATGTGACAGAAGAGAGAAGGGGAGTCCTCTGACTGGCCAGGCACCAGTTCTGCCACAGAGGGCAGCCAGAGGGATGGTCAGCAGGAGGGTGGAGGTCCCCCGCCAGGACCACAGTCAGGCTGGCCCCCAGCAGACCCTCGGCTGTCTAGTCCATGCATTCCAGCCTGACACTGGCTTCCCACTCACATGGGCTTTTCTGTAGCTCAGGGAGACTCAGGTGGCCTCTCAGGTTCTCCTGCGATCTGTGATCTGTGACAACAACAACGTCCTACCTGCCAACTTTCTTCTTTGAAGCCAGGAGACTATTTCAAACTAGGCGAGTGGGACAGAGCTTGGCCTGTGGCTCATTTCCCTTCGTATAAAGTGTATTGCCAGGCTTCGTGGATGTGTGAACACAGAAGAAGGGAACTTTGAAAAACAAACGTTCTTACAAGTTGCGACACAGATAAATAAGCTTCAAATTAGCTGACACTGTGTTAGGACAGCAAAGAGTGAGCCCAGTCTTGCGTGAGGATTTCCGAGAACTGGAATGGAGTATGCAGTGGGGAAAGAGGCTGCAGCCGATCGCTCGTCAATCTCAGAAGTCAGAGGTCTGTCCATCTGGGCCCTGCTGGGGAGCAGGGAGGGCGTGTCACCCGAACCCAGCAGAGCTCTGTCCCTGCTGCCTGTGGTCCCCACACGTCACCCCTGCCAATCCTCAGTGCTCTGGGTTCCCTGCCATGCCAGGGCTCCCAGGGACACTCACACACCTCAGGTTCGCAAAATGTGCAGGCAGATGGTGCCGCTTTAAAATCATAAGAAGGTGGCAGTGGTCAAGGAGACTACCACTGAGAAAGGATGGTATCTTCACTCCAACTCTTCTGCCAGCCTGTCCAGTCTAATTCAGCTATGCTTCTACCTTTTATGTCTGTTTGGTGTAACCAGCACCTTCATTGAGAATCGTGATGACATTGTGTATTTTCTTGTTATACGATAAGAAGTCTGTAACAGAACCACAATTAAATAATTCTGTGCATTAAAAACGGTGCTGATGTATCGCATGGTGCACTGGGTGTTATACCCAACTGATGAATCATCAAACTTTACATTAAAAAAATTTAAATTTAAATTTAAAATTAAAAAAAAAAAACGGTGCGGACGGCCACCCCCTCAGTGTTCACCGTGATCCAGGAATGGAATCAGTCGTGGGTCAAGATGGTCACAGAGAGCGCTCCACAGGGAGACCCACGGACCGGGGCTCATCAGGCAGAAACACGCAGAGCCAATGAGCCATTAGCAAAACGTAAAGATGGAGGACCTCACGGGATTACTAGGATCATGGGACGCTCGCCTGAGATGACCTCGTGGAGCCCCACGCCCGCGGGATTGGACACCGTCCCACTCGCCTCCCGGTGTGGCCGCACAATCAGACACTCTCCCCGTGGAACAACAGAAGAATCTGACGGAAGCATAACACTGCCCTTGCCTGTTGCCGGCTAGTGTCTGCTGGGGGACCCACCCCAGTAACGTCAACTAACCAGAGGAATACAGTACCTTCCAGAGCATCAGACAGTGTTAAGAAATGCAAAAATTCAGAACAGGCCACAGGCATCCTGCTCTGAAGCTGTCAGAGGAAGAAGTCTGCAAACACCCACCTCCCACACAGGCCCCCACGGAGCAGCCACCGAGGGTCCCCAGTCAGCCCTGGGGCCGCAGGGCCGGCAGAGAGACAGGTGCCCGGGAGGGAAGAAGAAGGACACAGCGGTCAGGATGAAGGCTTTACTGAGGGTCAGGCAGGGCTGGGGAGGGACCCCGCTGGGGGAGCCAGGCCTGCACTCCCGTCCTCACGCAGCGCTGGAGGAACTCAGGCAGAGCCCAAGGGCCAGGGAGACAGTCGGGCTCCGCAGTGTCCAACCGCCGGTCAGAGAAGAAAGGTCTGGTTGCCTTGAGTGCAGGAAGGATAATGTCGGGGGGGGGGGCACATGGGTGAAGAAAAGTGGGGCGTTGGAAACCTGGAAAGGTCCTGGATGAATGTCACTGGACAAGGTAAAGGGGCCCAATGAGGCTGGGTGGGAGTTTCCAGAGAGAAAAGAGGAGAAAGCAGCTGGTTCCAGGGAACAGGGAGGTCCAGCTATTCTCCAGGACCCCTGCACAAAACACAGCACTGGCTCCTTGCCCACATTTCCCCTCACGCGGGCCTATTTATTGCCCCATACAGCCATCTTTGAATACACTGGCTGTGGGAGGAAGCGGCCGGACTTCATGTAGGCAGAGATCTTCTTCAGGCCCTGAGGGTGGAAAAAGAAGGTCCAACATCAGGGTTTGCTGCCTCACTGGGATTCATGCAGCCCCACCGAGGTGCACCAAGGTCAGGAGCCCTCTGGTAAGGTCAGTGTTGAGACATGGCACCGTCTCCCCGGGGTCCCCCGCTCTGGGACGTTGCTTCTTCCCGTTTCCTGTAACTAATGGCATATCTGACTGCTATGGAGACTACCAGTACAGGCGCTTGAGCTCCCCCAGAGATGCTCATACAGCTGGGGAACCCCACCAACCACCCTACAACACAGGCCCTACCATCACCATTCAGCAGAAGGGAAGCAGAGGCCCAACGGGCTTCAGCGGCCCCCTCAGGCTCCCAGGGCTGGCAGGTGGGAAGGGCTGGAGGGCAGCTGGCTCTCTTGTCAGGGCTGTGCTCTCCCTGCTGCCCTCCCTCCTCCCACACCCTCCAGGAGGCCCTGTACCTCCCTCTTTACAAACATCCCCCTTTCGCAGAAGAAACACCCTGGCTTCACAGGGTTTGCCACAGAGGGAACCCCAGCAGAACAGGGGTTCAGAATATGCCCACACAGCTTGCAGGAGAGGCCACACCGCACCCAGTGACTCAGCAAAACCTGCATGAAGGGGGAGAGGCTGGGGAGCATGAAAGCCAGGCCAGGCCAGACTCTAATTACTCCTCTTAAAGGAGAAGGTCCAACTGTTTGGCCTGGCGCCTGGGGCCGATGTCATGGACACCAACTTCCTCCTGCCGAGTCCTGCCGCAGCCAAGGGGGCATGTGGCTCTCAGGGGTGTCTGAGCACCATCTTCCCAACACACGGAAAGGCCCAGTGAGTTCTAAAGACTTCAAAGATCCTGGAACTGCCTGTACCCAGCGCGCACACACTGCAGCCCACAGCTGTCCTCTGCTCTCCTGCCAGCCAGTCCCGGGAGCTCTGGCAGCAACCCCAAGGCCAGTCACCCAGACCCACCACCAGGGCTGATAAGAACCAGCTCCAAAAGCGCATCTCTTGATGACGAATGGAAAGAGACACAGACTGCAGGCTGGAATCCTGTAGCACAAGGGCCTCAAGCCCCACATCGCTCGCAAAGCTCACAGCGTGGTGCCCTCCAGCGAGGGACTGAGGGGGACCGGTGACATCAGGTGACGTCCAGCCTGGGCTCCTCCAGCACCCACCTGGCCCCACCCACACCACACGGCTGGTGTTCCTCTCGCTCTCCAAGGGCTCTGAGCCCCAGGACGGCGGCTCCAGGGCCGGTCACTCTGGCATCCACACGGTGCCCGACACAGTGCCTCACACCCGGGAGAAGATCCCTCGGCCAATAGGACTGAAAATAGATGGGCTGCCCCATCTCTGACTCAGAATCTCCAGTGATGGGAAAGAAGAAGGGCTGGGAGACAGGGAGGCAGGGAAGGAGCCCACCACAGAAGCCTCAAGACAGACTCGCTCCACAGGGGCCCCACCTATGTGCTCACAGCCCAGGACCAACGACCTTCCTGGGGACCTCAGGGCGGCCCCAGATGGGAATCGGATTGCTGCCAAGCTGCCCGGGGATCCCCAGGAAATGCTGTCTTCTTAGGGACTGTCATCCCTACCATGGCTCTGCTCTCCTAACGCCAGCTCCACACACATTCCTGAACCCCGCTACGTCCTTGGGGTCCTGAGCTGTGTGACCCAGACAGAAATGGATCCAAGGTGCACCTTCTGGTCCAGGAAAGGGAGAGCCGCTCCCTGGTGCCCACGGCAACCAGCCGCTGCCTGTGAGCCCAGGACAGCCGGCACTGCCCCTGTGACCAACACAAATGACTGACCCTTTCTGCCTCATTGCTCTAATCTGTAATATGCAGGCGATCACTCGTCTGCTGTGCAGGAATGCTGTCAAGATTTCATTTCACACACTGTATGTCAGATGTGCACACAGATCCTGGCATTAAGAAACCTTCCATAAACTCTACTTAGTCTGGGACGCCCGGGAGGCTCCGTGTGTTAAGCGTCCAGCTCCTGGTCTCAGCTCAGGTCATTATCATAGGGTCCTGGGATCCAGCCCCCCAGGTACTGTTCAGTGGGGAGTCTGCTTGAGACTCTCCTCTCCCTTGGCCCATCCACCCCTCCTTAAATCATCTTTTTTTAAAAAGCCTACTTATTCTTTGTTGTGGCTGTAAGGCTAGGAAAGTACTAGAGAAAGGAGACTAGACAGAAGACCTATAACAATTAAGCAGCCTCAGGGGAATCACCTCAAAGCGGGTCATGAACTCCTTCAGGTTTGGGAAGGCTTCCAGAGACTTTGGCTCAAATATGCGATGCAGGTCAAGGAGGTCATAAACCAGGAAATCCACGTAGGTCAGCTAAGGAAAAGCAAAGAAGGAATGAGAGCTTAAGTCTGAACGTGGGGGAAATGAGAGCTTCCCACCCCCAAAGCCTTCCCCTTACCTTCTCCCCTGCAAACCAAGGCCTCTTCCCCAGAAACTGTGAGTAAAGCTTCAGCTTGTCAGGGAGTCCCTCCAGGTACCCGGGCCTCAGTTTCTCCTGAGACACAGAACAGCCGTCACCACCCGCAGAATCGGACCTCCTGGACAGAGAGGCAGGTCTCCCCCGGGCTCTGCATGACCCCCAGCTGCCAGGGGTCAGCAGCCATGTGCCCCACGGATGGGGTCATTGCCTAGGCGATGATTTATCCAAGCTCTGTTCAGCCCATCACACAGTCCATCTGTCAGAGGCTGTGGAAGCAGAGAACACCGCCTCGCTGGCCCTGAATCTGTCATCACACATCACCAAACGGCCTCCCAGAGGTCAGACCCAGGAGTGCTGAGGACCCGGCAGAGTTCTGGATGCAGATGTCAGGCAGAAGCAAAGAAGCACACAAGTGACATGGCCTGGGGGAAGAAGTCCTAAGTTCTACCTGGTGGGGACAGGTAGGAGCGGCCCTCGAGCAGTTCTTGGGAAGGTGTAGAATCAGAGAGACTGAGGGAAGGAGAGGCAGGTTCAGAGCCCTGGGTCGGCCCTGCGCGCTCTGCTGGGCAGATGTGCTCAGGCCTCGGGGTGTCAGGAAGACCGTGCTGAGCAAACAAGGCAAACACGCTGTCCAGGAACTGAATTTCCACCTGGGGACCAGCCTCTCCCCGAGGGTTAGAAGGAACTGAGTCAGAGTACTCATCCAGTCCAGGGAATTATGAGGGTCAATCTGGTGAAAGTATAGGGAGTGGCTTGGAGAATAGTCACTCCTTCGGGTTCAAACAACAGAGGAGATCCAGCGTAGATGGCACACAAGAGTCCAGTCCGCCCTCAAAACCCTGTCCATCCCACCCCCGGGGAGGGGACTCACAAAGTCGGGGTTGTAGCAGAGCATGGCGAAGGCCATTCGGGTGTCAGTAACCTCATTCTCCAAAATGTCCACGCGAATCTTCTCCTCTTCTGTCTCCCCACCTACGGCCCACACAACAGAGACTCGCCCTCAGCATCCCACCGCAGGCAAGCCCAGGGGCCCACCACTGTTCCCCGCATCCCACCCTGCCCCACTCACATAGGTTGTGTTTGCGAGCAATGTAGCGAAGGATGGCGTTGCTCTGGGTGACCTTGTGAGCCCCGTCAATTAAGTAGGGCAGCTGCAAGGCAAAAGGGCAGGTGGGTGGGCCACAGGCCCCCGACACCCCTCCCTTGAACAAGGGCGTTCCCAGTGCCCGGCTCATGGTCGGCACTAAATCAATCCAATCAACAATGGATGAATGAGCTGGAACATAGAGCGTGGGGGACAGGCAGGGACAAGAACCAGAAAGCAGAGAAGCTAGCAGGAGGCAGCAAATCCTGAAACCTCTGAGCTGGGAAAGCAGGGGGAGTAGACACCCCTCTCGCTTGTCCCCGGATCCCCCCACCCCCTGCACCTACATTGGGGAAGTCCAGGCCCAGCTTGAATTTTTCATTCAGCCACTGGCTTCTGTCATAGTCGGGAGCTGTGGTGGAGAAGATGGAGTGAAACAAACCTCCCCACAGCCCACTGTCACTGGGCCTGGGGAGGGGCAGGGTGGGGCACCCACCAAGGATCAGTGGTAAAGCTCCCCAAAAGGGGGATCTGGAATCTGGAACACTAAGTCTCACATTCCAGGTCTGGGGACAAAGAACGCTTGGAAGGCTCTGGAACGTGTGTGAATAAGCTTACAAACCGTTTCTGCAAGCCCTAAGGGAAGCCCACCCCAATGACTGATACAGGGGCTCCAGCAACCCCCTCTCATGTCCTGCCTCCTAAGGCCAGCTGCACCTCAAAGGAGTTAGGGAAGCTCAGGCCCTGCTCCAGCTGGTGGAGGGCACCTCCGTGAGCAGCACTTGGCCAGGGAAAGGGTTGCCTGGTACCAGATCAACAGGAATAGGGCAAAAGTCAGAATGCGACGTGGATGCCATTACCGTCCCCCATCGTGTACTTCTTTTCCTCATAGTGTGAGTCCGTGTACTCCAGGAGCAGGCGGATGGTGTGAGCCAGCTGGGAAGACGCCCAAGCCGGAGGTCAGAGATGAAGTCCTGCCTCGTGCCTTTCTCTGCAGCAGGTAACCGCACAGACCCCAGGACCCCCACCCGCGGACACGCGCGCGCGCGCGCGCGCACACACACACACACACACACACACACACGGAAACACAGAGTCAGGAACGCACCCACGTGAGGACAAACTGCTAGAAAGGACTGAGCTGCAGACACCCCTGAAGGGGACCTTCTAGTACAAATGGTCCCCAGGACGCAGCATTTTTTACCCCGTGCGCCTCCATCCCACCCAGCGCGGCAGCCCCTTCGCTCACCCCGCGAATGTCCCAGTAACCCAGGATCATGACCATCCTGCTGGCTTTTGTGCTGAGCAGAAGGGCTTCCCAGACCTGTGCTTGCAATTTATAGGCTGAAGAGGGGTGGGCAAGGGAAGGTGAGCTCTGCTCTCTCGGCCCCGCCCCCATGACCGCCAGAGGCGGAGCCACCCAGGCGAGGGCATAGCCCTAGGAAGACTCCCAGATCTGTCTGCCAGCCTCTGGTGGCTGGGGCCGCCTCTGTATGCAGAAGGTCCTAGGTCCTCTGGCGCTCCTGGTTCCCCGCCGCCCCCTGGCTCACCGTGCAATCCAGATCTCTCTTTCTAGATCTAGGACCAGACAGGGCTCTTGGAGATAGGCCTAAATGAAAAAAGAGCACACACTTCGCCCTCTCTTCCGCTAGACATCACTCTGCTTAGCCCTGCACTGCCCAGATCACACCAACTCTACGAGCCTCGGGCAAAGTTATGCCCAAAGAGCCCTATCCCTCAAATCTGGAGTTTCAAGCAGCGCCTGTCCCGGAAAGCCCAGGACTCAGGCCAGTCTGAAAATTCCTCCCAGGACGAGCTCGGGAGAGCAGACTGTAGGTGGGTAGGAACTCCCGCACAACAAGGGCCAGAGGAAAAGAAACATGGTCTCAGTGATTCCTTCATGGCCTGTGGAGGCCCCAGCCCTGCAGTCACGTGGCTGAGACCCCGAAACTCACATGGAAATGAGTCAATGACCCTTAGGACCTAAGTGGTGAATCTAAATCCAGAACCAGTCCCAGCTAGGGCAGGGTTACGAAGTACTGAAGTACAGTCCCAGAGATGTCCTGCCAGTCAGCTACATGTCCCCATGTGGCCAGGACAGTGACTGGGAGTGTGGTGATGTCACACACAGAATGTGACAGAAGAGGGAAGGTGAGGGGTGCCTGGGTGGCTCACTCGGTAAAGTGGCTGCCTTCGACTCAGGTCATGATCCCAGGGTCCTGGGATCAAGTCCCACATCGGGCTGCCTGCTCGGCAGGGAGTCTGCTTCTCCCTCTCTCTCTACCCTTCCTCCTTGCTTCTTCTCTCTCTCTCTCTTGCTGTCAAATAAATAATAAATTTTTAAAAAAGAAGAAGAAGGAGAGAGAGGGGAGTCCTCTGACTGGCCAGGCACCTGTCCTGCCAGAGGGCAGCCAGAGGGATGGTCAGCAGGAGGGTGGAGGACCACCCCCGGGACCACAGTCAGTCTGGCCCCCAGCAGACCCTCGGCTGTCTAGTCCTTGCATTCCAGCCTGACGCTGGCTTCCCACCCACGTGGGCTTTTCTGTAGCTCAGGGAGACTCAGGTGGCCTCTCAGGTTCTCCTGCGATCTGTGATCTGTGACAACAACAACGTCCTGCCTGCCAACTTTCTTCTTGCAGCCAGGAGACTATTTCAAACTAGGCGAGTGGGACAGAGCTTGGCCTGTGGCTCATTTCCCTTCGTATAAAGTGTATTGCCAGGCTTCGTGGATGTGTGAACACAGAAGAAGGGAACTTTGAAAAACAAACATTCTTACAAGTTGCGACACAGATAAATAAGCTTCAAATTAGCTGACACTGTGTTAGGACAGCAAAGAGTGAGCCCAGTCTTGCGTGAGGATTTCCGAGCACTGGAATGGAGTGTGCAGTGGGGAAAGAGGCTGCAGCCGATCGCTTGTCAATCTCAGAAGTCAGAGGTCTGTCCATCTGGGCCCCGCTGGGGAGCAGGGAGGGCGTGTCACCCGAGCCCAGCAGAGCTCTGTCCCTGCTGCCTGTGGTCCCCACGCTTCACCCCTGCCAGTCCCCAGTGCTCCAGGTCTGGGTCCAGGCTCAAGACTTTGTGGTCAAGGTGAATTCCAGGTACGTTTGGCCACAGAAAGGAGATGGGGGCCAAATGCAAACACACATGAGCCGAACTCTATGTGATTCCATTTTCATAATACATTGAGGAGTTGTCACTTTGACTTTTATACATCTTGA
This sequence comes from Ursus americanus, assembly GCF_024610735.1. NCBI lineage: Eukaryota > Metazoa > Chordata > Mammalia > Carnivora > Ursidae > Ursus > Ursus americanus. The sequence continues at coordinate 57,924,365 of NC_142138.1, read as the reverse complement.
GGCTAGAACAGCAACATTACTAGATTTCCCTGAGAAATTATATTTTTGAAGCTAAACCATAAGCAGGATAAGAATATTTGAAATAGTGGAATAGACATTGTTCCGCTGGCACTCAGCCATGTGGTCGTTCCTGGATTGACAAAGAGTCACTGAGATGCTGTCGTACAGTAGGCACTGTGGAGAAGACAGTCCTGGCCGTGAACGACTGGAAGGCCCAGGGGAAGTGCCAGGGAAAGATGCTTTCAACTGTGGGACACATTTCCCCTGGAAACACTGAGAGGCAGTGAGAGGCAGGGAGGAGGAATACAGGGGGAAGAGGCGATGTCTGGCGGTGAAGGACACTGAGGAGACAGGAGATGGGCGCAGAGCTCCCATGTCCCCTTCAGAAGGAAGAGGACAGTTCTGCAAAAGGAGGAGGAGGTGGGCTTGCCTGGGTACATAGGGCCCAGAGAATCAGAGCAGTGGATGCTGTGGGTGGTACAAGACAATAGGGAGCGGTGGGGAGCAGGGAAGCTGGAGAGTGACCTGAAGGGAGGGAATGTGGCCAGTGGTCGCCTGGCAAAAGTCAGTCCCAGTGTTGCCAGGTCTTCTGGACATGTATGTGTTCTTTCCTGATTTTAAAGTATTGACAATTCGAATATGTTTAAGAACACGTCCAGTCTGGAAGTCTGGTCTCTGGTATGACTTCTGAACAGCACTCCACAATTCCTTCCAGCTCCACTGTTGACATTTTGTCCTCTCAAGGTAAATGAGCAAAAGTCCTATATAAAATAGCCTCAGAATTCAAAACTACATATTAGAAATAAATGCCAAGTTAACTAGAATTTAAATAAAAATTTGGAAGAAAAAGGAAAAAAATCCAGAAGAAAAAAAACGTAGAAAGAAGTACCAAAGTAGAGTGAAAATACCCTACGTCATGGTAATATTGTTAAGTCATAAGTCTTGTATCCTGCAATCCAGGATACAAGAATATTACTTAACCTGAAAATGAGGTAATAAATAGAACCATTTACAAGATGCTGTCACATTGGAACTTAGATAGAAAATATTCCACAAGCTTATCTTGTTTTGTATAAGGAAAGACACGTAGGGTCTCCAAAATTTAGGAAAGGAGCAGCATTCAAGGTGAAACATTTAGAACGAGACCCAGAAGAAAAACACTGGGGTAGAAATCATTTCGCTCATGACATCTTTCGTTAATTCTCTGAAACTGTGGGACAAACCCAAATACATCAGACATGTAAAAAGGAAGAAAAATTCTGACTCAAGTAGTAAGAGCTTAAGGAAGAAAACTAATAACACAGAGGACACGTGGTCCTCAGGAATTTTCTGGAGAACTTTTCAAACTTTCACCGAGAACACGCGTTCCAGAACTAGTCATAAGCTACACTCAGGTATGGCATGAACACCCTCACCTGGAAAGCACACAGGTGAAGAAGCTTCTGAGTCACAGTCACTTGGCGCCTACATTCTAACCCCAGTGATCACAGCTTAGAGAACAGAGTATGGAGTTTCTGTTACAAAGGCCTTCGAGCTCCTGCAGAGCTGACTGAGAAGAGGAAAGGGGAGGGAGAGGGGGAGGGAGGTGCGGGGAGAGGGATGAGGAAGCAAACGTGGAAAAGTTAAGATCTGGGGTACACAGGACTCCTTTGCACTATTTTTTCCGTTTTCTAAAAGTCTGATGTATCCATATTTAAAAACAATACATTGACCGCATGATCCAGGACATACAGAACTACATATATTCTTTTATTTCTTTCTTTTAAGATTTTATTCGTTTATTTGAGACAGAGAGATAGAGAAAGAGAGAGAGCAGGAGCAGGAGAAGAGACAGAGGGAGAGGGAGAAACAGACACCCCGCTGAGCCAGAAGCTGGAGGAGGCGGGACTCGATCCCAGGACCCCGGGATCATGACCTGAGCTGAAGGCAGACTTTTAACCACCTGAGCCACCCAGGCGCCCCTGGACCTACATATATTGTTAATTGAAATGGAAGTCTCATCAAGGAAGACGTACCCTATCTACTTGCAGCACTCTGATGGCTTAAACTTCGATTTTTTTGGAATGCCAGTCTCCATCCCCTAATGACTTGTGTTCAACCTAGGAGGATTTGGCCCCTCGGGAGACATTTGGCAAGGTCTGTAGACACTGTTGATTGTCACGACCAGGATGAGCTCTGGCGGGTTAGGGGTTGGGGACGCTGCTAAACTCCGTGCTGTGCACAGGACACCGGCATCAGGAATTCTGCACTCCAACGAGTCAGCAGTGTGGGGGCAAAGAAACCCTGGCTTGCTGATCCTGGGTCGAAAGCTGCAATTGCACAAACAGTGCCCCAGCAACGCCAGCAAAAGAAAGGAGCCCAGCTGGCAGCGAGGGCCTTCTGCAAGGAGGACATGCAAACAATCTTGGCCTGGGCGCTGGGGTGGCAGGCCCCAGGCTGCGGATCGGGGACAGGAGGGTGACAGGTGCCCAGGGAAGACGGGGACTGCGCTGGGTAGTCTGGACGCAGGGTATGCAGGGCGTAGCTCTGGCTGTCGGACAGCGAGCACCTCCGAGCTCTCTGCACATTGTTCGGGGTCAGACAGCTCTGAGTCCTGGGCCAGGACAGTAATTCCTCAGATCCTTTGGGGACATGGTGGGACATGAACCTGAATTTATATTTTAACTGCATTTACTGTGACTGAGAAGGCTGTACACACAGTTCTTACAAGTAACAGCCAGCTCACAATATCTACACTGGCAACCTGTCTGATTGACACCCTGATGGCTTGGCCAAACGTTGAGTGCAGAAGCACCCTGACTGCCGCAGACATGGACATGCGGGAAGCAGTCCTCATACACACAGCTGTTCCTCCAGGTTCCCTGCCACACCAGGGCTCCCAGGGACACTCACGCCCCTCAGGTTGGCAAAATGTGCAGGCACATGGTGCCCCTTTAAAGCCGTAAAATGGTGACAACGGTCTGGGAGATGTAAGAGTGAGAAAGGATGGTGTCTTCACTCCAGCGCCCTCTCAGCCTGTCCACTCTAACAGAACAGCCCTCCGAATAGGACTAGGCTGTAGCTTTTTGTGTTCCTTCGGTGTGACCAGCACCTTCGGGACGATTATGATGACATTGTGTATTTCCTTGTTATACGATAAGAAGTCTGTAACAGAACCACCATTAAGTAATTCTGTGCATTAAAAACGGTGCGGACGGCCACCCCCTCAGTGTTCACCGTGATCCAGGAATGGAATCAGTCGTGGGTCAAGATGGTCACAGAGAGCGCTCCACAGGGAGACCCACGGACCGGGGCTCATCAGGCAGAAACACGCAGAGCCAATGAGCCATTAGCAAAATGTAAAGATGGAGGACCTCACGGGATTACTAGGATCATGGGACGCTCGCCTGAGATGACCTCGTGGAGCCCCACGTCCGCGGGATTGGACACCGTCCCACTCGCCTCCCGACGGGGCCGCACAATCAGACACTCTCCCCGTGGAACAACAGAAGAATCTGACGGAAGCATAACACTGCCCTTGCCTGTTGCCGGCTAGTGTCTGCTGGGGGACCCACCCCAGTAACGTCAACAAGCCTGAGGAATACAGTACCTTCCAGAGCATCAGACAGTGTTAAGAAATGCAAAAATTCAGAACAGGCCACAGGCTTCCTGCTCTGAAGCTGTCAGAAAGAGGAAGAAGTCTGCAAACACCCACCTCCCACACAGGCCCCCACGGAGCAGCCACCGAGGGTCCCCAGTCAGTCCTGGGGCCGCAGGGCCGGCAGAGAGACAGGTGCCCTGGAGGGAAGAAGACAGGACACAGCGGTCAGGATGAAGGCTTTACTGAGGGTCAGGCAGGGCCAGGGAGGGACCCCGCTGGGGGAGCCAGGCCTGCACTCCCGTCCTCACGCAGCGCTGGAGGAACTCAGGCAGAGCCCAAGGGCCAGGGAGACGGTCGGGCTCCACAGTGTCCAACCGCCGGTCAGAGAAGAAAGGTCTGGTTGCCTTGAGTGCAGGAAGGATAATGTCGGGGGGGGGGCACATGGGTGAAGAAAAGTGGGGCGTTGGACACCTGGAAAGGTCCTGGATGAATGTCACTGGACAAGGTAAAGGGGCCCAATGAGGCTGGGTGGGAGTTTCCAGAGAGAAAAGAGGAGAAAGCAGCTGGTTCCAGGGAACAGGGAGGTCCAGCTATTCTCCAGGACCCCTGCACAAAACACAGCACTGGCTCCTTGCCCACATTTCCCCTCACGCAGGCCTATTTATTGCCCCAAAAAGCACTTTTTAAATACACCGGCTGTGGGAGGAAGCGGCCGGACTTCATGTAGGCAGAGATCTTCTTCAGGCCCTGAGGGTGGAAAAAGAAGGTCCAACATCAGGGTTTGCTGCCTCACTGGGATTCATGCAGCCCCACCGAGGTGCACCAAGGTCGGGAGCCTTCTTGTGAGGTCAGTGTTGAGACATGTCACCGTCTCCCTGGGGTCCCCCGCTCTGGAACGTTGCCTCTTCCTGCTTCCAGTAACTAAGGGCACATCTGACTAAGATACAAAGACTACCGGTACAGGCGCTTGAGCTCCCCCAGAGATGCTCATACAGCTGGGGAACCCCACCAACCACCCTACAACACAGGCCCTACCACCACCATTCAGCAGAAGGGAGCAGAGGCCCAACGGGCTTCAGCGGCCCCCTCAGGCTCCCAGGGCTGGCAGGTGGGAAGGGCTGAAGGGCAGCTGGCTCTCTTGTCAGGACTGTGCTCTCCCTGCTGCCCCCCTCCTCCCACACCCTCCAGGAGGCCCGGTCCCTCCCTCTTTACAAAATCCCCCTTTCGCAGAAGGAACACCCTGGCTTCACAGGGTTTGCCACAGAGGGAACCCCAGCAGAACAGGGGTTCAGAATATGCCCACACAGCTTGCAGGAGAGGCCAGACCTCACCCAGTGACTCAGCAAAACCTGCATGAAGGGGGAGAGGCTGGGGAGCATGAAAGCCAGGCCAGGCCAGACTCTAATTACTCCTCTTAAAGGAGAAGGTCCAACTGTTTGGCCTGGCGCCTGGGGCCGATGTCATGGACACCAACTTCCTCCTGCCGAGTCCTGCCGCAGCCAAGGGGGCATATGGCTCTCAGGGGTGTCTGAGCACCATCTTCCCAACACACAGAAAGGCCCAGTGAGTTCTAAAGACTTCAAAGATCCTGGAACTGCCTGTACCCAGCGGGCCACACACTGCAGCACACAGCTGTCCTCTGCTCTCCTGCCAGCCAGTCCCGGGAGCTCTGGCAGCAACCCCAAGGCCAGTCACCCAGACCCACCACCAGGGCTGATAAGAACCAGCTCCAAAAGCGCATCTCTTGATGACGAATGGAAAGAGACACAGACTGCAGGCTGGAATCCTGTAGCACAAGGGCCTCAAGCCCCACATCGCTCACAAAGCTCACAGCGTGGTGCCCTCCAGCGAGGGACTGAGGGGGACCGGTGACATCAGGTGACGTCCAGCCTGGGCTCCTCCAGCACCCACCTGGCCCCACCCACACCACACGGCTGGTGTTCCTCTCGCTCTCCAAGGGCTCTGAGCCCCAGGACGGCGGCTCCAGGGCCGGTCACCCTGGCATCCCCACGGTGCCCGACACAGTGCCTCACACCCGGGAGAAGATCCCTCGGCCAATAGGACTGAAAATAGACGGGCTGCCCCATCTCTGACACAGAATCTCGGGTGATGGGAAAGAAGAAGGGCAGGGAGACAGGGAGGCAGGGAAGGAGCCCACCACAGAAGCCTCAAGACAGACTCGCTCCACAGGGGCCCCACCTATGTGCTCACAACCCAGGACCAACAACATTCCTGGGGACCTCAGGGCAGCCCCAGATGGGGATCTGATTGCTGCCAAGCTGCCCGGGGATCCCCAGGAAATGCTGTCTGTGCCCTTTTTAGGGACTGTCATCCCTACCATGGCTCTGCTCTCCTAACGCCAGCTGCACACACATTCCTGAACCCTGCTACGTCCTTGGGGTCCTGAGCTGTGTGACCCAGACAGAAATGGATCCAAGGTGCACCTTCTGGTCCAGGAAAGGGAGAGCTGCTCCCTGGTGCCCACGGCAACCAGCCGCTGCCTGTGAGCGCAGGACAGCCGGCACTGCCCCTGTGACCAACACAAATGACTGACCCTTTCTGCCTCATTGCTCTAATCTGTAATATGCAGGCGATCACTCGTCTGCCGTGCAGGAATATTGTCAAGATTTCATTTCACCCACTGTATGTCAGATGTGAGCACAGATCCTGGCATTAAGAAACCTTCCATAAACTCTACTTAGTCTGGGACGCCCGGGAGGCTCCGTGTGTTAAGCGTCCAGCTCCTGGTCTCAGCTCAGGTCATTATCATAGGGTCCTGGGATCCAGCCCCCCAGGCACTGTTCAGTGGGGAGTCTGCTTGAGACTCTCCTCTCCCTTGGCCCATCCACCCCTCCTTAAATCATCTTTTTTTTAAAAAGCCTACTTATTCTTTGTTGTGGCTGTAAGGCTAGGAAAGTACTAGAGAAAGGAGACTAGACAGAAGACCTATAACGATTAAGCAGCCTCAGGAGAATCACCTCAAAGCGGGTCATGAACTCCTTCAGGTTTGGGAAGGCTTCCAGAGACTTCGGCTCAAATATGCGATGCCGGTCAAGGAGGTCATAAGCCAGGAAATCCACGTAGGTCAGCTAAGGAAAAGCAAAGAAGGAGTGAGCACTTAACTCTGAACGTGGGGAAAATGAGAGCTTCCCACCCCCCAAAGCCTTCCCCTTACCTTCTCCCCTGCAAACCAAGGCCTCTTCCCCAGAAACTGTGAGTAGAGCTTCAGCTTGTCAGGGAGTCCCTCCAGGTACTCGGGCCTCAGTTTCTCCTGAGACACAGAACAGCTGTCACCACCCTCAACTCGGACTCCCTGGGCAGAGAGGCAGGTCCTCCCCGGGCTCTGCATGACCCCCAGCTGCCAGGGGTCAGCAGCCATGTGCCCCACGGATGGGGTCATTGCCCAGGCAAGGATTTATCATCAGAAGGAAGTCTTAAGTACTACCTGGTGGGGACAGGTAGGAGCGGCCCTCCAGCTGTTCCTGGACGGTGCACAATGGGAGAGACAGAAGGAAGGAGAGGGAGGTTCTGAGCCCTGGGTCGGCCCGCACGCTCTAATGGGCAGATGTGCTCAGGCCTCGGGGTGTCAGGAAGACCGTGCTGAGCGAACAAGGCAAACACACTGTCCAGGAACTGAATTTCCACCCTGGGGACCAGACTATCCCCGACGGTTAGAAGGAACTGAGCCAGAGTACTCATCCGGTCCAGGAATTATGAGGGTCACTTTGGTGAAAGTATAGGGAGTGGCTTGGATAATCAGTCGCTCCTTGGGGTTCAAACGACAAAGGAGATCCAGCGTAGATGGCACACAAGAGTCCAGTCCGCCCTCAAAACCCTGTCCATCCCACCCCCAGGGAGGGGACTCACAAAGTCGGGGTTGTAGCAGAGCATGGCCAAGGCCATTCGGGTGTCAGTAACCTCATTCTCCAAAATGTCCACGCGAATCTTCTCCTCTTCTGTCTCCCCACCTACAGCCCACACAACAGAGACTCGCCCTCAGCATCCCACCGCAGGCAAGCCCAGGGACCCACCACTGTTCCCCGCATCCCACCCTGCCCCACTCACATAGGTTGTGTTTGCGAGCAATGTAGCGAAGGATGGCGTTGCTCTGGGTGACCTTGTGAGCCCCGTCAATTAAGTAGGGCAGCTGTAAGGCAAAAGGGCAGGTGGGTGGGCCACAGGCCCCCGACACCCCTCCCTTGAACAAGGGCGTTCCCTGTACCTGGCTCATGGTCGGCACTAAATCAAACCACTGTAAAATGGATGAATGAGCTGGAACACAGAGCATGGGGGACAGGCAGGGACAAGAACCAGAAAGCAGAGAAGCTAGCAGGAGGCAGCAAATCCTGAAACCTCTGAGCTGGGAAAGCAGGGGGAGTAGACACCCCTCTCGCTTGTCCCCGGATCCCCCCACCCCCTGCACCTACATTGGGGAAGTCCAGGCCCAGCTTGAATTTTTCATTCAGCCACTGGCTTCTGTCATAGTCGGGAGCTGTGGTGGAGAAGATGGAGTGAAACAAACCTCCCCACAGCCCACTGTCACTGGGCCTGGGGAGGGGCAGGGTGGGGCACCCACCAAGGATCAGTGGTAAAGCTCCCCAAAAGGGGGATCTGGAATCTGGAACACTAAGTCTCACATTCCAGGTCTGGGGGCAAAGAACGCTTGGAAGGCTCTGGAACGTGTGTGAATAAGCTTACAAACCGTTTCTGCAAGCCCTAAGGGAAGCCCATCCCAATGACTGATACAGGGGCTCCAGCAACTCCCTTCTCATGTCCTGCCTCCTGAGGCCAGCTGCACCTCAAAGGAGTTAGGGAAGCTCAGGCCCTGCTCCAGCTGGTGGAGGGCACCTCCGTGAGCAGCACTTGGCCAGGGCAAGGGTTGCCTGGTACCAGATCAACAGGAATAGGGCAAAAGTCAGAATGCGACGTGGATGCCATTACCGTCCCCCATCGTGTACTTCTTTTCCTCATAGTGTGAGTCCGTGTACTCCAGGAGCAGGCGGATGGCGTGAGCCAGCTGGGAAGACGCCCAAGCCGGAGGTCAGAGATGAAGTCCTGCCTGTTGCCTTTCTCTGTAGCAGGTAACCGCACAGACCCCAGGACCCCCACCCGCGGGCACAAACACACACACACACACACACACACACACACACACACACACACACACACACACGGAGTCAGGAACGCACCCACGTGAGGACAAACTGCTAGAAAGGACTGAGCTGCAGACACCCCTGAAGGGGACCTTCTAGTACAAACGGTCCCCAGGGCGCAGCATTTTTTACCCCGTGCGCCTCTATCCCACCCAGCGCGGCAGACCCTTCGCTCACCCCGCGAATGTCCCAGTAACCCAAGATCATGACCATGGTGCTGGCTTTTGCAGTGAGCAGAAGGACTTCCCAGAGCTCTGCTTGCAGTTCATAGGCGGAGGAGTGGTGGGCGGGGCGAAGGTAAGCTCTGCAGTCTCGGCCCCGCCCCCGTGACCGCTTAGAGGCGGAGCCACCGGGCGAAGGCACAGCCCTAAGACTCCCCTATCTCTCCCCCATCCTCTGGGGGCGGGGGCCGCCTCTGTATGCAGAAGGTCCTAGGTCCTCTGGCGCTCCTGGTTCTCCGCCGCCCCCTGGCTCACCGTGCAATCCAGTTCTCTCTTTCTAGATCTAGGACCAGACAGGGCTCTTGGAGATAGGCCTAAATGACAAAAAGAGCACACACTTCGCCCTCTCTCCTGCTAGACATCACTCTGCTTAGCCCTGCACTGCCCAGATCACACCAACTGTAGGAGCTTCGGGCAAAGTTATGCCCAAAGAGCCCTATCCCTCAAATCTGGAGTTTAAAGCAGCGCCTGTACCAGGAATCCCAGGACTCAGGCCAGTCTGAAAATTCCTCCCAGTACAGCCTTGGAGAACAGATCATCGGTGAGTGGGAACTCCTGCCCAGGACAAGGGCCAGAGAAAAGGAAACGTGGTCTCAGTGATTCCTTCATGGCCTGTGGTGGCCCCAGCCCTGCAGTCACGTGGCTGAGACCCCGAAACTCACATGGAAATGAATCAATGACCCTTAGGACCTAAGTGGTGAATCTAAATCCAGAACCAGTCCCAGCTAGGGCAGGGTTACGAAGTACTGAAGTACAGTCCCAGAGATGTCCTGCCAGTCAGCTACATGTCCCCATGTGGCCAGGACAGTGACTGGGAGTGTGGTGATGTCACACACAGAATGTGACAGAAGAGGGAAGGTGAGGGGTGCCTGGGTGGCTCACTCGGTAAAGTGGCTGCCTTCGACTCAGGTCATGATCCCAGGGTCCTGGGATCAAGTCCCACATCGGGCTGCCTGCTCGGCAGGGAGTCTGCTTCTCCCTCTCTCTCTGCCCTTCCTCCCTGCTTGTTCTCTCTCTCTCTCTCTCTCTCTCTTGTTGTCAAATAAATAATAAATTTTAAAAAAAGAAGAAGAAGAAGAGAGAAGGGGAGTCCTCTGACTGGCCAGGCACCTGTCCTGCCAGAGGGCAGCCAGAGGGATGGTCAGCAGGAGGGTGGAGGACCACCCCCAGGACCACAGTCAGTCTGGCCCCCAGCAGACCCTCGGCTGTCTAGTCCATGCATTCCAGCCTGACGCTGGCTTCCCACCCACGTGGGCTTTTCTGTAGCTCAGGGAGACTCAGGTGGCCTCTCAGGTTCTCCTGATATCTGTGATCTGTGATCTGTGACAACAACAATGTCCTACCTGCCAACTTTCTTCTTTGAAGCCAGGAGACTATTTCAAGCTAGGCGAGTGGGACAGAGCTTGGCCTGTGGCTCATTTCCCTTCGTATAAAGGGTATTGCCAGGCTTCGTGGATGTGTGAACACAGAAGAAGGGAACTTTGAAAAACAAACGTTCTTACAAGTTACGACACAGATAAATAAGCTTCAAATTAGCTGACACTGTGTTAGGACAGCAAAGAGTGAGCCCAGTCTTGCGTGAGGATTTCCGAGCACTGGAATGGAGTGTGCAGTGGGGAAAGAGTCTGTAGCCAATCGCTCATCAATCTCAGAAGTCAGGGGTCTGTCCATCTGTGCCCAGCTGGGGAGCAGGGAGGGCATGTCACCCGAGCCCAGTAGAGCTCAGTCCCTGCTGTGTGTGGTCCCCACGCTTCACCCCTGTCGGTCCCCAGTGCTACAGGTTCCCTGCCACGCCAGGCCTCCCAGGGACACTCACACACCTCAGGTTCGCAAAATGTGCAGGCAGATGGTGCCGCTTTAAAATCATAAGAAGGTGGCAGTGGTCAAGGAGACTACCACTGAGAAAGGATGGTATCTTCACTCCAACTCTTCTGCCAGCCTGTCCAGTCTAACTCAGCTGTGCTTCTACCTTTTATGTCTATTTGGTGTGACCAGCACCTTCATTGAGAATCGTGATGACATTGTGTATTTTCTTGTTATATGATAAGAAGTCTGTAACAGAACCACAATTAAATAATTCTGTGCATTAACAAAGGTGCGGACGGCCACCCCCTCAGTGTTCACCGTGATCCAGGAATGGAATCAGTCGTGGGTCAAAATGGTCACAGAGAGGGGCGCCTGGGTGGCACAGCGGTTAAGCGTGTGCCTTCGGCTCAGGGCGTGATCCCGACGTTATGGGATCGAGCCCCACATCAGGCTCCTCCTCTATGAGCCTGCTTCTTCCTCTCCCACTCCCCCTGCTTGTGTTCCATCTCTCGCCGGCTGTCTCTATCTCTGTCGATTAAAAAAAAAAAAAGATGGTCACAGAGAACTCTCCACAGGGAGACCCATGGAAGGGGCTCATCAGGCAGAAACATGCAGAGCCAATAAGAGATTAGCAAAACGTAAAGATGGAGGACCTCACGGGATTATTTATTTTACTTTATTTATTTATTTGTCAGAGACACAGAGAGAGAGCACAAGCAGGCAGAGGGAGAGGGAGAAGCAGACTCCCCACTGAGCAGGCAGCCTGACTCGCAGCTCAATCCCAGGACCCTGCAATCATGACCCGAACCGAAGACAGAAGCTTAACCAACTGAGGCACCCAGGTGCCCCTCAAGGGATTAGTAGGATCATGTGATGCTCGCCTGAGATGACCTCGCGGAGCCCAGGCGCCCAAGGTATTGGACACAGACCCACTCGACTCCCGACGGGGCCACACAATCAAACACTCTCCCTGTGAACAACAGAAGAATCTGACGGAAGCATAACACTGCCCTTGCCTGTTGCCGGCTAGTGTCTGCTGGGGGACCTACCCCAGTAACGTCAACAAGCCAGAGGAATACGGTACCTTCCAGAGCATCAGACAGTATCAAGAAATGCAAAAATTCAGGGGCGCCTGGGTGGCACAGTGGTTAAGCGTCTGCCTTCGGCTCAGGGCGTGATCCCGGCGTTATGGGATCGAGCCCCACATCAGGCTCCTCCGCTATGAGCCTGCTTCTTCCTCTCCCACTCCCCCTTCTTGTGTTCCCTCTCTCGCTGGCTATCTCTATCTCTGTCGAATAAATAAATAAAATCTTAAAAAAAAAAAAAAAGAAATGCAAAAATTCAGAACAGGCCACAGGCTTCCTGCTCTGAAGCTGTCAGAAAGAGGAAGAAGGGGGCGCCTGGGTGGCACAGCGGTTAAGCATCTGCCTTCGGCTCAGGGCGTGATCCCAGCGTTATGGGATCGAGCCCCACATCAGGCTCCTCCGCTATGAGCCTGCTTCTTCCTCTCCCGCTCCCCCTGCTTGTGTTCCCTCTCTCGCTGGCTGTCTCTATCTCTGTTGAATAAATAAATAAATTCTTAAAAAAAAAAAAAAAAAGAAAGAGGAAGAAGAAGTCTGCAAACACCCACCTCCCACACAGGCCCCCACGGAGCAGCCACCGAGGGTCCCCGTCAGCCCTGGGGCCGCAGGGCCGGCAGAGAGACAGGTGCCCTGGAGGGAAGAAGACAGGACACAGCGGTCAGGATGAAGGCTTTACTAGGGGTCAGGCAGGGCTGGGGAGGGACCCCACTGGGGGAGCCAGGCCTGCACTCCCGTCCTCACGCAGCGCTGGAGGAACTCAGGCAGAGCCCAAGGGCCAGGGAGACGGTCGGGCTCCACAGTGTCCAACCGCCGGTCAGAGAAGAAAGGTCTGGTTGCCTTGAGTGCAGGAAGGATAATGTCGGGGGGGGGGGCACATGGGTGAAGAAAAGTGGGGCGTTGGACACCTGGAAAGGTCCTGGATGAATGTCACTGGACAAGGTAAAGGGGCCCAATGAGGCTGGGTGGGAGTTTCCAGAGAGAAAAGGAGGAGAAAGCAGCTGGTTCCAGGGAACAGGGAGGTCCAGCTATTCTCCAGGACCCCTGCACAAAACACAGCACTGGCTCCTTGCCCACATTTCCCCTCACGCAGGCCTACTTGTTGCCCCATACAGCCATCTTTGTGTACACCGGCTGTGGGAGGAAGCGGCCGGACTTCATGTAGGCAGAGATCTTCTTCAGGCCCTGAGGGTGGAAAAAGAAGGTCCAACATCAGGGTTTGCTGCCTCACTGGGATTCATGCAGCCCCACCGAGGTGCACCAAGGTCGGGAGCCTTCTTGTGAGGTCAGTGTTGAGACATGGCACCGTCTCCCTGGGGTCCCCCGCTCTGGAACGTTGCTTCTTCCCGCTTCCAGTAACTAAGGGCACATCTGACTAAGATACAAAGACTACCGGTACAGGCGCTTGAGCTCCCCCAGAGATGCTCATACAGCTGGGGAACCCCACCAACCACCCTACAGCACAAGCCCTACCATCACCATTCAGCAGAAGGGAGCAGAGGCCCAACGGGCTTCAGCAGCCCCCTCAGGCTCCCAGGGCTGGCAGGTGGGAAGGGCTGGAGGGCAGCTGGCTCTCTTGCCAGGGCTGTGCTCTCCGTGCTGGCCTCCCTCCTCCCACACCCTCCAGGAGGCCCGGTCCCTCCCTCTTTACAGAATCCCCCTTTCACAGAAGGAACATCCTGACTTCTCAGCATTTGCCACAGAGGGAACCCCAGCAGAACAGGGGTTCAGAATATGCCCACACAGCTTGCAGGAGAGGCCAGACCTCACCCAGTGACTCAGCAAAACCTGCATGAAGGGGGAGAGGCTGGGGAGCATGAAAGCCAGGCCAGGCCAGACCCTAATTACTCCTCTTAAAGGAGAAGGTCCACTGTTTGTCCTGGCGCCTGGGGCCGATGTCATGGACACCAACTTCCTCCTGCCGAGTCCTGCCGCAGCCAAGGGGGCATATGGCTCTCAGGGGTATCTGAGCACCATCTTCCCAACACACGGAAAGGCCCAGTGAGTTCTAAAGACTTCAAAGATCCTGGAACTGCCTGTACCCAGTGGGCCACACACTGCAGCCCACAGCTGTCCTCTGCTCTCCTGCCAGCCAGTCCCGGGAGCTCTGGCAGCAACCCCAAGGCCAGTCACCCAGACCCACCACCAGGGCTGATAAGAACCAGCTCCAAAAGCGCATCTCTTGATGACGAATGGAAAGAGACACAGACTGCAGGCTGGAATCCTGTAGCACAAGGGCCTCAAGCCCCACATCGCTCACAAAGCTCACAGCGGGGTGCTCTCCAGCGAGGGACTGAGGGGGACCGGTGACATCAGGTGACGTCCAGCCTGGGCTCCTCCAGCACCCACCTGGCCCCACACACACCACACGGCTGGTGTTCCTCTCGCTCTCCAAGGGCTCTGAGCCCCAGGACGGCGGCTCCAGGGCCGGTCACCCTGGCATCCCCACGGTGCCCGACACAGTGCCTCACACCCGGGAGAAGATCCCTCGGCCAATAGGACTGAAAATAGATGGGCTGCCCCATCTCTGACACAGAATCTCGGGTGATGGGAAAGAAGAAGGGCAGGGAGACAGGGAGGCAGGGAAGGAGCCCACCACAGAAGCCTCAAGACAGACTCGCTCCACAGGGGCCCCACCTATGTGCTCACAGCCCAGGACCAACGACATTCCTGGGGACCTCAGGGTGGCCCCAGATGGGAATCGGATTGCTGCCAAGCTGCCCGGGGATCCCCAGGAAATGCTGTCTGTGCTCTTCTTAGGGACTGTCATCCCTACCATGGCTCTGCTCTCCTAATGCCAGCTGCACACACATTCCTGAACCCCGCTACGTCCTTGGGGTCCTGAGCTGTGTGACCCAGACAGAAATGGATCCAAGGTGCACCTTCTGGTCCAGGAAAGGGAGAGCCGCTCCCTGGTGTCCACAGCAACCAGCCGCTGCCTGTGAGCCCAGGACAACCGGCACTGCCCCTGTGACCAACACAAATGACTGACCCTTTCTGCCTCATTGCTCTAATCTGTAATATGCAGGCGATCACTCGTCTGCTGTGCAGGAATGCTGTCAAGATTTCATTTCACACACTGTATGTCAGATGTGCGCACAGATCCTGGCATTACGCAAACCCTGGATAAATGCTACTTAGTCTTTGTTGTGGCTGTAAGGCTAGGAAAGTATTAGAGAAAGGAGACCATACAGAAGACCTATAAGGAGTACAGAGCTTCAGGGGAATCACCTCAACGCGGGCCATGAACTCCTTCAGGTTTGGGAAGGCTTCCAGAGACTTCGGCTCAAATATGCGATGCAGGTCAAGGATGTCATAAACCAGGAAATCCACGTAGGTCAGCTAAGGAAAAGCAAAGAAGGAGTGAGCACTTAAGTCTGAACGTGGGGAAAATGAGAGCTTCCCACCCCCAAAGCCTTCCCCTTACCTTCTCCCCTGCAAACCAAGGCCTCTTCCCCAGAAACTGTGAGTAGAGCTTCAGCTTGTCAGGGAGTCCCTCCAGGTACCCGGGCCTCAGTTTCTCCTGAGACACAGAACAGCCGTCACCACCCGCAGACTCGGACTCCCTGGGCAGAGAGGCAGGTCTCCCCCGGGCTCTGCATGACCCCCAGCTGCCAGGGGTCAGCAGCCATGTGCCCCACGGATGGGGTCATTGCCCAGGCGATGATTTATCCAAGCTCTGTTCAGCCCATCACACAGTCCATCTGTCAGAGGCTGTGGAAGCCGAGAACACCGCCTCGCTGGCCCTGAATCTGTCACCACTCATCTCTAGGAGGCAAGAAGCACACAAGTGACATGGCAAGGGGAAAGAAATCCTAAGTTCTACCTAGTGGGGCACAGATAGGAGTGGACACTTGAGTAGTATCTGGAAAAATGTAGAATTTGCGAGACGGAGAGGAAGGAGGTGGTACAAATCCCTTAGTCGGCCCCGCGCGCTCTGCTGGGCAGATGTGCTCGGGCCTGGGGGTGTCAGGAAGACCGTGCTGAGCGCACAAGGCAAACACACTGTCCAGGAACTGAATTTCCAACAAAGTTGTAATGCTCCGGAGACTTGGGCTCCATATGTACAGGCGAACTCTGACTTAAGTTTAGTAGGAACCGAAGCAGAGTTTTCACCCCATGCATTCTCACTCTGGTGACGGTTCAGGGTCGGGGGGTCATCATCTCCACTGGGTTCAAATGGCAAGTAAATACAAAGTAGAGGGGACACAAGACTCCAGTGTCCTGTCCAAAGCCTGTCCATCCCGTCCCCCGGGAGGGGACTCACAAAGTCGGGGCTGTAGCAGACCCTAGCCAGCTCATTAGAGGTGTCCATAGCTTGGTTCTCCAAAATGTCCACGCGAATCTTCTCCTCTTCTGTCTCCCCACCTACGGCCCACACAACAGAGACTCGCCCTCAGCATCCCACCGCAGGCAAGCCCAGGGACCCACCACTGTTCCCTGCATCCCACCCTGCCCCACTCACATAGGTTGTGTTTGCGAGCAATGTAGCGAAGGATGGCGTTGCTCTGCGTGACCTTGTGAGCCCCGTCAATTAAGTAGGGCAACTGTAAGGCAAAAGGGCAAGTGGGTTGGCCACAGGCCCCCGACACCCCTCCCTTGAACAAGGGCGTTCCCCGTGCCTGGCTCATGGTCGGCACTAAATCAATCCACTGTAAAATGGATGAATGAGCTGGAACATAGAGCATGGGGGACAGGCAGGGACAAGAACCAGGAAGCAGAGAAGTTAGCAGAGGCAGCAAATCCTGAAACCTCTGAGCTGGGAAAGCAGGGGGAGTAGACACCCCTCTCGCTTGTCCCCGGATCCCCCCACCCCCTGCACCTACATTGGGGAAGTCCAGGCCCAGCTTGAATTTTTCATTCAGCCACTGGCTTCTGTCATAGTCGGGAGCTGTGGTGGAGAAGATGGAGTGAAACAAACCTCCCCACAGCCCACTGTCACTGGGCCTAGGGAGGGGCAGGGTGGGGCACCCACCAAGGATCAGTGGTAAAGCTCCCCAAAAGGGGGATCTGGAATCTGGAACACTAAGTCTCACATTCCAGGTCTGGGGGCAAAGAACGCTTGGAAGGCTCTGGAACGTGTGTGAATAAGCTTACAAACCGTTTCTGCAAGCCCTAAGGGAAGCCCATCCCAATGACTGATACAGGGGCTCCAGCAACCCCCCTCTCATGTCCTGCCTCCTAAGGCCAGCGGCACCTCAAAGGAGTCAGGGAAGC
Source organism: Ursus americanus (assembly GCF_024610735.1). Lineage (NCBI taxonomy): Eukaryota > Metazoa > Chordata > Mammalia > Carnivora > Ursidae > Ursus > Ursus americanus. The sequence goes on along the minus strand of NC_142138.1, from coordinate 57,907,309 downwards.
GCAGGCCCTGCTCCGACCAGTGGAGGGCGGCAGAGTGAGCAGCATGGGGCCAGAGCAAGGGTTGCTCAGTACCAAGAGGGTAAAAGTCAGAATGCGACGTGGATGCCATTACCGTCCCCCATCGTGTACTTCTTTTCCTCATAGTGTGAGTCCGTGTACTCCAGGAGCAGGCGGATGGCGTGAGCCAGCTGGGAAGACGCCCAAGCCGGGGGTCAGAGATGAAGTCCTGCCTGGTGCCTTTCTCTGCAGCAGGTAACCGCACAGACCCCAGGACCCCCACCCGCGGGCACACACACACACACACACACACACACACACACACACACACACACACGGAGTCAGAAACACGCCCACCTGAGAAGGAAAAGACCGCTGTAAAGGGCTGAACTGCAGCCAGCCCTGAGCAGGAACATTCTGGTAGTATTGGTGCCTACCGCGGCGCATTCCCTCCCCCCGTGTGTCTCCTTCCCACCGAGCCCGGCGGCCCCCTCGCTCACCCCGCGGATATCCCAGTAACCCAAGATCATGGCCATGGTCAGCGAGCGTTTCGCGGTCTTACGGTGAGGCCTAGACCGAACTGGGCTGCAAGTTCGTCCGGGTGTGGGCCGGCCCGGGGCGGGGCCTGATTGCGCCCCAGACCCCGCCTGTGCCCCGCCCCTGCCAGCTTGTGCCTCGCCCCTGCCAGCCTCCGCCACCGGAGGCTCCGCGGGGGAGCTACGCGCCCGAAGACGCGGTCTGCCCCGCATCCGCGGGCTGCAGGAGGAGCGTCCTGGGGGAGGGCCTCCTGGCTTCGGGCGCCCCTGGTTCCCCGCCAGCCCGCGGCTCCCGGTCCCGTCCAGAGCTCTCTCTCCAGGTCTGGGAGCCGGCGGGGCGCTCAGAGACGAGCCTGAATCACAGAGAGCGGGCACCCTTCTCCCTCCTCTTCTCCCTGAGCATCGCTCCGCCGAGCCCCTGCGCTGCCCAGATCCCAGGAACCAGAGAGCTTCTGGCTCCAAGCTAGAGCCAAAGAGCCTTGTCCCTAAATCGGGAGTTTAAAGCAGCGCCTGTCCCAGGGGAGCCCAGGACTCAGGCCAGTCTGAAAATTCCTCCCAGGACAGCCTTGGAGAACAGACCATCGGTGGGTGGGAACTCCCGCCCAGGACAAGGGCCAGAGAAAAGGACACCTGTTTCCGTCATGGCCTGTGGAGGCCTCAGCCCTTCGGTCACGTGGCTGAGACCCCTTAGCTCAAGTGGAAATGAATCAATGACTAAGTGGTGAATCTAAATCCAGAACCAGTCCCAGCAAAGGGCAGGGTTATGAAGTGCAGTCCCAGAGATGTCCTGCCAGTCACCTAGATGTCCCCACGTGGCCAGGACCACGGTCAGGCTGGCCCCCAGCAGACCCTCGGCTGTCTAGTCCTTGCCTTCCAGCCTGACGCTGGCTTCCCACTCACATGGGCTTTTCTGTAGCTCAGGGAGGCTCAGGTGGCCTCTCAGGTTCTTCTGTGACCTGTGATCTGTGACAACAACAACGTCCTACCTGCCAACTTTCTTCTTTGAAACCAGGAGACTATTTCAAACTAAGCGAGTGAGACAGAGCTTGGCCTGTGGCTTGGTTCCCTTTGTATAAAGGGTATTGCCAGGCTTCATGGATGTGTGAACACAGAAGAAGGGAGGGTTCTGTAGAATCTTAAAAGGATTTAGGTGAGGGAGGTCTATGCCAGACCAGTTGGGCTATACTGATCCATGCCCCCCTGTGTTCTGTAAACATGTGGCTATGCTCTTGATTGTCCCTTTGTTGAAAGTCCCAACTCTGTTAGCCATTCATTCAACAAACATTTCGGTACGTCTATGTGCTGGGCTCTGTGTTTGACTCTCAGCATGCAAAGAAAACATCCCAACCCTCGAGAAACCTGTGCTTTCGAACTGTGCTCTGCAAGGTGGCAGCCGCCAGCCATGTGTGGACAACTGAGAGCTTGAGATGTGGCTGGTGCAACTGACGAACTCAACTCTTCGTTTCATTGCATTGTAATGAGTTTAATTTTTAAAACTGATATCACTTTGGTTATCGAAAAACATTTAGGTGTGTTTGGGACACGCTGCGTATGTGAATCAATTTTTTTACCTGTAAATGTTTTGAAATCCAGAAACAGGTGAAATCTCTCCAGTGACCATGTAGGGTCCAAATTGAGATATGCCCTAAGTATAAAATAGACATCGCATTTCAAAGACTTAAGGGTGAAGGGAGGGGGGGAGCTTGTAAAATATTTCGTTAATAATTTTTCCATTGATTTACAGGTAGAAATTATAATATTTTGGATATATTGGATTAAATAAAATATATTATTAAAATTACTTTCTTTTTATTTTCCCTTAGTCCTTGTTAACGTGGCTACTAGAACACTTAAAGTTAGACAGGTAGCCAGCGTATTTCCACTACGTGGTGTTGGTCTAGGGTATCAGGAGATCAGCATGGAGTCACCTGGTATGGTGGTGCTGGGAGGAAGCCTGGGGTGTTGTGGAAACTCCAGCAATAACAGAGATGAGGGACAGGGCTCATAAAATGCAGCTCCTTGGAGTTTAAGTCCGGGCTATTGGGCCCTGGGAAAATACGGATCCTTTATGGAGTATAAAAAGAGGACATAGCACATCAACTCTAAGAGGCACTGTCCCCCCACATTCTAACACTAACATCATCCAATCACGTGATTTCAGGATCAGGATGTCTTACAACGCACAGTGCGTTGTAGTTACACTGTAGGGTTCTTTACATTTCTTATTGTGCCTAAAACAATCGCGCATCTTGCAGCTGATGGACTAGAGTCTGTATGCTCTCGTCCTCGGAGACGGCTTTCTTGTCTCAGTCTGTTTCTCAGAGCAGACTTGCTACACGTTAATATTTTGTTATGCAAAGTGTAAGGAAGGTCTAGAAGAACATTCCAGTGCAGCCACAGGACAGCCCTGGTTCCTTTCGTGAACCACAGGGCCACCATGGTCTCAGGGACACCAATCCAGGGTAGCGACAGCAGGCTTTGTCCCATGTACCGTCAGGAAGGTAGCTGTGCCCCGTCCCTCGCCCATACCTGGTGGCTACTTGCTCAATCCCTTCACACCAAACAAAGGGGACTTCGTTCCCCTTGGAAAATAAGGATTCTACTACCTACCATATTTCCCAAGGTGGCTATTCAGATCAAGTGACAGATCTACAAGCCCTAAACAGTTAATACCCGATTACACCATAAACACAGACAGAAAGCTGCTGTTTAAATGGGTTAGACGAAGAACAAGAAGATGGAAACTATATCAGGAAGACACGGACAATCCCTGGCTGGCTCTTCAGGCATGCGCCCTGGGGAGGTTGCTTAACTCTTTTTTTTTTTTTTTTTTTTTTTTTAAATCATCAGTCTTTCCCCAGCTCTGGTGACTTCAAAGCAGTAACTTTCAACCTGTTCTGCACATTAGAATCGGCTGGAGAACGTTTTCAACCTTCCGGATGCCAGAAGCCTGTCACAGACCAATGAGCCGGAGCCCGAAGCGCGGGGGCCTCTGCTGTCTCTAAAGGTCACCGGGGGGGCCCCTTGTGGGCCAGGCGATGCTGTAGGTGCCGCCTCCTTAGCAGAAACAGAGTAGCGGCCGCCAGGGTTTTGTCAGAAGACAGAAGTCTACACTCTGCCGCTTGGCACTTCGCAAACGCTCAGCGTCAAGGAGTGCTGTTCCTGAAATGACTGGTTTCTGCAGCCCGTTCGATCCTTGAGATACATGAACTTGTAAGCCTGGGTTAAAACAGATTCTCCGAAAGTGAGTCTTTAGGCCACACCTAAAAAAAAATAAATTGTGCTAAGATAACCCATAACACAAAAGTCTCCATCTCAACCGAGACCACACTTTGGGGGCAACTCAGGGGATGGCTTTCACCGAGCAGCGCTTTGGCATTTTGACACCTGCCTGCCGTGTTGGGAGACCCTGGGGAGAATCCCTGTTATGGGACCTGAGCCTCGAGCCTCTCCGACATCTCGCCAGCGGAAGGGACTAACGGCCCCTGGCTACCGCGAGTGGCTCTTACAAAAGATACTCTGATACCTGTGCGTCCCTTCCCAGATTGTTTATTATTGATCCTTGACAAAGAGAGAACCTCAAGTATTTTAAGAACCCCTTGCTTTTCTTGGGGTTCCCATCAGAGAAGCGGGAGAAAGCTGGGGCTCTGAGGCCAGGAAGAAGGGAGGGAATCTTGACGGGCTGTCACCTGGGGGTGACACGGGGCCTTTCCTGAGGAAGGCGCTAGGTCCTCCGCCTCAGCAAGCTGCCCATGGGGTTCCAGGGAGGCCCAGAAACAGATAACAGGCATTCCTCAAAGCCCCATGGGTGGATGGGGCCAGACAGGGGATCACCCACGCAGGGGACGAACGGCTCCTTCAGGGAGGGCGGGGTCGGCAGGGCAGGGCGGGCAGTGAAGGGGGGCAGAGCCCTTTGTGGCAGGGAGCCCTGTGATGTCTACAGCCAGGAAAGGGGACTGTCCTTATTATGCTGGATCCTAAAACACTTTCTTAGAAGGCTGTCGTAAAAGACAGTCCCTTGAAACCTGTCATCGGATTTTCCCTTGTGGATAATATGTTTGGTATTCACTATGTTCAATGGGGTCCTGCAGGAAACATTCTTCTAAGGGGTCATTCCTGGAACAGGGTGGCTTTCCCCAAGCCACTGGTTTGCTTTTTTTATTTTTATTTTTTATAGGCACAGAATTGCCTAGCAAATTGTACTTCATTCTCACCTTGAGTTCTAGGCAAGTCACAGCCAAATTCTGACATCTGGAAAGAATACAGGATCTCATGATGTTCATTCTGTGTAAATCGGGCCTCTCAGTGCTGTTTCTCGTCTTTTTATTTCATTTTTCTCCTGATTAACTCACTTTCTACAATTTGTGTATTTTTTATAAGACTCTTGCGGAAAAACAAGAGAGAGAGAGAGACCAGAGTAGGAGAGAGACAGTCAGGGCATCTGAGAAGTACAATTATTGTAAAAGAAAGCAACAACCTGAACAACATTCACCGTCAGACACAGCATTGCTTTAATATCTGGACCGAGAATTTTAAATGACCATGATGGACACTGTCACTGCCCTCCAGCCAAAGACCACCAGGAACACGGGGGAGCAGGAAGTTGGGTTCATCGGTCCTTGAAGCCAGGGAGAACACACAGAGAGCCAGAGTGTCTCAGGCAGAGAGTGTGGGAAACACCTCCTCAGAGGATCCCGGTTCTGCTTGGGTGAAGTGGGGACCGAGGTGGGGGGGGGCTCACTCTAGATTGGATGCTGTCAGAAAGTTGGAGAGAATTCTGTGCTTGGATATTTTGTCACAGTGCCATTTTGTTTGTGATTAGGTAAAATCATAAAGTGGTCTTGTTTTGTTTTATTGTGGTCTCAGAGTCACGGTACAAATTCCAGTTATCAAATAACTATGTCCCGAGGATGAAAAGTACAGCATAGGGAACAGGGTCAGTAACATTGTAGCAATGTATGGTGACAGCTGGTACGTATGCTTCTCCTGGTGAGCATTTCCTGCTGTGTATTAAATGTCAGATCACTGTGTTGTACGCTGAGACTAATGTAATCTTGTATGTTGACTATACTTTAATTTTTTTTTAAAGATTTTATTTTATTTTATTCGACAGAGATAGAGACAGCCAGCAAGAGAGGGAACACAAGCAGGGGGAGTGGGAGAGGAAGAAGCAGGCTCCTAGTGGAGGAGCCTGATGTGGGGCTCGATCCCATAACGCCAGGATCACACCCTGAGCCGAAGGCAGACGCTTAACCGCTGTGCCACCCAGGCGCCCCGACTATACTTTAATTTTTAAAAATAAATAAACAAACAAGAGGAGAACAGGGTCCTACTGGATCTGAGCAGCTTGCAACAACACTGAGGTCTACACTCCATGCACACTCTTCTGAGACATCAGGGGCTACTTTTTTTCTTTCTTAGTCTCCCCCTCCACCTTTGCGCCAATGACAAAGTCAGACCCCAAGACATTAATTCATGAAATCCAGATTTCTCCCAATGCTGACATTTTCCTAAGGTCAGAAGAGTGTGCATGGAGCATAATTTATAGTTAAACCAGAGCCCATCTTTTCTTCTCCCTCAATTATAGGATGAGTCATTGAACTATCAATGTGGCAGTAACATTTAAGGGCATGAAACATTGGCCAATTGTAAAATAGGCAATAAACAAAAACAAAATGACTATTAGTCCTGGTAACAGGGCTCCAAGCCAAAAGGTGAAGTGCTGACTTCCTTTTCATGGAAGCAAAATAATTAAGTCATCCTCTTTTTAATAGGATTGATGTGATTTGTTTTTGAATGGACATAAATTGAATCAGAATGTTAATCTTGATCCAAAGTCTTGAGCAGAAGCTGTTCACTTCTGAAGTAGCATCTTCTAGAAGATGCCTGCAAATCTCAGTTTAAGATTTCCAATAGGGGCGCCTGGGTGGCACAGCGGTTAAGCGTCTGCCTTCGGCTCAGGGCGTGATCCCGGCGTCATGGGATCGAGCCCCACATCAGGCTCCTCCGCTATGAGCCTGCTTCTCCCTCTCCCACTCCCCCTGCTTGTGTTCCCTCTCTCGCTGGCTGTCTCTGTCGAATAAATAAATAAAATCTTAAAAAAAAAAAAACAGCCTCTTTGTTGGGGCGCCTGGGTGGCTCAGTGGGTGAAGCATCTGACTCTTGATCTCAGTTCAGGTCTTCAGGGTCATGAGTTCAAGCCCCACATTGGGTTCCACACTGGGTGTGGAACCTACTTGAATAAATAAATAAATAAATATATTTTTTAAAAATTGCTAAGAGAGTGGATCTTAAATGTCACCAGGAGACACTTAAGTGTGTCAATCAGTTAAGTGCCTGACTCTTGATTTTGGCTCAGGTCACGATCTCAGGGTCATGAGATGGAGCCCCACGTCAGGCTCCTCACTCAGCATGAAGTCTGCTTCTCCTTCTCCGTCTGCTCCTCCCCTTCTCTCTCTCTCTCTCTCTCAAATTAAAAAAAAAAAAATGTTCTCAGCACACACAGAAAAAATGGTAACTATGTGAGACGATGGAGGTGTTAATTCACCCTATTGTGGCAACCATTTCACAATATATATCCGTAACGAGTCACCACATTGTACAGCTTAAAATTCCACAATGTTCTCCATCAGTTATGTCTCAGCGAAGCTGCAGGGAAGAATCCCAGGTAGGCCTCCTGAGTGCGTTAGTTCTCTCCACAGTATCGGCACTGTGATTCTAGAAACATCCTTTTCTTTCTTCTTCATACAGCCCCAAGTAAAGAAACCCAGCAACGTGGAAGGCCAGCCTGTCAACCGAGGCTGTGTGCGTCAGAACCATTGACCTCTTGGGAAGAGCCTGTTCAGACTCCATCACCTCCATTTCTCACATCCGCACTAAACATGCAGAATAGTCCAGAAGGACTTCCGACTGTGTGTAAAGGCTGCCACCCAGGAAGTCAAGTTCCCTTCAGCACCCTGTTGTCCTGGAAAAACCAGAGTCTGCAGTACTTGTGAACCAGACCCTTTCTTGCTACGCTCTTTGTGAAACTGGGAAATTGAGAGCGGGTGGCTCTAAGTGCCCCAAAGCTACTTTGTCTGAGTTCTACAAACATCAACAGACAGCCCAGGTAGGAAGAGCTCCAAGCAAGCAGATCACAAGAAGGAGAAGAAACTGGTCAGACCTTGGTGAAAACAGGCAGGAGGAAGAGGGGGAATGTGGAGGCAGCTTCTCGCCGTGACCTGAGTTCGAATCCTGACTTTGCCCTTTACCATCCGGGCCATCTGGGGTGAGTTACTGAAACTCTGTGCACCTGAAAACTTGTAAAACTCAGCAGTGACCAAAATAGACAAAGTTCAACCTTTACGGAGCTTTCATTCAGTGGGAGTTGTTTGGGGGATTAAATCTGCTAAGAAGCACTTAGAAGCAGCCCCTTGTCACAGTAAATGTTCAATAAATGTGCGCCCTCTTTCGCCCGCCTGGCTCTGGGCCCTCCGGCTGCAGGACGCCCAGGAGCTGTGAGCGTATCGGGGCGTAGGGGCTCTCATCCAAGGTCCCTCGAGGCTCTGTTGTTCTCTGAGATTAGATCCCACATTTGGCTGTGGGCCTTACACCTAATACCTCTGAGAACAGCACTGCCTCTGCCCAGACAGAGAACTCCTCTCTTCAAATGGGCAGAGGTTGGAAATGGGCTTGCTCCTGCTCTCTGCCTGACGGTGTGGAAACCTAGCACCAAGGGGCCACCCCCTCTCCCCAGCACCCTGGGGTATCCCCTTCCCCTGGCCCCTGCTCCTGGACCCCCCTGCTCCTGGCAGCCACTTTAAGTGTGGCCAAGTTGTTTAGGAAAGGACACTGTTCCTCTTGAAAGAAGGGGCCCGCTTGCATTTACTAAAAATCCCCGCCAGTGATTACTGAGTGCTCGTTACATGTCTACTGCACAGGCTTTCTCACTGAATTCTCAAAACAGCTCTTTGAATTACGCATTTTTCCCCCATTTTATTGACGATGAAGCTGAGGCCCAGAGAAATGAAGTAAGCTGCCTGAGGACACACAGTAAGTCACCAAGGAACTTTTGGACTGGCTCTACCCAGGGCACCACACTGCCTACAAAAGGCTGTAGAGTGAAACCACAGGACAGGAAGGATCCAGCAACAATCCAAGCCTGTTTCCAAACCCCGTGGGAGCTGACACTAGACAGACTTGGCAAGTCCACTCAGAGGCCCTCACGAGCCAAGCACAGCGGATGTTTCTTAGATGGCTTCGTGTTCTTTGTGTTCGTTACCGGCAAGAAAGAAACTCAACTTCCCAAGTCCAGAATATTCCAATGTAATGTAGATCTTATAAACACTTCAAGAGGTGTAAACACAGCAACAGATATGCCAGAGAGAGACCATAAGCCGGAAAGAATGTGCTGGAAAGCTTCAGAACAGTGCACCAGAGGTCAAAAACATCATTGAGTTGCAAGAGGCCCCTTGTATTAAACTTCTGGGCTTTGGGATAACTTGAGAAGAAGATTAGTGGCGTTCTGAAGACAAAGAAATAACAAAGAAAGTATGCAGAGAAAGGGTGGGGCCAGGTGGGCAAGGCAGTGAGCTGGATCTGGCAGGAGCACAAAGCAGGGTATAGGCTGGGCCCCAGGACACTGGCCAGGCCTGGGGAGCATTCAGGAGGTCTGACCTGGAGCAGGGGAGAAACAGGATCTCCAGGCGGCAGGGGTGGTGGTGGTGCTGGTGGCGTGGTTCAGGAGGCTCTGTTTCTGGGGGAGCATCAGGGGTCGGGAGGCCCCAGAGGAGGGGCCAGGACGCCCCAGAGGAGGGGCCAGGAGCGCTGGGGTCTCACTGGGCGATCTGAGACTCCAGACTGACCGCAGCCTGGCTGAGACGTGCCCCATTAAACATGAAGCAGAGGTCATGCGGGCTCAAGCCCAAGGGGTTGGGAGGGAAGGAAAAGCTGTGGCTTCGTAGCATGGAGGGGTCAGGACACACCTCCGATCCCCAAGTCCCTGAACCTTCAGCTAGGAGACCACTCCCCACCCACCAGCTGCGGGGTCGGAGCCTTCTCAGGCTGGGCGGGCATCTCGCACTGGCCGGGCCCTGAAGGCGGAGGCAAGGCTATTGGTGCAGCAGTTGGGGGTGGCTGGGCCCAGAAATGTCTGCTCTCCCCTCGGAGCTCACCCCCTTCGCCACAGAAGGTGCAGTAACCCCTTTACTCTGGAGGGGGTGCCGGCTAGAGAAGGACAGGCCAGGAGGGATCGTCTGGCTTCGGTCCAGCGACGCGAGAAGGCTGGGGAATCCCGACACATTCCATGTGTCGTAGGCTGCGCGGTTACCAGGAAATGGCAAGTTGAAGTCACCAGTCCTCTGCAGGGCCTAAGTCGTCGTCTGGGCAGGACAGCTCCAGCAGCGCCCCCTGGTGGCCGAACGTGCAGCTCCCCGGCGGGGAAAGGCCCCGCGGCAGCCCTGCGGGCTCCGGGGAGGGGCGTGCCTGGGGCCGCACGACGGGGACAGCCCTTTAGGCGCCACCTCGAAACTGCCGCTCTTTGGGTTTTTCGGGTTCTCTGGCCAGGTACATAAGCCTCACCACCGCCCCCCCCCCACCCCGCACTCCAGGGTTGGCAGGGAGACGCGGCCTCCTTGGTGCGACCCTAGTAAGTGGCACTGTCCTTTATTGATCAGCTGAAGGCAAGCCCCTCTGCACAGGCTGTTTCACTCCCTCCCATCTCCCATGAGGTGGAGAGTAGTACTAGCCTCTTTTACTGCTTGTTTCTCCTCCCTTGGTTTTTTCTATCGAGGTGAAATGCCCATAACATCACATTAGATGTTTTAAAGCAAGCAGCTCAGTGGCAGTCGGTGCATTCACAGTGTTGTGCGACCACCACCTCTAACTAGTTCCAAAACATTTTTATCGCCCCGGAAGGAACCCCACACCCATTAAGCAGTGCGTTGTCCCCCATCAGCCCCCTTCCTCCGACCCTGGCAACCACCAACCTGCACTCTGTCTCTTCGAATTTACATATTCTGGGTATTTCATATCAATGGAGTCATAGCCGACCTTTTGTGTCTGGCTCCTTGCTCTTAGCATAATGCTTCGAGGTTCCTCCAGGGAGTGGTCTGGGTCAGTGTTCCTTCCTTTTTGTGGCCGAATCGTGTTCTGTCGTGTGGGTATACTGCATTTTGTTTACCCATTCCCCTGTTGATGGGCATGTGGGCCCTTTTCACTTCTAGGTTATTGTAAACAGTGCTGCTATGAACACGCATGCTCATCTATGTATTTGAGTAACAATTCTCAATTCTTTGGGGCGTATCTTAGGAGTGGAGTTGCGGGGTCAGGTGGTAATTCTATGTCTCACTTCTTAAGAAACCATCACACCATTTCCCACAGTGGCTGCACCATTCACCTTCCCACCGACAGTGGTAATAAGGGTTGCGATTTCTCCATGTCCTTCCCGACACTTGTTATTTTGTTCTGTATCTTTTATTTTAAACTATAGCCACCTGATTGCGTGTGAAGTTATCCTGAGGCTGATTTTTTAAAGTGAGTTAACTTAATATTTAAAGATAACTATTGGGGCGCCTGGGTGGCTCAGTTGGTTAAGTGTCTGCCTTTGGCTCAGGTCATGGTCCCCGAGTCCTGGGATCGAGCCCCATGTTGGGCTCTCTGCTCAGCGGGGAGTCTGCTTCTCCCTCTGGCCCTCTCCCCTGTCTTGTGTGCTGTCTCTCTCTCTCTCTTTCTCTCAAATAAATAAATAAATAAATAAATAAATAAATAAATAAATAAATTTTTTAAAAGATCCTTTAAAAAAAGAAAAGAAAGAAAACTATTAAGAAAATAATAGCATGGGGGCGCCTGGGTGGCACAGTGGTTAAGCGTCTGCCTTCGGCTCAGGGCGTGATCCCGGCGTTCTGGGATCGAGCCCCACATCAGGCTCCTCTGCTGGGAGCCTGCTTCTTCCTCTCCCACTCCCCCTGCTTGTGTTCCCTCTCTCGCTGGCTGTCTCTATCTCTGTCGAATAAATAAATAAAATCTTTAAAAAGAAAAGAAAAGAAAAGAAAATAATAGCATGGCATACACGGATAGGGCAGCTGAGACGGGCAAACCCACAGCCTGTGGTCTGGAGGTAGAAAAACAGATGCAGGCCAGTGTGTCACTCTCCTGGGGCCCACACTGCCTCCCTTCCAGCAACTCAAGCCAAACCCAACCCTGATTCTGCAAGAGGCTGGCAAACTTCTTCTGTCTCCTGCCCCAACGTGAGCTCCAGGTCGAGGCAAATCTCTTCCAGGTCAGATGGCCTTCCTCGTGTCTCCCATCCTAAGACTGCCGAGCCCAGACCGCCTCTGCAGGCCCTACTGTGGTCCTGCGCACAAGGTCGCCCAGCTACGGATCACCAGGGCTCCCAGGTCAGGTCTGCCCGGGCCAGCCCCACCCTGGCCTCTCCCTTAGACTTCGGTTTTTAACTTCTTACTAGAGCAGAGAGTACAGAAGTTTGAAGTCTGCGGTTTGATACATTTTCACAAATTCTACGCTCTGGAGAGCCAGCACCCAGAGAGAAACAGAACATTAGCAATACCACCCAACCTTCCGCAGAGGTCTGTCCTAGCCCAGGGGTAAGCACTAGTCTTCCTGTTCAGCACCACCGAGCGCTGCTGGGCCCTTACATGAATGCGCTCACAGAGCATACACCCTTTGGTGTCTGGCTTCTTCCATCAGCAGTGTCTGGGTGACCCTCCTTCACGCTGGTGTGCGTGACAGCACTTTGTTCATGTCCCTCGGCGGCCGACGTCCTCTTGGGCGGCTATGGGGGATGGGCAGCAAGCCGGCCACCGCTGTGAGCACCGTGACTGGTGCGGCTGTGACATTGTGCCTAGGACCTGGGGGGCGCGGGGCACCGGCCACCCGTGTTCTGCTTTGACAGACGCGACCAGACAGGGTCCCATAGCCACACCAACTTCCGCCCTCACCAGAACTCGGGAGAACCCCAGCGGCACGTCCTCACCAGCACTGGGGGTTAGCAAGCTTTTGCCTTTTGGCCATTTTGGTGGGCGTGGGGCCCTCGCTCTCTGAGGTCTTCATGCACGTTTCCCCGATGCCAAATACGGATGAGCCTCTATTCGTGTGTGTATTGGCCATTCAGATACCCTCTTCTGTGTGAGGCCTGGCTGAGCCCTCTGTTTATTTTCTGTTGGTTGTCTTGTCTCTTTCTTTATTCTGCCTACAAGCCCTTCATTACCTGCTCTCATTCGGTTTTTGAGAAATAGAATTTAATCTTAATATCATCCATCAGGATGTCCCACATATGGAAATCTACTCAGAGGAGCTGGTAAGGCCCAGGACAGAGGCCAGCCTTCCCTTACAGTCTGAGGGATCAGCCCCCCAACCTGCCCAGCCATGATGGGCCCCTTGGCTACCTCGTTCACAGAACCCAAAGGAAGAAGGGTGGGGCCCAACAGCTAGAGCGTTGCCTCTGGAGCCAGACCTCCTGGGTTGACATCCTGGATCCAGCACTTACTAGCTGTGTGACAGTGGGAAGATTACTAAACCTCTCTGTGCCTTTATTTCATTCTCTGTAAATGGCAGTAACAATAGTGCCTACTTCACAGGACTGATCGGAGGATTCAATCAGGTCTTAACCTGCATATGTAAGTGCTCAATAAATGTTAGCCATTGTTATTACCCTTGATGGCTAAATTCAGGGCCCCAAACTCCCTGCCAGTGCTATTCCCTGAGCACCCACGGGGAGCAAAATGGAGCTGGGATCTTGAATAGCACAACCAAAGGGCCAGAATGGACGTCTCCAGCCGTGTCCAGGAGAAAGTGTGTGCACTTCAGCTGGCCCCCGAGCAGCTCTCCTTCTGCAGGAGCCCTGGCTTAGCCTAAGCCTTAGCTCTCCCTGGGAGGATTCATACGTGAGCCAGCCTGTCTACTGGGTTGGCGGAGTGGGGCCTCACAGGTGCCCACTACATGTTAGTGGGTATGGGTACCTGGAAAGGGTGCCCCAGCCCAGCCCCAGAGCCCAGCCCCAGAGCCAGAAACTGCAGACTGAAGCCAAAGAGGCCTCACGAGGGTCTCAGTACCGCCACCCCGTGGACAAATTGGATACTGCAATGGTCAGGAGCAAGTTCAGCAAGAAGCTAAAATCCAGCCTATATTCTGCTCACCAAGGAAGTGGCCCTGGCACGGCTACAACCACCTAGAGGAAAGGATGCCCTTTTCCCTATCCAAAGATACCAGCAGGTGTGTGAGCTGTCAGGGTTACGTCTGCCCAGAGGGCCCACCGTTCCCTAACTCACGCAAAGGTGACCTCAGGGTGAGCATCCGCCCTGGGTTTGAGCGTGACCCAGGTGCCCAAGCAGCCGCACAAGCTGCCTGGTGCACAGGGACAGGATGTGGCCGAGGGGGCACGAGAGAACCATGTGATTATTCACAGAGGAGCCCCAACGCCGGCAGGCTGCCCCAGGGAAACTTGGCACGGTCTGTGCACTCCCACAGCCGCACTCCATTCCCCAGACAACTCGGTGGGCACTGAGCCTGGTTCGGCTACAGAACAGGATTGGGGGTGGAGCAGAGGGGGCTGTAGCTTCTCCGAACGTATAAGCTTCTGCAGGATGCTGCTGGGACTCGCAGGCCCAACGGGGGGACATCCTCTAGCAGCGGGTGCAAGAGCCAGTGGCCTCAGGGGGAATACAGAGCACGCAAAGGTCTTAGGCTGCTGGTGCCCATGCACTTCAGGGCTAGGCTGCCCCCTCTGTCAGGCAGGACATGCACTGATAAGAGCCCCTGGGTGATCAGGGAGCCAAAGTACCCTGTTCTCTGCTCCTTGAGCTGTGCTCCCCAGCATGAGGCCGTGTCGACCCAAGGAAGGGGCATCTTGTTCTGTAAGCTAACCTGTCTCTCCCTGGGGCACATGGGCGCAGAGAAGGAGGCCCAGAGCCAACGAGGCTGTTCAAAACCCTCGATCCAAGTCACTGCTCCAAGTCATAGGACTTCTGAAAAAATCCTTTTCTTGGTGCTCTGAGTCTCCTATTATAAGCTGGAGAGTAGCTCGCCTGGTCTGGGGTACATTTCCTGTGAGCTGAGTTAGTGGGAGTCGGTTCCCGTGGACTGGTCATCTCTGGGCGTTGCGACAGATTCAGCGTCTGACCTGCAGGACCACCCCTGCCCCCAGCAGCCTCTTGAACCCTATCTCCATCTTCATCTAGAGACATCTCGACCTCTGCTAGTATATTTATCCTCCCGAGGCCCCCAGTGAGGACCACAAAGGAGTCTCCCCTCCCTTCTCCTCCCCTCTCCCCACCCTGCCCAGCACCAGCCTCCCTCCCAAGCACATGTCTTTCCGGACTCTGGGATGTGAGCGTAATGGATCATATCCATTATCCACCATGGATATCTAGCATTTTTTTAAATTTCTGTTTGGATCCCACCTTATTTCAAAATAACTTTAGGCGGCTGGTAGGAGTAAGCACACCCCTGTCTAACTCATAAGACTGTTGTAAAAATTAAATGTGGAAAATTATCAAACACAATACAGGTGTGATGTTTTGCTGTTTTTCTCCAAAAGGACTTAGCCCACCCTTCTCTGGCGCCCCAGTGGAGTTGCCGATGGTAACTCCAGAACTTTCCAAGTCCTCTGGGCTAAACTCAGGCGTGATGTATGATTGTCTCCTGTCCCACTGGCTTCCGCTATGGCTTCATAAGTTCCACGGATGCACCGTGGGTTTTCTGTTTGCTGGTCAGTCTGCTAAGAGCTTTAAATGCAGTATTGAATATGAACTCAGTAGACTCTCGTGTCCCCATTTTTTTTTTAAGATTTTATTTATTTGCTTGAGAAAGAGCAAGCAAGCGCACGTTGTGGGGGAAGGGCGGAGGGAGAGAGCAGACTCCCCGCTAAGCAGGGGGCTCCATCCCAGGACCCCTAGATCATAACCTGAGCCACCCAGGCGCCCCACCCCCATTTTATAGGTAAGAGAACTGAAGCTCAGAATTCATATAATTTACCCAAGATCTCACAGGTAACAAGTGAAAGAGCTGTGCCCTGAAACGGTGATTGTACCCCAGGGAACACGGACTCAGAGGCCTCCCTGCAGTGCGTGGATAGGGTCAGGTGTAAGGCAAGAGGGGATGGGGGGTGGCTTGTGGCAATCGGACCACACAGCCACCTGGGGGCTTTCACGTTCCCAGTCTTTTACCCGGCCGTCCTAGCCATGACACAGTGGCCACTTCTGCCACCCTTGGATCAAGCTCTAGTCCTAACTGCCTCCCCGCAAAAGCTGCTCTCCATGCCCCCTGCCACCACCCGGGGCCTCACCACTCACAGCTGGGATGCTGCGGGAGCCTCCTCCATGGCCTTTCTGCCTCCAGCCTCTGCTCTCCGGAGCCAGACACCGTCCTTTCCCTGAGCACCCAGTCCGACAGAGACCCTGCCCCGCAGACACTCAGCCCTCGCAGGCCCACCCCAGGGACCATCATCGAGTGGCAGGAACAAGGACCTTGCAGCCAGACAGTCCTGGGTTCTAATATCAGCTCGGCTATTTGCTAGCTGCGTCGCCTTGGGTAAGTTTCTTCACCTCCTCGGCCCTCGGTTTTCTCTAGGACGACAGCCAGCACGCGGGCCTTAGGCGCACTAAATGCATTTGTAGTTGTAACAGCTCAGCCCAGTGCCAGCCCAGGATGTGTTTACCCTGCCGGCAGACACACAAAGCGGCGGAGGGGTTGGTACGCTCTCCCCTTCGCGTGTCACTGCCAAACCTGGCAAGCCAGGGACGATTGTGGACTTGCCCAGCTAATAAATGGAACATTCAGGTTCCAAATCCAGGGCAAGATGGAGACCGAATCTCATCTGCAAGATGGAGACCGAAATGCCAGCTACACCCGGTCTGGCGTCCACCTGGAGGAGACGCCTCGCGTGTGGCAGGAGCAGGGCTCTGAAACTGTGAGGCCTATTTAGGGAGGCAGGAGGGCCAAAGGGCCAGCTAGAGCGGAAGCTGAGCTCGTCCCCAGACCCCAAGCAGGCCTGCAGGGCAGGGCCATTTTCAGCCCTTTACAGACCCTGCATCTGATTCTCAGAGCCCCCCCGCCCCGCATGACAACAAACTCAAACGCACCCACATCCCTCATCAGATGTAACACTTCTTTGCCTTAAATGTAAAAGGGCTTTTGTAAATTTGCTTTTGAAATTACTTGACTATGAGTAAGTCATTTAATTTACTCTTGGCTATGATTTCTCTTCAATCATTCTGCGTATCCTGGAACTCTTGCCAAAAATCCAACTTGCAGATTGTTTTCAAATATAATGACATATGTAAGGGTACCAAACTTAAGGGATATTAAAGTTGACATACTGCTTTCCGAAAGCATTTGATTAAACATGCACCATTTTGATGCGGTCTATTTCATATTTTGTAGCCCCCAAAGCTTTTCTTTTAGGGTTCTGACATTTCCTGGGCCTTACATCCCTCCCTCCGAGCCAGGACACATGGGGACTCCCGATCTCCGGACCAGCAGGCCGCCCTGGGATCTCCTGCTGCAGAAATACCCAGCCCCGACCGTCCAGGGCACTGGGCACCTTTATTCTCAACTTGAAAACAAAATGATTTGCCAAATGTTGGGTTAAATGTGGTTTAATACTTATTAAACCTTCATTGGAGTTTCAGAGAAAATGAATTTACAAAGGAGGCAATACTTGGATGGGGCGAATGTTCTGACGTAGGGTTTGGAAATCAGGATGATTGTCATCCTAACCAAACCCTACCACCCCTCTCCCATGTGGGGAGCATAGCCAGGACCCACCTCCCCTCCCTCAGACTCCCCCAGGAAGGGCCACTGGGAAGGTGAAAGTTTTGTGACTGGCCAGGCGTAGACTTCATTGAGGGCCGGCCCTGCAGGGCAGACTGGACAACGTGGGTATTGCACTCTGGGCCTTTTATTTTATTATTATTATTGTTGTTGTTGTTTTGGTGGGGGCCTTTTAAAGCAGACCAGTTTGTTTTTGCTTTTGTTTTTTATATGCCCATCATGGGGCTCGAACTCAAGACCCTGAGATCAAGAGTTGCATGCTCTACCAACTGAGCCAGCCAGGGGCACCTAAAGCAGACCAACTGTTTGTTTGTTTGAAGATTGATTTATTGATTTGAGGGAGAGCGAGTATGCGTGCACACCTGTGCATGCGCAAGTGGGGGGAGGGGCAGAGGGAGAGGGAGAGAGAGTCTCAAGCAGACTCCGTGCCGAGTGTGGAGCCTGACGTGGGGCTCAATCCCACGACCCTGAGACCATGACCAGCACCGAAATCAAGAGCTGGATGCTGATCAGTTGAGCCACCCAGGCGCCCCGCAGACCAGTTTTTTAAATTCCCTCTGCTGCCCACCGTACTCCCCTCCAGCTCCACAGAGAGGCAGAAGGCCTGGCTCCCGACCGCTACGGAGGCGCGTGGGTGCCTCCCTCACAGAGACGAGCACACACACCCGCAAAGCAGGCCACGAGGATGGGCAGGACGTGACGTCAAGGAAAGGGAAGCAGGTGGCAGGACCGCACGGGAGGCATTCGGGGAGGGAGAGGGCAGGGAAAGGACTTCAAGCTCATTCATTTCTATTGATAAGCAATAATATATATATATAATACATTTTATCATATATATAATCTTGGACCCGGGGCATTCGGGGAGGGAGAGGGCAGGGAAAGGACTTCAAGCTCATTCATTTCTATTGATAAGCAATAATATATATATATAATACATTTTATCATATATATAATCTTGGACCCGGGGCATTCGGGGAGGGAGAGGGCAGGGAAAGGACTTCAAGCTCATTCATTTCTATTGATAAGCAATAATATATATATATAATACATTTTATCATATATATAATCTTGGACCCGGGGCATTCGGGGAG
Source organism: Ursus americanus (assembly GCF_024610735.1). NCBI lineage: Eukaryota > Metazoa > Chordata > Mammalia > Carnivora > Ursidae > Ursus > Ursus americanus. The sequence goes on along the minus strand of NC_142138.1, from coordinate 57,888,918 downwards.
GGAGAGGGCAGGGAAAGGACTTCAAGCACATTCATTTCTATTGATAAGCAATAATATATATATATATAATACATTTTATCATATATATAATCTTGGACCTGGTCATTTCACTCATGGGCATCCAGACTGGGGGAATATCCGTAAAGCCTGTAAAGATAATACTAGCTACTACTTAATGAGGACTTAATATTTTATATCCAGAGATGGGATTGACTGAATGAATCCGAAATCACCCCGTGAGGACAGTGCTATTATTATCCCCATGAAATGGGTGAGGACCTAGAGGCACAGAGAGGGGAAGTAGCTGGCCTCACGTCACACAGCCAGATAGTAGTGAAGCCAAAATGCACAAGCAGATGGGGAGGGGCAGAGGGGGAGGGAGAGAGGATTTTAAGCAGGCTCTACGCTCACCACGGAGCCCAACTCGGTGCTCCATCTCACTACCCCGAGATCATGACCTGAGTGGAACCCAAGAGTCGGACGCCTAACCGACTGCGCCCCTCAATTTCTTCGTTATTATTTGTCACGGTGATCTGTGGTCGTTCCTGTCACTATTGTAATTGCTTGGGGACATCACAAACCACGGCCATGTAAGATGGCAAACTTAATAGACGTGTGAGTTCTGACTACCCCACCCACCAGCCTTTCCCACCGCGCTCCCTCTCCCTGGGCCCTCCTTCTCCCTGAGACGCAACAATATTGAAATCAGTAACCACCAGCAAGGGCCTCTGAGTGTTCGAGTGAAAGGAAGAGTTGCACGTCTCACACTTTAAATCAAAAGCTAGAAATGATTAAGCCTAGTGAAGGAGGCGTGTCGAAAGCCAAGAGAGGCAGAAAGCTAGGCCTCTTTCGCCAATTAGCAAGTTGTGTGTGCAAAGGAAAAGTTCCTGAGCACTTGAATGATAAGCAAAACAGCCTTTTAAAAAAAGCAAGCAAGCAAGCGAACAGCCTTATTGCTGATGTGGAGAACGTTTAAGTGACCTGGATAGAAGATCAAACCGGCCACAACATTCCCTTAAGCCAAAGCCTCCGGTTAGGGGTTAATGCAGCTGGTGACTTTAAGGGGAAGCCAGGGCTCATCTATCATTGCAAAGGCCCGAGGGCCCTTGAGAATTAGCTTAAATCTACTCTGTGCTGGATCAGGGGCACAATAAAGCCTGGATGACAGCACATCTGTTTACAACATGGTTTACTGAATATTTTAAGCCCACTATTGAGACCTGCTCAGAAAATGAGATTCCTTTCGTAATACGACTGCTCGTTGGCACTGCATCTGCTCACCCAGGAGCCCTGCCGGACGTGTGCGTGAGGTCGTGTGGTCTTCATGCCCGCTGACCCAGCATCTACGTAGCAGCCCACGGACCTAGCAGTCACTTCAATTGTCAAATCTTATTATTTAAGAATTGCATTTCATAAGGTTGTAGCTGCCGCAGCTAGCGATTCCTCTGATGGACCTGAGCAAAGTAAACGGAGAAGCTTCTGGAAAGGATTCACTCTCCTAGATGCCATGAAGACTATTTGTGATTCATGGGAAGAGGTCACGTATCAACACGAACAGGAGTTTGGAAGAAGTTGAATCCAGCTCTCACAGCTGACTTTGGGGGGTTCCAGACTTCAGTGGAGGAAGGAACTGCAGATAGGGTGGAAATAGCAAGAGAGAAAGCCAGAAGATGAGATTGAATTGTTGCAATCTCATGATCAAACACGAATACATGAGAAAAGCAAGTGGTTTCTTGAGATGGAATCTACTCCTGGTGAAGATTGTTGAACTGACAACAGAGGGTGTAGACTAGCACAAAAACTTTGTTGATAAAGCCACGGGGGGGGGGGTGCGCCTGGGTGGCTCAGTTAAGCGACGGACTCTTGATCTCAGCTCAGGTCACGATCTCGGGGTCGTGGGACAAAGCCCTGCATCGGGTTCCATGCTCCGTGTGGAGTCTGCTTGAGATCCTCTCCCTCTCCGCCCCTTCCCCTGCTCGCACTCTCTCTCTCAATAAATAAATAAATAAAATCTTTTTTAGGGGCGCCTGGGTGGCTCAGTGGGTTAAGTGTCCCAGGTTCCTGGGATTGAGCCCCACGTCAGACTCCCTGCTGACCTGCTTCTCCCTCTCCCTCCACCTGCGGCTCCCCCTGCTTATGCTCGCGCTCTCTCTCTGTCAAATAAATAAATAAAATCTTTAAAATTTAATAAATAAAATCTTTTTTAATAAAGCAGCAGGGTTTGAGAGGATTGACTCCCAATTTTGAAAGAAGTTCAATTGTGGGTAAAATGCTATCAAACAGCACTGCTTGCTACACAGAAATGGGAGAAATTGTGGAAGGGAGAGTCCATTGAGGTGGCAAACTTCATTGCTGTCTTCGTTGAAGAAATGGCCACAGCCACCCGAGGCTACAGCAGCCACCACCCTGATCAGTCAGCAGCCACCAATGTCCAGGCAAGACCTTCCCCCAGCAAAAAGATTACGACTTGCTGAGTTCCGGTGATGGTAAGCATTTTTTAGCAATAACGCTTTTTGAAACTAAGGTATGCATTGTTTTTTATATATATGCCATTTCATTTTGTACGTCTTTTACACATATGCTACATTTTAGAGAGAATGCTATTGCACACTTAACAGACTGCAGTATAGTGTAAACATAAGCTTTACACGCACTGGGAAACCAAAAATTAATTCGACTCACTTTATCGTGATATTCGCTTTCTTGCAGTGGTCTGGAACCGACCCTGCGATCTCCCTGAGGTATGCCTGTATTTGTAAAGGACATTTTAATGAAATGTGGAAGGACTTACGTTAAAATATCTTAGGAACACAAAATTATACATATATGATCTCAACTCAAAGATGTCTCTTAGAAAAGAGCTGAAAGGAATATATACATACGTATTTAAGATATATAAAGGGGCACCTGGGTGGCTCAGTCAGGAGGCTCTTGATTTCAGCTCAGGTCATGATCTCAGGGTCGTGAGATTGAGCCCCGAGTCGGGCTCCACACCAGGCATGGAACCTGCTTAAGATTCTCTCCCCCCTTCCCTCTCTGCCCCATCCCTGCCCCTGCACACGTGCTCTTTCTCTAAAGAAAAAATATATAAATACAAATAAAACAAATTATATAAACATATCTCAGACATGCAGGTGATCAGCAAATAGTTGTTGAAACTGGTGGATTGTGAGTGGGCTTTTTTCTTCTTCCCATTTTTCTGTAGTTTCCAAATTTCTCTAAATGAAAATTCTTTTCAGACAGGAAGAACTATTACGGCCTTACCGTTGTAAAATTATTTGCTCTCAGTCAATGTTTAAAAGAGAAATTTCTGAGACACTAAAAAACCAGAAGCAAGTCATTTTTTCAAAAAGAGGGAGAGGTTGCTAAGAAACTCTTTAAATTGGTCATGTTCTGAGGGCTAGGCCTCGGCACACACTGACAATGTTACGAAGGATGAGAACGTGGAATGGATCCTGTTATACGGAAAAGCAGAGTTCCTTGGGCAGAGGAGACCTGGGGTGGGGGTGGGGAGCCCTGGGCCGTGAGCCCCCTTGCCTTCCAATCCAGGTTCTGCCACTTGCTCCTCCTGGGGCTGTTTCCTGAGCCAGAAACCAGCCAGCGCGGTACAAGTTCTTGCTCAGCAGTCTGCTCTAACGTGCGGTTTTAGTGTCTGAAAATGGCTCGAACGAATTCGTGGATGATGCCTTCTGGAGGCAGAGGGAGCCCTGGTCTTGGCCAGGGAGGAGCCTGGTGGTCAGCGGCCGCAGGAGGCAGTGGCATCAGGAGAGCTTCTGCCCAGAGGCACCTGGCCAGGTGCAGATGCGCGGTCTGCCAGGGAGAGGGGGGCTGGGGCAGAGCAAGCAGATGGGAGGGGAGGAAGCCAGCCTCCCGCTTCCTCACCAGGCCCTCAATTACTCACGCTCCTGCTGTCCCAGGGCTCATTGTTTCTGAAGCACCAGCCCATCTATCTCCCCACTCAGCAGCCACAGCTTCGACAGCCTTTTCTGCACAGCAAAGGTCACACGCCACTTTTCTCCTTTACTCGGGCAGCGCACTCCAGCAACCTCAATGCCCAGGGAGGTGGACCGAAGCCAAGCTGTTTAAGCCTGGATTCCAACGGCACAGGCTTTCTCCCACCCTTGTAAGAGAATGTGCTGGGGGGCGGGCAGATGTCCACACCGCATCTTCCCCCTACAGAATCAGAACCTCTGAGGGTAAGAACTGGAAATGGCATTTTAAACAAGTCCCCCAGAAAAGCCTGATGTCCCAAGTTGGAGAACCAATGGCCTCAGGTCTGCTTGTAAGTGCGGATTCCCACATCCACCCAGCTGTCCCGAGAGGCTGGCGGTGAGGAAGAGACGGAAGGGGTTGCTAGTCCTCAAACTGGTATGACAGGAATGTGCCCCAGACCTGGGGCCAAGTGTGCCCTTCAGAGGGGGCAGGCTGGATAAGGGCCTGGGGCAGCAGATGCGTCCCCGGTGGGCCTCTCCTCCCACCCAGCTTCCTTAGTCTGTTTCGGCGCGCACACGTATCAGCCAAGCCCAGCCTCTCCCCTCAGGATCTGCAGTACGTCTATCCAGTACTCCCAGATTCACCCTCCGCCACGGCTCCCATGGCTCTCCCTCTCCCAACAGAGATCCCACCTGCCCCATTACTTAAATAATCTTTATTTCTCATGCACTAGGAAAGATGGGATTGTATGAAACACTGCATTTCACAGCAAAGGCCTCAGTGCAAAACACAACGCAGGGGACCAGGTAGATTCAGGTCTGGTCAGAACTCTGGGGACCATCGTGGGGACCCCGCCCCCAGGGCTGGTGACAGATTCAGGACCCTCCAGCTGCAGCGCCCCAGACACAACACAGGGCAGCTGCCCCCTCCTACAGAGGCACAGGAAGGCGACGCCGGCAGAGCGTGTGGACCGCAGAAAGGATGGAGGAGGCCGCTAGGGAGTGACATGGTGGAGGTGGTGGTCCAGCGCCTCCGAGGGCAAGTCTGGGCAGCCAGGGCTGAGCCTGAGCTCTCCGCCCGACGGTGCTCACTACGGAGCTGCTGGAGCTCCACGCACCCCCGGCAGACAGGCACAGGCCCCACCTCCCCGCTCCCCAGCCACGCACACAACACAACGTCCGCACAGGCGGGACCCCGAAGGCTAGAGGGGCCAGCCCTCCTCAACCATCCCCAGCCCCTGCGGGCACTTCGACGCCCACAGGACAGCCAGACTTCAGAGGTTGCTGGGACAGGGCCATGGGCAGGGCAGCCAGCAAACCTGGGCCATCCGGTACCATCGGAGCCAGGACAAGGGCGAAGCAGATTCTGGGCACCACTTTCCCGGAAGCGGTACAGGGACAGACACAGGTTGGAGACATGCAGGACAGAACACAGAAGAACAGACACATGCAGACACGACAGGGTGGGAGGGGTCGGAGGATAAAAGGTGGTCAAGGGGCCAAGAGGCGGGGCACGCGGTGGGCGGGCTCACTGAGGCCCCGGGCTTGTCGTGAGCCCGCTCTCCTCGGGGATGGTCTCCAGCATCTCACTCTGGACAGCCTGCGTGATGAGCGCCAGCTCCTGGCACAGAGTCTCATAGCGGTAGCCCACACGGATGTCCGGCACGTTCGTGCGGCGGATATCATTGCCCTCGGGGCCCTCCTTGGTGTAGTTGGGTCCCAGCCAGTGGCTCTTCACCTGCAGGGGGCAGGGCCATCAGACAGGGCCGCAGCTGGCTTTGAGGGGCCACGCCGCAGCCCTGAACCAGCAGCCCTGGGGCCATCCCAAGCGCAGAGGAGACGAGGGTGGCCCGCAGCCCCAGGCAGGCGGGAGCAGTACCTTGTGGGAGAAGCCGCTCATGAGCACGCTGTTGCGCGCCAGCTCGCACATGTCGCAGGAGCTGAGCTTCCACACCTGCGTGGCGATGCTGTACTCCTCCATCAGTGGCTCCTGCACAGGCCAGGGGCCCTCAGAGGGGTGCGCGCGGGCCTGCCACCCCGTCCCCGCCCGTCCTTGTGCCCCCTTCCCCCACCCCCGGAGTTGCACAGGGCGCGCTGCGCTCCACCAGCAGGGGGCAGCACCAGGCCTGAGGCCCAGGGGCCGGGCGCCCTCCGGGTTCTGACCTTGGTGAAGTGGAACTGCAGGGGATCATCAGTGGACAGCGAGACCATGAGCCCGCGGGACAGGTACTCGGGTAGCGGGTTCCGGTGGTAGCTGAGGAAGAGGCTGTTGTTGCTGAGCGGCGACATGGCGATGCCGATCTGGGCCAGGTAGTACAGGTACTGCAGGACCGGGGCCTGGGCGGCAACAGCAGGGGGTCCGTCAGGAGCACACCCGGCTCTGGAGGAGGGGGCAGGCCCCGGCAGGGGGGGGCGGGGAGCCCAGGCTCGGCCCCAGGTAACGAGGGTCATCTACAGCCAAGACCCAAGCGAGGGCCGCACAGTGGAGGCTGCGGCGTGCAGGGGTCCCAACTGGGGCTTTGCTGGGAGGAAGCTCGGTCACCGAAGAGGCTCGAAGGGTGGAAAGGAAGGTGAGCGATCGGGAGGGGAGGCTGGGGGTGCAGACCCTGACCTTGCGCAGAAGCAGCCCGTGCGAAATGTTCTCGGCCAGCATGAAGGCCGACACCAGGTGGTGGATGGGCCCGGCTTCCCCACAGTGTGGCCTCAGCACAAACGTGTGGAAGCCCCTCTGCCTGGGGGCGTAAAGACAGCGTCAGCTCCCCAGCGCGGGCCCCGAGGCCCCACCCGGTGACTGTGCGGTGACTGTGCGGACCGGGACAAGCGCCAGGGGCACATGCGTGGCTGTGAGGGGTGGGCCCAGACAGAACGCACTGGGTCCGGAGCGGGGGCCCGGGCGGTCGGGGCTCTGGCGGCCCCAGGGCAGGGCGGGCGGGCACGCACCGGCGCAGGTGGTTCAGCATGGCCATGTTGGCGAAGGTGTAGTACAGGTAGTAGGCGTAGGGCGGGTTGTCCTCCTCCACCCAAGCCTCGGGGAGGGGGCTCTCCAGGTTGAAGACGTGATTCTCGGGCTTAGACTCATCATCCACGCTGTCAAAGCCATCCACCTGGCACGGGACCCCGGGGTCAGGCCGGGAGCTGCAGCGGCCCCTGGGGCAGGCCACCCCCCCACCCCGCCCCTCCCCCGTGCGGCCCCCTCACGTGCTCCAAGAACAGGTGCAGCTCCGGGTGGCTGGCAGGGTGCACGGTGGCCTCAAACAGTGGCAGGAAGATGTTCTCCAGCATCTCCTGGAAGTTGGCCAGCTGGCCCTTGGTACGGTACACATCGCTGCGGGCAAGACGTCCGCACGCGGGACGTGCGGGTCAGTAAGCAGCGGAGCCTGGCCCGCACTCACAGAAGCGCTTCCGCACGACACTGGGTGGGCCAGGCTGGGCAGACCACGAGTGGAACCAGGGGCTTCCCCTTCCGCTTCTACTCAGAGGGCTTGGCTGGGGCGGGGGAGGACCCACCATCCCGGGCGGGCAAGAGGCAGGCGCTGTCCCCTTGAACCCTGCCCCCACGTTCCCTCCGGCTCCGAGGGACACTCACAAGAGGCGGGGCACTTGCACGAGCCAGCGCACGTTGGGAGAGTGTACTCGGTGCTTCACGGCCCAGCACGCCAGCTTGTCCCACTCGTCCCTCGAGCGCCCATAGATGGAGAGCCGCAGCTCCGCGTTCTGGTATTTGCTCTCCTCCAGGTCTGACATCACCTCCTGAAAGACACACAGCAGGGCAACCGTCACACTCACCCACCCATGACACCAGGCTCCCATGCGATTGGGGGAGGCGCCACTCAAGGCTCACGCTGCCCCTGCACCTGGGCCTGGGCGGTCCCTCCTCCTCACCTTGATAATGTGGGCAAAGTACTTTCCAGAAACCCTGTTGTCAGTCTTGATGAAGATCTCTCGGAGGACAGACTCCCCAATGGGGTTGTATTTGGCATTGAACTTGTCAAAGCGATGGAAGGTGTTCCTGTCCTGGGGAAGATGGCCAGGCCCAGGTCACCCCTGCCCCTGGGCCACGCGCTGACCCAGCCCCTCAGCCCCTGTGCCACCGGGACAGACCGCATGCATGTCCAGCGTGTCCACACTCAGGTCGTAAGCAGTGAGGTTCATGCTCTCGAAGACCTCCCGTAGCGTCTGCTCGCGGCCCTGCTCCACGTGCACGATCTCCTCCAGGTGTCGCTTCATCGCCCGTTTGATGAAGCGCAGCAAGTGCTTCTGGTTCATGCAGGACGAGGCATGGATGTGCGTGTCCACCTGGGGTGCAACGGGGGGCCGCTGGGTTCCCTGGAGGCCAGGAGGGTCTGGGGCCTGGGCAGTGGGATGGGACGGGACTGTCCGCGAGGGAGGCCGGGCAGGGGTGCAGGGCCGGACACGGGGGGAGGCCCCACCTTCCGGATGTTGTAGAAATCTCGGTGCGGCACCTTCTTCTGGGCGGCCAGCTCCTTCATCTCGTTGAGCAGCACGTGCATCTGGAACTTGGAGCTCAGGTACTGTAGCCGCCGGTAGCAGAAGGACTTTCTGGGCAGGGGGAGAACAAGGCAGGGGCTCTGGGCCACAAGCAGACGGGGCAGCTGCGAGGGGGGAGGGGACAGGACTGAGGCTGCGCAGGGCAGCAACAGATGGAGGAAAAGTCTAGGTCTCGGTGACTGTGAAGGGGTGAGAGGTGGCGGCAGGTGTCTGCGGCAGGGCTGGGGCTGGACAGTCCGGGCTAGAAGGGAGCCAAGTGTCTGGGACAGGCAGGGACTCACATGGGGCCGTTGATTATCAGGGCCATCAGCACATTGACATCCGCCACAAATTCCTGCAGGTCAGGGTACGGCAGCTCCACTTCTGGGCAACTGGCAGGTAAGGGGAGCTCGGGTGAGGGGAGCAAGCCATGCCCGTGGGCCCTCCCAAGTCAGGACAGCCCCCACAAAGCTCCCCTCCCGCCCCCCACTCCCCACACCCGCTTACTGCTCATCGGGTTCCCTGCGGGTGTAGACATGCACCACGCCCTGCACCATGCGCAGACCCAAGCCCAGGTCCCCAGGCATGGTGCTTGGCTCACAGTACTCATAGGGGTGTTGCTCCAGCGCAGGGGGGTGCACCGGGGCATCTGCGGGGTGGGGAGGGTGGAGTCAGGGCCAGGGCTCTTCCGGGCCGCCTGCTGCCCAGCCCAGAGGCCCCGCAGAGTGGGAGAGTTCCTGCCCCTGCCTCCACCCACCATGGGCTAAGAGGCTGGGATGAGCCTGGGGAGGGGGGAGAAGCAGGCAGGGTGGAGGTTCCCGGGCACCAAAGCTCAGGGGAGTCGGGGACACCAGGGTGCTTGAAGTAGAGCAGGGATGGGGGGTCCCACCAGCGGACACAGGGGTGTCGGGGCCCTGCTCGTAGGTCCGTGTCTCCAGAGGCTTCTCAGCCAGCTGCTGCAGGTACCGGCGGGTGGTGGGACAGAAGCTCTGCAGCGACAGGGCCATGTACTTCTCCCGGATGAAGAGTGCCCGCACCACACTCTTGGCTGCATCCAGCAGGTCTGTGAATGGCACCTGGCGACAAGGACATGAGGTCACTCTCCTTCGTCTCAGACCCAGGTGAGGCTTGCCCTCGCGTCTTCCCCGAGGTCTGGGCCCTGGAAACAGCACGTCTACTAGCTCCCAGCCACAGACCCTTTGCCGCTCCGGCTTTTGGAAAGAGAAATGCTCTCTCTAAGACGCACTCAGCCTCCAGGCTGGGGAACAACACTGGGATACTGTGCAGTCGAGAGGGGTAGAGAGCCAAGGCCCTGCCCCTGCACTGACCCCACACTTCTCCTCGCCGGAGATGGTGACCCGCTGAAATTCCCGCTCTAGCACCACGTCCCGCTCCCGCAGGCCCCGGTCGCCTTGCCCTTCGCCCTGCTCCTTGTAGAGCCTACGAGGGGAGAGCACAAGGGAGGGGGCTGGAGCCAGTAGCAGGACAGGCCCCAGCCCCATGCCCCCACATCTCTCCGTGCCCCTTTGCCCTCCTCACTGGAGGTCCAAGGCACTGTCTGTCTTCAGGAAATCTTGCTTGGCCCGAAGCAGGATGTCCGGCTCCAGCCTAGAAGGGAGAGGAACAAGAGGTCAGGCTGCTGACAAGGGATGGCCCTGGTTCTCAGGTCCCTGCCCCGTGCTGGCTGCTGTGCACGTGTTGTTCCTCGTGGCCTCATGGGGCCATGGAAGCCTGCACTGTGGCTGCTGTCCGGCCCCAAGTTACCAATGAGAAGGCACACTCAGAAGCTGAGCGACACAGCTAGGCCCCACGGGTGGGTACGAGACAGAACCAGAACCCAGCAGCCTGACTCTAAAGCCTGGGCTTCATACGACACTCTAGGCTCCCTCCCTAGTGGGTCGCAGAGGGAGGACAGGATGGGAGAGGGACCAAGATGGGGCTCTGAAAGTGTCCCAGCAGAGACAGAGGGATACCGGGCAGCCCACCCCGTGCCCCCGACCCCACAGCTGTCCGGCTGTGCCCCACCCCCGTCCCATGGCTGCCTGCTGGACTCTGGGGCTGGGGCCTTACTTGACATCCTGGCTGATCTGCCTTTCCAGGCGCTGCCGCCGCTCCTCCAGCTGCTCAATGGGGCTCTCCTCGGGGAACTCGTACGGGGCACTGCGGAGCTCGCTCTCAGCCAGGGAGCGGCTGAACAGCTCCTGGTGGGAGGGAAGGAAGGGTCAGTGTGCCAGGCCCTCCCTTACAGGGTGTCGGGATGGGGGGAGGGCAGCAGGAGCTGGAGGTACCTGGGAAAGGCTAGGGATCAGGGCACAGCCAAGCGTGGAGTAAGGGGTGGCTGAGATGGAGGGGTGTGGGGAACAGAGACAGGGCATGGGGACGGCGGTGCAGGGGCGTGGGGTGAGGTGCCGGGCGGTACCTCGGCGATCTCCTTGCATTTGCCGTCCATGGACGTGCGCAGGTCGAGCGGGAAGTGCTTGAGGCAGGGGGCAGGGCCTGGCAGGGATCGGGCAGCCTGCAGCGGAGGGGCCCCCAGCCCACCCCGAGCCTCTGTGGAAACAGCGATGCCAGGGTCAAAGGGTGGAGGGCAGGGCCTGCGTGCACTAGAAGCCCTGGGCCCCTGCACGCCGCAGGCCTGTCCCAGAGAGAGGCCAGGGTCTGGAAAGTGGGCAGTCCCTCCTCAAAGGCTGAGGACTGGGCCTGCATGGGGCTCCCAACGGATGTCGCCCTCACAGTCTAACACCGGGCCCCTCACCCATTCCAGGCACAGGAGTCGGGGGTCTGAGGCTGCCTCTAGAGCAAGCGGATTCGCTCACTCCAGGAGTAAGAACCTGAATCCTGGACTAGGACCCGCTGCCTCAGTGAGCAGGAGACCTCCGGGCAGGCACACATGTACGCACAGACACACACAGATACACACACACAAACCCTGGGTGCTCATTAAGGACCTGGTGGCCGAGCCAGCAATCCCCAGCCCACAGCTTCCAGGGTAGGCAGGCCCGGATCAGTCCTGCTTCTGGACCCAGCAACCCTCCTTTCGGAAACCCAGGGCCTTTGCTGATATCCCAGACCTACAGAGTGCAGGCAAGTCACAGCTGCCACTTAGCTCTGACCTGGGGACCAGACCCCCGGGGAAGAGGAGGAGAGGAAGTGGAGGGCCTGGTTGATAGCAGGAACCCTACCTCCTCCCCAGCGGCGTGCCCTCTCCCCCAGGACCCCAGGGCTGCCAAGATGGGGCCTGGCTCCAGCCTGCCCCTCCCACTGCTGGCTGCCCCTCCAAAGGGAGCTGCCACAAGCAGCCTGCGCCACTCAGAGGCCCCAGGATCTGGGCCGGAGGCCCCAGGGAGGGCCTGGGGAAGGGAGTATCAGAAGCCAGGGCCTCTCCACATGCAGGCCAGAACTCCTCAGGGGCACCACCAGGAGGCTAGCACTGAAGGCCTTGAAGCTGCTAGTCTAGGGGGCTGCCTGAGCCCCCAGCCAGCTCAGACCCTCCCTGGGCTACCAGCGCCACCCTCCCCACCAGGAAGCTCTCCACCAAACGGGGGCTCTCCCAGCCGGCTCTGAAGGGTACTCCCTTCTAGCACCCTCCTTTCCCCTTTGCACTGGGTCTTAGGGATGGACTGGAGGCTCTGCCCAGGTAGCGTGCCTTAAAGTCTGTGGGCTCACTTCCCAATCCCCCAGAGTTGGGTCCCAAGGTTGGACAAAGGGAAGAGGAGGTGCCTGCCCCAGATCCAGGACCCAGCCCCCCCTCCCTGGTGCTGGCCTGATCCTACCGACAGAGTTCGGGCAGCTCCAGCCAGTACCCCCGTGCCCCTTGCCCGCTGGTTTGCTGAGTGGAGCTGTAGCCAGTCCCTCAGGACAGCTCAGGGGCCGGCACGGGCCGTACCAAGTGCAGCTGCGTGCAGGGGAGACCCTAGGATGACAGCGAGCAGGGGGCTAGGGAGGCCCAGGGGAGCCAGAAATCAAGGGAAGGAGCATCAGAGTTGGGAAATAAGAGGAACCTCAGAAGGGAACAGCTTTAACCTCTACCGTACCAGGGTCCAGCCTAAAGTGGAGCCCCCGAGGGGGCGGAGCAGGGTAGGCTGACAAGGGCAGGGCAGTCTGGCTGGCAGGGGCTGAGCCTCCTTAAAACGCACTACCCTAGGAATAGTGAGTGAGCAGGGCCAGGGTAGACCAAGGGTGGGGGGGAGAGGAGGGGAGGAGCAGCCCTCATCTCCGTACACAACAGCCCCAGGCCAGCTTCCCCTGCCCAGTGGCTTGTTTTGCTCACCACTGTCCCCTGGGTCCCTGACTGTGGGATCCCTTGGGACAAAGCCTCTTCCAGCGAGAGAAGTTGGCTGGCAGTGAGGGAAGTGACTCAGTCCAGGTAGGGACCAGGTACTGAGCTTCTACGCTGCCCAAGGGGCCTGATTCATGGCCCCCCAGACCTCCAGCCTCCTCTCGAAGCCTCTCGTCGGGAACAAACTGTCCAGGAGGGAGAAGTGTGGGAGATAAGGGACTAGAATTTGGAGGACTTGAGTCTGACTCTATTCCCACTTACTAGCATGTCTCTGCCTCCCGGAGGCTTCAAGTCCTGTCCATAATGGGGTGATAAGCCGGTCCTGCCCTATCTAGCCACCAACTTCCTTAAGGCTAGAAGAGATACGGCTCTGCAAGTGTTGCATAAAACATCATTATTTGCGATTATCAACTCCTGGGACCTTCCGAACACTTATGACATATAGTCCTACCTACTCGGGAGGCCCAGTGCAGGCCAGCACAACCACGCAGTAAAGGGCAGCAAAGAGAACAGAACTTGACACAGACAGAGATGGGGGTGACACTATCTCACACTTGGAAGAGGGCAGATCAGGAAGAGGAGAGGAGGATGGGCACCTGCTCCACACCCAGGGTGTAAGACAGAGCCCAAGGTCCTTGCCCGTCCAAGAACCCTGATCCTATACAACTCCTCCCTTCTAGACCCCGGCAGGGGAGGCTGCCCACAGACCTCCAGGGCTGGTCTCTATCAGGTCAGCAGGAGCTGAATTGAAGGTCCTAATCTCAACCCCCCATCTTAGCAGGGTGGCCCAGGATCTCCACAGAAACACTGGGGTGACCAGGACAGGTTCCAGCAGCCAGAGCCATGCCTCCAGGCTGCAGACCCCTGCACGGGGCTGCAGGGGTTCATGACAGGTGACAGGCAGTAGCCTCCACACTCCCTGAGGCCAGGCCTAGAAGATCCAGCTTCCTGCCTGTTAGTCCCTTCCCCAGAGTCTGTGCACTGACACACACACACACACACACACACACACACACACACACGCAATCCACCAAAAGCCAGAGGGGACTGCTCCGGCCAACCAAGATCTTCCCACCTCATCTACCCTTTGCCCAGGGGTCCCCTCACCCACTGCCAGGACTGCCTCAGGCAGGAGGCAGAGACATGCCCAAAGCTTTGACCGCTAAGTCTCAGATGCTCCCACCGAGTGACCACCCAAAGATGTACAGAGCTAGCCCCAGGGGACACACTCTCTGGAGGGCCCAGCCCTGAGCACAGAACACACAGACCCTCGGGACAGCACTGACCCCCAGGCAGTGTTTTCAATGGCCTAAGAAAATACAGGAGGTGGGTGGTCAGGCTCTAGGTACAGACAGCCGCTGAGGGGAGGGGGAGAAGACACTGGCTTGCCCTGGTCCCCAAAATGGGGGGTGGGGGGTCCTTCCGTAGCCACGAGGCCGAGGCACGGCAGACGGCAGGTAGCCTAGCCCTCAGGGAGAGGGACACAGCCACCCCATGCCGCCGGCTCCCAGCGATGCAGACATGCCTACGAGTGGGAGTCAGACCAAAGCGTGCAAGAGCACCCAAGCAGGCAGCGCCCCCAGCCCGAGCCCCCAAAACAGGCCGGGCCCAAGGACACCCCATACTTCCGAGGAAGCCCACAAGAAAAACCAGGGACGTGCAAACAGCAAATGATGGCTACGGTTGAGTCCCCAACCCCTGGGATGCCCGGTAGCAGCGAGGGTGCCCTAACGTCAGACACCTCCCCCAGGAAAGGGATTCGAGATCTGGGGTCCTAGAAAGAAGAACTAACCACAGGAGGACGCCTGAGCCTGCCTGGTAAAGACAAGCCGCCAGCAGCGTGGCCAGCCCACAAACCAGCCAGTCCCACACATCTCCCTCTCCATTCACACACACTCCACATGCACACGGTCTTAGCACCTCCACACGCTGACACGTGTGCAAACACACCTCTTGCTGCACCCACACCTGCGCCCACTCCTTGTTACGGAGGGCAGCACCCCCCACACGGACCCGGTCACCTTCCACCCCACCTCCCTCTCCACACCACCTCCTAAGCCAGCTGTCCCTGGGCCCGAGGACAAGGAGGGGCATCACCCCAGAGGGGTGCAGGCGCAGGGGCACCCCCCACACACAGGACCAGTGGCCTGGGCCAGCGCTGGTGGGGCAGAACCAGCGTCTGAGGCTGGGGAGCACACACTCACCTGGTACTGCAGAGGACGCCTGCAAGCTGACCCGCTTCTTAAAGGGATATTTGGCCTTGGGATTGCCGGGGCCGGATGGGTTGGATGCCATGGCTCGAGCGGCGGACACGGCGGGGGGAGTCTGAGCCGCACCAGCTGGGCCTGGCTCTGCCACATCCAACCCCTTCCTCCGCCCCGCCCCCAGCGGGAGTGACTGATGCAGGAAGCAGAAGCCCCGCAGGCGGAAGAGGCCCTGGCCACGATTTCTGATGTTGTCTAGGCAACCTCGGGGAGGGGGGCCTCCATCCCCGCCTCTCATCCCCTCCCTTCCCTCCTCAGACCCTGGAGTGACGCGACTGCTGCTAGCTGGGCCTGGGGGGGCGGGGGTGGGGGGAAGGTGAGCAAACAAGATGGGGAGGGGCCAGCCCCTAGCACTCCACTGACCCCTTCAGGAGCCCTTGCCCCTGGCCAGGGCTCTGGGGCACAGGAGTCAAAGTCCAGGCTGGCTGGTCCAGACGGCATGAGAGAAAAAAATAATAATAAACGGGAATCCAGCGCGAGCTCCCCCAAGCTCAGAACACATTGTCTCAGAGCAGGCGTACTCCGTGAAAACCCAGCCCCTCTGGGGCAGAGTCCCCTTTTCTCTTCTTATCAGATTCCCAGCCCCAGGGGTAGTCCAGCTCTGGGAAGATGGGGGTAGAACTGAGAATTCCGGCCCAGTAGGGAGGAGCCTGTCTTGGGAAAATTCCACTGGCCGGCAGAAGCCACCTTCTAGGAAGGCAGGAAGCCAGGAGGCAGGGGCTTCTCTGGCGGGGGGTGGCTAGGAAAGAGACCCCAGCAACTTCTGACTTTTCTGTCTTTTCGCACTCAGGCTCTGCTCTCCTAGGCCGGCCTCAGGAGGAGACGGCCACCTTCCCTAGGTCTGCAGGCTGTGCTGAGACCCCCACCCCCTTGTCACCCTGGCCATGCACTTTTCTGTCCCAGAGACCCTCCCCCCAACAGACGCGCACATACACTCACCTGAGGTCATGCTGCCCGAGCCCGCAGGGGTACCAGGGAGGCTGCCCGCCAAGGTCTGCCCGGCCGGGAAGCCGGGGTCGCAAGGGAGGGGAGGAGGGCTGAGACCCAGGCCCTGGCCAAGTCGCTCCGAGGACCCCTGCCCTGGCACTGAGACGGAAGTAGTAAGGCAGTCTTTCAAAATTGCCCGGAGGCGGGAGGTGGACCCCAGCAGACCTCGGCCGCTGCACTGGCCTCGAAGACCCCAGAGTCCCGACCCCCAGCTCTCTGCCCAAGAGGCGAGCAGGCCACGTGCTTCCCAGAGAGCAGGACCCGCAACTCGTCTGAGCTTCTCTCCACACGCTCTGGGTGTTCGGGATCGGACTACCGTAGCTGGACTGTGGGGGAGTCACGCAACAGGTACGACCCCACCAAAGCCTCGCCAGCGCCACCGAGCTCCTCTGACGCCCAAGGCCCCGGCAGATCCGAGGCCCCGCCCCCTCCGGGCAGGCCCCGCCCCCGCCGTGTTCCGCTTCCCCGCGCCACGTGGGCAGCCGCCACTCCGCAGTTGGCCCGGCCGGGTCTTGGGCAAGTCCTGTGCGTCAGCTTCCTCATCCGTGAAATGGGGTGGTGTGATCGCACTCAAGGGAGTTACTGTGAGCATTAAATGTTAAGCACCTTTCCAGGATGCCTGGCACAAAGTCGGTGGCCAATAAAAGATTAACTAGTAGTGTCTCAAGATTAATTCACTTTGAGAAGTCCTACCCGGCATTCTCACTTCAGGTCATCCGTTTTCTTCTGGCAGGCGTAGATAAACAGGGTGTGCCCTGCAATTCTGGCTCCTCTTCCCGCGTTTACTTCTATATTTATTGGCTAAAAGCTTAGGCTCTGTAGCCAGAATGTGTGGGTTCAATTCCATACTCCCCCACGTACTTTGTGATTGACGTTGGGAAAGTCACTGCACTCTGTGCTCTATTTCGTCTGGCAAATGACTATAAGAGACCCTGCTTTTTTGGTGGTGGTTAAGATAAATGAGTTAATGTAAGTCAAGTGCTTAGAACAGTGTCTGGCCTGTAGTTACTACTCAATTAATGTCTGTGTCATCCTTGCTATGTCCTTGGCCTTGGTTCCCTGTTGACAACCTCACACTGTAATGATTCTCCTCGCAGCCTGTAAAGAAGTGGAGTTGGGCTTTTTGGGGGGACTGCAGACACCCCACTCAGCCAGCACCCTCACTGCCAAGTGACAGAGAATCTACCAAAAGGGAACCTGGGGGGGGGGGTGCCTAAGACTTCACTGCACATACTTAAGTGTATTAGCAGCAATTAATCTTTTTCCTATTTCTCCACCTTGTGGGAGCCCTTTGTCCCCCACACCCAGTTGTACTAATGCTGTCTAGCTCCTCCCAGTTCTCACCACCCCCACAGCCAGATTCCTTCCCAAACTCTGCCTCCACGCCCTCTCCCCAAGCTGGATTCTGGACCCTGAACCCTATTATCCCTGTGTATCTCGTGTCACCTCTATTGATCTCTGCCTACTGCTCCTCACCGTGGGCAATGGCCTCCATAGACATGGGGGTGGGGCAGTTCACTTCACAAAGGAGCAATAAAACCAATAAAACAAGGGGAATTCCAAGTTTATCCATCAAATTAACAGAGATTCAGGGGAAAAAAAATCCTAATGCAGGCAAGGGGGTAGTGAGATGGGACACACAAATACCACTAGTGGACACCAGCAGCGACATAAACTGTCTGAAGGCCGTTGGTAATACATAATCAAGAGTCTTTAAAAAGGTCATATTACTTGACCCTGGAATTCCACTTTCAGGAAATTGTTCTGCTAAAAGGAGCTGCCAGAAAAATATCCACGACTTTGTTCATCACTGCAATGTTTATCACATAGAAAGGCTGGAAACAGTAAGGTCCAACAATAGGGGGATGTTTAAATTTTGTCAGATGCATGCAATGAAATACAACCATTAAAAATTGTTCTTGGAGAACTTCTTAATGAGGTGGCAATGTTTACAATGTAAGGTTTGGTTTAAAAAAAATGAATGTAAAAATCTGTACATACAGTATGGCCCTAAATATGTGACATATATGCATAGAAAACAAACACACCAAAACATTTACAAAATGGTTATCCATGGGTAGTAGAACTGGGGATTTTATTTCCTTCTTTATACTCATCTGCATTTAAAAAAATTGTCTACAATGCATATCCATTACTTTTATAATCAAGGGAACAGAAAAAAACAAATCTGTAATAGGCTCTACACCCCACCTCCAAAAGACCCTCCTGAGTTTAACTCCAGACTAAATTGGTCTTGGGATCTTAGGACTTTTGAAACTACTGGGCTCTCAGCAATTAGTAACAAAATAAATCTCGAAATTAAAAAATCAAGCAGCAGGTAACCATGTAGAATGTCACCTACAATGTGACAAAATGCAAATTTTGACATAGTATTAAGGGGTGGTATCTTGCATTGGGCTAGGTCTGATTAGGATTCCCCCTTGATTCAGACCTACCTACCCATTACCTACCTAACCAGCCCAGAGCTGGCAATCCCTGCCCTCCACCTCACCCAGGCAAACCGGTTCACTGGTCCCTAAATGCTCCTCCCTAGTGCCATCTGCAACACACCCTTCCCCTGGTAACCTTCCCCTATTTCCAGGCCATTTGATACGCCATCCCTGCTAGGAAGTGTGTAGTGATTACAGCTAAGCATCGATCTCCCCACCTACACAACACCAGCAAAAATCTCAGTGGGGTTCACGGTCTACGGTCTACGTAGAACAGTTTGGGAAATGAAGGAGTGAGTCATCCCCCTTGGCCTCCAGCTTCTTACTGTTGTCTTTGAGCCTCTGGGATCTTCTCTAGCTCTAAACACAGCTTCCTCCCCTCCTACCCTATTCACCAGATGGTTCCTTAAAGAGCCCTCCCTGAACTCTAGGCCCCCACTCAAGTGTGCTCCTTAATTCTCTGAAGAACGCTTCTCTCAGCCTCTGGCCTGCAGCCCACTGTGACGTCAGCCTCCCCCCTAGGCCAGACCACTCTGCCGACATTGGATTTGGGAGGGAACGCCTGCAGCCTCACACAGATCCTTGGCCAGAAGTTTTCCCAAAGCACCCCCTATGCCTAGATCCTTCTCGAACCAAGCTGCTCAGCTCTTGTTTCTCAGCTCGTCCAGCCAGCCCTGTCACCCCTGACCCGTCCCCCAACACTGTTTATAGCACCATGCAGCTGTACCCAGCTGTACTTAAGCTTTCCAACGGTCTTAGCCACGCCCTGCCCTGTCACTCAAAGCCCTCCCTGGCTAGCCCCAATGCCGCCCCTTTGCCGTCCTTAACTGGCCGCACATACCCCATTTCCCAGTCTTCCCTGAGCAGTTTGCACCTCAGGCCTCCACGTCTTCTCTCACGCTTTCCTCTCCCCAAAATGCCTTACCCCCGTGTCTATTGTTGTTCTGCTTCTCTGATCAAAGTCTGTTCATTTTAGTCGCTCCCTCCTTTCTTCTACAGAATTTTTCAGTCTGACAGTTAAATGTGTTTATAAATGTCTTTCCTACCAGGCGTGGAGGCTAGGTTTTAAACAGCTCTGAATTCTCCAGCACAGTGTTCCTTTAATTAAACTGTTTCTCTGTGAATTTACCCCTCCTCTTCCTTTGGACTGGAAGGTCCTGAAGGCAGTTCCTCATTCATATTCCCCCAACTCCAGCCGGGACAAGGCTTTACCCACAGTCCCCACCACTGAGGGTAAGACAGATCCTGAGATCTCCCCTTAGCTCAGGAAACAGGACCAAACTTGTTGGGAAATGGTGAGTCTTTTTTCACTCAAAATGCTCTGGTTGTCAGGCTGTGATAGGACTCCTGAGCTCTGATTCTGATACGAACTTGTTTATTATCATCCTTCTCTGCTTCTAAATGGGAATAGCACCTACGTGCTTTACCTAGTCCACCACGACGCTGAACTCAAATGTGGTAATCACATTTGAACAGCCACAGGAAAGGCACGGGAGCTGATGGGAGGCAGGAGGCCACTGGCGCCAGGGTGGGTCGGCACAATTCGAGGCCAGGCGAGGGTCAGGAGCTCCCTTACTCAGCCCGGTAGTGGGAATGGGAACCTGGCAAACTAGGAAACAAGCAGAAGCAGCACAGAAGTTTGCAGAGGTGGTAGCTGAAAAAGGCACAGCTCGAACATTTTCCCCATGCGTGAAACAAGTTCGTGGTTCCTTTCGCAATGCAAGTGCTACCGTTCGAAGCTCGAGCATTTGCCTTTTTTGTCCAAGTGTTCTTTCACTGGCTGCTGATGTGGGGGTAGTAGAGAGATCACCTGATTTATCTGTTTATTACGCTTACATGACCTTGAACAAGTTACTTAACCCTCAAGCCTCAGTTATCTGGTCTGCAAACCGGGGACAGAGCACTTACCTTGAAGTTAGTGTGAGAATGAACCGATAGGAGCCACATAACTTGTCTAGCACAGTTCCTGGCAGTCCCCTGCTCTGAACAGAAAAGGTTTCAGCACAGCTCTGGCCTGGGTGTAGGTTACCAATATTGTGGGTAGGCTAGGTATAATTACTGACACTTTATAGCCAAGATTCCAAGACAGTCACAATTTCAAAGATACTCTCCTGTCTTAAGTCAAGAAGCATTTGCCAAGTTTTGATTGGGAAACCATGATCACTATGGAAGGCACCTTGGCGGCCACCTATTTCTCCATCGGCCCTGAGAGTCTGTGCTCCAGGCCCAGAGCTTCTCAGCCAGATACTCAGATGGCAGCTGAGAGGTGGTGGAAGGAGGAAGATGCTCAGCGGTGGCTCAGGGCACCTAGTAGGCAGGAGACCCAGGTGCTACCTCCCACTTTCTCCGGCCCAGTGGACAGGCCACTGCCGCACATTTCCACACTGAAAGGAAAGAGCACGTTAAACCCTTCGAACGCAAGTTAAATCCTCAAGTCCTTGCCTGCACATTAGAATCACCTGGGGAAATACAGAAATCTTCATACCTGGACTGCATTCCACACCAATTAAATCAGGTTTTTTCAAACTTGCCACATGATGATAATCACCTATATAGCTTAAAACAGTTTCTCAGGCTCAGGAATTAGCACCATTACCAGAACATAATGATTCTAAAACACACCCTTTTAAAAACATACAGGGTACGTTAAGATGTCTGCGTGATCTTCCAATGGGTGATATCTAAGATTTGATGACGCTCAGAAACCCGCATCTCCGGTGATCCTCATACTTAGGCAGGTTTGAGGAAAAAACAGTTCCCTAATACTTTCTAGGGCAGCACTTCCCGAATTCTGACAGCGTTAGAGTCCCCTGCAATTCTGTTACAACGCACGTTCTCAATCAGAAGGTCTAGGTTAAGGCCTGAGACCCTACATTTCTAAGACGCTCCCAGGTGAACTGTGCTAGGCCTTGCGCCACCTTTTGAGTGGCAAAATTTTGAAGTATCTCCTTCTGAGAAGGCTCCATCAGCAACTCATTTAACTAAACTGAAATAACAGGCATAAAGAACTTTGACCAATGGATAGAATCTTCGCTAGGTCTGAGAGGCAACTGCCGGACTACACGCTAGCATTTCTCCCCAGGAAAGGGCTGCAAGGACGCAGGCAAGAGGGAGGGCCGTCCCAACTTATGCAAAGCCAGAGGCTAGAGTCCAATTTCCCAAGGAAGCAGGCTGCTGTATGAGGCAGCACAGACTCCCCTCCCCCCCCACTCTAAATACCAGCAGAAGTTCGCTCACCAAGTGAAGCTGGGCCTCCGGGGCTTTAGTGGGTTGAGGGGAAGCAGCTCCCTTCTGTCTACACATACCCTTTTTCCTTCCTTCCTTCAGTCACTAAACCTTTACTGAGGGTCCACTGATAAACCACAAGGTCTGAAGGATTCAAAGGTGAATCACATTTGGTCTGACCTCCAGGGGAACGAATTCAGCCTGGGGGAAACCCATGTGTAAGGCAAAGTACAGTATGAAGTGATAAGTGCTATTAGCAGAAGCGCGTAAGAAGAGCTGAGCCAACATAAAGGAACAACGCTAATAGCTTCCTGGTGCAGCAGCCACTGGAGGAGCTGGAGGAAACATTTCTAATCTTTCCAGGAAGGGCACCACCCTAAACAAAAACTCCTTGCCAGGACCAGCCCGGTATGATGGAGAGGGTGCTTTGATGCCCTGAATCCCTTAAAACCAAGACTCTACAATCTAGAGCCTCAGCATGGGCAGAGCTTCCTGCATTTATACCTCTAATCTCTAGCACTAAGATGCAAGTGAATCCAAGGAAGGAAGAGACTTTTAGGGGATCAGCCCCTCCAAACAATGGGGCAGCCATGAGCTCATTCCAGAGAGCTTCAGTACCCGCATCCTATCCTCCTGGGTCGGAATCCCGTAGATCATTTTCCTAATTACAGAAACACGAGTCTTTGCCCTTTGTCATACTGAGCTCTTAATTGGCTTTGACCCATCCCATTGCTAGATATAAAGGCTACAATCCCTAGACTAAGTACATCTCCAGCTGGGTGGGGAGTCTCAGCCAAGACCGGCAAGGGTACAAGAACCTAGAGCCTGCTCCCTCACCCAGCCCCCTACAGACCAGCTTTTTAGGAGAACTACAACCAAACGGATACTCAATCCCAACTTACTTTTTCCTTATCTTCCATCTCACATAGGAAACTCTAGAGAAGAAGCTTAAGGGCCGGAAGTAGCAGACGAGGAGGAGACGGCAGAAAGATGGGGAGTGGAGTCAGTGCTGAGGACAAAGAACTGGCCAAGAGGTCCAAGGAGCTAGAAAAGAAGCTGCAGGAGGATGCTGACAAGGAAGCCAAGACTGTCAAGCTGCTATTGCTGGGTGAGCGAGATGGGAAGATGAGCCAGAGAAGGAGAAGGTACTGCTCCTTCCTGCTTATCCTGGATGGTAGGTGGGTTCTAGCTCACCCCATGGGGAGGAGGGACAGCAGGTCATTCTTCTTCTCCCCAGCCACTCTCAGGCTAGGGGATCGGGGCTCTAGGGCTGATTGAGCACAGCTACCCCACGGAGATCAGAGGACCAAAGCTACCCTGGAATTGTTCTGCTCTTCCTGAACCAGGATTAGTGCAAGGGCCAGGACAGACCCATCTATCTCCAAATCTAACCAAACGTAATACCTCACAGCTTGGCAAACACCGTGCACCCTGGGCTTGCAGACAGTTACCCAATCTGCAGTCAGAGAGCTCTGAGTCGAGGACTCAGGAGAGGACAGTGGACTCAGAAGTCCTACCATATCATCAGTGCCATGTAGTCCCAGGGATAGGCCCACTGGCGCTTGCCAAGTAAACTGGTTCCTTCTCCTTGCTTCCAGCATAGAATTTGTGTAAGTCTTAGAACTAGGGAGCCCTGAGGGAGGAGGAACAGAGTCTTTATCTATGGCAGTCCTTTCCTGGCTTTCTGTTCAGTAGCTGCCTTGAGAGCCCCTGCCAGATGGGAGGTTTATCAGTGTGATGAACTCCTAAGCAGATCACAGGGCTGTGCTGAAAAAAGAAAAGCACTCCTGTTGATCAGAGAAATTGGTCAGAGCCGTCAATAGAACCAAGACAATGAAGAGTTTGGGACACCTGGCTTAGGGGAACCACCTCCAATGGCAGTACAGAGGTAAGCTAGCTGGGAGTAGGCGGCATCTGTGCAACAGCAGGTTAGCCGGCTGGGTTATGATCTGAAGCCCACGAGGAGCCTGGGAACTGGAGAACCCAGGCCCTGGCACCTCCTCTTCCCCAGCTGATCTGTGAGCATACCGCTGTAAGCTGGAGCCAGATTCCATGGAGCCCAAGAAGCTACCGAAGGGGAAAGAGATGGCAAGGCCACTGAGAGATCTTTTAAGCCTAAGCGGCTTTCTTCCACATTCAGAATAAGCAGCTTAGAGGGAACAGGCGCAGGCTACGTGGGAGGGGGTTAACATTATCAGGGCAGTGCAGACTGGGGGAGAGGGTTGAAGGGTATATGGTGGGGGAATGGAGTGCAAATGAGAGGACAGTGGGACATTTTAGCCAATAGAGGAAAAAGCAAGATGAAGAAAAAACGGTATTTCAGTGAAGTGACCCAGCTCTCTGCAATTCTGCCCCAAGATCACTCTCCTGAGTAAAAATAGGCAGAGGAGAAATGTGTTAAAGGAATTCCCCTGCGTCTATCAGTGGTTCTCAATGAGATTTTGCCACCACTCCCTCCACCTCCCCCAGACACCGGGAAATGTCTAGAGACATTTTTAGTTGTCACAGTGGAAGAAAAGAGTGCTACTGGCCTCTCGCGGGTAGAGGCCGGGAATGCTGCTAACCACCGCACAATGCATAGGACAGCCCCCCACAAAAAAGAATCGTCCAGCCCAAAACATCAGCAGTGCAGAGGCTGAGAAATACTGCTCTAAATCCAGACTGAATGGCCCGAGCTCAAGGCTGGCAAAAATTGAGGGCAGCAATCACCCGTGTGTGTTCTCCCCTAACAAGGCTCCCCAAGCAAGTCCTAGCTTGGACTTCTCACAGGCCAGCTACTGGAGGGTTGGGGAGAACCGGTGGAAACCTGAAGCATAAGCATTTCTCCCTGCAGGTGCTGGGGAGTCAGGAAAGAGCACTATCGTCAAACAGATGAAGTGAGTAGGAACAGAGCCCCAGAGGACTGAGGTAGGGTGAAGAAGGCAGCAGAGCCCACAGAGGCATGAAGGATGAAGGGCTCCTCAGCCTAAGGAACCCAGATGTAAAGGACATAAAGAACCTGATTCCCAATGCCCCTCATCTGCATGCCCTTCTCCCCCTCACTCTCCACTTTGGGACAGCAATAGGCATAGAGATCGGGTTCTGTGACCCTTTACGTCCTTCCAGATTCCCAATCCCTTAGGTCTGGTTACTGAGGTCCAACTGAGAGCTGGGTGTCTACTCCTCGCAGGATCATCCATCAGGATGGCTATACGCCGGAGGAATGCCTGGAGTATAAGTCCATCATCTATGGGAACGTGCTGCAGTCCATCCTGGCTATCATCCGGGCCATGTCCACACTGGGTATTGACTATGCCGAACCAAGCTGTGCGGTACGTGGTTAAGGGTGGGAGGAAAGGCTGCTAACAGCAGCCAACAAGCTATGAGGAAACACGAGTCAAAAAAGAGTTTCGTGTAACTAAATCCCACCTACTGAGCTTCCAGTCTTTTTACTTCAGTTCTGGAGAAGTATGCAATCCCTACCTTTAAAATTACAGAAATTTGCTCTCAGCTTCCTCTGCCTTTTTGTCTTATTTTACCATTTAAATTGTTCTCTTGGGCGCCTTGCCCTGACCATGGAACTTTTGTAAGCTAAATCCCCAGTTCCAGGATTGGCCTTTTCCACAATTTGAATCACTGAAAGAACAAAGGTGATGGTTTTCCTGTCTCCCATGTTGTCTATTTCATGGTCAATCTGGTCTTTAAACTTCCAACTTCCCTGTGGCAGAGGACCCACATTTTGTGGAGGTACCCTTTTGGACAAAGGCTGGAAAATAGAAACACCACAGAGGATGCCCCTGGAACCTCTGTTTTCCCCCTAGGCTTCCCAGGAAGGGATAAATTGCCACCCTCTCTTATCTCCAAAGCACACTCAAAATTAATCAGTGTTCTCTTAGTATCTTCACTGGCTGCTGTCTCCATCTTGGGCTTTGGTAGCAATGCAAAATGCTTTTACTTTCAGCAATATTCCCAGGAGCCTCCTGGAAAGCCATTACTCGTGTGCAGTTCTCAGCCAGGTCTCTGCCTTACAGGATACTGGGCGACAGCTCAACAACCTGGCTGACTCCACTGAGGAGGGCACCATGCCTCCCGAGCTGGTGGAGGTCATCAGGAAGTTGTGGAAGGATGGCGGGGTGCAAGCCTGCTTCGACCGAGCTGCAGAGTACCAGCTCAATGATTCGGCATCTTAGTAAGACTCCGACTGGGGAAGGGGTGGGAGGAGGCATAAGCAACCAGGATCTCCAGGAGAGATCACACCCAGCCTAAAATTTTGGGCACTGAAAGCTGGAGTCCCAAGGACTGAATTCAGCCTGGATATCTGTTCTGTTTAGGCTTGAGCAGTGTTCTACTATGCTTTGAATGTGACACCCTTTGATAGACACTGCCGCCACAGTTGTCACCACTCTGTATTGCTTTACACCAGCTCAGGGCAGCCTACACAGCTGAAGACCCCCAGAATTTGAAACAAAGGTGCTCTGTTTAGGAGCCCTCAGACCGCTGTCCTCTTCATCAATTCATACACATAGCCTCTCCTTTCAGAACCATGAACGTGAAGACAGACCTGCAGTTCTGCCACATGCTCGCCCAAGAGGCACTGGATTCACCATGGCCTTTCCAGGGTGGAATTTTCTAGCTGGTAACATTAATGTCACCTAGGCTCTACTTAGGCCACTAACCAGAAGTGAATGCCTCCTTCACCCATACACAGCGTCTTATGTCGGGGTGCCAGGGCATGGGACACAGAAACTTCCAGGGCAAACCAAAGGAAGTTGTTCAGGGATTAAAAACAACGAACTTTGCAAAGCTGGTTCCAAAATGATAAGGTACATATCAATCATACCTCTAACGGCATGGCATCTATCACAGATGGGCCTGGACTTTGCAGTCAAACTGACCTGGATTTAATCCCTGTTCTGTCACCTAGTTCTCTAACACGGTTCTCATTTGCCATCCTCAGAACACTGACTCACCAAGGCCCAGGCACTGCCGGGTGCATGACGTACACCGTCTCATTTGATCTGCACAGTAAGCCTTCGAGATAGAGAGTGCTTTGTATTAGTCCCACTTATAGGTGAAAAACAGGTTCAGAGAAGTAATTAACTGACCCTAAGTCATAAAGATAAATGGCAAAAGCTGGATTTGAATCCAGGTTTATTTGACCACAAAGTTGAAGGATTTTTACAATATACAACAATGTCTCTTGACCTCGGACCCAGTCATTTAACTCTTCTGAATTTTTCTTTCGTCTGTAAAATGGGATATGAAACTTGAAGGTAAGTGAGGTAAAATGAGAATTTAAATGTGCGAATGCCCGGCATACATAAGCACTTGTTCATTTTCCTTCCCTTCTTCTGTCATCTCACTTCGTATCTGCCTTCCTCCTGTCTCTTTAAATTTTTCATAACTGTCAAACATATACAAAAGCAGAATAATATAGTGAATCACCTGGCTTCAACTGTTAACAACTCACAGTCACTCTGGTTTCATTGTACCTCCATCTCCTACTTACTTTGAAGGCAGTCCCACATAGTCTATCATTACACCCTAAAAATTTCATTATTAATCTCAAAAAAAGGCTCTTTTTTTAAAAAAAGAAGTAACATAATCATCACACCTAAATATTTAATAATTCCTTCACGTCGTCCAATATCCACACCAGTGCTCATTTAAGTTTCCCCAGTTATCTCAAATGTTTGCTCCCCAACTTGAGTCAGGATATAAGTAAGGTCCCACGCAATGCACCGATTCACATCTCTTCATGTCTCTGAAGTCTCTAATTTTAGTCTACTCCTGCATCTTGCTGGAACTTTTGGCACCCACTTAAATCACCAAATCTCACTGAAGGGTCTAGAAAACCTTGCAGTCAGGCAAAACTTAAGGAAAAGTCATCTGACTTGACTTAAACGGGACGGAACCCCTGCCTCAACTGGGCATGCCTCTCATCCCATCCCACACTCCCTTTTGTAAGGGCACACGAGGTTTGAAGGAAAGCACCCAAGGTTTAACAATATGGATTCTAGTCCTGGTTCTATCACCAAGTTAGTTGTATAACTTTGGGTAAGACCCTTTATCTTTCTTGGCCTTGGCTGGGGAAAGTTTAATGTCAATTCCAAGCTCTTTTCTCTAGCTACCTGAACCAATTAGACCGGATTACAGCCCCTGACTACCTTCCTAATGAGCAAGACGTGCTTCGATCCAGAGTCAAAACCACCGGCATCATTGAGACCAAGTTTTCTGTCAAAGACTTGAACTTCAGGTGAGTACACGGTTCCCGGGGGCTCCGCAGATACACACATGGTTCCCTGAGTACACCTCAGATACCAAAAAAAGGGCAAGGGCATACTTCTTGGCCTTCACTAAAGCCCCATCTGAATGACTACCCTATTTCTCCCCCTTTCCCATCTCACTGCCAACTGGCCCCAACGTGGCCACCTCTCTGCGGTAAACACCAAGTGCATGTGCTGTTTTTGTCCCTCAGGATGTTTGATGTGGGAGGGCAAAGATCAGAGAGAAAGAAGTGGATCCACTGCTTTGAGGGAGTCACCTGCATCATCTTCTGTGCAGCCCTCAGTGCCTATGATATGGTGCTAGTGGAAGATGACGAAGTGGTAAGTGGCCTTTGCACCAAGAGCTTTGATAGTTCCCCTGTGACCCTTCCCCTAAGCTCTGTGTCACCAATTCTTCAACTTGGGTGATTTCAAGACAGTCTGGCAGTCCTCGAGCAGCCAAATCAATTCTAGAAAAACCTCCTCTTTTACAGGTTCCAGGTTAGCACTTTAGAGCTCCAGATTTGCCGGGAGTGAGCTTGGTCTCAGATCACACATCCAAGGATCACTTGGACATTACACAGCTCACAAGAGGAATTGAGTCTTAAAGAGACAAGGGATCACAACTGGGTTTGCAAAGCACAGGAGTTACACTTAAGACTTTCCCAGGCTGCCTATGGAAATAAAGGATAGGAGATGAAAATGATAGAGCAGAAAATCAATGTATGGTGTGTATCTTTGTGCAACATGATAGAGGGGTTGGACTACTAACCTCACCTGGAAGCCTAAATGTGTACTGTCAACAGACTAAGGAGAGACTGGCAAACCAGGTTTCTCACACGCCACTGAAATTGGCAGCTGGAAGGCTAGCTGAGGGTGAGTTTCTTGAGCCTGCAGAGTTTAACAGGAGCTCTGCAGGCCAAGTGTCAGCCCGGCCAGTTACCTCTGGAGTTTGAGACAGAGGATATCACCGCGTGGAAAATGCTAATGGAGGCCCACAGCTTATTGATATCAGACAAAGCTCCTACACTCCCATCCCTTGCTCCAGTTCTTCTCCCTTCTCCGTAGTAGTTCAAGTTCACATGAGAGCTCTATGAATACCTTCTACACAAATTCATTTTTCAAGATCTTTTCCATCTTTAACCCTGAAGTCTATGAGGTTTTAAGGGATTCTGCAGGAGTATTAGCAATGACAGAAGGCCACAAAAAGATTTTTCTTTCTTCATTAGATGAAAAGATTGAGCCCGAGTCAGCTACTAGCATACTTCAAATCCTAAAGGCCCACTCCCTGAAAACAGACCGGTCTGGGGCACTTGGCAACATCTAGATTCCGCAGATACACAGCACCACTTCTCACTCACTCAAAGGGCCAATCAGAAGATGAAATAAGGTAAAAGTGCTTGTGGTATGTCACTGAGAAAATCTCTAGGCCTCACCATTTGACACCAAGGCAATAATCCCTATTATGTTCCTGCCCAAACTGAGATCCAGGACTCTGTAACAGAAGCCTATCAAAATCATCCTGGAGACACAAACGGGCACATGAAAACTCAGGCCTAGCTTCAACCGTGTAGCAACAGCACTTATGGACATCGAAGTCCCTCGCAGTGCCCTGGCAGCCTAAAATCAGCATAACATTTATTGTACAGCTACATGCCAGCCACTATCAGGGACACTACATACACGATCTCATCGAACTTCCATAATAACCCTATGAGATAGGGAAACGGAAACGCAGAAAAGCTCAGTAATCTGCCCCAAGTCATACAGCTAGGACAGAATGAAGATTAGAAGGGCTTCGGCTCTATCCCACTACACCAAAAGGAGATAAGCTATTCCCCAATGTCCCTCTTATATTCGGAGCACTAGTCTCTCCAAAGGGAACAAGAACAGGAAGTAGACAATACCACCAGCTCGATCTGAAATCTCTGATGGTGTTTCCTCCTACTAGAATCGCATGCATGAGTCATTGCACCTCTTCAACAGCATATGTAACCACAAGTTCTTTGCGGCTACTTCCATTGTCCTCTTTCTCAACAAGAAGGACCTCTTTGAGGAAAAAATCAAGAAAGTCCACCTCAGCATTTGTTTTCCGGAGTATGACGGTAAGGGTCAAGGGCTGGAGACAATGGTAATGATTTCTTGGTAATGCCTGGTGATTGCCTCGTTTCCTGTACCAAGGAGACACGAAGGAACCTGTCTATAAGGAGTACTAAGTTTAACTCCTTTGCTTGGCTGGGTTGATGATCCTTATCCCTTTATTACGCAGTTTCTCTTACGAGCTTTGTGATGTCCAAGCGATACTTGGATGTCTAATCGGAGAAACTTGCATATTCGGTCATAGGTTTAAATTCAGATGTCCCTGGACAGAACAGACGTTAGAGGCAGGAGAGCCACTGACTGTTCAAATGACACCTACCAGAAATCAAGGGTGGAGACACAGACGTCTCTCTCGATTTCGTTGTTCAACTCAAGTAATAACACAGGAGTGCAATGAAGGAGAGGACCCTCCCTCTAACAATAGGCCCCCGACTGCAGCTGTCCAACGTATTTTGAGGATCAAATTAGTCACCTAAAAAGTAAGTGAGCAGCTAAGAAGGGTTAATTTATCCCACTTCTTCACTATTTTTTCTGGGAAACCAGGAAACAACTCTTATGAAGATGCAGGGAATTACATCAAGAGTCAGTTCCTTGACCTCAACATGCGCAAAGATGTCAAAGAAATCTACAGTCACATGACCTGTGCTACAGACACGCAGAATGTCAAATTTGTATTTGATGCCGTTACAGATATTATCATCAAAGAAAATCTCAAGGACTGCGGGCTCTTCTAATTCTCATCACTCTTTATGTACACATTCCATAAACAGGCTTGGAATCTGGCTAATTTTAAGCAGAAAAGCATAGATCCATATACCATGGCATGAAGAGTAAATACATTCTCCGTTAGAGATGGACTTATACATGATCGCGACTGTGTCCATACGTTCTTTTCAGAGTGGGACAGCTAGTGCAGTTTAAAGAGCACAAGGCCAGGAGTCAGGAGACCCAGGTGCCAGTACTGGTTCTTGAACTTAGTACAAGGTATAAACATTTCATTTCTCTGAGCCTTGAGTCACTCATCTATAAAATAAAGATAACTTCTCTACTGCTTCACAGGGTTATTCTAATGATCACAGATATAAATTGAAGGGAAGGAGCATAAAAGCTGTGTGGTTAGAGTCAAAGAAAGAAATCCTATATAAAAGCAGCCACTTAAGAAATTCAAGACCAAGTTCTCAGACGACCTTTCCCAAGGAAAGCAGCAAACCTTCCCTACGTTCTGCAAAAGAAAACAATTAAAAACAAGACCTCGATAAACCTACCATTTCTTTACAAACAGACTCTATGTACCTTAGTTCAGAGATGTGAGTTTCTAAGGCACACATCCAAAATTGATCTTTATTAAGCAGATTAGCCCTCTGCAACCCCCTAACTGCCATATCTCTGTAAGTAACGGTCTCAGGTATACAAGACACTTTTTCAGTAGGCTCCATGCCCAGCGTGGAGGCCATTGTGGGGCTTGAACTCACCACCCTGAGATCGAAACCTGAGCTGAGATCAAGAGTCAGACGCTTAACTGACTGAGCCACCCAGGGGCCCTCAGGTATACAAGACACTTTCTGAATAAACTTGGAAGACTTCAACACACTCCCACTTAGAATATTAATGATTTTATTGCTACCACTTCTTGATCACAAGAATTTTTTTTCGTAAGTGTATTTATTTAAGCAATCTCTACACCCAACGTGGGGCTTGATCGAACTCACGACTCCAAGATCATAAGCTGCATGCTTTACAGACTGAGCCAGCCAGGCGCCCCCCAATCACAGAATTTAGAGTAAGCAAGCCAAAATTTCCATTTCAACTGCTGCATGTTTCAGAACAAAAAAAGGCAGCTGATCTTGCTTTAGGCACCGGAAGTCTCTGCAGTTGAATCCACGTGATGCCTGGCTGAAAACAACATCTCCCCATACAGGACAACAAGTAAATTATTTCTCTGAACTCCTCCGAGGGGAAACGAAGCTTGCATTTATCTTGACAGGAGGTGGTGAAGTCAAGTACAGATTTAGCATTTACAACTACTAGTGAGGAAAGCTCTTGGCATCCAAGATTTAGTATATAAAAGAAAGTGTCAATTAAAATGAAAATCTGCTCCTTGCCAGAAACACATATTCACACTTAGGCTGCTACTAGCAATATTGATACTAGAGAGCCATATGAGCTTGAAATATACTGAAGAATAAATTTGCAGCTGTTAAAATTGGATTCATTTAATAGTCTTTCTGATTCCATGAGAAGAAATCAACTTGAGAGAATTACCAGAGAAATAAGGGAAAGTACTCTATTGCTGATTAAAAAACTTGACCAAAGAAAAAACCTGGGCAAGACTTCATGCATCCAAGAGCTAGCTGTTCAGGGACTACATTCTAGATGGCATATTCCAACTATCACTAACCTGTTTGTTTCAACTCACTATACAGGGGTTATGATTTTTTTTTTTTTTTTTTATCATGGATCCCTCTAACAGTCTGATGAAACCTATGGACCTCTTCTCAGAATATATAAAAATGTGTAAAATAAAATTCAGAGAATTACAAAGGAAACCACCATACTAGGAATACAGTTCTATCTTTGGCTGAAGCCCCAGGTTAAGAATCCTCACTATGGCTAAGATCTTGAAATTCAGGCCCCAAATCTAATGTATCTCACTGATTCCATCTTCAGTTAGGGTAGCCCAACGTCCCCACAAACTGTACCAGATGGTTTGCCTCTTTCATTACCTTTTCCTTGATCTTTGACTCCAGGCAGGACTCGGTTATAGGCCAAACTGTAAGAGCCCACTCTAGGCTTCTTGGTTATGGATGTTCATAAAGAACCAGCCCCCTAGTCCCAGCGTAAAAACAGAGTCAGTGGGCCCCATCTTCTGGTATTCTACTCACTGTGCTATCCTTATCTTTTGTTTTGGCTTCATTTTAAATTTACACTATAATGCTGAATCTTATGTATCATCAGAAATTCTTTTTTGTGGGGCGCCTGGGTAGCGCAGTCGTTAAAGCGTCTGCCTTCGGCTCAGGGCGTGATCCCGGCCTTCCGGGATCGAGTCCCACATCGGGCTCCTCCGCTGGGAGCCTGCTTCTTCCTCTCTCACTCTCCTGCTGTGTTCCCTCTCTCCCTGGCTGTCTCTCTGTCACATAAATAAATAAAAAATCTTTTTAAAAAAAAAAAAAAAAAAGAAAGAAATTCTTTTTTGTAACAAGGTAGGTCAGAACCAGTTCAACCCTATTTTCATGAACTGCAATCTTAATTCTTAAGATGATAAAACTAGAAGGAATTTTAAAATAGTCCAGGCACTGGACTGTTCACTAGCAGTTTATAGATAAGAAACTGAGGCCCAGAGACGTGCAATGTCTTCCTCAAGATCAAACTGCTGGGAAGTAGAACTAGAACTCCAAAATGGGTCTTCTGAATCCCAAGCCAGTGTTCTATATATATATGCTACTGAAAGCCCACCATATATTATAAAGTCAAAGTCAATTTTCTCATTTACCTCTGCTCATCCCATTCCCAACCAAATTTATTTTTAAATTATCCCATACTAAATCATAGCTATTTAACAGTATCATCTCCAAACTGAATACAAATCAGCCTCAAATTTGACCGTGAATTTAGCATAAAACAAAAATATAAATAGCTTTAAGTTTGTTTGTAATTAATTTTCTGTTCATATCCTTAGAGGGCAGAGATCTGAATGCAGTTCCCTTGTAGTGCACTGGATACTGATGACAGTAAGCCAAATGTGAATTAGGTTCCACTTCTTGTGAATCTGATGACAGTTGCTTTTCTTTTTCTACAAAAATACAGTATCATTAACACAAAAGGACAAATATCGTATGATTCCACTTATATGAAGTATCACAGTAGTCAAATTTATAAAGACAAAGTAGAGTGATGGTCACCAGGGCTGGGAGGAGGTGGAATGGGGAGTTGGTGTTTAATGGGTACAGAGCTGCAGTCTGCGAAGGTGAAAAAAGTTCTGGAGATGGATGGTGGTGATGGCTGTGCCACAATGTGAACGTATTTCAGACCACTGAACTATGTACTTAAAAATGATTAAGATGGTAAAGTTTATGTTATATATGGTTTATCACAATAAAAAATAGTGGAAAAAATAAAATATAACTGGAAATGTGCTTTTATGTTCTGTGGGTAAAAGAAGCACAAAAATTCAGTCTTAAAGCAATATAAAAGACACATTTACTTGTAACAGTTCCTACTCTGATAAAAAATTCACTTACATGTACCCCAAATAGTTCAAATCAGGGTAGCCCCAACCCCAAGGTAAGAAATAACAGCATTCAAAACCCACTCTATAATTGGAGATGTGCCGTAGACCAAAGTGTGCCGGCCATGCTGGGTGGAGAAGGTGGTGAAGGGCGAAGAGCTCTTACCTCCCACTGCCCTCTCTACCCGGCACAGCCCCCGGAGCACAGATTCCAGGAGGACTTCAGTGTTGGCCCAGGGACTGCGAGTGTGCCACAGCCTCTGGTGTTCCTGCTAGGTCAAAGCATGAAGACATTCCTGTGAGGTCCAACAGACAGTGCAGACTGCAGAAGGGTACGTTTCTGCCTTTTGGCCATGAAAAAGCAAGCACTAGTATGAACAGAAATAAAGAACTGGATTTAAACACAAAACAAAGCAAAGACCTTTCTTTTGACCCGGCTTGACAAATTTTACAGCCATTTACAGTTAACTTCATTTCAGGTGTTCAAAATGACTATGGGAAGAGTGATGCTGAGAAGACAGCCAGCTACAATGAGCACATCTGTTGGTATTGCCTTAAAAGATTCCTTGTTTTGCAGTACAGTATCATCTTGAGTATCATAAAGAATATTTACAAAGCACGTTTAAATATGTTATTTCAACGGGATCACAACCATAGTACGTCATAGCTGGAAGGAATAATTTAGTCTACCTTTAGGTAACAGATGAGGATTTAAGACAAAGCTTTCATAGCCGCTTGGAAGCAGGGAAAAGACCAGAACCGAGTGTGACAAACGGCTCTCTCCATAAGATTCTGAGAGGTCTCGGGACCTTTATCCTCCATGAGCAAAAATGAAGAGTTAAAAAGAACAGTTAATTTCTTGTGATTTGTTATGTCTGCTGGGAACCTTACATTTCAACAAGCCTCTAGGTAAAAATGTTTGGCTAACCAAAAAGAATATGGGGACAGGAAGGGGGGTAATAGAGGATAGGCGACAGATAAACCACATTTTACAGAATTTAATATTCCACCTGTCAAAGATCTTACATCTGGATGCTAATACACTGAGATGGTGTATCCCAGCAGCTACTTATTAGTACTGGATTATTTCTGCTACCTTGCTGAATCCCACTAGATTTCAGGGAAACATTAGCAGCAAGCATACAAAGACTTTTCTATTTGACTCCTCAATCATTCCCCTTTCCTACCCCTTCCCTAGCCCTGTCTCAAAAAGACTTTCCAGTCTATAGTTTAGAGCTAGCTAGCTTTGCTCTTTATCCACCAACTGTAAATGAATATTCATGTTATTACATATATATATGCATATATATACATAGCTAGCCCTCTATCACTGGATTTTATCTTTACTTTGATGTTTCTTTCAATTTTCACTGAATAAATGCAGTAACACAAATGAAGCAAATGTTTGGAAACTCCAAGTTTCTTGTTTTGACTTAATTTTGTATAAAAACTAAACACTCTGTATCAAAAGTGTAGGAACGTTCTTTGACTAAGCAGTTCTCTTACTAAGTTTTTTGGTGAAAGACACTCTTAAGTCACATATAAAATGTGCTTATTTATTGGCAAATAAAAAATGCCTCAGTCGTTTACTAGTAACTTTAAGGTTATAGGTCTACTATGTTGATCTTTAAAAAAAAAAAAAAAAGATTTATTTATTTATTTTGGGGGGGGAGGGAGGAAGGGGGGGAGGGAATCTCAAGCAGACTCTGAGCAGGGCTTGATCTCTCAACCCTGAGACCATAACCTGAGCCGAAACCAAGAGTCAGATGCATAACTACTGAGCCACCCAGGGACCCCTATTTGTGTTGATCTTTAACATAAGGTCCTATTCAGGTGTTGACAAATGTTGGCCCCGGTTAACTTCTTCAGAACCACGTAGGACTTTATTTAAAAATACATGTTCTCAGGACCCGTCTCCAACGTCTTAATTTAGTAGAGTTGAGCCAGGGAATCTGTAGGTGTTAACCTTGCACCTCAGGTATCTACTGCTATTATAACCCTCCGTATTATCTTTCATTCCTGAGAAGACTTGAGTCAGGCCAGGTATGTAAGCCTGACATAGTATCAGAAAAAAACTGTCCTGTCCTGACTTGTTCTGGAGTATGCTCTCCTAGCAGAAGTAACTCATACAAGTTATAAGAAAAAGGGGGGGGGGGGTGGGAAGAGTCAAAAACTAAACAAAGGTAAAGGAACAAAGATCTTGACCACCCAGGAAGTTTGTTCCCAGTGTCTCACCTAACCTTTCACTTCCTGACAGTTGACAGCAAGACCAACTTTCAATTTCAGGCCTCGAAGCAGCCTGGTGTGCTCTTGTGCTTAGAAGGCCATAAAGCTATGTGCAGAGCTGTGGCTGGTCCAGGCCAGATCTCTGACTTGTACTATGAAGCCTGAAGAAGAACACAAAAATGACCTGGCAGTACTGAAATAACTTTGTTCTTAAAGTCAGTACAGGGTATAAAGGATTTCACAAGCAGTAAGAGTGAAGAAAATTAGTGCTGTTTTAGGTATGTTTAAATGAGTAGAGGACTGTGGTTTTTTCAACATCTGGAAGGGGAAAAAGATCAACCAAAGGGAGGTTTTTACCTGGAGGGAAAGACTAACTTTACCTTGTATGGAACTGCCAGTACAGCAACCAGCTCTGCAACAGGACGCTCCAGAACCAGGCTACACAAAGGTATATGTACATGAAGTAACTAGTCAGGCGAGGCAAGCAATGTCCAAAGAAAGTCATAGTCACGAATCGGAGAATGGTGGCCAGGATAAAAGAATAAGGTGGGCAAATGAATCAGAAGCACCAGCAGTTATTTTTAAATACTCTTAAATAACGTGCATGTAATAAAACACAAATAGAACACGTAAGAGAATAAGAAACAAGGCAAGAAGATAGTTTTTAAAATTTGGTCCATCTATTCTTAGAATGCAGCACCTTGTCAAAAATAACAATCCATCACTGGAAATAATAATAGAACAATACACTGAACTAGAGATTAGAATTCAAACTGTCCAAGATGAACTGTCATCCCAAGATCCACTTTGAATAACTGAAAAAGTTCTTGGAATTTTCATGCCAGGAGGTGAAATCTGTTGCAAGTCTGAATTTATACGGTTGGGGAAGACTGACCATTAAGGAGAATACTTCCTCTTTACATAGAGCCTAATGAATGGCACTTTTTTTTTTTTTTTTTTTTTTTTTTTACAGCCCAAGGTTTAATCAGGTGAAGATGTGACTGTCAACAAAATAAAGCTACTGTTGCAGTCCTCCCTTCTAGGGTCTATTTACTCTTCTTTATTCATTAAAATTTAATTTTCTTATATGTGCTGGTTTCTTAGATGGTCCAAAACCTGGCCATGTGAATACTGAAATGTGGTCCATCACAAACCTCCAGCATTCTCTGCAGAAAGGATACAAGGCAACTTTTAGTTTCTTTGATTACAAATATCAGTCTTTTTTTTTCTCCAGGCTAGTATACACGATGTTTCACCCTCACACTCTGGCTCTGCTATTAGAAAAGATCTTTTATTTCAAAATACAATGGTGATTTGCAAAGCCGATAATCCGAATCACCTTTTTAAAATTATAGATCACTAGCCCACCAGCCAAGAGTTAATCGCTCAGATGGATCCTGGTGATTTTGACTTAAGGCATATCTGAAAACCACTGACTCGAATTGTGTCCCTGTGTCCTCAAGGAATGTGCATTTAAATAAGTTACATGGAATGGTAGGGTAGGGGGTGATCTTCATGTAAATATAGAACAAAGGTAAATGGTATAAAGGCAGAAAAGTGGAAAACTACTCTTTTTCATTAACAGAAAAGCTAAAAAATTAACATATGAGACAGACGCATTCAAATGAAAATACAAAGTGCATTTCAAAGTATAATTAACTTACTTAGATTATCTGTTATTTTGGATTATCAACAATACCATCCCATTAGCCCTGACTATAGAAAGCCTACAGTTAAAACAATAATCCACCAGTTCTCATTTCCAGATGATCCTATATCAAAGAATACAATAAGGAAAAGACATGCAAAATGAACAAGAACTATCAACTTATGTGGGCTTAAGTTAATCACCAATTGAAGCTGATTATTTTCTTTTCGATCCAGTTTTCCCAACCCTAAAAAAAAAAAAAACTGTTTAGATAATAACAGTTATACCATCTGCATAGTTATACCTGTCCAAAAAGAAAAAAAATTCCAAAAAAGGCACTGAACTGCTGTGGTTTGCTTTCTGAACCAGCTTTGATGACCACCAACCTTTGTGTTTTGTTTTAAACTAGTAAAAGCTTATATCAAAAGACGACACAGAATCCAATCCAAAAAGACTGGACTCCAAAAGGCACTGCTCAGACTGCTGATGTAGAATGCTCAAAATGCATTCTCTTCATTTGCCTTCCCCCAAAGGCCCACTCAGTATTTAAGGACATTTGCTGTACATTATACAAAAGGACCTGCAGGCTGAGGTGAATAAAGCTCTCCACAAAACCAAAATGTAAACCTGGAAAATGGATTATGACCGCATGTCACTTACAGAGATAGGACATAAGACCCTCCGTCAGGCCAAGATTCAACAATACCGTTACATCAAAAGACTAGCCCTTCAAGGAACCCTCTACCTAAACCCATTCTCAGACAAAGGCCAAAGCACATTCAGCAGGGACAAAAAGAAACAGAAGAAAATATTTCCAGAAAGGACTGGTTACAAACAGGAACAAACCTGGACTCTTTACTCACCATTTTAATACTGCTGCCAACTATAACAGACTAAAATCTGTACACACAACATAGTGGAAAAAGTCCCAAAATGCAATAGTTTCGGCAAAAGAAGGTACTGACTACGAATTACTACAATTAACATTGCTACAATAAAAACAATGGCAAACAGGGATTTGGCACCACATTTACAAAGTAAAAGCATGCATTGTTAATACACTTTAGATGTTTCCCAACAGAAAAGGCCATGGAAGATGGAAAACAAGGGGCATCTTTTACAGAACTGCCTATGACTCAGACAAAACAAGCAAGAACCAAAGTGGTCAATTTAGTAGATTTGTAGCAGCAAAGTCACTGTTTCTGTTTAGAATTTAGCAATTTGCATTTCTCATCAACAGCTGCCCTGGGTGTGTCTGTATCCAAGAAGCTAACTTTACATACTACATCAGCATTTACCTAGTAATTTGGTAATCAGCATAGACCAGGTTAACCTTAAACCATAAGCTTAAACAAAAGTTAGAGAGCTAGAATCTTATTACAGAACTCTCCAGTGTAATTACCATTTAGAAACCAGAATGGTACTTTGAACAGGAGAGTAACAAAAACTTCATCCAAAAAAGCTATAATCATAGCCCCAACAGCCATAAAGAATTAAGTAATTATGGAAATACTATGTTCTGACCATACCAAAAGTAAAAACAAAGAGTTCCTACTAAGAGGAAAATTTTCAAGATGATCTGGCCACATCATGTGCATAGTTAAGATTGTGTTTTAATAAAGATTCTTTTGCAAACAAAGGAATAAAATTTAGTCACGTTATTCTCTTGATGAAAAAAAAAAAACTTTAAAAATGAACTACCGGTGGTTTGTTAAGAAGGAAAAAAAGAGTAAGCTACACAGTAAAGTTCTGGAATGCAGCACCTCCACTTCACATCGGCCCTAAACATTTGAGATTATGAAATCCAAGTGAGGTCTTGATGATCGAATCATACTTTACAGTTGTTCCAAGTCCAAGGTCTGACTTGAGCATCTCGTGTCAATGAAGAGTTCCCTAATACAGAAGATTGTGCTATAGAGTGCTAAGAGTCTGCATGCTGCCATCCCCTGGTCCCGTTCATGCTCGTAGCTGCCCAATGAGACAGCAAAAGAAGTCTGGGCTCAACACTCCACACTGTAGTAACTAGAAAAGAAGAACATTCTTAATTAGAAAAGTTTACAAAGTCAAGAGACGTCACGAGAGCACTAGAACTAAATTATCTGAAGTTTTACCTTTTATTAACATCCAACCCTCTTCAGTAAAGTCCACATTCCTTTAAGTTGTTTTTAATGATGACATCTGTAACAGCGTCAAAAACAAACTGCACATTCTTGGTGTCTGTGGCACAGGTGAAGTGAGTATAGATCTCCTTGGTATCTTTTCTTCTGTTCAGATCTTCAAACTGGCACTGAATATAAGCAGCTGCTTCTTCATATGTATTGGAACCTGAAGCAGACACACAATATTCTCAGTTCGAATCATAAAGGCTGCCTGAATTCAACAAGTCAGGCCATCACCATTTACTTATGGAGAGAGGGAATATAACCCAAAGGAACAGAAGACAGATTTATTTCTATAATCATTAGGTTTTTCTATAATCATTAGATTTTTCTTGAGAGCAGACTCTAAGTAAAACAAAATCATCACACAAAAAGATCTAGGTTTTTCTTTTTCCCCTTTCAGTTAGATTTTTCAGCTAAAAAACCTAGAATGCATAAAAGGAAACTAGAGAAAACAGGAAGATACATTGTTAGAACACAACTGTTTAAAAGGTCAGAGAGCCCACGCTCCTTGGAGTGACCTCGAAATAAACAATTCAAAAGAGTTAATCATGCTTCTTTTCAAAAGCATATCAATTTTAAGGCGCTTAGCCTCAGAGCCTTATGGCAATAATATAATGAAAGGTAAACTAGTACATGTAAAAGGAAAGGGGCCTGAATTATACACCTTAAAATGTGTTTTTAAACAAACAAACAAACAAATAAATAAATAAATAAATAGTGTTTTTGTGACATATAAATTACGTCTCAATAAAGCTGTTATTTTTTAAAGGTGGGGTATCTCAAAAGTCAACCTTATTTTCAACATTTGAATTAACACTCTTAACCACAAGCTTCCTACACAGTCTCATCTACCTGTGAGCCTTTAGAATAGCCCTAGAAATTGACTACAAAACCAGGAAACCTCAACAAAGAAAACACAAGACTATTCCTGTAAACTAGATGCTATTTTCAACAAATAACATCTGTGAAGTTACATTAAGCATGACAACAAATACCAACAACGAAGTGTTTTTTTAAAAAAAGACTAAACAAAGAAAAGCTTAAGAAACAAAAGAACGTTATTTAAACAGAATACTTAGAGTAATAAAGGAAGACAGCTTGGTAGGTGCTTGAAATAGGTTTTCTGAGATCTGCAGAACTTCTGTAAATTCAAGGAAGAGTGAGCACTGAAAAGAGAATTGTGTCTGGTAGAAACAGAACTGATACTTGGGCAATGAGGACTGTGAGACTTCTTAAAAGAAGAATGAAGTCAATGGAAGACAGGCCTGGAAGGCTGTCCTCCACCCCTCAAAAAAAAAAAGATATGACATTGAGGGCTCTTTGCTGTGTGGAAGACTCCCAGTTAGAACACTGTCAATCCTTTTACTTAAGTAAGAGTTCTCTCCACTTTAAAAAAGCCTGGCTTCTTTCTATGAACTCACCTCCCTCTCAATCCTGACCACATTTCCAACTTCCCTGAGAAAGCAAAGGCCGGGGGCTTAAACTACATCTCAACTCTTGAGCCTACCACCTCACTCAGAAGTTACCTATATCCCCACATATTTGTACCTTTGGTCTTAGAGAGGTCTTCCTTCCAGTTTCAAAATTTAACTCCTCTACCAAGATTCTTTTAAGTTGAGGTGAAATTTACGTTAACATACAATAAGACATTTTAACGTGTACAATACAGTGGCATTTAGTATATTCACAATGTCATGCAACCACCACCTCTCTCTAGTTTCAAAACTTTTTCACCAACCCAGGAAAACACCCTATTCCCATTAAGTAATCATTCCTCATTCCCCTCATTCTACCACCCCCCCCTTCTCCTGGTAACCTGCTTTCTGTCTCTATGGATTTGCCTATTTTGGGGTGTATCATTTAAAAGCAATCACACAAGTGTGACCTTCTTTCACTTGGCATAACATTTATGAGGTTCATACAAGTAGGAGCATGTTATCAGTACTTCGTTCCTTTTTATAGATGAATAATATTCCATTGTATGGAATGCCAGCTGCTTACAAATCTTGCTCCATCAATTATATCCACTTTTTACAACTTCTCTTTTGCTATAAAATCTTACCACTAAGCCAATGAACATTTTTAAATCATCCCTTCCCCTGTAATCCAAGCTGCTCAAGAGTAAGCTACACCTGTCTTCATTTCTCTACTTCCCACTCAGTAACTCACCGCCCTGGCTCTGCTCTCACTGACAATGTTCTCAATAACCCTCATGATCCCCTGGACTGCGAATTCCAGAGGCCATTTTTCAGTGTGTATCTTACAACACTGCTGACCACCCCTCACTTCTAAATTTCTTAGTTTTTGATCCTTTGGTGCTTCCCTTTGTA
The DNA here is from genome assembly GCF_024610735.1 of Ursus americanus. Classification (NCBI taxonomy): domain Eukaryota; kingdom Metazoa; phylum Chordata; class Mammalia; order Carnivora; family Ursidae; genus Ursus; species Ursus americanus. The sequence continues at coordinate 57,846,357 of NC_142138.1, read as the reverse complement.
TCCAATAAAAACCTTTCTCTCCTGCCCGTAGAGTCTGGTACTCTCTCATTCTATCCACGGTCTTTTCTGCCCTCATTCTATAACATCACAGCACATCATCTCATCCATTTCCATGTTGTATTTATACATGATCTCAAATCAACACATCTAACCCCCAATCTTTCACAAAGCTCCAAGGCCACATATATATCTGCCTATTAGATACCTCCAACTGGATGTTCCAGAGATGCATCGAAATCAACATTTCTAAATATCAATTCAGGTCACAGCACCAGCAGCCAATCAAGGCAGAACTCTGGTAGTACTCTTCCCACTTTCTTACCCTAGCTGTACTCTTTCACTTTATTACAGAAAGCTTTACAGTGTCTGCCCAGCTAACAAGAGTTCTCCTTCCCTGAAAATACCCAGCTCTGATCCAAAGGTTATAGCGGTGCAGCCCTGGCATTCATGTTTGTGTCCCTGACCTTGACTGACTGACTTGACTGACTAGGCTAAGGATTTCTGCCTGCCTTAACCTTGGCCAGAATCTCTCTCCTAGGAATTTGAACCTGGGGCCAACCAATATCAGTATAGCCTGGTCTTAATTTTATTTTTTTAAGATTTTATTTCTAAGTAATCTCTACATCCAATGTGGGGCTCAAACTTACAACACTGAGATCAAGAGTCGCATGCTCTACTGACTACGCCAGCCAGGTGCCCCTAACCTGATCTTTTAAATGCAGACGAGATACTGTGGCAGGGCCACCCTGTATCACATTAACTGAATAGCAGAGAAAGTTGTTAAGCAGAGAGAGAAGAATAAAGAAGATACACACAGAGAAGGAGAAAAAAGAGATGGGAAAAGAAGTGCTTCCAGGGTCCTTGACAGCTTTCTATCTCCTAGTTCTATATACGTTCTTAATTAAAATATGTCTGCATTCTTGCCCTATGCTTCTAGGATATATCCCCGTATCTTCACCTAAAGTTTTTATTTGCATCCTAAAAGACTCTTTACCAATTCAACTCCCCTACTACCTATCTTTATTGCCGTTTACTGCATATCTTTCTAAAGCACAGTTTTCACTACACCATGTACAACAATCAAAATCCTTCAATAGCTCCCCACTCTCTCAGCATCGGATACAAGACCCTCCATAAGCATCCCTTCCCATCACGTTAAGCTCTGGCAATACTGAATTCTTTCTAGGTTCTAAAACATATCATGTTGTTGGGGTTTTTTATACAATTTTTTTTTTTTTTAATAAATGCGGGGCCTGAAACTCATGACCCTGAGATCAAGATTTCAGGCTGAGCTGAAATCAAGAGTCAGACACTCAACTGACTGAGCCACCCAGGCACCCCTCATGTCATTCTTTTTTACCTCCATATTTTCATATATGCTATTCCTTCTTCCTAAAATGCTTTTAATCCTCTGTTTGCCTGGTGATTTCTTTTTTTTTTTTTTTTTAAGATTTTATTTATTCGACAGAGATAGAGACAGCCAGCAAGAGAGGGAACACAAGCAGGGGGAGTGGGAGAGGAAGAAGCAGGCTCATAGCAGAGGAGCCTGATGTGGGGCTCGATCCCACAACGCCAGGATCACGCCCTGAGCCGAAGGCAAACGCCCAACCGCTGTGCCACCCAGGCGCCCCATGCCTGGTGATTTCTAATTCATCCTCTCATTCATTACCTCACTCCAAGAGTGTCATTTCCTCTAGAAAAAAAGAGGACACTGAACCCACAGCAGTAACCCCTTCTTCTGTTAGTGAACATTTCCTATTATAATGAAATTCTTTGTGTGTGTGTTCTTCTCTCTACAACTACTGTGTCTTAAGTGCAATAACTGCACCTTATCCTTGTACTTTTGTGAACATACATACACCAAATTTTGATTTTTATCTTTCTCTATTTTCCTCAAAAAATGAAGAGGACAGAAATACAAAATAAACACAGTGAACTCGATTTTGTCTGGAATAGCACTTTAGGCTTAAGGGGTCTTAATGTTAATACCACTACCAGTGAACACTCTCCATGAAGACGTACACGCATTGTTCAAAATAAAAGGCAGGTGCAGGAATGTCACTAAAGTGTTGATCTAAGATCTGAACCTCCAACACAGTCGTTCATGACCCCTTACCCGTGTATTCTGGATAACAGATAGTTAGTGGACTCCTCTTTATTTTTTCCTCAAAAAGGTCTTTCTTGTTGAGGAAGAGAATGATTGAAGTGTCTGTAAACCATTTGTTGTTACAAATGCTGTCAAACAGTTTCATGCTTTCGTGCATTCGGTTCTGAGGGGGGAAAGAAAGGGTGTCAATAGCAAAAAGTAAAAGTGGATGAACTGTTAATGAAAAAACAGACCAACAAGTTTTAGAAGCACTGAATGGCACGCATGGGAACAAGCTAGACACTGATAACACAAAAGCTAAGTCAGTGCTCATTTTTGTAATTCTTGGAGGCTGGGAGGTGGGAAAAAGAGGACTTAATCCCGCCCACATACTCAATGCGCTGTCCTCTCTCTTAAGAGGTAGTAGGGCATGGATCAATATTTTAAAAGTCTAATCTCACAGGGAAAAAAATTAAGGAATCAAGATTTGGTTCAAGGCAAATGGATACACAAAATCTTCCTAAGAGTTATTTTCCACTTCCCAGATGCATTAAACAGGCTTTTTACCAGAAGATCCGACATACCATTTCCTCATCCTCAGCCAGAACAAGGTCATAATCACTGAGGGCCACACAGAAGATAATTGCTGTCACTCCCTCAAAACAGTGAATCCACTTTTTTCGTTCTGATCTTTGGCCACCTACATCAAACATCCTGAGTAAAGGGAAAGAATGCACAAATTCAGCAAGGTCACAAATACACCTCTCCCTAAACTGAAATGGTTAGGGAACCGCCCGCTATTGCATATTCAAAACCCCACTGATAACAGAAAAGACAAACAAGGAGCAGATAAAGTGTAGTCAAACTAATACTCTGTGGTTAAAAGTAAAAGAGAACATGAGAAAATAAAATCTAAGAATAATGAAAACTCTCATTTTAGTAACTAGTTGCACCTCCTCTCTATCAGAGCTTGTACCAGGCGCGCCAGAAGTCAGCAGAATAAGCACTGAAATGGATTAAAGGAAGGAGGGGGGAGAAAAGACCAGAAAGACAAAGAGCTGAATACTACAACTTAAGGTAATAACAAGAATACTAACTAATATTTATTGTTCACCATGGTGCCAGACACGATCCTCAACACCGTCAGTACACTAACTCATCTGACCCTTACAACACTCCCGTAAGTACTACTATCTCCAGTCACAGATGAAGAAACTGAGGCACAGGTATGTTAAATGCCTAAAGGCACACTACTAACAAATGGGGACTGGGGCTCTGGACCCAGGCACTCTAACTCCAGTACCCAGGCTCTTAGCCATAACACCACTCTACCCTTCAAAATGCTTTACCTCTTTAGTTAAAAAGAACAATGAAAAAACAGAAATCTCCAACTTGCGTTCTGCTTTCCAAAATGTTTTCCTTACTTTTTAACTTTCTTTTTTTTTTAAATTGAGGTATGGTTGGGATATGTTTTCCTGACTTTAAGGAAAAAATATTTTGGAGATTAATTATGGGGAAAAAGTAAATTATATTTCAGGGTAGGGCTCTAAGAACCCAGTATCTAAAAACAAAATATAACCAGTATTTCCCAACGCTACGTCTTATTTGAACCTAATTAATAACAACAAAGCCTCAGCTGTTCATAAACTTTATGTTCCACTCCAGATTAGTTTTGTCCACCACTCCCTTCTGGGGGGCTCACTTGGTATCCTGCTCGACTGCTGTACTTCTGTCACCAGTGTCCTCATCTACTTCCTACAGTAAGAGGAACACCTGTCATGCTTTGTGTTGTAGCTGCTACCAGCGGCTGAGGAATTATGCACACAAATGAGTAGATACTCTGAAGAGAGATGTAGGTAGATGTCTGATGACGAGGACAAAATTTTAAAAGGTTAACTTTGCCAAGCTCGTTTAGTATATCAGATCTAAAGTGACTTGAGCTCTATTTCCAAAGAATTTTCCCCTAGACATTGAGAAAATAAGACATAAATGAGTAATTTCTCAATGTATGTTTGAAAGAGAATAGTCATCTTATCTCTTTATGACCCAGCCTTTTCTTTTAGTTGATCTAGCGGGGGTTTTTTTCAGCCTTTGGTCATGACACCTAGAATAATGTAACCACGAGCTGGTTTTAATACAGGGTCATATTACAGGTTTTAGGAAAGCGGACATCACCTGTATCACTATAGAAGTCTTTCAAGGGGAGACACATGCTGGTCCACCAATAATTTCAGTTTACCCCTCAGTTTTCTTCTACAAAGTCCATAAAACTAGTAGAATACTGTGACATCCCCAAGGGGGGCTTTTAGCACATATTAACATTCGCAATATAATTCACTAATAGATCAACATTTTATGGACGTTACCTCATAACTGAGAGGCAAGTAAGCAATTACACAATGCCTTGCATATAGTAGATGCTCAATAAATGTTTGAATAAATGGATAGTGGTTTTGCCTAGAGAGAAGAGGAAAAGGAAGAAGTGACAGACTTCATAACAAGATATCTACATACCAACAATGAAGTGGGTGCAGCACTTTAACTAGATCTGGCTGTTGATCCGGACATAAGAAGACCAACAGGATTTACCCAACCAAAATCCAATCCATGACAACATCAACAAGAATGTTTCCCACACTAAATAAAGTTCGCCACACTTAATTATAAATGGATTATTAATCTTATAGTACACAAAAAAACATCTCATTCTTTTGGTTGCACAGGTAATAAATCCATTTGGCCTTTGCTACTCTAGTTAAATCAGTTCATCAGCGCTAAAGATAAGCAGCTCTTCTATTCTACAAATATTCAGCTGGACTATTTTCCTGCACCATGTTTCAGACCTGTTTTGGTTTATTAAGATTTCAAGACCTCAAGTGGTATCTAGTAATACCTAAACTCTGTGTGGATTTCACAAATCCCGTGAAGCAACTGTTTTCAGAGAAAAGAACACGGAGAAGCTCTGAGCTAGAAGTTACATTTGTGTGCGACAGTGTTGAGTATCACAGACCACACATGAGCGTAATAAGGCAGCTGGGACAAACATCATGTTAAAGGGGGAAAAGTTTACCGCTAATCTCAAAGGTCACAAAAGCAGAAAGCAGGAACCAAAGAGACGGTTATAATATTTACAAAAGACCATTAACACAGAGACAAGCCGAAGCCTATTTTAGAATGACTAATGCTACTGGAAAGTCCTTTGTATTCGTGTACTAGAATTTTCTCTCTCTAAAACAACCACTTTTTATATGTCCTATTTCCCCAAAATACCTCTATCGCCGTATCAATTTTCCATTCTATACTACATTAAGAACTTAGTTGTACATGATACTGTGCACAAATCAGTCCAAGAGCCATGACAGTATTAGCTCCATTCCACTAACCCTACGTGTGCTTCAGTAAGGATCGACACTGGTGAGTAAAGCATTTCTATTTTAATATCAAAATGGCAGAACGAAGCCACATCACTAAGTATCTATCCTTAGCATTGTTGTTACCCTTCTAAACAACAAACATTCAATACCTGTTTTGACGATTCCAACAAAAAAGCAGCTGAAAAGAATAAAATTAAAAATAAAATAAATTGATAACCATATGATTATCTTTATTGATATTTACAATTTAATTTTGAATTCAAATTCCTCCAAATGGACAAAAGTATTTGATGCTATTTGGAGAAAGAAGAAAGGTCTGGGCCCCCCATTCAGTTAAAACATTCAAATACCGGCTGATGAATATGATGGTAGGTTTTCAAACCAAAGAATATTGCCTAGAGAAATTTTACCCTGATTAAGAGATATTTGTCTTTCGCACATCTAGCAAAAAGGTTAATGACTTACTTGAAGTATAGGTCTTTGAAGGTGAAATGCGTTTCCACAATGCCTGTGGTCTTCACTCTTGTCCGCAGGACATCTTGCTGAGTTGGAATGTAGTTGGTTTGGGATATTCTATCCAAATCATTTAGGTAACTAAATAAAACACACATTTATTTTTACCTGGTGAAGCCAACCATGTACACAGCAAATCAATAGCCTAAACTAGTTCCTTGTCAAAAGTAGATTCTGAACCTGTCACTTATGTGGCAGAAGAAAATCAGAGCTTCGGTATCACAGAAATGATAACGAGAAAAAGTGTGAATCGAGCATAGGACAATTAAAGCAGGTTCTATATCCGCTACACAAAAGTGGTTTTAATTCTACCAAAATTAAGCTGTGAAGGCCAATTAAAAGCAAACACATATGGAAATGTTATTCTTATTATAAAAAGACTTCTGGGGCGCCTGGCTGGCTTAGTCAGTAGAACATGTGACTCCTGATCTCGGGTTGTGAGTTCAAGCCCCATGTTGGGTGTAAAGATTACTTAAAAATAAAAAATCTTGAAAAAATAAAAAATCTTGGAGAGAAAAAAAAAAGATTCCTGAAACTTGATGCTAAATACTGAATCAACTGTGTACTGCACAGTACAAAAACCAAACCACACCAAAAGCCCTCAGTCATTTAAAGTTAATGGGTCATTTGTATGTTCTGACATTTGATAGAGGACATTCGAGAATGGTGTTTGAATTACTAAAATTAAAACAAGAACTATGTTCAATAAGAATGAGTATTTCCTGTTTTCATTCATGAAACAGAAAAACTGTGTTTTTTAAATCTAACTCAAAAACAAATTGTAAATACTTCCAAAGAAATTTAATGTATTCAGTGAAATAATTAAAAGGCTGCTTCAAAGCTAAATTAATTTTTTTAAAGCTAAACTAAATTTTTGGTAATTTCAGGATTCCTAAAGATTTTTTTGATACAAAACTGAAGAACGGGTGAATAAGTGAATCATTAACAAGCTTCTATAAAACTAAGTACTACCATTAATGTTAAGGAATCAGTCAAGCCTTGATCAAACATTATGGGAAAAAAAAGACCTCTATCTATATATCACATGTTCTCTGGTGTAAAGGGTTCAGAGCTTAATGAATGTATGATAAAAAAAAAAAACAACAACAACATAGCTTTCATGACTATTGGGAGAATTAACTGAAACCACCAACATATGCAACTAAAAATATTAAAAAACGGGCAAGAATCCTGAAATGTTTCTAAGGTTAAGTATTCATTTCAAAAATAACTAAGTTTTTCAAATATAATTTAACTCCTTCCTATAACAACTTAAACAAGAATGAAGGATAGGCAAATAGAATATTGGAGAAAACCTTAATGCTTAAAAGTGCCCCAATTAGTACAGAGATAGTTACTACGAAGAACTCACCAAGTTCCCAAAAGGCACATTAAAAAGTACATTCTGAATATAGGTCTTTATAAATAAACACGTTGTAAAAGAAGCAAAATAGGATAGCATGTAATAGCCTCTTTCAAGTATTAATTACAAATTCTCTCAAACTATGTAACACTTAAGAGAATTTCTTTGACAAACAGATGCTTTGACTTCCTTCCAAGACTCAACATTCTCTTTCGGTACAAAGTCTACTATTGTAATCTGGCAAAAGATTTATTAGTGGTGACTGGTACCAGAGAAATCCATAGTGCAGCCCAGCCACAGAGCTGGGTGCATACAAAGGGATATCACAATTCTAATTTCCCTCACTAGCTGGCAATTAATGCAAAGTCCTTATGCAGAGGGAACTGCACTGGAAGAGATCCAGGACCCAGCTGCAAAAGATTTCTCTCCTCTTTCACTTACTTATTATAAACTACCATGGAGCTACTTTTCATGGTGCCAATTCTCCCATTTATATTCCAATATACAATGTTTTTCTCCAAGTCGTACAAAATGACCAAGGGCTATGTAAACCTAAACTGAAACCATCTTTACAAGGGATGCTACAGACTTCTAAGAGCGTCTGTTACTTAAATGTTTTGTTAAGGATAGACCCTAAACTTCCTTAGGGTCACCAAATTATTTTCTGTTATGGGAAAATTAAATTACTTACTATGAAGCAGAATCATTGAGCTGATACTCCCTGGATCTGCTGAAGCAAGCTTGCACCCCACCGTCCCGCCATAACCGTTTAATCACTCCCGCTAGTTCTGGAGTCATGACCCCTTCTTCGGCACTGCCGGCCAAAACAAATAATTGCCGGGCGTCATCCTGAAGAAAGCAGTTAAGAAAGAGAGACAAATGATTCTCCACTTCTTAAAGACTTGACAAGAATCTCTCTAAAACACAAGCACCTTATACTTTTCATTATTTTACGAGAAGTATTAGAGAGACCTTTCCGGGCAAGGCAGTGTGAGAGAATTTACAATGAAGTCGTTCCCCCTACTCGCTCCACTGTAGGTAGAAGTGCAGAGCTGAGCTGACGAATGATTTCAGTCCCCCACCACATACCACCATCTCCTAAAAAGATCTCTTTTGACTGGCCTACTACAAATCTCCACCCGGCTTACTCATGATTTTTAAAGATTTTATTTATTTGACACGGGGTGGGGGCAGGCAGAGGGAGAGGGAGAAGCTGACAAGGGCGGATCCCAGGACTGGGGGATCATGACCTGAGCCGAAGGCAGATGCTTAACTGACTGAGCCATCTAGGCACCCCTACTCATGATTTTTTGACAGAAAAACTGATCTGTGAGATAGGCACATGTAACACATTCTCATTCTACAAAGGAAGCCTACAATAAAAATAGAGATGAAAAAACTAGCATGTAAGAGGTAAAGTCTAAACACGTCAGAGGGAGTAAAATATTAATAGAGTTTAAGGAAAAAGTGTTCTCTTCTTTCCCCTTCTGCTCAGACAGAGGAACAGGAAGAAGAGGAGACTGAGTTATTTAAGAAGTCTGGAAGCCTAGTGAGGGAAATAAATCCCTCAGAGAAAAATTCAGTTTCTAGATTCCCCAAGGAATAACAGTCCTCTAAATAAGAGGGGGGGTAGACAGTAAGAGGAAAAGAAAGTTAAGAAAAGATTTGATCAAAATTCATGGTCAAAAAGCTTTGTAAGTGGCTAGTTTTTAAACCTAAAATGTAAAGAGGACAGAAAAGGGCTATGAGAACTCTGATTATTTTGCTTTATTCTACCCACCCTTACTTGTCAGATAGTTTAAAAATAAACCCAGGTCTCAAGGAAGGAAAGGAAAAAAGGGAAGGGAGAAGGGAAGGGAAGAAGGGAGAAAAGAAAAGAACAGAACAGAGAAGAAAAGAGAAGAACTAGCAAGCAAAAAGCGTTTCCAACCACAGGTGACATCACAACCCAAAACTCCTAAGACTCATGTGTTCCCAAAACTCATGCACTCACGTAGGCAAAACAAACAAAACTAACCATTGTGCACTCTAGTTAATGCTGCCAAAGTCAGGGTCTCAGCCAAGTAACAGCCCTCCTTTATAAGGTGCTTTCCTGCATTTTTTCTAGTAATACTTTATGTCCATCCCTCTCTAAGAAACTTCATCTAACATCTATATTCCCCTCTTCTCCTTTCAGGGATAAAAATTTTAAATAAAGGAATAAATGACTGAGGAAAGTTGAAAAATTACATCAATTGGCAAACATACCCAATATTGAGCATGTCCTTCTATGTATGTAGTATAGTGCTTTAACATGTGAAGACTTTATAGTCCATTCTGAAATTTGAACTAAACTCATACAGCTATTCGAAAGCCTCAATAAGCATTACTTTTTTAATAGCACAATTCTAATTTCAGAAACTTTAAAATGGAGAGAGAGCTATTGCTACATATTTCTGCTGTCCTGCCTTGTAAACAGTTTTAAGCGGAAGCACTTTTCCCTTACCACTTAATCTCTTCCACTGACCTACTTCTGCTTCTCCACAATAAACCCTCTAATAGGCCTTTAAGGAGGCCCCTCTTTACAATGAAATTCGCACCTCCACCCTTAAGCAGACATGAAAAAACCACCTACCCCTCATCTGGCTCTGTTCTTGTCCATTCACTCTCTAACCAACCATAAGAAACTAGACAAGGGTAAGTGAGGAATTATAAACAGAAACCCCTACATATGGAGGGTAAAAAAAAAAAAAAAAGTTCAAAAAATTACGTAGGGTTGTAGATTAGGATGGGTGGATGCTGGAAAGCTAGGTGATTCAGGAGGCCTAACAGGAATTAAGGAGCTGGTGACTGCATCTGGTGATATAGGAGTGTTAGGACCCAAAGATGAACGACATTCATTTGATAAAGGGAAGAAATGAAAGGAGGAGGGATGCTATGGTCTGAATGTTTGTGTCCCTCCCAAACTCGTATGTTGAAATCGCAAGGCCCAATGTCATAGTATTAGGAGATGGAGCCTTGGGGAGGTACTACAGTCATGAGGGTGGAGGCCCCATGAATGGGATTAGTGCCCTTATAAAAGGGACTCTAGAGAGCTCCCTTCTCCTTCTGCCATGTGAGGACACAGAGAGAAGCCTACAACTGAACAGGGCCCTCGCCCGACCATGGTAGCCCTCTGATCTCAGACTTCCAGCCCCAATAAGTCTGCACAATAAATGTCTGTTGTTTATAATCTACTAAGTCTGTGGTATTTTGTTACAGGGCGCAACTGGATGAAGACAGAAAATGTCAACTGTATTGGTGACAAAGTAGTGTGAGGACCCAAACATTAATAATAACCAATCTGACAATGGAAAGAAAAGAAAGGAGGAGGGATGATCAAGAAATATAAAGGGGAACACATGGTGAGAAATAAAAAAGGAAGAAATGAAGAGAAGGCATAAATAACTGAGACGGAGAAAAAGCCAACAAACAGAGGGAAGGGACTAAATACAGTAGCATCGACCAGTTATTGGATTGGGCGAACGAGACAGAGACACAGAATCAGGTGACAGAGAGGGATGAGGACAGGGAATAAAATAAGAACACTGGAGAGAGCTGGGGGCAGGGGAGGGCAGAGGGAAGAAAGGAAAAGAAGGAAAGAAAGGCAGGAGGTAGAGAAAGGATGGAAAGATGTAGACAGAAATGTGTTGTTTATTCTTGCATTCGTTATCCTATTTCCCCCTCCCAGAGGCTTAGAAAAATAAAGTCTCTAATTGTGATATACCTGTTTTTACAAAAACATAAAAGTCATGCCTCCATATTTCCTTATCCCCTCTTCTGCTGCTCTTCTCTTCAATCATTTCACAGTCCTTACCCCGGCTCCTCTTCCCTTATTCCACTTCTAGGATTCCCAGTCGAATACCATCCAATTATAACCATCCTCTTGTGACTTTTTTCCCATCAACAATTTCCCCACTTGTTTACTGAATATTAACGTGCATTAATAATAGCTTGTTAATTGATAAACCAAGAGCAGCTCAGAGTTCCTAAGCTACTTCACAGACACATAGACTTTGCCTTTCCAGGCAGCCTCCCCAAGTCACCCCCTTTTACTATCCACAGCACCTAAGAACGACTCTCTGAACACAGCTGACAACTCCCTTAGTTCTAGGAAATCATTCTACACATTCCCAGCCTTCTCTTAGAGTACAGCTGGCGGTATAAAAGATCTCCTGCCTTCATTTGGCCCTCTCCCACTGTATCAAACATCCTAATTAACAAACGAGAACTTCGTGTGCACTAAGTATTATGATTCATCAACACAGCTTTTGAATATCTGACATGTGCAAGAATTACCCTAGGACATGGTATAATCCAGTTGTATAGGTTCTAGTCCAACGTAGTACAGGGATAGAGTATTTTTGAATACCTAAAAACTGTCCCTAAAATTTTGACTTAGTGTTCTTGTCCTTCTCAAGTGTATTTTGGGAGACTGATATTTGCCTTTTATCTTTACACTGAAGAAAGCAGAGCTACCTCTTTTAGATTATCTCAATTTACTAACATTTACTACCATAAAATAAGATCACGCTATAAAAGTGGTGAATAAAAAACGGCTGTCACAGAAACCTACAGGATATTCAACACAATCCCATTTCCTTGACTCTTCTTTGTGGTGGTAATCTAGTAACCCCTAGAGCACATTGCTGATACTTCTCAAATGAGCACACGGTACTTTGCCACTTTTTACCTTGTTGTTTAAATTCATTTCCCTAAAACATGAAGCAAATTTTGCGTTAACTGCATCTACTAAAAGCAAGCAAGTGAAGAAGAAATGAGAAACACTTACTGCTCTGGCAGCTTCCCCAAAGTCAATCTTTAGCCGTCCCATGGCTCTTATGATTGCAATGATGGACTGGATAGTATTGCTGTAGACAACTACTTTATATTGTTTACATTCTTCCTCTGAATAGCCATCCTCATGAATGATTCTTTAAAAAGAAAACACACAAATCATTACCACGGACCTAAAATAATGGTACTATGGACTTTCATGCATTACGAGGAAATGTAGTTTTACAAAAGGTCATGTTGTTCCAACTTACTTCATCTGTTTCACGATGGTACTTTTACCAGATTCTCCAGCACCTGAAAGAAAAGTAAACCAGACTTTGAATTCCCTTGCAATCAAACATGAAGCATGAAATCAACATGAGCGATAATCCTAGATTAATGGAAACCACAGGTCCTAGGGAAAACTCTAAGCTACTACTAAGCTTTCCTATTAGAGTTTTTTTACTTTAACATAATTCAGCAAACAAATATCATTAACTAGAAGTAGCCCAGAACCTACTCGATATCATTTGTGTAAAGTAGGCATGCTCAAGGAGATATGGCAACATAAACACCTCTAGGAACTCGACCTCTACATGAAATATCATGATATAGAAACTGAACATAGGCAAAAATGAAATGATTCCTTTTTGGCCTATTTGCTTTTATTAATTTCTCTGTCAATATCCATGGATCTGAGGAATGTTCCAAGAGCAATCCTCTCAACCATGTGACCAGAGTTCAAAATAGAACCAGAGGAGCCGTTGTCCCCACTGCTTTTTCACTGCATACGCTCTCAAGACCACATTTCCCTCATCTGTCAGCGGGACCACTTTAATGATCACCCATGTCCGATCAGCCCTCGGAATTCCTTGACGGTTCACCTGCATTTCCCTAGTCAATTCATTCTCCCACCTTCCAAAATGCCTATTTCACACCACTCCTCTCTCTCTCAAACCTTACACACTCCTTCCCGCTTCTGATTCTCACCTGATGATCCTGCCTCTCTTTTACTGGAAAAATTAAAGCACTCAAAAACCAAATCCACCAATCTATCTGTACCCACCACTAATATTCCCTACCTTCATCAATGGATGAAGGGTCCCTGCCAGTGTCTAAGACTAATCCCTCCAATTGTGCCCTAAACCACCTAACTTTACCTACTCAACATCTTGGCTACTTCCCACTGGGGAACTCTCATTAGTATACAAACTTGCTCACTGCATTATCTTCCATTTTAAATCAACGCACACACCCACTCCAACCTTTCCTTGACTCCACACATACTCCTCTAACTACCACTCTATTTTCTCTCTTCCTCTTTATAGAAAAACCCCCTCTGAGTTGTCTATACTCATGTTCTCCAATTCTGTACCTCCAATTCTCTCCTTAACCCTCTCCAATCAGATACTCATATCCACCACTCTAACTGAAACCACTTCTCATGGTCTCCAACAACTTCCATTTTAACAAACCCATTGATTAATTCCAGGTCCTCATCTTACTCTGCTTACTCCTGAACAGAATTTGTCCAATGATGACTTCTCCCCTTGCAATGTTTTCTTCACTGGACAGGCTTCCAGACCCCACATCCTCCTGGTTGGAACCCTACCCCACTCCTCAGTCTCCTCCCTCCTGTCTCTGAATCTTAAAGGTTGTACTATTTGAGCACTCCTTCCTTGGGCCCTTTTCTCTACCTATATTCATTCCCTAGGTCATCTCATCTAATAACCTGGTCTTAAACACCATTCATCAACTGATAGTAATAGTTAGTATCTAGTGTATACTGCACGCCTGTTCTGTTCTAAGCACTTCGCTTTTATTAATTCATTTAATCCTCACAATAACCTCGTGAGGCAAACACTTATTATCTCCATTTTACAGGCGAGGTAAATGAAGCAGAGAGATGCTAAGTTAACCTGTCCACAATTAAAGTCAGTAAGTGGCAAAGCTGAAATCTGTATTCACACAGTTTGGCTCCAAAGTTGTTGTATACTGCCTCTAGGCCAATGATTTCCAAATTGCTATCTCTAACCTTGGCTCCAGAGTCATACATCTAAACCACCTACCCGATAAATCTCATTCGATTTCTAAGAGGCATCTCAAACTTAAATGCCCAAAATTGAGTTACTGTTTCCCCATCCTTACCCCCAAACCAGCCCTGCTCCACCCTGTTTTCTTATCTCAGTAAATACCAGCACTCACGCAGTTGCTCAGGCCAAAAATAGTAGGTCACATGTAACTAATATACAAATGGAATGCCAGTACCAATATCAAATATTAATAAAGCTTAATTTTTTAAAAAATAAGTATAAATATGGTTGTAACTGTTTCTTCTTGCACCACATGGATCATCATGAACACAATGGAAAGCACAAGCCTAGATCACTGTTGAAGCTTCCTAAATGGTCTGCTGCTTGGGACCTTGCCTTTCCTATGCCTAGTTTTCCACTCAGTAGCTGCACTGAACTTTGTAAAAAATCAAATCATGTCACAACTCTCCCTCCAGGTTTGGACTACACAGGTCCACTTATACACGACTTTTTTTTTTTCCGATAAATACAGTACAGTATTGTAATATTTTCTTCATAAGTTTCTTTTCTCTAGCTCACTTTATTATAAGAATGCAATATATGATACATATACAAAATATATGCTAACTGACTATATTATGGTAAGACTTCCAATCAACAGTAGGCTATTAGTTAAATTTTGGGCAGGGAGTCAAAAAGTTACACAAAGATTTTCCAGTATGTGGGGTGGGGGGGGCGTTGGCACCCCTAATTCCATGTCTTATGTCAACTGTACACTCAAAATTAAATCCATGGGCAATAAGGTCAAACACATGCTCTGGCCCCTGCCTATCGCTTCACCCTCAATTCCTATCATTCTCCACTTCATTCTCTCTGCTCTTGTCAGACCAGTTTTCTTGCCTTTCTTCCAACATACCAAACTGGTTCTCAATGAGCTAGATCCTGACTCATGCTCTTTGCCATTTACTATTCCTTCTGCCTGGAGTAACTTTTTACAAGATTTTCTTCTTCCCTCAAAACACCCTCCTGCCCTGACTAATCTATCTAAATAGTCCCCACCCCATCATACTCTCTCTCCTCACTCTAGGTTATATTTTTTCAAAGCACTTATATCACTTCTTCGCGTTAAAATCTGCTCATTTCCTATCTCACTAAAATATAAACCCCATAAAGGTTTATTCATCCCTGTATTCCCAGGGCCTAGAACTGGGCGTGACATAAATAGGCTAGGCAAGTAAGTACTGTTGAACAGATACATCACTAATGCTTAATTAGCATGATCCTTTACTAAATATTTCTCAACTCTATCAACCAAAACTGTTAGTTAAAATAAAATTCAAATAATTTAAAAATCCCAGGCATCTACATTTTTACAGACTCAAAAAGGGAATCTCTATTTCACTTTATCTCTGCTCTTATCATCTAATAATAATCAGAGGTAGCACTGAATATTTATGTAACACACAAAGAACTTTTTAATGATACCGTTAGAAAGAAGTGCTATCTCCAGGGGCACCTGGGTGGTTCAGTTGTTTGAGCAGCCAACTCTTAATTTTGGCTCAGGTCATGATCTCAGGGTCCTGGGACTGTGCCCTGCACCCTGTCCAGCTCTGTGCTCAGTAAGGAGTCTGCTTGAGGGTTCTCTCCCTCTCCCTCTGCCCCTCACCCACTCGCCTGCCTGTGTGCCTGCTTTCTTTCTCTCTCAAATAAATCTTTTAAAAAAGTGCTTTCTCCCACACATAGCTACCAAAAAACAAAACAAAACAAAAAAACCTGATTCAATTCTGGAGAATACAAAAGCATACCAGCTATATTTTAAACACTAGTTTAAAACACAGAATTTCCAGATGATCCCATGTTAGCACCGACTACTAAATTTACTAGGAAAAACAGAGATTAATGAAGTAATGTTCATCATTCTTTTACATATTGAAAACAGGATTCCTACCATTTACGCTGCACTGAGTGAAATAATCAATGAGTCTATTATCCTCAGAATCAATTTCTACCCATCTCATTAAGTTCTATCCTATGAAGGTGCTGATTTCAAAGTATGTTGCCCTGCCTCTCTCATATTTTTTCAAGGTTCCCTGAAAAAATGTCAGTTTGTTCTTCTCTTTACTATCACACCACATATATTCACCCAAGCTTTTACTAGACATCCAGTTTCACCTCTTAAAGGCACCTCTTATTGACCACAGAACTAAATATAAGATTTATCTTATTGAGTGTTCCAGGGCATTTTATAGAAAAAAAAGAATGAATTACCAAAAAAAAAAAATCGCTTTACATCAAAAGTCTTTGACCCATTCAGCTTCCAGATCTGCAAAAGTGCCACCGTCTTACCTTTCTTCTAAGTACGAAATCTAAGAATCATCTGGAACCCACTTACTCTTCTCTCCTTACATCAAGCTGTAATAAAATCTCTCTTCTTATGCATTTCTCAAATTAATCCTTTCTACTCTTCACATGGCTGAGCCTGACACTGCGCCTACTGTAATGTTACTGCTGTAATTTTCTCAAACTTCCAGCTCAAAGCCCCTCTTCTTTCTTATAATTTCCAAAAGGCACTAATAATTCTGTAATATTTTCTATAACCCTTTCTTATTAGGTCTGAACTCTCCATTTTTACTTCAATCTGTGCTCCAATGCTTTGGTACTAAGTTCCCTCTCTAATAACATCTCGCTCTTAGGTTTTAAACTGCTTCCCACGTCTCATCTCCCTCTCCCAATACATACTATGTGATCTCTGGAACTTCCTAATTTTTTTTTACATCTTTTAATCTATCTTCCTTCAAAATTCATCACAAATTTAAGGAGAGAATCATCTGACCATCGTCAATCTACCAGGGTAGTAATATTACGGAAACAAAGAATGGCATGGATACGAAGGAACTGCAAAGATACAACCTATGGCTTGGACAGGGAGGAACCGATGATGACTCTAGGAAGGAGGGAAGGAAATGGGCAGGGGATAGGATTTATACAAGAAAAAAAGTCTGAAAGGTCCCCAAAACAGGAGAGAATGGAATCAATTCAACTTAGAAGACTCATCCTTAAAACAAAATATATCTAAAGGACATCCTATATAAAGAAGAAGAAAGGATGAAGGGGGAAGGTATAGAGATTTTTGAGAGAGAGAAAGGAGAGAAAGAGCCAAGTTAGATGGTCTTCTCAATGAAAGAAGGCAGGCAATCTGCAGAGGATGATGGGGTAGAATTAATTTTTCTTATTAACAATCAAATAGGGGCGCCTGGAAGGCTCAGTCAGTTAAACGTCTGCCTTCAGCTCAAGTCATGATCCCAGGACCCTGGGATGGAATGCCAAGGCAGGCTCCCTGCTCAGTGGAGATCCCTCTGCCACTCCTCCTGCTGTGCTCGCTTGCTCTCTCTCTCGCTCTCTCTCTCCCCCATATAAATAAACAAAATCTAAAAAAAAAAAAAAAAAAAAAAAACAAGCAAACAATCAAACAGAATGATTAAGAAGTATGTGTGCAGGCAAGTATGATCACCAACAAGGTCAGATAAAAAAATAATTCACCAGTACATACTCTACTACTGTACTTTCATTTTTAAGGAGCTCCTGCAGAGCAGGCACCATCACGTGTTCTCCCTACTTCTTCCCATAACATATACTACATTACGGGTATGAAAAACAAGAGATGGTGATAATGTCTTTGCAAAATTTTTATAGGCTAATGAACTGCTAATATAAATAAATCATTATCGTGAGTAAACACATTCAACTTACATACACACTGATTTATTTTTTTTAAGATTTTATTTATTCATTTTTGCAAAAGAGAGAGCGAGCGAGCCAGGTGGAAGGGGCAGAGGGAGAAGCAGACTCCCCGCTGAGCCAGGAGCCCAACGCAGGACTTGATCCCAGGACCCTGAGATCATGACCTGAGCCGAAAGCAGACACTTAACCGACTGAGCCACCCAGGTGCCCCATACACACTGATTTTAAAAATTAACGCTAAGGGGAGCCTATCTTTGGCTCAGGTCAGGATCCTGGAGTCCGAGGATCGAGCCCAGCATGGGGCTCCCTGCTCAGTGGGGAGTCTGCTTCTCCCTCTCCTGCTGCGCCCCCCACCCCAGCTCTTGTTCTTTCTTCTCTCTCAAATAAAATCTTTAATAAATAAAATAAATAAAAATTAGCCCCAAAAGATGGCTGATACTCAAAAACAACGAGTCACCCGAACCCTTCTCTTTTTTCTCTTTCACTTTGATTAAAAGAAAACTTAAAGCCAGTCTACGGAAGTACATTATGCTTTTATCCTCCTGTGCCTTCAGGCACAATGAATTTCCTTATCTGTAAAACGAGGGTCAATAGGAGATGCTTAGAACAAAACCTGGCAGTAGTACGTATTCAATAAATGTTAACCAGCCATTATTCCGTGAATGTTTTCACTGTTTAGAAGAGCACCAAGTAAAGTTAAGTCCCCAAAAGTTTAATTTAATAAAAACTCTTTAGATACTGATGTCGGTCAAAATCCCAGCAGAAATGATGTAACTACTTATCAGCTAGTTCACAATGATAAAACCCTAGACAGAGTCTGGATCCACAGGCTAACACAGCAACTCAGAACCTAAATGCCACAGCAAACTATGTCAAAGCATTAATCATTTTCTCCACCCCACCATGAGGAACAAAAACACTCTCTTCCTCAAATATATTTTCAGCCCCTACATACTCCTGTCTAACTACCTCCTCTCCCACACTTCTCACCCGTCTGCACTCCTTATGGCTTTTCCTTGAATGCTCCTCAAAGGTTTTTGTACCACTATCATGTGTACTAGTGGTTATTCCAGGAGCAACTGAAACATCTCCTTTCCTTTTTAAATACTCGTTTCTGTGAAGAAATCCTGAAATTGCTAAAAGCACACATTATAACTAGGACATAGCCCTCTTTCTGGAGGCCTGCACAGCTAGGTCCCAATATGGCACTATTTTTAGATAACACTCTAGCCAGTGCTAAACCAAGGCGCTCTTCTTGGTCTCTCTACAGCCCACCCATGCCCGCCACCCCTTACCAGACACATGGGAAGACAGGACTAGAACAGGAACAGACAGCCTTCCTCCCACAGCAGGTCAAAAGCTTGATCAGCACATGTATTTGACTTTTCTAACTTCACTTAAAAAGATTTTTTTAGTCAATAATACCATGCAGTAATAAATTCAATGGAAGAGCAGATTTTAGTCCTAATTCTACCACGACTAGCTGTGTGATCCTGAGTAAGTCACCTAACTTCACAATACCTATCTCCTTATATATAAAATATGAAGCGTTTTGGCCTAGATGTGCCCTATGGTTGCTCTCTAACGTTCCAGGACTACAATTATTATGATGCTAAAAGCAGATTAAAGCTCTACTTCTGACACACAGAGGCTTCAAATCAAACCACGGATCCACATCGTCCTATTAACCCAATCATTCAAAACAGCTGCCGTAGTTCAGGGATCAGCATGCCCTCCAATCACGCACTCCCGATCAAGAGGGCACACAGAATACCAAGATTAAAGAGTGCAGCAACGTAAGGAAGAGATGTCTGGCAGCCTACTGTCTATATGCATGCTTGAGTGTATTCTATAATTACAGTCTCAAATTAACAGAACATTCAAATTAGATTGCTATTCCTAAGAAAAAATCTGAGTATCTCTAATGAAAGATCACAGCAGCACAGTCCATGCTACTTCCAATAATAAGCTTATCTATTGCTCCCACTGATTTCTTTTTATTGACAGGCGTAAGTAACTAACAGAGTAAAAATTCAGATTAAAGTTAAAAATGACATTTCATTCAAAGTACCATACTTAATACAAAAACCAGTTGCTCCCTAATTGAGCAAAAGAAAAGGTTAGCAGAAGTACAGATGGGAAAAACATTATGGAGCAAAGTAAAATAATTGTTCTTTTTTTTTTTTTTTAAACAAACACGTCTGTTGTATGTGCCTGGAACTGCTGGACACAAATACAAGTAAGTTAAGGAATGTGAAGTTAGATCTATTTTTCGTGTGAAATGAGCAAGTGTCCATAGCCTAAAATATCAGAATAATTGCTTTACCCAGCCCACTGTCCCTGTAAGCGCACTAAGCTGCTACATATGAACATCCTTGAAAACCTTCTTCAACTCAAACTTCAACTCTTTGCTGAATCCTTCTCCATTCCCTCTCAACGGAGACATTACTCCCACTCCGATGGCTGACACAGATTCTTCCCTTTCAGCATGAGTCCAAGAGCTTAATTTCCAAAACTTAAGTCCCAAACTGTCCTTCCCAGCCTCTATCTCTAGCCAGGTCTGGCTACTCTAAAAAAAAAAAAATTATTTGACTATCTTTCCAGATCCTAATCTTGCTTTTTCATAAACTGCTAATTGGTTTTCTTGATTTTTGATTAAAATGGTAATGAAACTCTTTTTAGTATGACCTGAAAACCCTTCCACATCTGTGTCCTTCTTCCTCAAGGGCACCCTGACAAAAGGCTCGACCTGGCCCTACAGCTTAGCGTCAAATACCATAACACTAATACTTGGTCAAATTATCATAATTATTTGGGTTTGTACCTGTTTAGGACCCCCTTAGTCCTAAACTCAAAAAAGCACACTCCTCAAAAGCACAAAACAGTCCCTTCTTTTTGTTTCTACTATCCCCCCTCCAATATCTAGGACAGAGTAGGCACATAGTAACTGTGGGATGAATGGCTTGAGTTTCTATGGGATTCAGTAGTTGCCTAATCCCATTTTGTAAATGCCAGCTGCAATGAATGGAATTTTCAATGTGGGCAGTTAACAGAAACAGAAGATTTCCATTCCTCTGCTATCTTTACTTAGCCCCAACCCATTCCTCGCTAGGCCCTCAACTCTCACCCCACAACTACACCTGACAATAAACTTGATCACTCACAAGGCTCCTAGTCTCCTTATTCCCCTCTAAAACTCTCAAACCTTGCCCCAGCTCCCTTGCACCCACCACCCACTTCAGTGAAATAAACTGCTACAAATCAGCCCTGAACATCCCATATCCCAACACCTAAAAGAGTGCATGAAACACAGTATTCAAATACTTGTTCAGTGAATGAATAAATAAATGAATATATTAAAGGTAAAAGATGGCAGTATGCTGTGACTGGGACAGAGATAATGGGTCTCTTCTGTGGAAAAGATTTTTTTCGCTTGGAGAGGGAGAGGGGAGGAGCAGGATAGAGGAAGAGAGAGAATCTCAAGCAGGCTCCAGGCCCAGCGTGGAGCCTAACTTGGAGCTGGATCTCACAACCCTGAGATCATGACCTGAGCCAAAATCAAGAGTTGGATGCTTAACAGACTGACCACCCAGGCGACCCTGAAAAAGATTCTTCTGGGAAGCAATCACATACCAACAACCAAAAAGGCTTAAAGCACATATAAGAAGTTCTTGATAAAACTTAACTGACATAGAGGCGCCTGGGTGGCATCTGACTTGAGCTCAGGTCATGATCTTGGGCTCTTGGGATCGAGCTCTGTGTGGGCTCTGTGGTTAGCCAGGAGTCCGCTTCTTCCTCTGCCCCTCCCCCAGCTAGTTCTCTGGCTATCTTTCTCTCTCTCTCTCACTCACTCCCTAATAAACAAAATCTTAAAAAAAAAAACAAAACTGAACATAATTTCAGAATATATGCCTGCCCAAAACCCCTAGAGAAATCCCTACGTAGCTTCCTCAGTGGGCAATTGCCTACATGACTGAGTCACGCCCCTCTCTTGATTGGATCAGGAGTAAATACCTGACACATAAATCAACCAGTCATAGGCTGACAGAGGGCCTACACCCTGTGTGACCCAGCTCCAAAAAGATGAGTAAAACCAATCAGATCATCTGAGGAATCTGCACCAGAAGATAAAGAAAAAGTCATCCTAAACTGCAAGATCACACAAATGCGTGAAATCCTAGATTAAAGGGAAAAAAAAAAAAGAGCAGCTCACTTAGCCACACAGCTCTCCTCAAAATGTTATCACTTGAGAATATGAAAAAGGTAACTTGCGTGTTGCTAAAGATCATGTGTTCTCTTTGGGCAACTGGCCAATTAAGAGGGAGAGTGGGGTTTCTTTTTCACTTTTGTGGAATATAAAAAGAACGCTTAAGAGAGCAGTTATTTGTGAGCAAGGAGAGGGATTATCCTCTGGCTGCCTCAATGTTCTAATTTTGGCCCCTGGTGAGTAAGTTTCCTTTTATTTCTTTAAAAGCAGGGCAACAAACAGCCATTTTGGTGCTAACACTAAATTATATGGTATGTACATCGGACATGACCGAAAACTATTTTTGCAAAGGTGTATTTCTTTCTAGCTCTGCCTCAAAATTTTCTCGTAATAGAAATGTAAAATACTCAGTTTTAACCCATACCAATAAATTTTATACGTAATGGAGATGTCCTCCAAAGTTGACTGTAATGTTACATCCATTCACCAAAACCCATATATCCCAAAATTTCTCGCTTAAAAATGTTAGAATCATATCCCTACCTAAGTCTCCCAAACACTGATGGCAGCATACAGCACTTTTCTATACATCTATTTAATCAAATGTAAATACCACATTTTAAAAATTCACAAATAGCAAAACATTATAAACTGAGCTGCCAGATCCTAAGGATGCCTACAATTTCAATTTCCCTTACCATATAAATGTTCATCAATGCTGTAAGGGGTTGGAGTTCATAGATGTATTTACTTTTACTAACCTTTTGCTACAGCACAAATTAGTAGTGGAATGGCAAAAAAAAAAAAAAAAAAAAAGCTGTTAAATAAGAGGGAGAAGGCCAAGTCCCTAAATGATTCCCCAAATTATATCTATATTTATCTCTATCTATGATAAAATACAGCTACTAAAAATACAAATCAACACTCTTCCAATCCCCTGCACACCTTTCCAGCCTTATCTCCCACGATCCTCCTATACCAACCCTTTATCCCAGGCAAATCTATTCGCTCACTCATATTTCTGAGCCTTTGTACATATTACTCCCTCTGTCTGGATGCACTTTCCTCTGGCCTCTGTCTTAAGAGTCCCTATTTATCCCTCAAGGTCCATTTCAGACGTCGTCGCCTCCTCTGGGAAGACTTCCATGTTTCTTTCTCCTCCCCCCCAAATCAGCTACTCCTGTAACCACATTCCACACACATTAACCATTGTTTACTCCTGTATCTCCGCAACTTTAACTGCTCAAGAGTTTTGTCTACTTCTCATTTATCTCCAGGCTAATAAAGTACCTGTGCACATAAAAGACGATCAGAAATACCAAATCATAAATAAGTTAATAAATGAGCCTCTTTAGGGATAGCGCGACACTGAAAACCAAAAAGCTCAATAAAAAGTAGCGTTGACCGAATGCAATGCGGTGTCCTAGACTGGATCCTGAAGCAGAAAAAGAACGTTAATGGAAAAACTGCTGCAATCCAAGTAAAGTATGTAGTTAACACTAATGCACCAATATTGTGCACTGACACGCACCAACACTGTGCAGTGTTGACAAATGTACCATAGCTATGTAAGATGTCAACATTAAGGGAAACCAGGTGAAGAGTATACAGGTTCTCTACGTACTTATCTCTGCAACTTTCCTACTAATGTGAAATTATTCCAAAATAAAAAGTTTATTTAAAAAACTTGTAAGGGTTGGGGTGCCTGGGTGGCACAGCGGTTAAGTGTTTGCCGTGGGCTCAGGGCGTGATCCTGGCATTATGGGATCGAGCCCCACATCAGGCTCCTCTGCTATGAACCTCTTCTTCCTCTCCCACTCCCCCTGCTTGTGTTCCCTCTCTCTCTGGCTGTCTCTATCTCTGTTGAATAAATAAATAAAATCTTAAAAAAAAAAAAACAAAACTTGTAAGGGTGCCTGGCTGGTTAAGATTCTGCCTTCAGCTCAGGTCATGATCCCAGAGCCCTGGGATCAAGCCTCATGCTGAACAAGAAGCCTGCTTCTCCATCTCCCTCTGCTGTTCCGCCTGCTTGTGCTCTCTGTCAAATAAATAAATAAAATCTTTAAAAACAAAAGACACATACACAAAAAACTTGTAAGTAGTCTAGAAAAACTCAAAAAACTACAAATATTCATGAGGACGTGAATGTGGATTTTAGTTATTAAAATAATTACAAAAATAAAAGGGTAAGAAATCTATTTCTCTTAGACGCAGATCAGAGGGGCGGCTGGGTGGCCCAGACAGTTAAGCATCTGCAGGCTCAGGTCACGGTCCTGGGATAGAGCCCCAAGCAACGCCCCGGGCCACCAGGCACCTGGCTTCCCTGCCCTGCGTCCCTGCTTTTCCCTCAGCCCACCCTCCCCACCCTGTGCTCTAACATGCATGCTCTTTCCCAAATAAATAAATAAAATCTCTAAAAAAAAAAAAGCAGAGGAAGGAAGGAACGAAATTAATTTTTTTTTAAAGATTATTTATTTATTTGACAGAGAGACAGCCAGCGAGAGAGGGAACACAGCAGGGGGAGTGGGAGAGGAAGAAGCAGGCTCCTAGCAGAGGAGCCTGATGGGGGGCTCGATCCCAGAACGCTGGGATCACGCCCTGAGCCGAAGGCAGACACTTAACGGCTGTGCCACCCAGGCGCCCCCGAAATTAATTTTTAACAACCTGAAATGAACCAAAATATGTTAGGATTTATTAATGCTGAAAAATGGTGAAAGAGATTTATATCATTAAACCGAAGTGATTCAATGTTTATTTTCAAAAATACGTAACTCAACATTGAAATAACTTCCACGGAAAGTTTAAGACTGCATTATCCTAACACATACATCAGAACTACTTTATCTGTGTAAATCATGATAGTGATTATATCATTACATCAAACAGAACCCTGTTTTGAGGTTATCAATTCTGATGTTCTAACTTCAGGAAATAGAGGGGAAATGTTCTATCAAAAGTATGTCACTCTAAAACAATCCTGTAATTTACAGTAATCTGTAAAATAGAATTTCCAAGGTCCTGGGCAAAATCCATTTCCATACAACAGTCTCCATTTAATAAAAAAGTATAAAGACTAGGGATATCAAAACATGACTAAAACAGAAATCCAAATACAGTGTACCCTTTCCATAATAAGCTCTTAGAGTTCAGTGGAATACTATTTCAATTTTAAAATCCAACTATGACAGGAAATTACAAGATGACAAGAGTCAAGCTACCTTGCTAATTAAACAAGTCTGATTTAAATGGTCCCCATATCACCAAAGTAATAACGATTAACAGCAGGCCACATAAATAAAAGCACGAGAGAGGGGCGTCTGGGTGGCTCAGTTGGTTAAGCATCTGCCTTGGGCTGGAGACATGATCCTGGGATTGAGCCCTGCCTTGGACTCCTTGCTCTCTCTGTCAAATAAATGAATAAATAAATAAAAATCTTAAAAAAAAAAAAAAAGCAGGAGATACAAGCACAATAAAAACAACAGTGTAGGAATGCCTTGGTGGCTCAGTTGGTTAAGTGTCTGCCTTGGGTTCAGGTCATAATTCCAGGATCCCAGGATCAAGTCCCACACTGGGCTCCTTGCTCTGCGGGGAGCCTGCTTCTCCCTCTGCCTGCCACTCCCCCTCCTTGTTCTCACTCTTTCACAAATACATGAATAAAATCTTTAAAAATAAATAAAGTAAGTAAATAAATACAATCATGGTGAGACATCCCTAACTATACAGCTATAGATTTACATGAGCAACTAGAAAAAATTTAGAATACTACCTATTTCAAAGTTAAGCAACAAAAATTTTTTGAGATGTAAAACACTAACAATCATCCAAAAACCTCAAAGTCTTTTTGTATGAATGTTAAAAACATTTACCCATTTGTGAAAGACTTGGTGACAAAAAGAAGCCCATAACTGCAAAATAGTAATGGAACAATGAACACACTCATGTCTCCACTAGCCCTTAATAAATCTCTTAAACTGTTACGTATCTTCCAAGTCTAACTTGAAAATCAAAGGAAATCCACTAAAGACTATACCCTCCTGAAGTTTGTTTCTAAGATTACCAGGTACAAGTCAAACAAATTTGGTCTTTCTGGTTCTTCTCTGTTTGGTTTGTATCTGATATATTCATTTGTTACAACTTACTAATATCAAGACATGAAAAATAGGTTATGTCATTTACATAGAGCGCCATATTAAGACTGGGACAATTAAACAGTGCTCCAAAGACAATGTTACTCAGTTCAAGCAGCTTCGATTACCGATATGATACAGATGACTGCTAAGCAGGTAACAGCAGGTAAGCCTGCAGAGACAGAGGCATAACAATAACTCTAACTTGCTAAACACTAAAACGAAAACTGGAGAGAAAATCAAATACTAAAACAGTTTCTTCTCTCTATATTCTCTTAAAACAATTACATTATGGGCACTTTATAAATTTATGTCTTTCAGGTTTTTAACTATCTTCCTAAACAGCTTTATTACCTAAACTAATTTCAGTCAAACTCAAGAATAAGAGAAATAACAACACAAAAATAGCCCTCTTAAAACCCTGCTAAAATATTTCATTATAACATTAACATCACAGACAAGAGACCCCTGAGATCAGACCTCATCGTACAGAAAAAAGAATATGAGGTTCAGAGATCAAGACAAATCCCTCCATTTTCAGTTTCTTTGCTCCTTAACCCTACCCTACACGGGATCTCCCATTTATGAATTAAGTTACTAATTCAAAGAACTTTTATTAGTGCTAGTCTACTATAATCTGTTGACTAGAAAACAAGTTTTAAAACAAACTTCAGTTACCTTAACAAATTTAGTATCCACTGCTCTAAACACTTCTTACGAGACCCATATTTTAATTTTTTGGTCTTTACTGCTAATATTCTAGTTCCTGAGTACTTAAAACATCTTTTCCTCCCCACCTTCCCCGATAAGCCCCATTCCCCAATAAAACTAAACTAAACTAAACTAAACTAAACTAAACTAACTAAACATAAGAAGACAAAGCATGGACAGTTGCAAGAATGATTAAAAGGTCACATGATTGTCAAATCTGTTTTTTTTAAGATTTTATTTATTTATTTGAGAGAGAGTGAGAGAGCACAGGAGAGCTCAAGCAAGGGGAGCAGCAGAGGGAGAGGGAGAAGCAGGCTGCCCATCGAACAGGGAGCCTGATACGGGGCTTGATCCTAGGACCCTGGGACCATGACCTGAGCTGAAGGCAGATGCTTAACCGACTGAACCACCCAAGAACCCCTTGTCAAATCTATTAAGTACTAAAACCCTATTCTATGGCCATCTCTGTACCTACTTCAGAATTAGCATACTTAGGGAATATTACAATATTGTAATTCCTGAAAAGGACCATATTTTCAGATTGAACAAGTAATAATACATTTAAACAAAAGACACAAAGAACAGTTAAGTGCATATAAAAACAAACCTATCTTTGAAATGTAAATTTCTACTTTTTATGCCAGTTCTTTTTGCCCAGACACTAGATGCGTCCTCATAAGAAGTGTAATGTTTATGAATCTTATGCCAAATAAATGGCAAATCTTATAAAGAATATCATCCTATGCGAATTTAATGAAACAATATAATAACAGTATTATTGTTATTATTAAAGCAAAATGAATGCTACAGATTATAGGTACTATAAAAATTCAAATTAAGAAGCTACTGAGGGCTAAGTTAAAGGAAAAGTTCAGTATTACAACTCTCTAATTATCAAAAATACTTATTTTCAATAATAAGCATATTCAGCTGGTAAATACAGACATTTAAATGTGAGTAATAAACTGTATAAGGTTTAAGTGAATTAGAGGATTCCAATTCTCTGCATGCAACTTAATTTTTGCCATACCACCACCACAAAAATCCTAGCGAACAAAGCATAAATCTCATTTTGTATAATAATGTTTTCTCAAGATCCGCTAAGGGAAATTACGAAGAAATAAAAATCTAAAGATAGCACAGGAGTAAATCATTCAATAACTTGCAAAACTAAATTATAATATTCAATTCCTTCTAATAAATTTAATAAATATTTATTTCCCTTTCATATCACAAGAGTGATATTAAAATTCCTTGAAGACCTCTGAAAAGAATGTATTATTTGAAAAAAATCAAATTTTTTGTCTGAAACACCCTTGAAAAAAGTAGCTAAAATGATAAGCTTTCAGAGACATATCACAATAACAGAAGTTACCAATACTGAATAGTTGTTTGCTAAGCATTTTACATATATTATCTTCTTACACGTCATAAAATAGGCATCATCATCCCCACCTTATATATGTGAAAAATAAGATTCACTGGCTAAGTTATGTGCTCTGAGCCTCACGACTAGTAAATGAAGGTGGGAACTGAATTCAGTTCAATGTGACTCTGAAAGCAGCGCTCTTATCCATTCATTATACCAGTACTTTCCAACTTTTGCTACATGATGGCACACACTGAAAATGATAATGTTATCATTTACTAAAGTAAGTTGGAGGAGCTTGGTAAAAATAATATATATTTTCTTTATATCATAAAATTATGACATGAAAAATAAAATGATACAGATGATATTAAATACTAATTGGCATAAACCTTCCTAATAAAATATTTGCAACCGCCATGTTCCCAAAGTTTAAAGAAGAAATCATACTAAAAATGTTCAAATTATCATTTCAACTGTTGCAAATTTTTGAAAAGTTATGAAAATGATTTAAAATTTCAAAACTATAGAGGTGCCTGGGCGGCTCAGTCGGTTAAGTGTCTGCCTTCGGCTCACGTCATGATCCCAGGGTCCTGGGATTGAGCCCACATCGGGCTTCCTGCTAGGCAGGGAGCCTGCTTCTCCCTCTCCCTCTGCAGCTCCCCCTGCTTGTACTCTCTTATGCTCTCTCTCTCTCTGTGTCAAATAAATTAAAATCTTTTAAAAAAATTAAAATTAACATAAATATATGAAATTTCAAAACTATAAAAAAATTTACAAACAGCACATTTGTATGCCATCCTATGCACTGCACTCGGTTGGGAAGCTTTGCATAATATAATTTTGTCTTTCTACATAATATTGTGATTAAACATTAATTGTGGTGTTATCAAGATCTTCCCAATAACAGACCTAAAGAAAATTCATATCAAAGGTAATAAAAAATTGTAACACTTAAGTATTCCTTAACTAATTCGACCCACCCTGGCTTCTTAATTTGAATTTCTATAGTACCTATAATCTGTAACATTCTTTTTGATTTAATAACAACAATAATAGCTAACATTCACTGAGCTAATCCTATATTCCACTTTACATTATTATCATATTAATCCTCACAGCACTCCTACAGTGCCTCTACTTTCTCCATTTTATTTTTTTATTTTTTATTTTTTTAAAGATTTTATTTATTTGA
This sequence comes from Ursus americanus, assembly GCF_024610735.1. Taxonomy (NCBI): domain Eukaryota; kingdom Metazoa; phylum Chordata; class Mammalia; order Carnivora; family Ursidae; genus Ursus; species Ursus americanus. The sequence goes on along the minus strand of NC_142138.1, from coordinate 57,816,844 downwards.
CAGAGATAGAGACAGCCAGCGAGAGAGGGAACACAAGCAGGGGGAGTGGGAGAGGAAGAAGCAGGCTCACAGCGGAAGAGCCTGATGTGGGGCTCGAACCCAGATCGCCGGGATCACGCCCTGAGCTGAAGGCAGACGCCTAACCGCTGTGCCACCCAGGCGCCCCTACTTTCTCCATTTTAAAGATGAGTAAACGGAGCAGAGCAAAATTGAGTAAGTAAATTTCCCAAGGTTACAGCTGGTGAATGGGAATTAGAATTTGAAATAGTCTGACTTCATAGCTCATGTTGTTAATCACTATACTAAACTACATCCCTCCAAAAAAGAAAATACAGTAATATTTAATGAATACCTATTATGTGCCAGGAGAGACACAGGTAACCAAACATATCTCAACTTAGACTAAGTTTGACAGTTTCACAGGTATTTCATGAAGTAAATATCTCCTTTGATGCACATGCAAGTGGTTTTCTACAGCAAAAAAAAAAAAAAAGAAAAAGAAAGGTATTCGTAAACTGTGATGAGTGTGTTCTGCTTACAGAAAATATGGGATAACTTTAACTTCTGTTCAAGCAAGAGCATCTGTGTCTGCAACTACTTATATCTGTTGACTTAACTTCCTCAAGAATATTAAAAAATCTTACTTAAAACAATGAACTGATAAAAATTAAAAGCAAATGTTTCAGCACTTTGATTTTTACTTACTGCTTTTGAAGTTCGCTAAGTCATCATGTGTTTAATCTTGTTTTTAATTAAATGCACTATTTATAACGTCTGGAATAAAGATTTTTCCAGACATTTGCTTGCCTAAATTCTGCCTGCCAAATCCTGCCATTTAGAAGAAAGCCTTACGGTTTACAACTGTATTACAACAGGCTAATGTCCTAAGGGGATCTCTGATGGGCCAATGTGTATCAAAACATTAACAGATGAAAATACACCTTTAGTTTCATAACCAATCAATCAATAGCAGACAACATTAATGCCTTGAGTATTATGGTTTATGTTAAACATCTGAAAGAGCCCAAGGAGCAATGTCCAACAGTAGGTGGTTCACACTAGTAAATATTTAAGAAGCATCTACTATGTGCCATGGACCATGCTCACCCACAAATGACACCTGTTAAACAGAGTGGCAGTCTAAAATTACCATCTGAATTCATGTGTCATGAAAGGTCAGATATTCAAACCAAAAGCTCAAGCTCCAATATATAATTTTCCCCCTATATCCAAAGAGCTGTTCCTAGGGCTTCTGCAACCTACAAACCACTGAATATGTTAACATGAAGAGACTAGCATGGGCACCCAGCACATCCTGGAGTACAAAATAAGCCTTGGGTTATGGTGGTGCATTCTGTCCTCCAGAGCTTTACACCATGAAAACTTGGCACTTCTCCTAAAGCAACTTCTTTTTCTCAAAAATTGTTTTAAAAAGTTCTATTGCAAAAAAAAAAAAAAGGAAAAAAGAGGTTCTGTTGCTTACAGAAACCATTACTCCTACTTATTCTTCTCTAACAGAACCGTTGAAAATACTAATAGTAAAGAAACTGTGACTTAACTAATTGGTAAGCTGACTTGACGCCAGGGTACTTTATAGGATTTACTGAGCCTCTAGAAACCAGTCTCAAAAATGTTTAAACTAATCATGCTGAGTAAAATGGACCTGACTGTACCAAAAAGCTGCTCAAAACGAATGTCGGGTAAAATAAACAGTAATTTTCTGAAGCCAATGTTTTTAGTTTGGAGAGACAGCTCACCAGAAGTCTGTCACAGCTTTTACAGTGTATCCAATTTCATAATTTATCCCAAGGTAACTCCATTCCCACTGCATATCATCCCTAGCAACTATTCAGCAACTCCCAATATGTAATCTATTGTCCACTACATCTTTTGCCACAAACCTCAAACCAGCCAGTCCTTAAATTTCCTCAGCTCAAACCACCTCCCCTTTGTAAAAACAAGGGAAGGAGTTATAAAACCTTAAGAGAGTTAAAAATGATCGAAGGAGGTGGAAAAGTATAAACAGCCTCTGCACCTAAGCTCTTTTCCTTCAAATCCGAGAACTTGTCAATTATCTCCCCAACACACCTTCATGTTCCTGGTTAATCCAGGGTTCCTCCACCTTACCAACAGTTCAAAATGTCCACTTGGTAATAAATGGCCGGGTCTTTACGTGACCACTCTGTCCCAGCCCCTCCATATACATTCATCATTCAAGCATCCCAACTTCATCCTATCAAAGTATCACCACGCTCCAAACTCAAAAGCCATTATACAAGCCCCACACACTATCCCGTCGTCTTTGCTGTCAACTCCAACCCCTTGCAAAACCTTCCCTAATATCAGCTCTTCCTTTATGAGCATTCCCCGTATTCCTAACACAGTCTCAGTGTCCTCCTGCCCCACACTCCCAAGCTCTCTTCACTAAACGCCAATTCCAGCACGGAGTCACACCCTCCGTCCAGCCCAATTCCTACAACCCCAAACCCCACCCCCTCATCACGCCCTCCTGGGCCTAAGCCACCAACCCAACACCCCGCCCTACGGCCGTCACGCCCCTCCAGATCCCTTCGGGGTCCTTTCAGCCGGCCGGGCCTGACCACCCCCCCTCCAAGGCTCCCAAGTGTCTAGGCCCTCCCGTTCACCCAGCCAGCCCCGCCAGCCCCGCCCTCAGCCCCTCACCGAGTAGCAGCAGCTTCACTTCTTTGGCCGCTTTCTCTCCGTCCTCCCGCAAGTTGCGGTCGATCATCTTGCTCCGCTCCACCGCCGCCTTGTCCTCGGCGCTCAACGTGCAGCCCATGGCGGCGGCGGGAGAGGGGACCGAGCCCGGGCTCACTCACACACCGCGGAGACTGCGGCTCGGGGGGTTGAGACAGCGTCTACTGCTGGGCGGCGGCCCTCTCCGTCAGCTCCTTGAGCGCCCGAAGGAACCGGATATCCGGCGTTTACGACACTTCCGGCAACGCCCCACGGCGGTTACTGCTCAAAATTCTCCAGCTGGGGTAGAGGAGGAGCAACGGAAAGCGGAAGTACAGGAGAGGACCGGTGAGTCCGAGCGGTGGTTCCCGGAGTAGCGATGGCTTGTCGAGCACCTGGTACGCGGCTCGATCTTAGTGCTTCTTCTCCTTTTCGGCTGCCTTATTTGGGTAAACGTAGAAAAACCAGGGACTGGCTTCCCCAGTTGGTGGCGCCGTCCTGAGGTCACACAGCCGGCTTTGGATGGGGGCGTGGGGGTTCCCAAAAAGGGAGTCCACAGCCCGCACAGGAATTTCTGCTGGGAATTTCTTACTGGTCAGAAAGCCCCTTGATCTCTGCCTGTGGAGACCCGAAGCCCCTTCCCAAGGGTACGACCCTCTGCTGGGGTTGTCTCAGCCCGATCTACGGGATGGAAACAAACAGCAGAGCCTGGGGCCGGCCACCCTTCACATATTGAGATCTGTAAGGCCGACCATGCCTGGGTCTTTAGCATCCCCTTCTGCCCTCCCCTTTGTCCCACCGCTTCCTGCTCTCAGGGTGTATCCAGGTCCTTGTGCCGTTACCTACGAGTTGCCCAGCAACTATGTTGACAAAGGGCCACCTGAAATCGCTAAATACTGTATTACCTGAAAGGTAAGCGTGTAGTTTTCCACAAGATTTCCGTGCTATCTTTCTCCATCATAAGCCAGTTTTAGCGCGGATAAGTGATCCTGCGTTAGGGGCTTCGGACTTCTACCAAGATCAGTTAGCCTCAGGCCCGCACCCAAAGCAAACCAGTGCATCCTGTGAATCTCCCTACTGAAATTTCCTGTTGTAGTACCACCCAAAAGGGGAAGTTCTAGTAGATTTGTCTCTCAGCTCTAGCATCACCTGAAAACAAACCTCTCTGAAAACCCCAGACTCATAATCTTTTCACTCATAATCCTGGGTACTACTGTGAAAGTGGCCCTAAATTACCTTTACTATCAAATACCTGCACAAATACTCTCACCATACATTCTAGAGAGGAGAACTCTTGTGTCCCCCAAACCGTTCTCTGGGATTAAAAATTATTTCCCTAATAGAATCTAAACCTTAGCATATAAGGTTTACCCAACAGAAGGGTCGATATGATGATGATTCATTAGTTAGAGGGTTTTCTTGAGAGCCACCTTAAACAACTTCATCCACTATCACTTAGTAATGCCAGTTCTTGAAAGTTTGAAAAGCATCCTACTCATTCCCAAATGACTGTTAGAATAAAAAGGATGGCTTTCCCATAATCAATACTTATGGGGGAATAGGGCAAGAGGAAAGGGAAGAAAAACCAATATTTATTGACTACCTATTTGCCAGGTATGGCTAGGTGCTTCCACATGGTCATCTCTTTTAATCCTCACAACAACCCTGTGAGGTAGGTAATGTCACCCCCATTTTTACAGATGAAGAAATAGGCTCAGAGAAATAAAGCATCTTTCCCAAGTTCACACAGTGAGTAAGTAGATGTCTGCCTCCAAATTCACCCCTCTTCTACCATGCCACTGTAAGATGTTACCTGGGGAGACCTGACAACAGAAAGTTTTCGTCTAGGCTGGGGAGTTACCCCACCACCACCCAGGTGCAGGAAAAGTAACTGACCAGTCGGTTGTCTCAACCTGTTGATTCTTGAGCCCACTAGAGAGGTCAAATCTTGTCCAGGAACAGCTTTCACAGCCAAGGATTACATAGCAAAATTTGCCAAGTGATCCTGGTGACTAGAAAACAACTGGAAGGTGGTCATGGCAGAAACTGTTGGGAGAATTCTCAGCATAATAGAAGATAAATTTTATTTCCTTCATGATCCACTCAGGGAAAAATAAATGGCAAATGAACCAGCCTATGTCAAATTCTGTAATAAACGCCAGTGAGATCACAGTGTCAGGAAATTTCAGCCTGAATTAGAGATATCCTTGTACTTAAAATTTTCTTTTTTGATGTATGTGAAGGAGGGGTTGGAGGGCAAAGTCAAAGGAAAAGGCAAAATAAATTAACAAAATGGCTGCCAGGCAGCGTTTCCTGTCCTCCCCTCTCCTCACGCCCTCTCCCCACCCCCTCCTCCCCCCATGCACACGCACCTTTCCTGTTTCCACTGGACTCACACTGCCACCTGCTGGCAATGCTTAGGGCCGACTAGCTGATCGGTGATGTTTGAAGAAGAGTTTTCTCCCCGTTATCTACGAATGAGAGGCCTCCCTTTTGAGTTTATCTTAAAAGGGAGGAGAGCGAAAAGAACAAGTTTTTCAATCACAAAAGATTATCCTTGGTAGATATACTAAGGGATTTCCTCAGTGTCACAGGTTCTAGACTAAAGTAAGTCTGGTGGTAGGAAGACAGAAACCTATAAATTTTCTTAGATCTAAAGGGGGAAAGCTGTTTGCCTAGTTTCAGTTAATAAATTCTTTTCCTCAACTAGAGTTTCATGTACAGCCCTCACACTTTCCACAATCCACAGGAAGCTTCCATGTAGGTATCTGGCTGCAGTGGACTGAGCTCCAATATATGCTCCAATATATTTCTCAAACATTCTTTAATGCTTTACGAGATATATAATGCTCTGTAAAAATGCAAGGTACCTGATAAAATTAGACTATGGACTCCTCAAAGGCAGTGACTCTCTGTGGGTCCCAGAGAATACTAGGTATTCAACTCTTATGCACTGAATTGAACTGAAATAGTAAATGTTGATATCAGTATAACTTTTTATAATAAAAAGTATTTATTGGCCGTTCAAAGGGGAAACTATTCCACTCCCACCAGCCCATCTTACCCTTTAATGTTCAATGAGCCAGGAATTTGTTCAAATACAGATCAAAGCACCCTCTGGTCCTGCCTCAACCCTTGAATGTTATTTGATTCAACTGAGGGAAGTGGATGGACAGGTAGTCCCAGATGGGAGTCCGGTCCAGTTTGCAACTATTCCCCCTCCCTTGCAAATACCATCACTGATACCAACCAAAAGTTCCTACAGTCTCAATCAGTGAACAGCTGAACCCAACTCCCGTGCCCTCTCTCCAACCCAGGGCTGCAGATAGGAGAGAGATTTAAGTCTTTGTCACTGAAGCTAATTTTGAGAGCGATGAATGGGAGTAGGGAGGCATTTAATGGACCATGGAAACCCCACCCTTCCCATTCCCAACCTTAGTCTCTTGTACCCGATTGTCCAGGGGGCTGGAGGTGGGTCACTGCCATGAGGAGAGAGATCAGGGAGGCCAATCCTAGGAAGAAAAAAAAAGATTTACAGTGTTATTGGTAAAGGTGATTATTTGGCCTCTCTGTATCCATGCACCTTAGCAATTCAAATCCTAACCCCACCTTCAGCCACCAACCCCCAATCTTTGTATCCACCCCCCCCCCTTGTATCCTTGCCTTTGCTGAGATCAAGCCGGAAGCTTGATCTCCCATGTGCGGGAGAGAGACAGCAAAATAGAACAGAAGGGCTATTCCCAGAGTGTGAGAGAGAGCTGCAGTCAGCTTTCCTGCCTTCTACTCTTTGTACCCTGCCTGCTATTTCCCCTTGCTTCTTGCCAAACTCAGGAAAGGAATATACCCAGCTGGTCCACTCAGTTTAAGGAAACCTCAGGTCTAAAACTAGAAAAATATCAAATGGAAATACTTAGCTGTACTTTATTTAGTTCTTGTTAAACCTAGCAAGGAAAGGAGAAGACACTGGTCATTTTCTTACCTTGCTTGGGTGCAATTACTGCCCTGGACAATTACACTGAAAAGTGAAATATCCTAAACAATCCCCAGGGTAACTCCAAACCTGGCCTGCTCTCTATATCCACCAACTCCTACCCTTAGAGAGTTTCCCTGGTTCCTGAGGCATGAAAAGTTTGCTGGTTGAAAGGCATCATCTCACCTTCGTGACCCTTTATTCTCAGTACCATCTCACCAGGTTCCCTCCCCCAGTAGTCAAGGATCATAGCCATGTCCAAGGCTTTTGCCACACGTTCATCCCGTTGGCCTTGTTCCTGACCCAGAAAACACTAAGCAAAAGCTGTGTGCAGAGAGCCCCAGCCCCAGCCCCTGCTAGCCGGGAATAGGTGATCCCACAAGGTGTTCCTTCAGTCATAAGTGGCCCCAGCCCCATCTCCCTCCAAGCGGCCAGAAGCCCGTCATGATTCCAGTCGAGTTGAGGGGGCGGGATGGAGGTAGCTGTCCGACATGATGATGTCGCTGGTGAGTTGTTGCTCCAGGAACTCAGAGGTCTCTTCAGCTATCTGGCCTGGAATTCGAAAGTCCACAGCAGGTGTCTCCTGCTTGGGGCTGGGGAGGGGTCGGGAAACCCAGGACTCCGTGGGACATCCTGTACCCTGAAGGAACTGCAGAAAGTTCTCCTCAATGGAGCCCTCCCGGCTAGGTAGCCTCAGCTCCTCCTCTGGAGCTGGCTTGAAGAAGCAGACAAACTGCTTGCTGAGCTCCCCCCGGATCTGCCGGTTGAGGCATCCATAAAAGAACGGGTTGGACGTGAAGCAGAAGTAGCCGATCCAGGTCACCACATTCTCCACCTGCCCGGTCGAAATGGGCTGAGCACTCAGGGCCACGTAGAGGTGGAAAGAAAAGTAGGGCAACCAGCAGAGCAGGAACTGTCCCCCCACGGCCAGGAGGACCACGGCAGCCTTCCCTCCCCCGAACGTCCGGTGCGGGGTGGTCTGGGGGGCCCCCGAGCTGGTGACCATAGTGGAGCGGCTGCTGAGAGACTCAGAGCGTTGCCGGGGTGTCTCCATCCACGTGGGCAGCGGGCCGTGCTGCATGGCAGCCACTCGGGCTACTCGGAACATGCTGCAGTAGACCACAAGGATGAGGAGCAGAGGCAACAAGAAGTAAAGGACAGCAAAGATGACCACGAAAAGCTGGCAGTAGGCACTGCGGCTCCATTGGAGTGAGCAGCCTGGGGGGATGCTGGGAGCTCCCTCCTCCCAGGAGACCCTTCCCAACACCGGCACAGAAGCCATGGCCAAGGCTTTCACCCACACGCCCACCAACACCGAGGCCACCAGCCCCAGCGTCATGCGCACCTCGTAGCGCATGGGGTGGACGACATAATAGTAGCGCTCCACGTTGATGGCCGACACCGAGAGAATGGCCAGGCTAACGAAGCATATGCTCAGGAACAAGTAGAGGCGGCAGGCGACCTCCCCGAAGAGGTCATGGTCAAAGAGGGCGGAGCTGGAGAGCATGGCCAGGGGCATGAGGGTCAGGGCGGCCAGCAGGTCCACCAGGCAGAGGTGGAAGACGAAGACGAATTTGCGGAGGGCGGGTGTCTTGGCGATAACAGCCATCACAGCAGCATTGCCGGCCACAGCGATCAAGTCCAGCAGGAGCATGAAGAAGAGGGCCACAGATTCCGAGGCCACGTCCCGCAGCCCCACCTCTGGGACCCCACTGGCAGTAGACGGACCCGGGGTTTGAGGGACCCTCCCCAGAGTGGAAGAGTTCCCCGATGACTGGGGGATGGGAGAGGACTCCATGGGGCCGAAAGAGGACACCCAGGGCACCTCCTGTCACAGGCCCATCCCCCATCCTAGTCCAGTGACCCTGGGATGGCCAGCCCAGGCCCAGGCTTGCCAATTTTGTGTGTGGGGTTGCGGGGAGAGGGCGCCTCCTGCTGGAGCCTCCCCGACAGGCTCTAATCGCCAGCCTCCCAGGCCAGGCTGTGCATATAACGGAACTGAGGGCTCAGAAGCTCATCTCTCCTTTCTGGCAAGAGGTGGCTCTGGTCTGCCTTGGTGACCCCAAAGAAGCAGGAGACGTGAGAGATGCTGGAGCCTCGCTCACTCAACGCTCCACCTTCTGAGTGGTCTCTGGCTCCTTCTTCTTTTCCTTTCCTCTGTTCTCCATACCCTTCTCCTCTCTCAGGGACTGTTATCCAGAGATTCTAAATCCTCTGTCTCCCTCTCCCAGGGTCCCGCTGAGGTCCGGGATAGTACCCCAGTTTTCAAGTCGCTTATGTAAATTTCCCGATTTCTTGTCTCTCAGAATGGCAGGAGCTGTTGGGGAGTAGAAAGGCCACGAGATCTGATTTCCAGTCCCAGGTCTCGGAATTAACAGACTCCGTGACTCTTCTGGACTTCAGTTTCCTCATGAAGTCATCTGTAAAATGAAGGGAATAATAGCTACTTCACGACTGTGTTTGGAGGGTCCTGTGAGACTTCATAACAAAACCACCCATGAGCGCTAACATTTCTAATGGTGCTTTCTATATGCCAAACCCTGTTCTAAGCACTGTACGGAAATAAGCTCATTCTAATCCTCACACAACCTATAAGGTAGGTATTACTCTCATCCCCATTTTGCAGTTGGTGAAACTGAGGCCCAGAGACGTCAAGTAACTTACCAAAGGTGGCAAGGTCCGGGGACGTACCCAGGCACTCCAGCTCCAGGGCCAGTGCTCCAGCCCACCTGACCGTGCCCTCCACCACAGCTGGAATGCAGTGGGCATTCAGTGAATAGTTGTTGAATCTGAACCATCTCTAAAAATGACTGTCAGTGCTCTGGGGGCTACCGCTGGGAAGAGATCACCTGAAAGGGGGAAGGACTACTTTAGTCTCTGTGACATCACTATCCCCAAGACAAAGAGCTGCCATGTGGAGGGTGTTGAGAAGGAACACTGAAGACAAAACGTCCCAGCTGGAAGGAAACTGAGATGTCAGCCCATCCAGCCTCCACTGCCCCCAAAGCTGGAAGGGTATAGGTCACTTGAAAGCTGCCCTTCTTCACCCACTCATCAGCTTCTCAAGGCCACTGTGCCCCTTCAGATGGGAGAGGAAATGCTGCTAACCTCCCACTTCCTGGGTCCCCAGATCTCTGATCATTGGAGCAGATCCCTGGCCCAGAGTCCTCTTGGTCCTGGACTTTTAGCACATTCCAGAGCAAGGAGGGAGAAGTAGGTATCTTGGGGGGGGGTTAGGTGTGAGAGTGGGTAGGTCACTGTGATTGTGGAAATGGGTGAGCATAAAGCAGAGAAGACAGCTCGAAGGAATGGGGGGAGGGGAAGAAGTCTGGGGTTTCAGCATCTCTCATTTCTCCTGAGGCAGATCGAATGTTTTATGTGTCCCATTATCCATATGAAGTTTGCATGTAATTGAAGTAATAATGTAATTAAAAATTATTTTCATTTCCATATCCGATTCTTGAAGTCCAGTTTCTCCCAGTATAATGTGTGGAGGTATGCAAATTTGAGGCCAACTATGGACATGCCAAGTCTGATAGGCTGTCTGTAGACAAGTCGCAAGTTCCCTGGATCATGGTTTCCTCATCTGTAAAATGGGAAGGTTGAACTGGCCGACCTCCAAGATGCCCATATCTGACAACATCTGATGAGTCTGTGAGTTCCTGGGCTACCAAGAGCCTGGCAGTTGCTCAGTTTAAAAACCCATCGCTTCGCTGACTGCAATAAAGTGGACCATGTGGGGCAGACCATCCCCGTTCCCTCCCCATAGTTACAGCCTTACAACCACCCCTGGGTTTGGGCATTACCACCAACCATGCACTAATTTAACTTCAAGCATGCCATGCATGCAGTAGGTGCTCAATGTAGCTTTGTGAATTGTATCAAATTCAAACTGATCTGTGGAGTCCCTGCCCCTTAGTCCCTGCTCCAGGCACACTCAGTGGGTCAGCTCTGTGCCAGCCTGGGGACTCTGCTCTGGAAAGGGTAACCTGGTCGCCTGGACTTGGCGCAACCCTAACTTTGGACAATTGCCTAGGGATGTGCCTCTCCCCAGGGAGAACAGGAAGCTCATTTCACAGTTAAAATGGCCACATAGACTCGGGGTCTACAGAGAAGGTGAAGAGAGGGCACAAAAGTGGAGACATCAGCTGCTCATAAGACAGTCTACCAGGAAGAATGCAGAAAGCAACGCTAGGGGAGGCATCCTTGCCCCTTACTCTCCATGCCGTGGCCTCCTCGTCCCTTCCACCTGGGACTGGGGCCTAGAAGACGTGGCTCTGAGGCCCTGGGAGCTAAGGGAGTAAAGGCCCTCTGTGTCTGCATGGACATCAAGAGTCTGCCAGCAAGGCCCACCCAGGGTCCCAGACTGAGGGAAGCAGACATGGTTTCCACGTGGAGATGGAGGGATACTGTGTAGCCATGATGGAGCCCCAGGCAAGAAGGCATTGGACATTTCTCGATTCCAGAGTCCCCTCGGCCTGGCCAGGATCTCCACACTGACTCCTAAATTCCAGGATTCCAATTTCTGTCATAACAGATGGACCAACATTCCTGCTCCCCAGCACTCGCTCACTGATAGACGGGGGCTAAGGAGGGGAGGGTTGTGCATCACGGTGTCAGGAGGGAAGCCCAGAGAGCCTCACTCCACTCCCAGCTCACATCATCATTCCTTCTGACACGCTCTTGTCTTCCCACTGCTTCCTGCCAGCAAGCCCTCCCTCACCTCCAGGACCTCTCAGTACCTGGCAGTCTTTGCCACCACAGGGGCTCAGGTCTGGCCCCCTAGCCGGGGCATGGTCAAGTTACAAATACCCTTGTTTCAGGATGCAAGATGTGCATAAGTGCCCAGCCCAAGGCCACAGAGGTGTCTTTGGGATTCGCCTGCACCTGTTCCCCAAATACCGAGCTTCCATCTCAAGGACCCGAGCATGGCCTTCGTTCAGACATGAGCATGGCCCTCCTAAGCCAGGGGAGATCTCCAGGGGGCAACCACACCTCTCCCCAGCAGAGTTGCCCACGCCCAGGACGCAGAGTTGCCCATCAGCCTGCATACCAAGGGACCCATTCTTAGGATGCGGGGGACCCATCTCTATGACATGGAGTAAGACAGATGGGGAACCCTGTCTGCCTGTAGGATGTGGGTACTCCCTCTGGCAGGAGATCAACCCCCATCCTAGGCTTCAGAGATGCCCACACCCCAATACTGCCTTTGAGATACCTGGGAGCCCATCCCTTGCCGAAACCGCCCACCATAAGGTAGAGTGGGCTGGTCCTTGGGACCCAGAGCTACCCTCCTGCAGACTACCTCAGCACTCACCATCAGGCCCTGGGACTGGCCCCCATTCCTGGCCTAGTCGGCAACTCCTACCTTTGCTGAGCAGCTCCCGGCTCCCATGTGATAGCTCCTCTCAGCTGATGCTCCTCCAAGGCTGCCGGAGCCTAAACCACTGCAGTGAGCAGCGAGGCAGCCGGCAGAGCGGGATGCTCCGAGAGCTTCTGGGTCCTAATGGCCTCCTGCTTCCCATCCAGCCCCTTGGAGCCACTCCTGAAGCAGGGAGCCAGGCACCAGTGCCCCCAAGGAGGGTGCTCGGGTGGTTCCAGCCCCCTCACTTCTCTTGGGGTGCTGGAGTGGTGTCTCAAAATCCTCATGGGGCCAGGTGACTGTAGGCAGGAGAGACCCTCCTGGCCAGCCTGAGGACGTATAAAGGGTACTCGGAGTCAGAAAATCCAGGTTTAAGGCCTGGCTCTGGTGCTTAGTAGCCGTATGACCTTGGGCAAGTCACTTCCCATGTCCGGCCTTGGTTTCTTATCTGTTCGGAGAGAGTATAGGATCTATGATCCTGAGGCTCCTGACAGCTCCTGTGTGACATCAGAGCCAAGGTGCTCTTGTAGCAGGCCGGTCTGCGGAGACACCCAGTACCGGGGTTAGGCCCGGCAGGGGCCAAGGTGCCGGGGTCTGACTCCTTTGACAGCTGCCAAATATGTACAGCAGATAGGTTCAGGAGTGGCATTCTGGTTTGAAGGGGAGCTGCAGGCCTTGTCCTAACCCTGCATTTGTCCCCCAGAAAGCACGTTACTATCGTTTTTTAGATTGTGTACGTTTATTTGGTGTGGGCTGTGAAAACCGATGGAGATGGGGGGATCTAACATCCCCGTGCGCCCCCACATGTGGTGCCACCACGACACTGGTCCCTGAAGCCAGAGCGGGCACCAGGAGCTCGGGAAGTCTCAGATCGCTCTGGATCTGTGGGACTGGGCTGAGCTGCAGAACACCATCCGTAGAGGGTCCAAGGCCATGAGATGAGCCTTTGGGGGTGGGATGGAGGGGCATGGCTTCCTGCCGTGAAGAAACCCTCAGTTCCCCTAGCAACATGACTGACACCCAAGGATAGGGTCCTAGCATTGCAGAGCTGTCAGACACCCTACAGGCCAAAGCCTTCATGTTTCTGAGGCCCAGAGAGGTAAAGAAGTTGTTCAAAGGCCACGCATGGCAGAGCCGTGAGCCTAGGCCGGGAATTCAGGCATGATACCCACTCCAGAGCCTTCTGCCCTGAGACTTGCCTATCCAAAAACTCTTTCTGTCTCCAAAAGGGAAGAAAGACCAGACCCAACCCAAAGAGCCATGAGAACAATGACTTACCCAGAAAACCCAGAGGGGGCCAGGTGGCCGCCCCAGGCCCCAGGTCAACCGCAGAGAGGCTACCGACCAGCCCAGAGCTGAAGCAGTGATCGCTAGTATCCCCAAAACCCTGTCTGGAGCTCGTACAAGTGCCAAGTCCTTCACATACAGTACCTTCAATCCTCACACAAGTTCTATGAGGGAGCCTTTATTCACCTTATTTTATGGATGGAAATGGGAGCCAGAGGTTAAGTGACTTTCCCCAGATCACACAGATAGGAAGTGCCAGAGCCAATATTTAAACCCAGGTCTGTTTGAAGCCAAAGCATTTACCCCTTCCTCCATGCCCCCGGGACCTCTCTGGAGACCTGACAGGAGACTCTGGGCTGAAGCCCTAAAGCCTATTCCATAGAAGTGGCCATTGCGTTCCAGAAAGCAGCCAAAAACAAAACATACACCTTAGTACAGGGAAATTAAATTAAAATACCAAACGCAAACCTGTAAACAGTAAAATGGTTTTTACTAAACCCTGTGCTGACATGTCGGCAAGAGCATCTTGAGATCAAACCCTCTGGGATCAGGTAAAGCCTGACCAGCGCCCATATGCTTCCTGCAGGGGCCCAGCCAATGGCCCCCTTCCGAGGACTGAGGAAACCAGAGCAGGCGGGCTCACCAACACAGGATTATGGAAAGAGCACTGGATTGGGAGGGAAACCTTGGTTCTAGTTGGGCTCTACTCTATTGGTTGGAGGTCAGACCTTGGCCAGTGAGTTGGCCATCTGTGCCTTAATTTTTCTTTCCACCTTAGTTTTTCTGTCTCTAAAATGGATAACAATTCTTCACCACCACCACCCCAGCTTATTGAATAGGGATAGGAAGCCTTCTTTTCAGGCCCGGGGGAGCGAGTACAGTTTACAGTGGCTGGCCGGACAACTGGCATGGTAGCCCCCGGGCCAAGTCTCTGGGGCCTGAGGCCCCTCCCAGAGAGCTGTTAGAAAAGGTGGTTCCAACGAGGCAGTGGATCCTGGAGCATCGTCTCAGTTGCTGGAAGCCATTTTGGCTTGGGGGCATGGAGGGAGGGAAAACTGCCTATCCTGGCCTGGGGGCAGCTGATGATAACAATACAAACAGTAGGGGTGCCTGGGGGGCTCAGTCAGTTAAGCCTCCAAGGCTGGCTCTCGGCTCAGGTCATGATCTCAGGATCCTGGGATCAAGCCCCACATGGGGCTCCGCGCTCAGCGCTGAGTCGGCTTAAGGATTCTCTCTCTCCCTCTCGCTCTGCTGCTCCCTCTGCTTGTTCTCTCTCTCTCTCTCTCTCTCTCTCAAATAAATAAATCTTTTTAAAAAATAATACTAAAAACGGTAATGATGATGATGGTGATGCTACAGGTTTTTTGAGCGTCCAGCCTGGGGAGGCACTGCTTATGTCGTATCTCATTAAATGATCTCAATCAGGGTTTGGAGCAGCTGTTGACGCTGCACCCCCCCCCCACCCTACCAATCCCTCCTTTCAGAGTTTAGTACAACAGAGGACGTGGGAAGACGGTGGTGGAGAAACTGGAGTGGCCCCACGAGCCACAGCAGAGATCCATGGCCCAGCATGCTGCACGCATGCCTGGAGTGGACTCCGGGCACACTGGGGACAATAGCATCCCGCTCCTCAGTATCATGGTGGGGTCCCCGGTGCTGAGGTCTGATTTCTCCATCCCAGACTTGCTCCTCGGGGTGCCCCTGTCCCACCCTTGCCCACCAGCACCTCTTGACGGGGTCACGTCCTTTCCTGCACCCTCAAGAGGAATTCAGGAAGCTAACCAAGTTTCTCTTTCATCCATCCATCCACTTACTCAATAAATATCTATCAAATGGCTTTTATGCACCCACAGCCCCCTCCCGGGAGCCCTCACCTGCTTAGTGGCACCCACTGCCCTCCTCTGTTGCCTCTGCCTCTGTCAAAACCTGCTCTCAGGAAAGAGGCTGATAAATCCACTCACACTGATAGCAGCTAATGTGTTCTCTCTCCCAGGGATATTAACAATTTAACAGGGGACAAAGGGAAGAAACTGAATGCTGGGATTCCAGCATCGACCAGGGGTGTCCCTGAGATCCCACAACACAGACTGTCGGTTCAACCGCCTGCTCCCCCAGCCTGGGCTTGCCCCCCAGGATGCCAGCATCACATCCTCTCTGCACCCCCTACCTCCACTGGACACCCAGCTCTCCCCAGGCGACAGCAGGCTCACAGCTGGGCCCTCCCCACGGCAGCTCCCGGCTGTCCAGAGCCCCTGTGCCAGCACCAGCCATGCCCGCTCCCCAGGCCCCCACCCCCCGTGCCCACCATCTGGGGGCCAGGCTGAGGGGACTGCAGAGGAAAGCAGAGGTGAGAGGCTTTCCATTCCCTTTATTCCCCCACAGTCTGGCCTACACCCCCTGCCAGGAGCCAAGATCCAACGGTATATTCAGCCTGCAGCTGCCACTGGTCATGTGAGCCCATTGCTAGGTTACAGGGACCCAAAAATAAATCCTTCCCAACCAGATTAGAAACTGGGGGCCTTGGATGAACCAGGCTCAAAAGAGTGGCAGGAACACCCACAGTGCATGTGCAGGCCAGGCCTGCTGTAAGACTGGGGAGCCTTCCCCATAAGCCCCCCCTTCATCCATCAGCTGGGGCTCAATACTGGACCCCCAAAGAAAAATTACAGAGAGCTCCTGGGTCCTTACCGATGACACAATAAATCGGTCTACAGGGGGAGTGGGCCTTCCTCACTAGCAGTCACGGACTGCTTGGGCAATACCCCTCTCCCTCTTCTTCCCAGCCAACCCCCCCCCCCACCATCTGCCTATCCCTAGCCATGCCCCACCCCACCCCCAGTGCACTTGCAAAGCACCATGAACCATTGGCCCTGTGGCCTGTGAAGCCGTCTGTATCAATTGTCCTTTTCCAGACTCAGGGAGGGAGATCCAGCAGGACACACAGTCCTGGGCACTTTCACAGAGATTCACAACAATCTCCTGAGTTAATTTTAGTCACTCCATTCATAAATGCGGAAAGTGAGGCTCAGAGAGGTTAAGTAACTTTCCCAGAGCCACACAACTGAGCAGCCAGGCTTCAAATCCCAGGTCTAGATTTACTGAGTCTAGGGAGGTGCGAGGACGATGACAGGGAAACATAGCAAAGGAAGGGGAGTCCTGAAACCCCTGCCCTGTGCTCTGATTGCTGAGTGCTTTACTTGCACACCGTCTTCTGCGGCCCCCAGCCTCTACACCCTCTCTGTCAGGCCACAGCTTTGGGCTCTGTCACCTTCTCTGGGGCTCTCCAGCACCTAGTTAGGGTCATTCTCGGTGCTTGGGCCTGGAGGGGGGCATGTACAACTCCACATCGATCAGCACCCCTCTGCTTCAGAGCTTCGACATGGAGTCAAGACTTGCAGAACTCAAAGGGTCATAGGAGGTCAGGGACCTATTTTACAGATGAAGAGGCCCAGAGAGGAGAAGCAACTTGCCCAAGGCCGCCCAGCTGACCCGTGAAGGAGACCAGAATCCAAGCCTCCGGATTCCTACTCCTTTTATGCCTGTCCTTAAGGCTGCAGACTGTAGGGGTCCATCAGACCTGAGGCTGGGGCCAACCTAACACCCGGTCCCCTTCTTTAACCCACCGCGTCTCCAAGGCCCGCCCAGCGCCCTCTTCTCTTCAGCAAAGTGCTCCTCTTCCCCAGCAAGTCTCCGTGGGTGCCCAGACCCCGCACTCACTTCCCTATACGGGTCCTTGCCTCCCCATTCTGAGCCCACTCCGCAGCACCCCATTCCCACCTCTTTCAGCTCCCAGCAGCCCAAACGGCAAACTCCATTTCGCCCAGTACAGGAGGCGTTTATTGAGCACCTACTAAAGGCAAAGCTCTGTGTAGGGGGTGAGAGGGAAGGGTACGAAAATGAAAGGAATACAAACCCTGCCCTCTTGGTGCTTACGATCCAGGATGAGGATGAAGCAAGTTATAAGCTTCCAGGGAGAGTCCAAATGCTGTGGAGATTTAAAGGGAAAAAGTGAACCCACTCCCTCAGGAAATCTGGGCAGGCTTCGTGAAGGAAGTGGCATGGGTCTTAAAGGAGGGTAGCATTTTAACTGGCAGTAAGTGAAGGGGGTTGAGGAAGAGAAGAATCAAGGAAGAAGGAGCTGGTCTGGAAAACACGGAGACAGGCAAGTTTAGGGATATCAGGGCACTGTGACTTGTCCAGTTTGACTGAAAAATAATCCACGTGTAGCGAAGAAGGGAGAAGAGACAGGTAGGTTGGCCAGGCTGTGGGTGAGCCAGTCTGAAGAGCCAACACAGCAACATGTTTTGAGCAGGGAAATGAAGGGCCTCAGATGGCCATCTTCTGTCTTTTTAGTGAGTCAGTCAGTAAGTATTTAGTGAACTCACAAGTTCCAGAGTGAGGGGTTGAACTCCAGGCTGGGAATTTTCCTTGTCCTTCAGACCTGGAGGGAGGAGGGAAAACATACAGGTCACCAAGGACATCGTGTCTGCAAACATAAGACACAGTCAACTCAGAGGAGAGGGGAGGTCAGAGATGAAGCAGTGAGATCATATGACACTCGTGCCCCCAGGTGGGGCTCTCAGAGCCACCTGCACATCCATTCTGTGTGGAGGAGGTGAAGGGTGGAGTGCTAAGGTAATTGAGAGCCTGGAAATTCTCCCCTCTAGATTCATGAGGTCACAAGAAGCTGCTCAGCCCAACCTGCGGGGACACGGCACCCTGGCCACCCTGCTGCTCATTCCTGTGCAGGAGTGAGGTCCTCTGCCCTGGCCTAAGAACAAAGAGCTGGGCTGGGTTTCCCAACTTGGGCTCCACAGAGCACACCAGCAGTGCCCGGTCTCTGACTTGGGGGCGGGGGGCACCCCTGATCTACATTTCTGGGGCAGTCCCATCTAAGCGAGGGGCCTTCACCCCATCAACCCGATTGAACCCTCAGGCAGCCTGACCCTTCCTTCTGCAGGTTGTATGCTGCTGGGCACAGAGATACGGGCCCTGTGGCCTCCTTCCTGGACATCCTCTTTTTCTACAAGGTCCTCCCCATGGATTCCTGACCCACCTAAACACAGGTCCCTCTCCACATTCGATTCTTACGCCCCTCAGTCTAAGGAAGGGCCAGGGCTCCTCAGGGATTTGGAGAGATGGCTTCTAAGAGGCCCCTCAGAGCGAGGGTGGTGGTCAGCCTGAGGACCCTATTAGAGAATGGTGCATGGAAGCTTGGTCTCTCGATGGCCTAGCCTGGAAGGGTAGCCCTGTAGGGTCTAAATCCGCTGCGCACTGGGGTTAAGGGTCCTTGGAGAGTAGGGACCTGGGCAGGAAGAGGAACCCTCCCCCAGGCTGCCCTGATGGCTGGCAGCCACAAGAGGGCAGTGTTGGCCACAGAGACTGATGTCTCCGGGGCAGGCTTCTACCTTGGAAACCCCAACTGGTTTTGTCTCTCTGGGGGGGGGGGGGGGGCGGGGGGGGGACTTGCTGTCCTGTGGACCCCGACATTTTCACCTCTTTGAGTTCCCACAATGTCTGCTGGGAGGTCCAGGCAAGAGGGCCAAGCCTCCAAGAGAAAATCCTTCCTACTCCTAGGAGGGGCTTAGGAAGAGACAGACAGACTGGCATCCTGGAAGGAGCACTGAACTTGGAGTCCAGAGGCAGCATCCCCATAAGTGAGCCGTGCACTTGGGGCTGCTTTCCTAAACTCTCTGAGCCTCAGTTTCAACTGAGGGCTCGGGATAGGCTTGTAGATTTCCCTAAGGTCCTTTGCAGCTCTAGACTTTGGGTCTGAGTCAGCCGCTGTCCTTGAGAGGCTTCTCTGGCCAGGGCCCCGACAGAGTGAAAGATTCAGGGCCCCGGGGCAGGGCGCAGGTGCAGGAAACAGCAGTGGGCACTTCTACTTTCCACAAACCAGGTCATTCCTCTGGGAATCACCGTCAGGAAGAAATGCAGTGCTGGGACTGGGGAGGGGCCCCAGAAAGAACCCCCTCTAAACAGCTCCAGCAGACTGATTTGTGTGTGACTATGTGAATAGTGGGAAGGCTGGAGGCTGCTGAAGGATGTCACCAGCTAGGCCCAGGCTACCCAAAAAGCTTTGGGGCCAAATTGGGCTGCCTAAAGTACAGACCATAGAAAGCCTAGGTCCCTCCCTCCCAGGCCTTTGCACCCCGGAGTCCCCAGTAGTCACCTCCTCTCCTCCCCACGACATTGCTCTGACCTCTGGTTCCAGCTTCCTGCCCATACCCTCACCCCCAGAAAGCAGCGCCCGCAGCCTGAATTCTAGGGGAAGGTCCTTGCCCAGCAACAAATGAGCCCCATTCCCTGTGCCTCTTTGACCCCAGCCATTCTCATGACGCCTGTCATTTCACACCAGGCCCCTGGACACATGGGCCAGCGCCTACCCTGATGGGACGTCTGATCCAGCACCTGGGGCCCGGCTCCACCCAGCACAGGGTGTCTCCTGCTTCTTGGCTCCCATCCCTTTTCTTCCCCATGGCCCCATTTCTCCCTCTTCTGTCTCTTCTTCGGCTTCCCTCCTCTGATCTCTCTGGAGGATTGGCTCTTAGTTCTTAGGACTCTCCAAGTCCCAGGGCCTCTTCACCATGGGCCTCTGCTGCCCACCTCTCTGTTTCTTTGCTTCACTGAACACCTTTCCCTTTCCATCTCCCTCTCCACCCTCACTTCCTCCTCTGCAGTGAACACACTGAGAATCTGATCCATCCTTCCCTGGACTGAGGGTATAAATAGCAGAGGGAGGCCGGGCCAGGAGCCAGACTTGCTCGCAGCCTCTTCCTTACAGTCCCAGGATTGGGCATCCAGGACCAGGGGTGGGGAGGGTCCCGGGCAGGGGCTCAGGGGCAGGGGCTCAGAGGGCTGGGCTTGAAGGCCACTGTACAGACAGACCCAGATGGAGGGAGGGGTGTGAAAGCACGCCGGCACTCTGGAGCTTCCCCTGCAGGCCAGGCTCTCTCCACCAGCCCATCCACCCCCACCTGGCATGGTGATAGAGTCCCTGCTTCTGCTGCTAGAGAAGGAGCTCTGGGTCAGGAGACTCCCCAGGGCCACTCGAGGGCCCTGCCCCCTCCTCCAGGGCACAGATGTGTGGGCCCAGGTGGCTGCCAGCAGACAGCAGCTGGGGACCGGAGTGGAAGTGGTGGCCTCAGGAAACAGGCCGCACTCTCACCCCAGCCAGCTCCCCGGCCTAATTAGACACCGGAACGGGCATTGATCGTCCCTGAGCTCATTATGTCACAGCTGGGGAACAGCTGGCCAGTTTTTTCCAGGCCATTAGCTGCACCATGAAGTGAAGAGAGGGAGGGGGCGCGCAAGCAGAATCAATACCCCGTCTGTCTGTGGGGGAGCGGCCCCGCAGCTGCCTCCTTTGGCTCTCGCTGGCCTGTGTGTCTCTCTAGGGTGGGGCTGCCAGGAGCCAAGCTCCTTGGAATATTCATATGGAAGCTCAGCTCCTGCCAGCCGGGGGGGGGGGGGGGGCAGACCCCCGGCTCCTAAGCGGACCCTGACCTGGCCCATCTGAGTCTCCTCTCTCAGGGCATTAGTGGGGCAGGAAAGAGGTTCGGGTTACCCACGTGGGTCTCAGAGGAGACCTTCAAAGTCCAGCCTCTCTCCACCCCCACAGCAAGACGACACCTCGGGCAGCTGCTTCTGCTGGCCCCAGGCCCACCTCTCGCTGCCCCTGGGCTCAGCCGGGTCTGCTTTCCTGCGAGGTGGGGAGATGGCAGGGGGATGCTCAGATCCTTAGGGGATTCAGGAGGGGGGTGGGTGGAAGGAGGGAGCAAAGAGGGAATAGTTCTCCTTCTCTTTCTCTCTCCTCCTGGCCCCTGGAAGCAGGTCAGCTGGGCAGGACCCCAGCAGAAGGGAAACTATCCCCACTGCCTGACCCCAGGAGCCCCACTGTCAGAGGCCAGTTCAGGGTGAAGTGACCGGCTTTTTATTTGTGGAGTCATAAAGAGTCAAGGCTGGCAGAGACCTCCAAGATATCCTGAGCTCCCCTCCGGAGGGAGGAAACAAGCTCTAATATGCCTTACGGGCTACTCCACCTGGCTGACTGCCTTCGAGGGGTGCTAGTTTCCTCTGTTCCTCTCCCGTTTGTTCTCTACACTCCCCTCCCCTCTGCCTCCGCCCCTGCCCCCCCCCCCCGGTTCCCACTGCGGGGAAACAGCCCCAACTGTGGGAAGTCCTGTTGGGTCCAGATGCTGACTTCCTGTGCAGTTTTCCTGCCCTGCTGAACAGAGGCTGGCCAGTGGCCTCGGCTCCCCAAACACACCACCGTAGCCTTGGTTTCCGGAATCGGCAGTGACTAGAGCACGAGAGTCCGAAGGTCTGATTTCCAGACCTGAGATCCTGCTGGCCGGTCTCTAGCCCTGATGAGCCTGCAGACTGATCGTAACGAGAAGTACAGAAAGGGCAAAAGGGCCCTTAAAATGTATTCGTCATGTTCCAGATGAGGAAACTGTGTCCCAGGGAGGAGAAGGGACGCCTCGCTGGTTCAGGCGGATCTGAGACGGGCCTGCCTGCTACCAGGTAGCTGGTATTGGTTCCATTCCACCACAAGACCTTGGCTCTAAGTTCCAAAAGCCACCGAGCAAGGTCTCGTGGGTCGTCCTTGACACACCCAGCATCTCCCAACAAACGCAACAAATCTGTCTCTAACGGACCCAGAGTGCACCCTCATTCTCAGGGCTCTCAGAACACAGAGGGGACCTGGGGCCCATCAGAATGCTCCTTGGTCACACCACTGCCACCAGAAGTGGCCCCTTCTCCCACGAGCCTCCGTCAGGTCAGGAGCAGGTGCTACTCAAGGGATCAAGCCGAGACCAGCTGAGTTCATCTGTCTGTCTGTCTGGGTCCGGACAGCGCTTACGGCAGAGGGAGCCTAGTGATAATGGGGCATTGCTGGAACTTCCTACAGCCTGACTCACTGGGATGGGGCGGACTAGAAGAAATCAGGCATCGTTCCTTCTGCTGGCTTTGTGAGGAAGGGTCTACATGGACAAGACGATGACCCATCAGCTGGCCTGGGAATCAGAGGGGACCCTCCATGAGCTCCTGGGCTCCGCTTCCCCAAGCCTCCCCACGCTGCATAGCCTCATCCTCCTTCTCCTCTCTCTTGGCTCCAGACAGGGAGCGACATCCTCGAGCAGCAGGTGCAAAGACGCTGAAGCCTTGGATTTCTCACAAGACCACACGGGCGAAGGGGTTGGCCAGACGGGCTGGAGAGGAACGCCAGCATAGGACGCTCGCAGGGGACCCCTGTGCTAGCGAGCGAGTTCGGAGCAGAGCAAGAGGGAAGATGCACCCCGAGGCCCGCGAGGGGTCATGGAAAGGGAGTGAGAGAAGTGCCGGTGACACACCATCTCCAGTCAGAGTGTCGCCATAACGAGGGCCAGAGTTCAAGTCCTGGCTTGAGGTCTGTGGGTGCCGTTTATTAGCTCTGTGGACGGGGGTCAGTCCTGGCCTCTCGGACTGTGGGCTTTTCCCGATCTGTGAAAAGAGACAGGGAGCCATGAGCTGCACAGGTCGCTGCGGCTCCAGGGCCCACACCAGGCAAGGTCAGTGCGAGGCTCTGGAAAGCGTCCAGGCAGGAATGGTGCTATTCGGGACGGCACGCTGCTGCCTGTCCCCGCATCTGCAATGCAGGCCACGAGGACTCTGAATCCGAGGCTGCCAGAGAACGGTTTGTATCATAACATCGTGTGCACAAGCATTTTTGTCAGGAGTGACAGAAGCAAAGGGCCTTTCCTTCTAGAAGGGACTTCCCAGGGCCCACTAGCAGATGTTTATGAATCTGAAACAGTGCTCCTCGGTCCCCCACGGGGTCTCTCTGCTCGCAGAGAAGGTGCCTAAAATTGAGGCTGGCCCACAATACAGGCACGCGCGTCATGGCAATCACGGGTGGCCTTGCCATCGACTGTCCCCCTTCCTAGGTGCCAGGCCCCTCAGTTCTCAGTCCATTAAAAGAGTGATCTGTTTGAGAATGACAGCATCGTGATGGTCAGCAGAGCTAGGACTGGAAGAGACGTAGGACCGAGGCGTAGTTTTGTGTTTGTTAGCTGTAGGTTTGCCGAGAGAAAGCAGACAGCACTAAAGATTCGATTTGGTATCGAGTTTTATGGCTTTCAAAGGACTGTTCCATGTGCTGTTATTTAAGCCACATGACATTCTTGGGAGACACATACTATCAATCCGAGGCTTGGACAGGTGAGGTGCCTTTTTCCAGATCACCTGACTACGAGGTGAAATCTAGGTCGTTTATCCCAAATCCTGTTTGCTTTTCATGACGCTTTACTGCTTCTCACCTCCCGTGAACTTCCAACCCTCCCCAAGTGTCTGTCCTGCCTCAGACCAAAGGCGCACGTGTCCTGCGTGCTACCCTCCTTCCACGTACCACGTACTACTATAGTCTATGATGGTTTTAACTTTTGATTTTGAACTGATTTCAAACTTAGAGAAAACCTGCAAGAAGGGTCCAAGAACTCCTCTATGCCTTTCATTGAGTTCCTCGATTTGTTTCATTTTTACCACATTTGTTTCATTGCGAGTATGTCCCTTGCACTTCCCCTTCCTCCCTCCTCTCCCCCTCTTTCATATACATATATATGTAATTTCTTTTTTTTTTTAAGATTTTATTTATTTATTTGACAGAGAGAGACAGCCAGCGAGAGAGGGAACACAAGCAGGGGGAGTGGGAGAGGAAGAAGCAGGCTCATAGCAGAGGAGCCTGATGCGGGGCTGGATCCCATAACGCCGGGATCACGCCCTGAGCCGAAGGCAGACGCCCAACGACTGTGCCCCCCAGGCGCCCCCCATACATATGTAATTTCTGATCCACTTGAGAGCGAGTTGCAGATATGGTGTCCCATTAGCTCTTAACTCTTCCGTGTGTATTTCCTAAAAACAAAGACATTCTCCCACATAACCACAGTACGACAATTACAATCAGGAAACTAACATGGATACAAAACTACCGTCTATTCCAGAGGAGCCCATTCAAATTTATCATTTGGCATTCTAATGTAAGGCAGTGCCTTCCCTTCTCCGCATGTATTTACTTATATCTATATTAACTCATCTGTTCCTATAGCTATGAGTTATAACCTAATAATAAAACTATTTATTTTGATACCTCAGTTGTCCTACTCTTGGCCTGTGGGTAACCCTTCAAGCTGGATTCTGTATATTTTTGACATGTTCCCATCATTCTTGGAGCACATCCTTACTTCATAATACAACCAGGTGCTCCAGGCTCATCTAGGACTTTCCAGGCTGATCAGTCCTGGTTCTTTTTAGTGGAAAATAACATTTAGAAGTCAAGATCTGGGTGCTTGGTGTGCTCACTGCTATTGGGTTATCACTGCTTCTAGGACCTTATAGCAGACAGAGCTAGAAATATATGCATATATACACACATGTACACACGCCCACCCCCCCACACACATACACACCTACCGCTATTTATTTTAAAAACATGAGTTCAGGGGCACCTGGGTGGCATAGCGGTTAAACGTCTGCCTTCGGCTCAGGACGTGTTCCCAGCATTCTGGGATCGAGTCCCACATCGGGCTCCTCCGCTATGAGCCTGCTTCTTCCTCTCCCACTCCCCCTGCTTGTGTTCCCTCTCTCGCTGGCTGTCTCTATCTCTGTCAAATAAATAAATAAAATCTTTAAAAAAAAAAAACATGAGTTCAAACCAGGTACCCCAAATCTGATCTAATACCATGGGGTTAATTCCCTTTCCACAAATATAACTCCTTTCACTAACCTTGAAAAATACGGCTCTCATTATCCTCAATATTTTACGTCTTTTCTTAATCCCTCTACTTGAAGTCAATTTCCTGACCACATAGGCCATTTCTCTGCTCCAGATTCACCAAACATGCCGGTGGGCCCAGCCAAATCTTGCCCCCAGCTCTCCTGATCACACCAACTGCACTGGCTAAATCCTCCATCCAGATCAAAGGGAAAGAGGACAGGAAGGGCACATTCCATAATTTTTTTAAAGGATTGGGTTTATCGAAGGGTTTGTCTTCATTGCACATTGAAATCCACTCCACAGTCATTCATATGACCTAAAGATATCTGTTCCAATAACAGAGCACTTTTAATGTGTCTCATAGACTTATAGGGCCAACATTTATGAAGTTATTTCTGGATTAATCTAAAAAACAGATTATAGGGGCGCCTGGGTGGCACAGCGGTTAAGCGTCTGCCTTCGGCTCAGGGCGTGACCCCGGCGTTATGGGATCGAGCCCCACATCAGGCTCCTCCGCTATGAGCCTGCTTCTTCCTCTCCCACTCCCCCTGCTTGTGTTCCCTCTCTCACTGGCTGTCTCCCTCTGTCTAATAAATAAATAAATCTTTAAAAAAAAAGATTATAATGTGTGTGTATTCATTCATTCTGCATGTCTAAAGCTTTCTCATAATCTGTTTTATATTCATGCTAACTTGTGCAGATGACAATGCAGAAGGCCTTTGCCCTCACTGATAAGTTTGGAAACAAAACTTCAAAGAAGGTATGTTTACCAACCCATTTTCTTTTACCTCCTGCACACCTAGCTTGACATTTCCCAACCTCCCCTGCACCCAGATATGGTCCCATGACTGAGTTCCCGCAAGCGGAATGTGGGCAAAATTGATGAACACCACTTCCCTACCTGGCCCACAAAACCTTCCACACACTGCTGCATGCTCCCCGTCTCTTCCCCCATCGGCTGACTGAATACAGGGGAGCCAGTGGAGCATTCCAAAGCCTGTAGCAGTTAGCAGAGCCACAAGACGGACGGTGCTGGGTACGTGAACCACCACATCAGCTAAGGCCATCAACTGAACATTGGTATTAAACTGTCCCATGCGTGAGAATGTCAGCTTCTACTGTGATAAGCCACTGAGACTTGGGGTTATAAGTTACATCAGTTAGGTCACCCTACAGAAATACAGAAAGTAGATGTCCAAATTTACCCTTTAGAAGCAATGAAGTGTTGTGAAACCTGGCTGATTCAGTCATAGAATGTGCAACGCTTGATCTGAGGGTTGTAAGTTCGAGCCCCACATTGGGCGTAGAGATTACTTAAAAATAAAATCTTTAAAAAGAAGAAAAGCGATGAAGCATAATGTTGAATGAAAGCTTCTGATCCCTACCTGAGGGTTCTTTCCATCAGATAAGACGAAGCATGCAACCTGATATGTCAGGACACTGTAACCCTATCTTTCAGAATCTCTCACGATTCTAAAAGTGACATTTTCCTCCTTTGCCCAAGTATATACTAGCGCCTACCCCCCTTTTCCCTTTTCCTTTATCAAGGGGACTGTGACCTGGCGTTTGCTCTTTCATGGATTTGTCTTGATCGGATGGAAACATCTGGTTTGTCTAACACCTGATCTCTGGCAGGGAGCCTCTTCCCCACCCTGTGGAGGTGAGTATCCCCAGTGAAAGGGGACAGCCCTTTAATTTCCTACAAGCCGACTCTTGTTGGTGTGGAGGTAGTGACAGCGCCTGTAGTCTCAGGATGAACAAGTCGGGGTGCAAGTGGATTTCTTCCTCTGAACACAGTAGGCCAGCAGCAGTTACGGGTCATCTCCACATCCCAGCTTTTCGTAGGCTGATAATTGCTGGTTTTGCAAGTTAACACAGCCCAGGCTGCTAGAAACGTAAACCTTCCCAGAAAAGATGTTCCTCACCCCTTTCCTCTAAGCAAGACAAGTTTTCAAGTTTTGAGAGAGCGAGAGAAGTCAGGTAAAGTGGAAGGGGAAGGTGGGGAACAATGCAGTTATACGGGGGAAAGGAAAACTCAGCCTGGAAATGTGGACACAAGAGACGTAGGGAACTTTCCTAATATCACAGTCCAAGTTACAGAATCAGAGTCACACAGTCCTGTTTCTAGAGTTAGCCAAAGCCCTGAGGGTTGCCTCACCTTCGTTTCAAAGAGAGGGAATCAAGGACCAGAGTAATTAAGGAGCGCTTCCAAGGTCACAGAGGTAGGCAAGGGTAGGACTAGAACCCAGACCTCTCAAGTCCCAGATCAGCACTCTTTGCACTTTTCTTCTCTGCTTGCCGGTCTGATGGGAGCCTCTCGGTTCTAACGGTTGGAGCAGCAGATGTAATTAGGATACTAAGTGCTGGAGAGTGTGCTCCCCGAGGACCTCTCTCTCCATGACCTTGGCCAACCCCCAAGCCTCCCTGAAAGCCTTTCCTGCTTCTACCAGAAGCCAGCTCCCATCACCCACCAGGGTCTGACACAAACAGTCTGTCTGGGGTGAGTCTCTCAATTCCAAGGTGAAGCTGGAGTGGGAACATCTCCACTTAGAGCTCCAGAGTATCTGGGAAGGGAAAGTCTCCAGACTGGAAAGGCATGGAAATTTCCCTGAACCCAGAAGCATGCTTGGAATAGTATCAACCGCCGCATCAAGACTCCAGCCCGGCCTTGTTAGTGAGGCAAGCCACAATCAGGAGATAATTAGCTCGCTGTTATTTATTCCCCACACTAATCAGCAGCCCACTGCTTGCACAGTGGAGAGGGCTCCCGCCCCCAGAGCTGTGGGGGTTCTCAGGGACCTTTAGTTACCAGCCAGGAAACAAGTAGCAGACAAAGGGCTGCGGAGAGGGGGAGAGGGAGGAGGAGCCCCGACCACTGGACCTGGGCGCTGCAGGCTTCCGCAGGGCGCGCGGCTCCCTGGGGAGACGCAGCCCTGGGATCACCAGGGGCCCCAGGCCGTGCAACACCCTTCTTCGTTTTGTTCCTGGGGTTGGGCTCTGGTCGATAAAGGGCGGCTGGCCTTCAGCTCCCTGTTCTGCCTCACTGCAGTCAAATTGCCTTTTTCCAAGGCGACTTTCAAAAAAAAAGATGACATTTATCAAAGCCTGCTGAGTGGTGACCTTGGTGGGAGGGAGAGAGGGCGGGTGTACTGTCTGCGGAAGCCGGCAAAGAAAATAAGAAAAACCTGGAGGGAAGGAAATGCTTTCAAACCTCAAAGTTTGCGGACAATCACGGGAGAGATGGCTGTAGGTTTGAGGACAGCCACTCTGTGCTCACCGGCACCCCCTCCTGCCCCCTTCCTCATCCTCACCAGCACATTCTCACCTGCAGTCCCTGTTTTTCCAGCCCAAATAGGAGACCAAAGGTGCACCATTCAAATAACAGTCGCTGGGAAGGGCTCAGACCTGTGACTTGGTAACTTCGAGAGGTACTGAACCTTCCATCAGTAGCAGTTCCAAAATGTCTCTATGGGATAGGCTGGGAGGCTGCCATTTGGTTAGAAGGCGGGGAGTAAGGGGAGGTGAAAGGCTTGTCCTGAAGCTATGTTTGCATAGCAGCACTTGGTGTTGTTTCCAAATATTGTACATCTGTTTGGAATGGTAAATAAAGCCCTTCCACACCTCTTCTTGTCCCCATTGCCGCGCAGAGGACTAAGGGAACATCTGGTCAACCACTGCCCTTACACAGGAATCCCCACAAGTTCGCTTTACTCTCTCCTCTGGTCTCCTAAGCCCTTTTTATACACAGGTTCCTGTATTACCTGTCACCACGTATTGTGACCACCTGTGTCTCAGTTTCTTTCACCAAACCATGACACTTGAGGACAGAGACAGTTTCTTACGTGTCTGCCTTTGTATTGCATTTTTCTACTTTTTTTTTTGAGATTTGATTTATTTATCTGACAGAGAGACAGCCAGCGAGAGAGGGAACACAAGCGGGGGGAGTGGGATAGGAAGAAACACGCTCCCAGCAGAGAAGCCTGAGGCGGGGCTCGATCCCAGAACGCCGGGATCACGCCCTGAGCTGAAGGCAGACGCTTAATGACTGCGCCACCCAGGCGCCCCATGCATTTTTCTACTTCTAAACACTCACAGGAGTTCTTGCTATATGTGAATGAGGTGCAAGTGATAGACTGGATGGACAAACATATGAAAGGACATCCGTGCAAAGTAGTCATCCAGCTCCTGCTTGAATGCTTCCTATGATGGGGAAATCATTACCTCAAGATGGAAATGATCCATGACTGGACATGTGAAATGTCAGAAGATGTTTCTGTCCATGGGATGGAAATCTGCTTTTCTGACACTTCTACCCAGTAGCACGGTTCTTCCCTTTAGAGGCCCAGAAGAACAGAGGTCCTCCACCTAGGATTCCACGGATGAGCTTTATGAGATCCCTGCCCCCAAGAAATGTGTGTAAAATTGTGTGTGTGCCCATGTGCTTAGGGGGAGGGAATCCATTGGTTTCACGAAGGAGTCTGTATCACCAAATTTTACAGCCACTCTGCATTGTTTACTCCCTCTTCCTCAAGAAAACGTACACCAGACAAACCAAGGGGCCTCAAAATGCTTGCTTTTGTGGATTTTTCCCTCCTTACTTTTCCAAAGAAAGCAGATCCCCACGTTGTGTCATGAGCAAAATTACCTCTGTTACTCTAACCACAGGTGATTGGATGGGGATCCATTCACGTACTCAAGTTGACCACATATGGGTGGAGCACACAGGAGGCCCAAGGGAAGGGCTTGATAGGAATTCTGCTCAAAAGAGTTCTCCATATTGGATGGCAGCCATTTGACTCATTCAAAGCCTTTTACGGGGGATGTACACATCCTAGTGGTACCCGCAGAAGGTGGGTACATCTGGGATTGTGAACCTCCTTCTGCCATTTCAAACCACTGTTTCAGTTATCCTAGTCTTGGAAGCATTGGGTCCACAGTGACGACAGCAACTCCCTAGCTGCAGTAAACCTCTCTGTGGGGTCCTGCAAGTAAACTGTCTTCTGAAAACTATGAGGTGTGACTCTTCTTTGTGGTTCCAAAGATTCTGATACACCACCCTTCAACTTTCTGAAGTGGTTATTATGATTTCCTCCCCAAGTGGAAGGTCTCATTGCTAAGTCATCCCACATATACGCGCTACCGAAGGATTCACATGCATCCTCATTTGATCCTCGTGAAACTCCTTTAATAGTGGTTCTCAAATTTCGGGGTACCAAGAATCACCAGGCTTCATCTTACATACAGATTCCCAAGCCCCCATCCCCAGAGGTTCTGAGCAAGTCTGAGGTGGGCCTTGAAATCCTCTCTTCATCAAGTTCCTTGGAGATTCTGAGGCAAGCAGTCTGAGGCCCACCCAAGGAGAGCGCTGCCCTAAAGGGTAGTGTTTCCCAGCTGCCCTGATGATCAAGGTGCTTCCCAGACCCCTCCCATGACATTTCCAGTTCTGTGGACCAGAGGCTCTGGAATCTGTACTTTTTTTTTTTTTTAAAGATTTTATTTATTTATTTATTTATTTGACAGAGATAGAGACAGCCAGTGAGAGAGGGAACACAAGCAGGGGGGGTGGGAGAGGAAGAAGCAGGCTCATAGCGGAGGAGCCTGATGTGGGGCTCGATCCCATAATGCCAGGACCACGCCCTGAGCCGAAGGCAGACGCCCAACCGCTGTGCCACCCAGGCGCCCCTGGAATCTGTACTTTTAATAGAGCAGGTATTACAACTTCCATTCTATATATGAGAAAACCGAGGCCCAGAGTAACTTATCCACAGCCATACAGCTAGATGATGACAGGGGTGAGACTAGAACCCAGCTCTCTTGACACTCAGTCCAGTGCTCTTTCTACTGGGCCACAAAGGCCACACCCCCTACCTAGAGTCCTGAATGGAACAGGCAATTGACAGATGCTTGCTAAACTGAGTGGAATCCACATACATACTTTCTAGGTCCTAAAGGGAAGAAATTATTTCTAAAGCCTCTTTCCATCCCACTCCACCCAGCCTCACCCCAAGGCACACAACACAGGGGTCTGCCCTTGGGGTTCCACAGATGTTTGCGAGAGAATGCATGATGATGTGATTACTGGGCTGTGTACCATGCCATCAGCTACCTCTGGCTGGGCTCCAGACTGTAAATGAGCTGTCCAGAACTGACCTTGACCCTCCAGCTATGGTCTGACCCCGACTGAGTGCCGCAGGGGCTTCTTTGCCCGTGGTTTTAAAGGAACTGCTGCCTGTTCTGGGAAGCTGGGCCTTGCCCTTCCTGCTGGTCTGGTGCGTGCCCTGGCAGAACTAATAGGAGCTGACTGTTCTACTGCTAACCCTGGGCCCCCTCCTCAACTCCCTCAGCTTCCACCGTAGCTTCCTAATCCTAGCTTCCCACTCGTTAACACATTCCGCTTGGCCCAAAGTCTGGGCTTGGAAGCCCTGGCGAGCCTAGGCCACAGATTCAGATTCTCCCAGTTCTATTTGCTTTGCACTCTCCCTGGAAGTATTATGATGCATCAAAC
The DNA here is from genome assembly GCF_024610735.1 of Ursus americanus. NCBI lineage: Eukaryota > Metazoa > Chordata > Mammalia > Carnivora > Ursidae > Ursus > Ursus americanus. The sequence continues at coordinate 57,785,268 of NC_142138.1, read as the reverse complement.
AGAATCCTGAACAAGGATGAAGGATGCAGCCCTCTCCTACCCCCTCCCATTTACAGAGCACCTACCACATGTTAGAGACTCAGCTAGGTACATGAACTCCGTGAAGCCCCACAACAACCCCATTAGGTAGGTTTTCTTATTGTGCCCATTTTACAGGTTAAGAAATAGCTCGAGTCACACAGTGAGTGGCAGAACTAGAACACGATCCCAGGAAACCTGGCTCCAGACACCGCGCTCTTAACCACAAAGCCGCACGCCCTCTCCAGGTTAACTCAGCCCTGCTGTGAACCAGCTTGCGAACTTGACTGCTCGGTATCTTCTAGGCGCGGTAGTCTAAATTTCTGTCATTATGGGTAAGGGGCCGGACGGGCTAACATTATGATTATTAGCTAAAAACAGTCGACGTGGTTGAAGAGTAGAAACTTCAAGCATAAACGAATAGCTAAGGACTCAGAAAGCATGATTAGAGAAAAAAGATGAACTCAAAAGAGTTCGTCAAATGGCCTTAGATAAGGGAGAAAAGTCCTTAACAGTAAACTTAACATTTAATTTAACTATAATCCTTCCCCAAATGACAAAAGCACTGACTTCCTAAACTAGAATATTAACTTCCCAAATGTAATACAAACTAATCAGGGATTCATATGATAAGAATTTGCTGATAAGTCTCACATTAGTTAGAATTTAATTTTAGATGTAAAGCCTTTAGAAATCAAAAGAGAGGGTTGCAGCTATAGGAAAACAAAATATTTCCAGACTGATGACAAAACTTGCTTTTTTCCTTAAGATTTTACTTATTTATTTGAGAACACGAGAGAGAGAGAGAGAGAGAGAGAGAGAGAGAGAGAGAGAGCATGCTTGAGGATAAGTAGGCAGAGGGAGAGGGAGAAGCAAGGCTCCCCACTGAGCAGGGAGCCAGATTCGGGGCACGATCCCCGGACCCCAAGATCATGACGTGAGTGGAAGGCAGCCACTTAACCGACTGAGCCACCCAGGTGCCCCCGATGATAAAACTTGTTAATGAAAAAAATCCTGAACCCCCTTTGGAGGATCTCCTGGTCATCCAGGTTCACAAGGCAGGAGCTCCGGAAAAGCCTTGTTTATAACAATGCCTTGGAACAAAGTCTTCCATCCCTGGAACGTCGGGTCAGCTGCTGGGTGAAGGTGGTGGTGGAACCCCACCCCTAAAGGCTGTGATAACATTTTGTACCATGAATTTATTTGTCAGCAATATTTCAAAGACGCGTTTATCTGACGACTCAGTGCTGGGCTATTTTGAGATGTCCGTATGTGAGTGTCAGAAGTCAAGAAAGTGTTCGTGATTTAGCCATCAGGAATGATCACTCGCCTGCCGAAGGAGAAGAACCCTGACCGAGAGCATGAGCTGTAAATTAACAAGGTGACCTCGGATTTATTTGACAAGCCTGAAAAGCCCAGGACACCGAAAGGTGTCTATGGCACCCCTCCAACTGCTCCAATCATTCCTCTTCTGCCCAGAGTTAACTTCTGTATCCTCGGGATTTCTCCAGATGAAGTGGAGCTTCCGGACACGTGGGCAGGGTTGAGGTGGAAAAGCGTAAGGAGTAGAAAAAAAAAGGGAATCAGATGTCAGTTGTCCAAAAAGAAGAAATGCTTGCCTCCGGGGCAGTAAATAATGGGTGGGCATGCTAAAGAGCAATTTAAAAGGTTAAAGGGATCAGTGAAATGAGTGATAGCTTATGGAGGTGGGGTGGGGGGAGGGCAACAGGAATCCTCCAAACTGAGCACCCTCAGGGACAAACCAAAAATGGTAGCAGGGGTGAACTGCTAGATTTAGATATAAAAAGGGCTCAACGCAATGCTAAGGGCTTACATTTTGGCCCTTGAAGCAATACTTCACAAAGGACTAATCTTTATTGCTACCCCTCCCAGAAATAGCTTCATTTGAGAGCCCTCTTTTTGGAGATACTCCAAGAACCACAAAAATGGGGCTGATATTAGTAACATCACCATGGTTCTCCACAAAATATAAGAATGTTTAAAAAATTTTTTAAAAGATTTTTTATTTATTCATTTGAGAGAGCAAGCGAATGAAAGCATGGGCAGGAGGGAGGGTCAGAGGGAGAGGGACAAGCAGACTCCCCGCTGAGCAGGGTGCCTGACGCAGGGCTGGATCCCAGGACCCTGGGACCATGACCTGAGCCGAAGGCTGACGCTTAACCTACTGAGCCACCCAGATGCCCCAAGAACATTAAAAAATTTTTTTTAATTTTTGTTTAAAATTTGTAAATATTTTTAAGTTGTGAAAGATAAACCAGTGAAGGAGATCTTGTAAATCTGAACGTATGCTCCAAACAGGCAATACCCTAGGATGTGGGAACAAGGCAGATAATTGGGCAAGGTTATTTATTTATTTATTTATTTTAAAGATTTTATTTATTTGACAGAGAGAGAGACAGCCAGCGAGAGAGGGAACACAAGCAGGGGAGTGGGAGAGGAAGAAGCAGGCTCCCAGCAGAGCAGGGAGCCTGATGCGGGGCTCGATCCCAGGACGCTCGATCCCAGGACGCTGGGATCAGGCCCTGAGCCAAAGGCAGACGCTTAATGACTGAGCCACCCAGGCCCCATGGGCAAGGTGATTTATATACATGTTGACAACAAGACCAAGGGATCTCCTGACTGTTATGGAGAAAACTGGGATTTTTTTAAAAAAGGTAATACTTAAAATGATAAAGCACTTTCACAAACATTAGCTCATTTGATCCCCAAAATAACCCTATGAAGTAAGCTCGAGTGCTGTTATTGTTCCCATTTTACAGATAACGGAATGGGCTTTAGTAGAACAAAGTGAAATACCCAAGGTCACACAGCCTGTATACAGCTAGGATTTGTCCAAGCCCAAACCCTATGCTTATCCTTACTTCTACATCAGGCATTGAGACTAACACATGATCAATGTACTAATTTAATGCAATTGTTAATTCATGTTAATTCAACAAACATATTTTGAGTGTCTACTGCTAGCCCGACCCAGGGCAAATCCCTGCTTTCAAGGAGCTTACAATCTAATGGGGAAGCGGACATGTAAACAGACAAAACAGTCGGTGAGAAGTGCTGTAAGGACACATGCACAATGTGAAATGGATCACAGAAAGGAACACCTAAGTTCGCCCACCTAAATTGCCCTAAAGAAGGGTGGCGGGCCTCATGGAGTCTTTTCTCTTTTTTTAAAGATTTTATTTATTTATTTGACAGAGAGAGAGAGAGAGCACAAGCAGGGGGAGCAGCAGGCAGAGGGAGAAGCAAGCTCCCTACTGAGCAAGGAGTCCAATGCAGGTTCATTCCCAGAACCCTGGGATCATGACCTGAGCTGAAGGCAGACGCTTAACCAACCGAGCCGCCCAGGTGCCCGCCCATGGAGTCTTTAAAACGGAGTCAAGGTAGCTTCTTAATAGGGCACCTTCCTCCAGTATTCTCCACTTCGGATTCTGATGGCCAGTACTAGCTATTGAGAAAAGAATAAACGACTTCTAGTATAGAAAAAGATAATTCATCGAGTCTCATAACCTGGTAGACCTATCCAACCTCTTTTGCTCAAATGCTGAGCTGCCCAAACAACCTTCCAAATTATATTTAGGGACACTGGGTTGATCCATTCCAGCAAGAGGAAATAAATACCACTATAAATAACCTGTTTATCCTACCAAGGTCTTCTTTTTGTTTGAGTTAATAGATAGTTATTCTGGTCTAGAAAGCAGCTGTGGGAGAGTTAGCATCAGTCAATTCTCAGGGCCAGTGCCATCCAATGGAACTTTCCGTGATTCTGTTCAATAGGGTAGCTAGCCACATGTGGCTATCGAACATTTGAACATGTGTCTAGGGAAACTGAAAAGGCGATTTACAATGTTATTTAATTTTAATTAATTTAAATGACCCCATGGAGCTAGTGCCTACCGATTTAGACAGCACAGCTCTGGATCCTCGCTACTCAAGGTGTGGTCTGTGAGCTAGCCGGGTCTGCATCGCCTTATCAGTTTGCTGGAAATACAGACTCTCAGGTCCCACCCTAGGCCTCTTGATTCAGAAACTGTATATTAACAAGATCCCCAGATGATCCGTATGCACATTACAATTGGAAAATGGCATGGTTACTTCCGATGAGCTGAAAAAGAAAGGATTGACTGAGGACCCTATCTGCGGTAACCTCTCCGAATTGCAGACACCACACTTGAGACTGGTGTCCTGCATAAGGGGCTGGCTTGCTTGCTTTTTTCTTTCCTTCCCTTTTAAAGATTTTATTTACTTATTTCTAACAGAGAGAAAGAGCACAAGAGGTGGGGAGGGGCAGAAGGAGAGGGAGAGAAGCAGACTCCCCTGCTGAGCAGGGAGCCCCACATGGCTCCATCCCAGGACCTGGGATCATGACCTGAGCCAAAGGCAGCCGCTTAAATGACTGAGCCACCCAGGCACCGGAAAGGGCCTTCTTTCTTCGTATCTGTCTCTCCTTTATCCCTTAAACAGAAAGGGGAAAAGGGAGAGAAACATGGAATATGGGATCTAAGGAAAGTTAGTCCAGGATAGGGGCTAGGGGGATGGGATGGGAAGAGCATGCATTTCTCAGGGATACATATACAAAATAAATGATGGCATTCCATTGATAATTACTGAGTAAGGATAATGGGTATATGGGAGTTCATTGAACTATTTTCTCTATCTCTGCGTATGTTTGAAATCTTTCAAGATTAAAAAATAGATGCGATTTCAAAGACGACGTGTGCGATAACCTCCAAGATGGCCCCTAATGATCCTCTCCTTCTCGTATTCATGCCTTTGTGTAGTCTTCTTTCAGGGTGAATCAGGGCTGGTCCCTGTGACCAAGGTGGAGCTAGCAGGCATGACCTTGGACAGCGAGGTCATCGTGACTCCTGTCTTGCTCTCTCTTGGATCTCTTGCCCTAAAGGAAGTCAGCTACCATGCTGGGAGGACACTCAAGCAGGCTTGCGGAGAGGCCTTTACTGAGAGGAGCCAAGGCCTCCTGCCAACAGCCAGCTGCAAGAGCGAGCCAGGGAAGCAAGCCTCCGTGGAGTTGATTTTCTAGCCCCAGTCAGGCCTTGCAATGACCGTAGCTTCATCCGCCATATGACTGCAGTTGCCTGAGGGACCTCCAAGCCAGAACCGCTGCCACACCTGAATCTCTGACCCACAGAAACCGTGAGCCGCACTAAATGCATATGGTTGTATTAAGCCACCGAGTTTGGGGGTAATTTGCTATGTAGCAATAGAGCACTGATGCAACGTCATCTCAGTATTTCCTGCTCCCTGACTACTCTCCTCACCTGGTCATCAATGCCTCAGATGAACAGGAAAAGACCTTCTACGTTATGCGTAAGGGTAGCATGCTAATACCCCTTGAAGAGATAATACGTTCACTTAAATTCAATGTAAAACATATATGACAGATATAAATTCTTTCTTTTTAAAACTTAGCAGGCTAATGTATTGAGACATTAATTTCAGTCTCGCTCCTGCTGTTGTAAGAGACTGGAAAGAATAAAAAGGTAATTTCTCCCTCGGGGTCTACCATCCCAAGAATAGCTATAGTCTTGAGTTATAAGGTCTCAGCTTTTCCTACATCTCCCTCACTCCATGCCCAACCCTCCCCACCACACACTGGTTAACAGCTTCTTGGTGTGAAGGGGCACCTGGGTGGCTCAGTTGGTTAAGCGTCTGCCTTCAGCTGGGGGCATAATCTCAGGGTCCTAGAATCAACCTGGGGCTCTGGGCTCACTGGTGTGTCTGCTTCTCCTTCTCCCTCTGCCCCTCCACCCCACTCATGCACTCCCCCCCCAAAAAAATAAAAAATCTTTAAAAAAAAAACCCAGCTTCTTGGTGTTAAAGAAGACCACCACCCCGACCTCCCACTCACCCCTCCCCCCATCCCAGCTTTATCTTGAGGATTAGGTAATAAAGTAAGTGTGTGGGAATTGCTCCATAAGGGGAGGGGAAAGAGCTGGTACTTGTCCAGGAAGAGGGCAAGTGGCCAAGCCAAAGGGATGAATGACTTTCCCCAGGCTGGGAAAGGTTTTGGAGTTTCCGAAGTGGAAGCCTGCCCCTGGCTCCTACGAAGTGTATGTGTGTGTGTGTGTGTCGGGTGGGGCGGTGTGTGTGTGCAGTGGGAATCGCTTCATGGGAAGTCTGGGCAAGTGGGATCCTGGGGCCTGGCCATGCACCACAGACCACACCCCCTTACCTCCCCTCCTGCCCATCTGGCTTGCAGGCTGTGGGAATGTACCCTTTGGTGGTACCCCAGGGGTGGTGGAATCATAACATGGAGACTGAAACAAACACAAAAACAAGGCTCTTCCCCAAATTTTTAAGACTTCACAGCCCTAGAGCGAGAAGTGGGGGAACCTCAGAACGTGACTAATGAATTTCCCGCCAACACTGACAGGCGGGAGCTGAGCCAGATTTCTTTTAATTTGTAGGCTTAGAAGACATGTGACACTTCTTGCCCCGGAGTCAGTTGGCGCATTCATTCCAGCTAGACCTAGTTTCCCTGGGCGCGGTTTCGGTAGGTGGAAGGGTGGGGGATAGTGAAAAGAATTCCAGAAGGCAGAGGAAGCAATAGGGGAGCTAGGGGCCAGAATCCCCTCCTGACGGCTTCGGTCCCCAGGTCCCGGCCCCGACTCCCTCCGGGCGAGGACCAGCTGGCGCGCGGCCGCCGGTCCGGCTCCGACACAAACACACGCACGTGCGCCCCGCCCCCGCCGCGCGCACGCGCCCCGAGCCTCCGGCGGCGGCGACGGGCGCGCGCGCGGTTGCTCGCTGCCCCCACGCCGCTCCCTCCGCTCGGATCGCGGCGTCTCCCGCTCCCCGCACCGCTCCACGCCGGACCCGCGGAACCGGAGGCGGCGGCCGTGGTCGGTGGGCTCCTGCGGGTGCAGCGGTCGAGGCGGCGGCGCGGGGCGGAGCGGAGCGGAACCCGGCAAGTCCCCGGGAGGCGATGTGGCCGGGCGCGGGCCCCTGCGTAAGGCGGGCGCCGCGACAGGCCGGCCGGTGAGGCGCCGCTTGGGGGAGGCCGCGACGGAGCTCCCGGACCCGCCATGGGCTGAGACACGTCCTTGCCGAGCAGGTGCAGTGACCAGCGGGCCCGGGGGTGCCCGCCCCGACAGGCCCCGGGAACCCTCAACCCTGTCAGTAGGCGCCCTACCCAGCCTGTGCCCTGGTGACCTTCCCTCGGTTCTTGCCCAGAGGCCCTGCTGACCCCGCTGTCAAACGCGGCCCGTGCAGCCCTTGTGACACCAACAGCCCCTAACATCCCGGGCATGCCCCCATCCTACACTCCTGTGACCCCAGCCCGGTAGGCCCCTGTGCTCACCTCCTCTGCCCAGTGTTTTGAGCCCACTGCCTGCACAGCTCTTGGGAACTACCCAGCATCCCTTCGTTTTTCTTCTAGCCCAACACAGAGGTGGGGACGGGAGTGGGGGCGGTGTGCCGGGAGTGGGGGCAGTGTGACAGGGAGGAGGAAGGGTCAGTCCTTCCCTTCGGAGGCCCTGGTGACCCCAAACCCCTCCTCCCTCTCTTAAGCCTGTAGTAAGTGACCCCTTCCTTATCCCACCAGAACATGCCCGGGTGACTCTCTCCCAGATCTTCCCAGTGGCCTTCCTCACCCTTCCCAGTGACACTATGCAACCCCAGCGTGACCCTCGAGGCCTCTGGCTCCTGCTGCTGTCCTTGTTCCTGCTCCTCTTCGAGGTGGCCAGGGCCGGCCGGCCCGTGGTTAGCTGTCCTGCTGCCTGCCTGTGCGCCAGCAACATCCTCAGTTGCTCCAAGCAGCAGCTGCCCAACGTGCCCCACTCCTTGCCCAGCTACACCGCGCTGTTAGACCTCAGCCACAACAACCTGAGCCGCCTGCGGGCCGAGTGGACCCCCACGCGCCTGGTCCACCTGCAGTCCCTGCTGCTGAGCCACAACCACCTGAACTTCATCTCCTCCGAGGCCTTTTCCCCAGTGCCCAACCTGCGCTACCTGGACCTCTCCTCCAACCAGCTGCGCACACTGGACGAGTTCCTGTTCAGCGAGCTGCAGGCCCTGGAGGTGCTGCTGCTGTACAACAACCACATCGCGGCGGTGGACCGCTGCGCCTTCGACGACATGGCGCAGCTGCAGAAACTCTACCTGAGCCAGAACCAGATTTCCCGCTTCCCTCTGGAGCTGGTCAAGGAGGGGGCCAAGCTGCCCAAACTCACGCTCCTGGATCTCTCGTCCAACAAGCTCAAGAACTTACCGCTGCCCGACCTGCAGAAGCTGCCCGCATGGGTCAAGAATGGCCTGTACCTGCACAACAACCCGCTGCACTGCGACTGCGAGCTCTACCAGCTCTTCTCCCACTGGCAGTCCCGGCAGCTGAGCTCCGTGGTGGACTTCCAGGAGGACCTGTACTGCATGAGCTCCAAGAAGCTCTACAACGTCTTCAACCTGGCCTTCCTCAACTGCAGCGAGTACAAGGAGCGCGCCTGGGAAGCCCACCTGGGGGACACCTTGACCATCAAGTGTGACACCAAGCAGCAGGGGATGACCAAGGTGTGGGTGACGCCGAGCAACGAACGGGTGCTAGATGAGGTGGCCAACGGCACGGTGACGGTGTCCAAGGACGGCAGTCTTCATTTCCAGCAGGTGCGGGTCGAGGATGGGGGCGTATACACCTGCTACGCCATGGGGGAGGCTTTCAATGAGACACTGTCCGTGGAGTTGAAAGTGTACAACTTCACCTTGCACGGCCACCATGACACCCTCAACACGGCCTATACCACCCTGGTGGGCTGCATCCTCAGCGTGGTCCTGGTCCTCATATACCTGTACCTTACCCCCTGCCGATGCTGGTGCCGGGGTGTCGAGAAACCGTCCAGCCATCAAGGAGACAGCCTCAGCTCTTCCATGCTTAGCACCACACCCAACCACGACCCTATGGCTGGTGGGGACAAGGATGACGGTTTTGACCGGCGGGTGGCCTTCCTGGAACCCGCTGGTCCCGGGCAGGGTCAAAATGGCAAACTCAAGCCAGGCAACACCCTGCCCGTGCCCGAGGCAACCGGCAAGGGCCCGCGGAGGATGTCGGATCCGGAATCAGTCAGCTCGGTCTTCTCTGATACACCCATTGTGGTGTGAGCAGGATGGGTTGGTGGGGAGATTCTGCCCCAGGAGAGGTAATGCACCCCTGAAGGATATATATGAGGGGATGGAAGAGAGGGCTGGCTGCCCAAGGGAGTGGGTTCCCCCGACCTCAAGGGAACTGGTCACGGGTACAATAGCTGGCAAGACCTCAACCGGGGTGTGGCTGCCACGATTTTCAAATAGGGATATATTAATCCTCAGGCAAGTGCTACACCCTGACCCAAAGCCCTGGGGATTCTGCACGTGGTGGAGGAAGAGGAGCATGTCTGAACTGGGTGGGAATGAGGAAGGGGTGGGGGGAAGAGCAGATTCCCTAAACTTTTTTGAGGTCATCCTTAGCTCCTTAAGAGAAAATCATTTGGGGGAAAAAAAAAGATTTTTTTTTTTTCTATCTCTGCCCACCCACACCTGTGATGTTGTGTGCGCTGGGGGGCGGATCTTGCACAGGAGCCACACTGGGGAAGAGCTGTAGGATCTTCTTTGGCCAGGAAGTCACACTTCACAGCTGGGGAAATTGGAAACCCTTGGAAAAATGAGTCAGGAAAAGGCCGAGACCTCAGTCAGTAACACTCCCCGAAGCTGTTGTAATTTCCCACTAACGCCTCTCTTTCCCGATGAGTCCCGGATGGACGGATCTTTGCAGGAGCCTGGCCCGTTGCCTGTCAGATATGGCAACAGTGTGAGATGTGTCTGTGCCAGGCCCTGGAACCAGTGGCACAGAGGGATACAGCCTGCACTGAGGGGGTCTGTGTCACGGCATAGGTGCCGACACAAAACTTGTAGATGGGGGATAAACTCCAGATTTGCTCTGGTTGGTGCAACCCTTGGTTAGCATTGCTTCCCGGCACCTGTGTGTCAGACCAGGGTGGGGGCTGCCGAAGGCGGAGCTTTTACTCATGCGCGCCACGGACCTGGGCTGTGGGGCCACTTCAACACTAGGAGGAGGAGGAGGAGAGTAAATTAGCCTCTATTATGTAGCATCCAGCTGGACCTACCTGATCTCCTGATGCCATCTCTTCTCTCAGGCTTCTTAGCAAGCTCAGGGGGGATTGAGTTTTCCCTAATATGCTGCTCTGCAAATGGAGGAATCCTGGAGAGTCTGGCCCCGGCTGCGTTAGCCGGGGCTTGGGGACGGAGAGGACCAGTTATGTATCTTCTCTGTGTTGACAAAGCAGCCTTGGTCCTCTCTTCGATCTCACCCTGCTGCAAAGCCAAAGCATGGGATTTCATCATCCAAGGGGTTGGGACTGGGTGGTCTCTGCCCCAGACTGGCAAATTGGAGCGCAGCTTAGAGCTCTGCCCCTCTCCACAAGGTTCCGGGCAGTCTCGTTAACAGAGACACTGGCACTAAACTTTCAGAAGGAAAGTTCTGCCACCGCCATCCCTCTCAGCCAGAGGTCTGTGCAGTTGTGGTGGTCAGGCCAGAGGAACTTACGAGCAGGCCCAACATTCCATTCCGTCCAGGGTTGCAGAAGATTTTATGGAGATGCCTGTGCCCTTTGACTATACTGCAGGCCCAGGGAGACGGGTGGTCTGAGCTTTAGCAAGGGGAAGAGCAGGGCAAAGGTGAAAATGTTCTCCGACGTTGGTCTTTTTCAGTGTCTCCCCTCCTCCCGACCAAGCTCCCTGTCCACTGGAAGTTCTCCAGATCTTCTAGTTTTCTGACCCGCTCTTTATGTTGCGAGGGTTATGTCCTCCACCTGCGGGTGAGGGCTGCTTGCTAGGAGGGCCCGACTCCCGCTGCCTATTAAGATTGGGAAAGGGGACTGGAACGCAACATCTTCCCTTGTCTGTTCCTGGGATGTCAAGACTGCTGTCCATCCTTTCTTAGTAACCTGGTTTGTCAAGAGAGGTGCAGCATTTCCCTCAAGTACTTGCATGCTCCTAGGTATGCATGCTTCCAAGTGCGCATGCACAGTAGCGCCTTGACTTCCCTCAGGACAGTGATTCTTTAGTCCCCACTAATGTCCCCGGTCACAGTGGGTTCCACCTGCGTGCCCAACTTCATGCACACAGCTGTCTTGCCCCATAGGAGAGACAGTGACCACGCCAGGCTCCCCAGATACGAACTCTTGTACTTCTAATTTCTGGACTCCCTGAAGCTTTCCCCGCATCTCCGTGGCACTGAGTAACTTCTCTGCAAAGGCTGGAGTTAGGAGAACCACAGGTTGGAGACCTGGGGAAAAGGGATGGATGAGGAGCTGGCTGGTTCTTCAGACCCCTCCGAGACCTTGGGTTAAAGACAATACATACGAGAAATAAATGTAGAACTAGGTCAGTGCTGGACCCAGAAGGAGACAGGCAGAGGAACAAGCCCCTATAAGTTGTTCTTCCTGTGTTAACTGCCCTGGAAAGATAGGGGCATGAAGGAAAAGTTGTCTTGTTATATTCCAGAGACTTCTGAGGATTTTGTTTCTGGAGCTGTGGTAACCAGGCCACCCTTCTCAGACTTATTAGGGAACCGGGGAAAATCTCATCTCCATGCTACAGTTTCCCACTGGGCACCACCTAGGGCTCTGAAAATCTTTAAAATAAATGTCAAATGAAGTTGGCCTTCTGGAACATCCTGAGCTCCTGAGGACTAGGAGGGCCATTTTCTTCTGAAGTCCTACCCAGTTTAGGGAATAAGAAAAGACCCTGAGGCTGTACATCTCCCTCCCATATCCACCAGGTAGGCCCCTCGTTTGAAAGACTAGTAGGTGCGTCTGGCTGCCCCATCAGGAGATTGAACTGATTAGCCTCTTCCCATCGTTTCAGTGGATGGAACCCAAAAGTGGCTTTCTACTTGGGGGATTAGGTACTCAGCATTTGTAAGCCCACTAGAACCTTGGTAGGAAACTGCCAGGTCTGATCATAAGAAAACGCTGAGAAATCACTCCCTCCCTTCCCCCCCACCCTGAACCCATAAACCAGACCTATCTCCCAGGAAGCAGGTGTCCCTGGAGACAGAATATGACAGGGCTCTACTATCTGTCTACGTGATTATTTGTGATCTTTTTTCTTTGCCTGTGTTTATGGGGCTCCTAGGAAGGGGCCAGGAGAGGGTACAGCCTAGCTGGGGACAGTAAAGCTGACTGATTCCCATTCTCTGTGTGTTCTTAACCTCTGTACTTCCTTGTAGCCCTGCTGGCGAAGCAAGCAGGCCTCCCTGTGTCCAGGACCCCATCCCTCCCACTTATGTTCACCCAGGCAAACCTCGGAGCCTCTGGGCTCTGAAAACTAGGCTATGATCATTAAACCTGGCTTGAGTCTCTGTCCTGGCAGTCTGTGACTGGTTTATTTCTCTTTTCAGCCTGTGGAGGGGGCTCACTGTACCTCCGAAGTGTGTGGCCTACGGAGAGGATATTTAAATGCTGCTATAAAGGCCAGGGTAGACTCCCCATCCAGGCATGAAAATAGACCAGGGTCAACGAACTTCTTTTGTAAAGCGGCGGATGGTAAATACGTTAGGCTTTGCAGGCCGGACACTCTCTGTTACAGCTACTCAGTCGTGCCACGGTAGCAGGACGGCCGCCACAGACAGGACGTAAACGATGAGTGCGGCTCTGTTCCAGGAAAACTTTATTTACAGACGTTGAAATTTGAATTTCATATCATTTTCACTTGGCTTTTGAGTTTTCTCAACCATTTAAAAAAATAAAAACTCTTATTAGTTCACCGACCATACAAACCCCGGCAGCGGGCTGGTTTTGGCCAGCAGACCAGAGTTTCCCCAACCTGACAGATTCTCAAAAGAAATGTCACTGACACTGTAGCAGGAGAGAGTTTAGAAATTCCTTAACTTGGGGCTAAGGCCTGCGGATAATGAAGTCTTCCTGGATCCCTGGGGAGGAGGGCTGCCTCCCCACAGAGTTCTGTTACAAGTCCGGGTGAAGCCTACTAACTGTGCTATGGAAAGACGCTTGCACTCGATTAAAAGAATTGGTGGAAAGCAGCTCAGTTTTGGTATTTTGGTTATTACCTGTATTTTTTTCATACTGTGTATGAGAACTATCTTAGTTTGGCTCAAAGCATATTCATTGAATGGGCAGGTTAATCTTCATTGACAGTTTACTGTGTCCTAGGCATTGCATAGAACAGAGAAATGCAACCCCCACATTCTTGGTACAGACACAGGCTACCAGAAATTGGACCTGATTCTACTAAACACTGAACATGCAAATTCTTTGGCTACTCTCTTGGTACTTCTGGAAGGGGATTGTCATGGTAGAGCCCAAGAAGGGAGAGGAAATGGTGTAAGGACAACAGAAATTAAGAACCAGAATTTGAATCATTACCTAATTTCCTACATTGATAACATCTTGACTAAAGGGCAGCCCTCCTCTGTCTGGAAAGTTGTCTTGTTCTCTCCATGAGGAAGCACCGAAGTGGTGAGGTGATGGAGACAACTCACTCCAGCCGCATCAGACGAATCAACCTTGGCAGGCAGCGGAACGCCAGATGTCCATGCCAGAGTGCCTCCATCGTCTACATTTACATAGCATTTTTTTCAAAGCTGTTTTTGCTGCAGCTGAGGTTGGCCAAGAAGAGGACGCTGGTAAAGAGAACGGGGTCTGGGAAGACTGCCGGCTGTTCTCCCATCATGGCTGTGCCAAGCCCTGTCTCTGAGCCTGAAAAGTTGTGGTGTCCTTTCTCCCATCATGCCAAAGAAGTCTATGGCTGCATCTCAGCACACGCGTGCACACACACACACGCACGCATGCACACACCCGCCCCAAACCACAAGAAAGTCCCTAAGGTTCTGGTCAAGATGTGCCATTTTGTCTGCCATGTCTTGCAGCACTCTCCTTAGCTCCTCCTAGGTGGCATTTCAGGGGAGTGAGGGAGGCTAATAGGACAGTTGCCTTGTAGAACAGAAGTTGAGAGTTCAGTCGCACTGGCCAGCCTCGTCTCCCTTCCTCTTGACCTCTCACCTCCTTTCCTTCTGCAGTTGTAGTTCTTGTACCGCGTACCTTGTCTCCCAGGAAACCGCTGTGAAGCTCCTTTCCCCATCCACGCTGTAACAAAGGCTCAGACCTGTGCAGTAGGAAGCTTGGCTTTTCTGGTCTAGCTGCAGTGAGCCTTTGCTGCTTCTCCTGGGGCTTGAGAGAGGAAGGCTAAAGCAGCTGCCACATCAAGCCCTTCATCAGACTTCTTTGCTGTCGGGTAGGAGATCCCAGGTGGCAAAGACACAGAGACCTGCCCTGAGGCCTTCCAGTCTACGTCAGTGTGGTTACTGTCCCAGAAACATAGAGGGTGTGGGACTGTGGCCTGAGAGAACCGTCCTTCTGTGAGGCAGGACACGGAGCCCCACAGGGAGACTTCCAGGCACCCTGTGGCACTGGCATACACAAGGGGAGAGTCATTGGCTTCGGAGTTAGGGGTGTGTGTATGCACACGCGTGTGTCTGTGCACAAACACACACGCAGGGTGAGGAGCACCCTAGCTGGACAGAACTCAGTGCTGCTTTCCCCTCACCTCCCACTGCCCCCTCACTTGGCCATGGTTTGCTTTTGGTGGGGTCTAGCCGGAAAGGCCCAGCTCTGTCCTGGGCACCCTTAGAAAGCACAGTGAGATACCTCACAATGTGCTTTAAAGAGAGGGGTGCTGGGGGCCCCCCATGTACACTCAGTGAGACAAAGAGTTGAATCCTCTGGTACCACAGAATGGCCTGAAGTAGCGATTTAATCCGCTTTTAGCGGAAGTTTAAAAAACCATCTGGGAAATTCTGATGATAACAGGTAGATTAAAAACTGGGGCTCTTACTCCCCGCCCATGGTGACTAGCCAAGCCTTCTGGGTGGATGGGTGGGGGAAGGCTGTCTTACTGCAGGTATTTGGGTCTGCTTTGAGCTTAGCCCCGTGCTGGGAACTGTGTCCTTCAAACCACCCTTGAGTCTGGGACCCTGGGGTTCTGCACTGTCACCCGTGTCTTCTCTGTGCCTGTGCTGGTGAGACGTGCCGGGGCTATGCCCACAACACCTGACCAGCGTCTCACTGCTGGGTCCCAGCTGAGGAAAAACACAAGATAAAAAACTGGCTACAGCAGACCCTGTGCTGCTGTGGTTCCCGCTTCTCTGTGTGCACCCCAGGCGGACTGCTGGCAGTGCTCAAGACAAGTGGGATGGAAAGTATCCTTCCCTAATTTAACACTTAAATAGAACTGCTTTCCTGTGTGTGTGTGTGTGTGTGTGTGTGTGTGTGTGTGTGTGTGTGTCTAAGTAAGTCCTTCAAGGAGGAGGGGACTGCAATCTTCCCCCACGCGCCTGTAACAAGGGAAGAAAAGCCTGTGAGCAAGCTAGGGGCCACGTGTCACAGCTCTGCGTCTCCAGTGCCTGGTATGAGGGCCTGGGGCGGGCCGTGCTCAGCCTGGGGCTACAGGGGAAACGGGGAGGGGGGCGCAGGGTCGTGTCCATTACTGTTGCTGCTGCCTTCCTGGCTTATCTGCTCCACTTTTCCTTCAGAAGCACAGAATTAGGTAGGACAGATGTAGACAGACTTGTGACCTGCTCCAGGCACTTCAGGCTGGACGAGGGGACAAGTGCACTGATTTCCAGATTTATAATCAGCCCCATGCCTTGAAACCACCAGGCAGGCAGCACTTAGGACTGGCTTCCCTAGGGTCATAACCTGAGTGGCATTCCTGACCGGAGTGCATGACAGCTGACCTTGCACGTAGAAGGAGGAAGCGTGTGTGTGTTCCCTTACGACGGCCGACAACACAACCTGAGACTTGGGTCCCCTAGGCATCATTATCCATAACTGTTGATTGTCTCCCTAAAAGAAGCATCAAACCCAGGACCGGGCCGAGTAAGAGAGAGTCAAGGACAAGAACATACTTGTAAACACAACTGTTTCCATTCGTTTAATGCTTTGGACTTTCCAATGCCTGCAAACATGCATTCTCTGCTCTGCCCCTGACGGCATCCCTGAGGCGGGTGGAGCACTGAGCGGTCCACCTGTGGCCACACCGTTGTTAGGAGCCGAGCAAACCCAGACTGCAGCCTTCCTGGCTCCCGGGCCAATGTGCTTTTCACTGCCTGATACACAGGCTCTTACGTCAACCAGCTACGGGGGCAACAGAGCACTTACCCGGAAGCCTCCCTGCTCCCTAAGCCTGCAGAGGGCCACAGAAATGCTAAGATTGGGGCATCAGGACCAGGGGTGTCCTCTGGAAGTCAAGACAGGTAACAGGTTCGGGGTCAACAGCCACCACTGCCATTCCCAGCGGAGCCCACACTGTGACCCCCACATCTTGATCTTCGTCAGGCGAAAAGGCCTTAGTAATGGATTCAAAGGGTGCTCAGGGCCCACTCCCAGAAGAAAGAAGCCTCAAGCCCCAGCTAGGAAGTGAGCCTCTGACCCCCCTCCTCTCCCCATTCCACTACACTCCAGCAGCCCAGGAGGAGGGGGAAGGTGAGGGCTGGCTGACTCAGCCGGCAAGTGCCTGGAGCTCTGGAGCTGAAAGGCCCCAGCACTGTGCAGCTAATGATTATTATTAACTCTGAACAGGCCTTGGCACAGCAGCCAGCTGGCTCCAGGAGGATGCCTAGATCTCCCACAGTGAGGTCTGAAAAACAAGACCCAGAGCAGCCATGCACGGGGGTGGAAGGGTGGGGACAATGAGAAAGGACGCACAGGCCGGTGTCAGGGACTGGGAGGGGCCGCCTGCCCTGGGAGGTGGTTGGGAGAGGAGGAACTGGCCGGCCAGGGACAGCAGCCTAGGGTTGACGCAGCTCAAGAGCCAAGGTGAGGCTGGGAGACTTCCCCAGACACAGCTTCTGCCATTCAACACCACCCCCAGCCCAAGTGGGGCTCCAGGGAAGGAGTGGTTGGGGGGGCAGGGGGGGGGATGTGGAACCCAGAACAGTAATCCTGTTACCATTTGGATTTGGTTACAAAAAAACATCTACATTTCTAATGTCCTCAAGGTTGAGTTTGAAATATAATCATATTTGGAATCAAGTCTTAGTGAGCCTGATATGCAAATTTGTGCAAATGACATGCAATTTTTTTTTTTTTAATTTGAGCACCCTGGCTTTTTTTCTTTTTTAAAGGCAAAACAGGCTGACTACTAGCAGCTTTCCCTAGCCAGGGAACAAGGGCAAAAGGGCAGCCATTTGCTTCCTCCCCCCAAGGCCTCTGCCTCATTGCCGAGGTGCCCAGCTAGCATCCCAGATGGGGAGATACAGAGAGGTGGGGGAACAGAGGGCCTAGGGAGGAGGAAACGCATACAAGCAGGAGGCGTGTGCAGCAGGCAGCCACCCAGCTCCCAGCTGGAGGAAGAGTGTCCTGGCACTGAGGTCTAATGGTTGTCCAGCTGCTGCCCCAGGATGTGAGGGCAGGTGGCAATGGAGGGAGAGATGCAGGGGAGGGGGGGCGGGAAGTGCCCCCACACGCAATCTGGCTGACCGGGAAGAAGGGCTCCTCCTGGTGACCTACTCCCCACACTGCAGTCAGACAGGCTATGCAGAAGACCACCTGTGCCCTCCTCTCGGCCCTGTGCCCCTGCCCTCCAGGCCTTCTGGTCAGAGAGGTGACAGCTGGGGCCCCTTCCTCCTGCAGAATATAAATGACTTCCCCCTTCCTCCGAGGGCTGGGAATAGACATCAGCTGGCAGAGCCCACGCAAAGTGCCGGCTGTCAGCCCGCCCGCCCGCCCGGCAGCCCCCGCACCACCTGGGAGCAGGCAACACCTCAGGCAGACTCAGGCTTTGTGGCGCTGGCTGCCTGGCTCGCGGAAGCTGGTGAACCTCACCCGGCCCTGTCACCTTGCCATAGACAGAGTGAGACTCCCAGCACTGGCTGTGATGCAGGGAGAGCAGGAGTCCCTGAGCCAAGGGACCCCAGATAAGAATGTCCTCCATGAGGCCCCAGGAACCATCCCCCCCAAGTTCAGACCATACTGGGGAGTCTGAGAGGGGAGACAAGGCAAGGAGACAGAAATAATCACCCTCTGAAGAGCAGAGACCCCCTTTAGATGCTCCGGGGCTGGAGAGCTTCCAGGAGACGCCATCTGACCCAGTGAGATCCAGAGAGGCCACTTCTGCCCCTTGCAGTCCCTATTCCTGGACTGTTAAACCATACCAACCTCCTTGCTTCTGAACCACTCAGAGCGGGGCGGGGGGGGGGGGGGGTCTTCAATCTTAGGAAGACCTGGGGCATCGAAATTACTGCCATCTAGGAACACCTGCCCTGCCCCTGGGACCTGGAGTTCCGGCCGCTACACCCAGGCCTCCCAGAGCTTCCACTGAGCTGTCTACCTGCCTCAACACCAGCTTTCCTGGCGCGGCTGTCTTCAGTCCTGCCATGATCTACGGAGGTCCCATCCCCCCGACCGAGCCAGCCCACAGTTAGCCAGTCTGGCACCCAGCTCACCACTGAGGGCAGTCTGGGGAACTACCTTCCCTTGGGAACAAGAAGGGGCTTTCTGCAGGGAAGAGGGCCCAGCCCTTTTTTGCCAGCCGGCACCACACTCAGCCCCCTCCTGGGCCAGAGAGCTGGCAAGAGACAGCAACTGAGAAGAGCTTCGCTGAGAAGGGGAACCAGGGAGACTTTGTTTTTCCTAGATCAGAAAAGCCCTACCCCACTTTCCTTAGCTCTTATTTTGTCCTAAAAGCTTTGGAATATCTCCACAAAGCTATGTGCTGAGGCAAGAACCTGAGCCCCAGGAAGGACTACGAGATACTCAGGACTACTGTGCCACTCAGAACGCATGGCAGGGAAAGGCGCTCGCCCACGTCCTGCAGCCCTCAAGGCCAGATTCTGAGGTGGGCGGAAGGACGTTCTTAACTGAGCTGAGAGGCCCAGCCAGGAACCATAGGCTTGCTTAAGCCAATGCCCTTCTGCTCCTATAAAAGCTTTAAAGTGACTTTAGTGCTTTCACTGCCTTGGAGTTCAAGAGAGCCTCCTCTGGGACTCTTCTCTCCACAGTGCCTGACCCCCTGGGCCCTAGTCCAGGAGCCCAATCGGCAGATTCCTGGAAGGCCACGAGGGCAGCCCTGTCCCTCCAGAGGGATAAGGAGATAATGAATGTAAGAATGACGTCCTGAGTCTGCTTAGTGGTCCAGCCCACAGTCCAGAGTGGGGAGTGTGTTCGGTGGCAACAACCTGACAGACACTGAATGTTGGAGATTGTTTAGAAACACTCACCCGTGACACGGATGCGGAAACTGGTCCCGAGACATGTGACTTGCCTAAGGTTGCCCAAGAGATCCTACAAGAACCATAACCCATGCTCTCCCTCCACACTGCTTTCTCGAAGACCCCAAAATCCACTGCTGTCACATTCATAAGTTACCGGAACCCAGTTCTCCCTCGGGCACACAGGCAAGAAATGACTGCGGGCACCATCGCCCCCACCACCCAGCACTTCCATCTCCCATCAAGAGTGGAGGCTTCAGGATTGAGTTCCCCCGCCCCCCGCAACACCTTCCACTGGCACCCAGTATACTTCCCCATTTCGGCCCAGTGAGTCGTCGTCAGAAATAGCAGTGTGGGTTTCTGCAGCCCCTGGCCCAGCTAAGAAGTACAAAAACCCCACTACTTCTGAATGGATCCCTTGAAGGTCACCAAAGGGCACGCTGAAGTCCGAAGCAAGTGTCCCACCTACATTCAGAGTTCGGAGGAACTCACATTTCCATTTTCTTCTTCGGCAAGTAGGAGCTGGAGATCTGGTGCATGATCGCCAGGGCCAGATAGAGGGGCAGTGCCAGGCACAGGTACCAGGCTGTGCCTTTGATCTGGGCCTGGAACCACACTGAGTACATGCCCAGGAGCACCGTGACTGTAGCCATCAGGTAGACCACCAGTCCACAAGTCAGATGGTAGAGCTTGAGGCGAGCCACCCTTGAGACCCTGGCTGCTCGAGGACAGAGGAGGCAGAACCCACACAGTGCCTGGCCGCTAGTGGCCAGCAGTGTCAGAGCCCCTACCCAGCTGTGCCAGGACACCAGGTGGGGCAGCTCACTGCGGGTCCTGCTGAAGATGATGAAGCCCAGGCCCAGGGCCGCACAGAGGATGGCTAGGGTCTGCCCTGCCCAGTGGAGTCGGATCCGGGCCTTTCGGGAGCAGAAGAAGAACAGTGAGTGTTCAGGCGAGAAGAGCAGGATGGCCTCAGCCATGCAGAGGCAGAACTGTGAACAGAGGAGAGGGCCAGTGAGCCTCAGGCCCAGCGTGGAGGCCTAAAAAAAGGAGGTGCTCTCATACATCCAAACAGAGAGGACAAAGGTGAGGGCTAAAGAACTCCCACCAGGACCTCCTGCCTCACAGGTCAGCGTTTCTGGGCACAAGTGGGGATCAACACTTGAGTGGAAGTCTTATCATTCAGGCTGACCTCCATCCCGACCTCCTCCACAGGCAATGACTCCCCATTTCTTGACCAGTGTTAAGCAAATCTCTAGAAAATGTTAAACTGCCTTCTGAACTTTGCAGGGGTAAGGGAGTTGGGGGGGGGGTGACTGGACAACACTTCTACTTCCTCCTTTCAGACCCTAGGGGAGAAAGACACATCTTCCAGACCCTCCCAAGCCCCCTCAACCACCTGACACTAACTAGAGCCCAGCCTTCCATGTCTCCCAATCAGGTTGCAGGGGGGAGATGGGGCCCTCTCTCTTTCCCCCACCTCTCTGAGCCTTAGAAAGGCTGAGCCTTCAAAGGCTGGATGCTTCCCTAGGGGACACTTCCAAACAAATCAGCTGCAGAAAAGAAGCCCAAACTCACCGCCAAGGCCATGAATACAGGGTGCCAGGAGAAAAGACCTAAGAATCAAAGAGAACAGACTGACGGCTGGGCACCATGTTTCCGCCCCTGTGGCTGGCTGGAGCCCAAAGAATCCGGCTACAGGGGACAGGTCAGTGTACCATTCCCAGCCCAAATCAGAAGTCTGTGCAAAGCGGAGCAGCCAATGGGGCTTAAGGGGAGCAACCAAGGGGGCAAACATACAGCAGTCTGGTCTGGGTTCCCCATCCGGGAGCTCGCAGCTGTCAGCCCAGTCCTAGAATGGACCTTGGCCTCCTTTACTTGTATCCTCCGCGAGGGGCTCCGCTTCTGATGAACTGGTGAGTTCAACTGAATGTCTGCCTTTCCACCCCCGCACTCAAAACCCCGCCCTTCCAGGACCCACCTCCCGGGGCCCCGCCCCACTACCACCTTACTACCCCGTCGCAGCTCGCCCCTCCACTGCGGGGGGGCGGGGGGGAGTCCCCACTCCAGGTCTCGGAGCGCTCCCAGCGACGCTCCTCCAGCGTCCCGGCTCCGCCCCCTTCCCTGGCCCCGCCCCGCCTTGCACACTCACTGGTTCCTGGCCGGGACAACACAGTCAGAAAGATGGTGAAGCCCAAAGCCACCAGGTGCGCCAAGATCCCACTGCCTGTCCGCAGCCAGAGGGTCAGTCTCGGCTCCCTCGCCGGAGCGGGAACCAGACCTACCTCCAGGGGCTGCATTGCCGGGCCGGGCCGGCGTACACTCCCAGCTGCTGGAGCGCGTCTTCCGGGTTTGCGATCGCGGAGGCGGCCGCGACGGCGGGAGAGGCCCCTCCCCCGGCGCCGCCGGCACTACGGCGGCCTCGCCCACAGCGCCCTCTGGGGGCCGGGGGGAAAGCGCGTCTGGAGAGCCCGGGGGCGGGGGGGGGGAGGTTGCAGAAGGGGGGCAGAAGGGGATCAGAGGGCAGGCGGCCAGCCTGGTTTCTTCAGTGAACCTCATTTGTACCTTTCTGTCCACAAGGGCTTACGTCTCGAGTAGCCTGTGGAAATTACACTTATGGCAAATGATTACACCCAAACCCCAATCACAAATATCATACACTGAACCAAGAGTGTGAAACCAGTGCTTTGAGTAGTCTTCCAGAAACACTGCATTTCTCAGCCTGCCCACACCTTCCTGTCATCCCTTCTTCTGTCTTGTTAAGGGAGTAAGAGTCCTCCCTGCCTAAAAGCAAGGACACCGAAAGGTAAGGACCAGGCCAAAAGATAGTGCCTGTGCCTGGTGAGTTCAGGTTTGAGGACCAAAGGAGGGAGATGGAACAGTGTCACCCCTATCCGCACACTAGCCTCCAGTGAGATAAACGGAAGAACTAGGGCACTCCCAGCCCTTCCCACCTCCACACCATCTGCTCAGCCCTGGGGAGTCAGGTGATCCTGAGGGACCAGGACCTCCCACATTCCTGCTGCCTCCCACACCATAAGTTTTGTAAGAGATCATACATTTCCCCTTCCTGCCTCCAGAAAGGTGTGGTTCAGCTAAAGGAGGCCTACCTGGGAGAGACTCTACCCCTCCCTGAGGGGCAAACCCACAGGCCAGGGACAGGGACCGAAACAGGCTGTCCCACAGAAATCCCGCACAGCCTTACAGCAGTGACCAACTCAATTCGAGCTCCCCCAGTGGTTGAGAAAATAAGGCTGCTAGGGAGAGGCGGGAAGGGCAGGAAGAGCTGAAGAGACTGAGGCCATAGTTCAGAGACAGGATGGAGGCCCAGCGTTGCTGGAAGACTGGAAAAGGGCCCAGGCCAGCTCCCACAGACCCTCAGGGCAAAGACCTGAGAGTAGGGCCAAAGGAGTGGCTCCCTTGCCCCCGTCAGGTTTCCCTTACCAACAGGGCCGGAGTCATCTCTGGGATAAAGATTCTGGCAAGCCTTGCTCCCTCAGAGCCATATGCCTCATCATCCTCTGGAGAGAAGACGTCCCCCATGACACAAACCCCAGCCATTCCCACACCATTTAAAAGGACAAAAATATATGAGCATAAGAGACTTCTGCAGGCAAGCGCCGGGAGCTGGAGTCTGGCTGCCTATCATCTCCGCCTCCTGGGGTGCGGATGGGGACAGCAAGGACACTCATTTTATTCCATCTTTTTCCTTCCTTTTCTATGTTTCTGTTTTTACATTTTCTTAGCAGCAACAGAACAGGGAGACAGTCTTGAGGTATTTTAAAGAGTTTTTTTTCTTAAAAAAAATAATATAAAGTTATAAAAAGCGGCAGCAGCCTGGGGCCCGGATCTGGAGGGGAGGAGGTGCTGGCGGCTCCATCGCAGAGGGCAGGCACTTTCTTGTTAATGGGCTTTAGACTGCGGGAAGACAAGAGGCAAGAGACACAGTCAGGCTGCGGGCCTACCAGTCCTCCGACCCAGTGACCTGTGTGGACCATTAGAGCTAACGCTTGCTTTCCTCCTGGCTGGGCTGGTGATGAATGCTGGAGGAGGGGGAAAGATGAAGGCCAGCCGAGCAGGGACAGCCCGAGAACCTCCGTGCACACACGCGCACACAGGTGGGGGCACTGTCCAACTCACTACCCTCGTACGGGTGCCAGAGGAGTGGGTATGCATCTGGCCCATGCCTACACCAGAAGAGCATCCCCCTTCTCCCCGCCGGTAAGTCCCTCCTGGCTGAGATCATAGGGACAGCCCAGAGCGGGCTGCTCCAGAGCTCCCGTCCGAAGAGGCACATAAGCCTGGCTGCTGGCCTTCCCAGAAACCCTGGAGGACTTGCCTGGCACCTGAAATCCTGGAAGTGGACACATATGCATACAGGGACCTCGGGTGGTGTCCCTGCCCTTCCAGGCCCTGGTGCCCAGAGGCAGGACCCATGAACAAGACCAGCCCCCCTAGCCCGCCGCCCAGCATATCAGGCCACAGCTCAGCAACCCAAGCTCAACCCCACTGCCCAAACCTTTCCCAGCAGAGTTCGTGAAGTCCAACTTCCTTTCCTTCAGGGGACAGAAGGAGCTCCAGTCCTGGTGTGAGGGCCACAGCCAGATCAGAAAGTGGCCCTTTTGTTAAAACAGAAGCAGATATGGGGGGAGGGGACAGGCAGCATGGCCTCAGCTCAAGGGAGAGATAGGGGAAGGCCCGTCAAGCAAAAGCTGGGTCACCTTTCAAAGAGCTGACCTACCTCGGCCTCGAGAAGATGGCCCAGGAACTCTCTCAACTTCCCCTTTCGTCCCTTCCCCGCACAAACATTTACTTAGCGCCTCCTCTGTGCCAGGTCCCCACTGTGTTCTACCCTCGTCCATCCTGATTCTTCCCTGCCCGTGCTCTTCAGGGAGCGGGGCCGGTACCTTCAGTGTCGAACACTTCTCCTCAAAGGCCATGGCAGGACCCGGCTTCTTGCGGCGCACAGAGCAGGCCGCATCGGCGGGTGCGCCTGCCTGGCAGTGCTTGGCCTTCACCGGCCGGCAGTAAGTGGCCAGGTTTTTCCGCTTCTTGGCTACCTCCTCCTCAGAGAGGCAGGTGGGTGGCAGGGCCTTGGCTGGGTGTCCAGCCGCTCCCCGGTTGTCCAGCTGAGAAGCCTTGACGGGTGTAGGGGGCTGATGAGGGGAACCCCGACAGTCCAGAGGCCCTGCCCGCTTCACTCTTGGCCCCACCGTCCCATTAAGCCCCATGCCCAGGGCTGTTTTAGTCTTGGCCGAGAGGCCCCGGCAGCCAGACAGTTTGCCTTTTCCAGAGGGCTCCAGGATGCAGGTCCGTTTGAAAGTGGTGGGGCCTGGGGATAACTTTCGCTTTCGAGAAGGGGCCTCCACCTCGACCCCGTCCTTGCCTTTGGACGACTTGCTGGCCTTCGAAGGCGGGAGTTTGCTGAAGGATGGGGATGGCGTGTTGGCAGGCAGTGGTGAGGTGATGGCCTGGCTCCCGCCCATGCACTCCGCCTGGCTGCAGGCCGCTGCCACGCTGGGGGAGCCTGCGGGGTAGCTGGGGACCAGGCTGTCCTTGGCGGGGGGCGTGGAGGCTGGGCAGGCAGGTCTGGGGGGTGGGCCTGGAAGGCGGGGGCAGCTGCCTGTAGAGGATGGGCTGAGGGGAGCAGAGAGTGGGGAGCTGACAAGGTGGGATGGAGGCTCAGCCGCCGGTGGGATCTTCCTGCAGCAAAAAGAGAGCCCCACTGTGACACCAGGCAAACAAGAGGACCTCCCCACCAACCTCCACCCGTCTCTCTGCCCCACCTAGAAATGGCCCACAGAGCCCCGGCCTTGCTGCCATCTGCTGGGAGACACTGGAACTGAGGCTTAGAAAGAAAGCACAGGGGTAGGCAGGAATGAACTAGAATACAGACCCATTAAGAACCTCATTTCAAATTTCAGTTTGGGCATCCCCTCTTCCTAGTTACCCAAAAGGTACTGGAAGTGACGGATAAGAGTCGGGCTTCACTCCCACACCACCCACTCATGCCCTGCCTCGGCCCAGCCTCAGGCTGTCAAGTCCCCCCACCTCCCCTTCATTCTATCTGGGGTCTTGCCCCAACAGCCGAACCGCATCTATAGGTATGTGAGAAGAATGAGGGCTTCTGAAGCCCATGGATGTCCAGGGTCCGGCCTCCAGGGAGGACAGCCCCGGGCCCAAAAGACTCACCTCCACATGTGTGAGCTGAGGTGCCGCTCCAGCATGGAGCTCAGTGCTGAGCAGAAGCGGTCCAGCCGGCGGCTAAACACGTAGCATCCGGGACTCACCAGTCGGCTCCCAAAGGTGCAGAACTAGAGGCAGAAGGGAGGGCCGCGGTCAGTGGGGCCAGGGACGCAGGGAGGGCTCCTGCACAAAGGATCCGACCTCCTCCCCACACTGTGGGCCGGGAGGGCTGGGCCACCCCCCACCCCAGGTCCCTGCCCCAGGTCCTTACCGCCTGTGGCCGCGGGGGCCGGGTTGCATAATGGCAGTCAGGGGGGAGGTGGAGGTCGTCAGATGTCCCCTCCTCCTCACTCTCCTCGCTGGAGGCCTGGGCCCCACCCCGGGGCAGGGGAAAGGGGAACAGGCCTGGGTCCCCATCACCACCACAGGGGCCTTCACCATCCAACTCACTCTCAGAGGAGGCCCGGGACCTGGAAGGGCCAAAGGGGGTGTGAGGCCGATGAGAGGGGGTGGGTCAGGGCGGGGGTGTCCCTGAACCCGCCAAGCTCAAAAAAAGCCAGGGCAGACACCCTGCCGGGCAATGAGACAAAAAGGAAGGAGGACAGGAAGGGAGGGAACAACAGAGCTCACAGAGTAAGAGCCAGAAAGGTCAGGGGCCACAGCTCCCAAGGGATCCTCTCCCCAGCCCCTTCACTTCACTTCCCAGGCCCTGCCTCCTCGGGGGGGAAATCTGCTCCAGATTCGCCTCCTCCTCCAGAAAATCTTCTGAGTTTAACTGCACCCAGCTCTGGTCAGCCCCGTCAATTCTCTCAACCCCCTTCTCGCATCACATATTCCCGTGAGCCTGTCTGTGAGCTGAGCCTGTCTCGGGTCTGCCCCTTGTGTTACAGGCGGAGATGCGTGTGTGTCTCCTTCGGCAAGGTGGGCTCTCCCCGGGCTCCGGCGCAGCCTCTGCACACGAAGGGGCCAGTGAGTGAATACACAGTAGGACTGCCTCACCCAGGACCCTGACCCTTTCAGTTCCCCAGGTGCACGTTCTGGCCCGTGAGAAGCAGCTGGGCCAACGTTTCTATCCCGGGCATTGGAACCGGCACGCTCAGAGAGGCTGAGGCACAGCGGCG
Organism: Ursus americanus; assembly: GCF_024610735.1. NCBI lineage: Eukaryota > Metazoa > Chordata > Mammalia > Carnivora > Ursidae > Ursus > Ursus americanus. The sequence continues at coordinate 57,758,688 of NC_142138.1, read as the reverse complement.
TGCTGGGGTAGGAGCAGGGGGTCACCTACTTCCGCACCACTGCCAGGGTCCCAGCTATCCCCCCACCTCGGGGCGGAGGGAGACTCCCTGGGCCTGTTTCCCGGGGTCCGTGATGGCTTGGGACCAAGCGTCCCCAGGTGGGGACCGGCCCGGACGTACCTGGGCAGTGCGCAGTATGGGTAGGTCTGCTTAGCGCGAGCAGAGAAGGTGCTGCTGGGGGTGGCCGCTGCCACAGCCTGGACTGAGGAGGGGGGCTCCTGGGAGGGGCGCTCAAGAGTGGGCTCCTTGCGCCCTGGGCTCTTCTCTTTGGGAGACTCCCCTTTGCGGGAATTGGCCTTCAGCTCTGCCACGAGCACGTCAAAGTCCTTGGCGCGGCCCTGGACCTCCCGGCGCTGGTGCACCGAGTGGATCTAGAATAGAGCAGGGTGAAGGGTGGGGAGGGGTGTGAGCCGAGCAGGAAGGAGGGGCGCAGTGTGTGCTAGCCTAGGCAAGCGGAGAGAGGGGGTGTGAGTGTGTTGGTAGGTGTATTTGTGGGTCTTTCTTTTGCTCCCCCCACAGGCCCAGACCCTTCCTTTGGACTGGGGCGATCTGCCTACTGCTCCCAGCCTGGGCCCACTGGGGGCAGCCTCCTCTCCCCTGGCCTCACCTGGGCTTCACCCCCACCCCGAGCTGAATCTTGGCTAACACTGCAGTTTCTCTCCTTGCCCAGGGCCCGTATCTGTGCTGTCCTCCCTCACCGTGCAGTGGGACTGAGATTACCTTGCAGGTCAGCAGGCGGGTACAGATCTTTTTGGTCTCTGGGTTTACTACCCCACACTGCCTGTTGAGGTCGCACTCCTTCCCTGTGGGGAAAACAGTTCCTGTGAGCCCCAAGGCCATTTCCAGGAGGCCCAAGGGAAGGCCTGGGAAGAGCTGGGCCTACGGCAGCAGAACCTCTGGCCTTCGAGTCCGGGGCTGCAGCCTTCCAGAGAAACTCCTCTGGGCATCAGAGGAGAAACTCTCTGCTGGGCACAAGAACCATCCTCACCCCCCAACTCCCAGCCCAGGCACTCCTTTTGGTGACTCCAAGTCCAAAACAGGGCAACAGAGATCAGGGCGGCCACAGGCATGTGGGATGCCAGGGAAGCCAGCTGTGGGAGGGGTCTGGCGCCCTGGATCTAGGTGAGAGGAGAGAGAAACATCAAGAGCCCAGGGTGAGGAAGAATACCTTCACCTGCTTGGGCATAAGCTCCCTTAGCCTTGATCAGGAGACCTGGGCTGAAGAGAAGCTTCCTAGAAAGCAAGGAGTTCAAGTGTATGTCCACGTCAAGCCGTGACTAGGGGGACGGCCAGGCCCACTCCTTCCTGACCCCTCTCCATCAGGCCCAAGGACAAAGCAGTCCAAAAGGGTCCCCCACTCTACCTTCCTGACCCCCAAGACCATGACTACTCACGGGCCATCTTCCGGTGGGTTTTGGGGGGCAGCCTGGCCCCACCAGGCTCCTTTTCAGGAGGGCTGCCTTCAGCCCGGTGACTGGGGCCCTCGCTGGGGGTCATCTCGATGCTCTCTCTCCCCGGAGGTTCTTTAGAAGGGGGTGCCATGGGGTTTTTTCCAGGGGAGTCCTTGGTGAGGCCACCAGGCTGGCTGAGGAAAGCAGAGGGCGGGGCCGCCCTGATTCCATGTCCATCGGGCTTCGGGAGACTGGACATCTTCTCCAGATTCACCACAGGCACGAAAAGGCTACATATGAAGAGAGGGTGTGGGCTGGGGGGCGGGGGGGGGGAGGGGCGGCTGGGCCCGGGCCCTGGACTCTAGCCCAGAGCCATGTCCTTCCCAGCCCTGGAACTTGGGTGGGCTCCAGCAGGGGTGCAGACCATGGGGAAAGGGGACCCCATATTCCTTGGAACACATGGAAGGGAACTGCAGAGAGTGGCTGCCTCCTGCTGTGAGCAGTGCCCATTGCCCCCCAGCTGTCTCCCTTTATGTTAACCCCTCCCTGGGCTAGGGTCAGGGTCAAGGCTGGTCTCAGGGAGTCTCCAGCCTCTCCTTACCAGAGGTTGTCCTTCTGCGTCTTCTCAGGAGGTGGGTGGCCACGGCTCCGGGACCCCTGGCCCTTCTCCCTGGAGGAGGTTTTGGTGGAACCTGGGGCCCTACAAGCTGGGCCCTGCCCATTCACTACATGGCATTTCTGAGAGCTGGCAGGGGCTGGAGGTGGGGGTGGGGCCCGGGCGTAAAGCTTGCTGAGGGGCCCGTGTCTTCTTTCTGTCACCAGGAGGTGGAGAGAGTAATCGAGGTGAGTGGTATCAACTGCCTCCTTCCCCAACCTCCTAGCCCTGCTCACAGACTCCCAATACCAAAACCTGGGATTTCCCAAGCCTGAGATTTTAAATTTGCCATCTTCCCACTTGAATCTGAGCCTTCAAGGCTCACAATTCTAGGACTCAGCTTCCTGAACCTTTTAGCTCTTCCCCTAATTCCACCAGATGCTAGAATTTTGCTCAAACAATCACCTGGACCCGCCACAATCCTCTGAAGCCACCCCCAGGACCTTCTGATCCCCAAGGCCTCCCCACTCCATGACCCACATGACCTCCCAACTGACCCTGTCCTCAGAGTTCCACGTTTCACCTTCCCCTGTCCCCTCTCTCTCCTCCCTAGGGCTCCCCTCACCGCAGTGCTTCTGGAAAGCTTGAGGCTTCACCACTTGGCTGCAGTGGCTACACACAACCAAATAGAAGTCGTCATGGGCAGGGCAGTGCCCGAAGATGGACATGTCTGCAATGACAGAAGCCCTTATCACTGGGGCTGGGGATCCCAGGGTTGCCCTGTCAGATCAGAGAGCACCTTCCCCCCCAACTCAGAAGCCACTTCCCCCTCCCCAGCTGACATGACAGGCTTTATGCTGCATGCTCTCAGATTCTAGAGCTCAACCTAAGAACGTGGGCCGTCAGGTGAGTGAGCCCAATCACCTATGGTTAGGATCTCCCACAACAGGTCACAGGAGGCAGGGGAATGGGCTGACTCAGACCTAGCAAAGTGAGGATCCCCAGACCTGCTGCTTCTAGCAGCTACCTCCTGGGATATGTTGGAAGAGAGGAAGGTGGTCCTGTCTGCCCTAGGCCCCAGCCCTAATGTGTGTCAACTCCCACCTTCTTTAATGAGGGTCATGGCATCCAACTTCTTCGTGTTTTTGTTACTCTCCTCCAGCTCAGCCCCTGCAGGAGAAACACAGCTCAGAAGGACCACCCCCACCGCAGAAGCCCCATCTCCTACCCAACCAGCGCTGGCAGCCGAGCCGTAGGAAGTCAACCCTCCCTAACAAGCTCCTGGTGCTCGGGACCACTTGGAGAGCCTTTCAGTGGGTCACTCTCATGTGCCCATTCTTCCTTCAGCTGCTACCCCTGGCATGAGCTGACCCGCTTAGGAAGGATCCTGCCACCTTTCTTAGGACCCCTCACGCCAAGGAGCAATTTGGGGTTCCACCGCTGAGTGGCTGGGTGATTGTGAATAAATATGATCTCTTTTCTGGGCCCGCTTCCCCATTTAAATGGGAAATAATCCTTAACATATTTTGCTATAAATCTCCAAGTCCCTTCTTCAGATTTCTCAGATGGGTCCTTCCTGTTACTCTGTGTCACACCAAACAGATATCTCCCAGGTCCCCATCCCCATAGATGCGATTTTCTTCCACCTGGGTTACCATAGTACTGACAAAGTTACACCCAGCTTCTCAGGTCCTGCCTTGACAGGATGGTCACAGGGCAGAGAAACTGCTGTCTCGGGGGTCCTTTGGCATCTTCAAAGTCCCTTTGGTCAGCTATGCAAGCCCCTCCCCTCTTTAGGAGGGCTTTGGCCAAGGGTTGCCCTCATACCTCAATTTCTGGGTTGATGACAAAAACATCTTAGCTGTGCAAAGCAGCTCTTTCCCCCATCCCCCTACCTTACTCCTCTCCCCTCCCTCCTCTATGCCCCCTCCCTGTCCCTTGGAAAAAAAATCAATTCTGAGTCACCAAACCCGTCTGATTCCATTTCCGGTTCTCAAAGCACCCAGACCCTGACAATGGCCCCATCCTTGCCCACCCAGCATGGGGCAGTCCTGGGGTGGCCTGGGCTTCCACTTAGATGTGCTTCTAACGCCTACTAACAGATTTGCCCCTTTCTAGGATGTGAAGATCACTGACAGTCTTACATAATCTCCAGCTATGAGGGGTGGTGGGTTAGGCATGGAAGAGACAAGGGGCAGCTCCCACTCCTAAGTCCGTTAAAATGCACTGATGGGCAGAACTGAGCTGGGACTCGGATGTCTCAGAGGAGAACAAGTGTCATTAGAGACCGCTCCATGCGGTCTCCTCCTCCACCTCTTCTCACTTGCAAACTTCTTCAGGGCTGTGATGCCTGCTGTCACCCCAAAGGCCACGAGGCCAGGTGCCCCCTGGGGCCCAGGAGACAAAGATCAGCAGAAGGGGCTGTCAGCCCGCTTACCAAAGGGGCCTAGAGAAGGTGGGGGTCAGGGGAGAGAGCCAAGAGGCAGGGCAAGAGGCCCGGGAAAGGACTGAGGGTTGGAGGCACAGAGGGATGGATGGACGAAAGGAGGGAGGAAGGGAGGATGGATAGATGGATGGACCGACGAACTAATACGGAGGGGGCAGGGGTCCAGTGGCACTGCAACCCGCAGGCAAACGCCGAAAAGGAGCAGGAGGTGTGGGGCAGAAGGCGAAGGAACAAGGGGGGTTAGAAGGGGGGCACAGAAGTGGGGTGCGTGGGAAACACGTGGAGAGGACTGTTGCGGACGGGGAAAGCCCTAGGCAGGTGCAGGAGGGGCGGAAGCTAGAGGACAGCAGGCGAAGAGAAAGATAAAGGCAAACAGATGTGGGGGCAGGTACTGGGCACCGGCAGAGGCAGAGGTGGGCAGGGTGGGCTGCGGGCGGTGGGCCGGCGCTAGGACCCGGAGGCGCGAAGGTGACGGAGCAGGCGGGCACTAGGACCCGGCGGGTCCTTTGTTTGGGGGGCCGGGGAGCCGGACGGCGGCTCCCGTCGGCGGCTCCCCTCTGCTGGCGGGGGCCCGGAGAGGGGGAGGGGAGACAGTGATGGGGTCCCCGGACTCTAGGGGAGCTTCACTCACCGTCGGCCGCGGGCAGGTCGGCCCGTTCCACCCACGAGCTCCAGCTCTGTCCCGCGAAGTCATCGAGACTCGGCACCCGCCGCTCCAGAGCGGCCATTGCTGCCGCCGCGCGTTCACGCACCGCCATCACCGCCGCGGACGCGCGCCCGCCCCGGCGCCACCGCCGCGCGGCCCCCTCCCCCTAGCCCCGCCGCGGGCACGCCTCCCCTCTCCCTCCCACCTTTCCAGCTCACTCTTTGCGCAAGCGCAGCACAGGTTGTCTTCCCCTCGCTCTCCCTCTCGCATAGCCTTCTGGGAAGTGTAGTCTTGGAGCGGGTGCTGTTGCTTACGGAGCTTGCAGCAAGAGCCCCTCCAAAATGCACAATTGCGGGGGGCAAAGAGACCAAAGCCCCAGGACCTCCTCTCCTAACCCTTGTACACACATTCTTTGTGCTACCAGCCCGCTCTCTCAAAGTGACTGCATACACACCCCAGCCCCAAACCTCTCTCTGCCCAAGACGCCCCTCTAAGCCGTGCCTTCGCCAGCTGGCTGGCGCCCCTTCCCGGGCTGGCGGTCAAGAAGCGACTTCGCTCCCCCGTAGATCGAATAGGGTAGGTGCAGGGAGGTGGGCGCTGTGAATCAGAAGGGCAAGGGGAGGGAGTCTGTAGGATGTGCTGAAGGACACAAGGGTTGGTGTGGGGGAGGGTCCTCGGCTCCCGTGTTGTGCCTCTTCTGTGGGAAACCCGCGGTGCCCTGATGCAGGGTAGAGGGCTGGAGTGGCGTTGTCTGGGTTTAGGAGGACCTAGATGAGCTGATCAAGATCACCTGTCAGGATGACAGAAGGCTATCTCCGAGCCAGAGCCAGCCCCGGAACTGGGGTGGCCCCGAGGCTGCTGGTGTTTGCAGCATCTCTGCTGATCCTTCTCTCCTCCTGAGAACTGCGATCGATACCCTGTACCGCCTCTTCCCAAACCCTGGCTGGACCCTGACTCCATCCATCACTTTGGCTTCTTTTTCTAATGAATATTTTCTCTGCTGGAAGGGCTGCTACCAGAGCTTCAGCACAAGGAGATTTCTCATCAGATCTGTCATTTTCCTTGCTAAGGCCTGGAAAATACCTTAATCATCCTCTTTCTTCTTCTCAGCATAACATTTCTTCCCACAATCAAGAGACAAAAGCCTGCCACCCCATCATATCAGGAAAGAGAGACTAGTTCTCTTTTCCCTCTTCAACCCTCATAGCTCACCCCATATGCATTCCTTCAGCTAAAGGAAACCAAATTGGAGGTAAATAAGTCAAGGTCTGTGACTTCAAGACCTCAGGCTTTCTTCTCATTTTCACCCAGGGAAGGCTTAAGTACTGCGAAGATCATCTCTGAGGGCAGAGATTCTTAACCTGAGAACCACAGATGATCCCTGGGAGGGTCCAGAAACTTGTTGAAATTGAATGTAACATCAGGTCCAAGTGTGTTTTTGTAGGGAATGTAGGGGTCGCTTGTCAGAAGAGGGATAGAGGGACAAGTTTGTTCAGAAAGAACCTAATAGTTAAAAGGGCAAGGCATATGGCCCTCACCTGCTGACAGGAAGCTGAGGAGAGCAAGTGGAAAGAGCACTGTGAAAATCACTATCTCTTGCCTTTTGAGTTTGCTCAAATTTGCTAACCAGTCTCAGTTACTTTGGCCCAATTGGTGCCACCAACAGAGGAAATGCAGACTCTAGTGCTTGGGGTGCAGAGTGGAGAGGAGTGGAATGACATTTGGGTGGAAATGCAAGAACTTAAAGCAATGGGAAGAAGAGGGAAAAAATCCCTGGAAGGGCTCTAGTCTTAGCAACTTCATGGCAAATGCTTTGAAGCACTGTTTATTCAAATGTGTAATAACAAGCACCAGAAAACAACATGCAACATTCTCCCCCCCACCCCGATCTTCAATCCCAGAAGTAAGAGACCTATGATCATGATAGCAGAGGGAACTCAAAATTCCAAAAAGGTCCTTGGTGGGCACCTTGGCAGGGTCAGAGTTTAGTAGGGCAGAGGGCAAGTGCCCTGCCTGTTGGCCTCCTGCAATCTGGAGAAACCAGACACAGTCTCCCACCCTAGGCCGCACTAAGAAAAGCAGTGGTGCCAGCCCTGATTGGAGGGGACATGAGTCCCATGAGGACAGCTCAGCCCTCAGCACTTGGCCTAGCCCAGCCCCCTGGAGGAAGTTAGGTGAACTAGCCTTTCCTCTTAGGGTGGTCATGGAAAGCAAGGCCATAGCCAAAATCAAGGCCCTTCTGGATGAGAACAAGCCAGCCTCTTGAGGAGGGGAAAGAGCCTTCTCTGCTCTAGGGAGAGTTCTGGGCTAGGAGTCCTTGGCAGGAGTGTATACTCACCCCCCACCCTTTCCCTAGCTCAAGGGCCAGTTGCTAACTTCAGCCCCCAAATGAGAACACTTTATCCATCACATTTCAAATAAATTATAAATACATACACAGAATCCAAACAAAGTTCCAGTAAAAGCTGCTCACAGACCCTCACAGGGGCCAGCTTAAAGGAAAATGGTCACCCCTTTGTTCTCTGTGTCTCTGGAGCTGTAGGCAAAACCGTTCCCCCTTTTCCTTGAGTAACCATGGGGACAGCTCAGGACAGAGAGAGGTTCAGACTTAGAAACACTCTCATCCCCATCTCCTCTCTTCCCTCCTCAAATCCCTTCCCCAAAATCTAAAAACAAAATAAAAAACCTAATTCTTTCACTGAAGGGTTCTGGAGCATTTGAGGATAAAAATCTCATACTCCCCCTGTCAAGTGGGGAAACTCTGACCCAAAGAAGAAATGATTGGCCCAAAGTCCGAGATCCTGTCTTCTGGGTACCCCGGTAATATGCACATGACTATGGATGGCGTTTAGGAAGGTGAGAAGGTTGGAGGGGTTGTCTCGGTCCTGAGGAGAAATTGGCACAGGGCACATTCACCTTTGGGATGATAAGTGGGCTAATTGGCACTGGATTGGAAAATGGCTGGATTCTTCCTTCTTCATCCTTCTCTGAGCAGCCCTATGGCCAGGGCAGAAGTGCTTCGAGCTGGGTAGGAGGTGGGTGACCCTTTCCCAGTCAGCACTGACTCTTGGGCCCTGGGGTCCAGAGAGGGACTGAAGGAGGTGTCAGGAAGAGGAGACATATCAAAGACAAATATGGAACTGGGTCCCGAAGTGAAGAAGCACCAATAGCATTGGCCTGCCCTGGACTGAGGTTCGGGTGGGGAGGGAGAGAGCCTGGGAGAAATGGGGAAGCAGGGGAGGAACTGAGGGCAAACCGAGAGGGCATGTCCTTTTGTAAAGGTGAGACAGGGATGTATGAAACAGAGGCCAGAGGAGGAGTTGTGGGATGGGGGGAGATGAGGAAGAAACGGGCCCATCCATCCATGTCCTGGGGCTCTGGGGCAACTTAGCCTCGTGATGGTCCTCTGGGCCCTTCCAAAGTCCCTATCTGGACCCACAGGAATGAAAGGGAGGCCTGGACAAACATGGAAAAAGATCTTGAATGCCTCAGACCCGAGAGGCTGGGGAAGGGAGATGGACGGAGAGGTTGGAGGCAGGGAGGGCTGAATTGGAGATGCTCCTAGACCCCTCATCTTGTGTCTCATACGTGAGACTAAGCCCGAGAAGGAGGACGGGAAGGAAGGTCAGGAGTTTCGAGGGCAAGCACATGTGTAGCGTTGGTAGAAAGCGCCCCAGCCTGGAGAGGTGGGAGGACTGAGGGGACAGAAGAAATGCTTTCCCAGCAAGTTTCCTGGCTTCCATGTCTTGAAGTTGCAACCCAGTTGCAATATATCTGCTCCCCACTGAGTCCAGGCCTCATCAGGACCCTCTACAGAGCTGTTTTCTAGGCTAGTTGGCCTCCTGGGTTCCCACAGGGTGGGCTGTGTGGCTGAGCAGAGGCCAGAGGAAGAAGTGGGAGAGCTTGGGCTGACTGGAGATCGGGACAGACACAAGGCTTAGATGACAGCCATTGAAGAGGGGTCATGGAACCACTGGTGGGCCCTTCATGCAAAGGACCAGGAAGAAGGCTGCCAGCCAATTTCCCCTCCCCCCACTTTTATTGAAGCCGATAGGTTGATAGAAGTGGCTGCTCAGAGCGAGTCTCAGGACTCTGGTCTCCTGCCCCCTGCAGTAGAGGCTCATTCTCAGAGGCTGTAAGGGTACGAGTAAGACCCCAAGTAAGATGCTGGGGTCCAGGCAATAGACAAGAAGCACTGAGCTACTGCCATCCGAGGCTCTGGCCAGAGGAGGGATACGAAGCCACTGGGAGGGCTGCCCGGGTTTCTGACAGCTGATGCCCGCCCATCCATCAGCGACTCAAAGCTCAAAGCCCAGAATGATGGGGGAGGGGAGTTGGAGAAGGAAGAAGAGGGAGGTCCTGGAAGCTGGAGGTGGTTGAAGAGGTGCTGTCCTGTTCGGGAGTAGCCAGGTCGGGGCTGCTTACTGCTTCTCCACTGCTCCCTGCTCAGCTGCGCTCTCCTGGCTAGGGCCCTGGCCCTGGTCCTGGTCCTGGCCCTGCCCGTGCCATGGGGTCTCCTTGAACACAAACCAACAGTTCCCGGCCCACAGGAAGAAGTTGATAAAGCCGAAGAGCTGCAAAGACATCAGGGAAGTTTGTGAGAATGGTAAGGAGGGCATTGTGGGAACAGGGAGGGGGAGTCCCCGTGGTGCGTGGTGGAAGAGGCAGAGGGCTGGCAAGACTAAAATACAGAGAACTGGATGTAGAGTCAGGGTTCAATGCCAATACCCACTAGGGGTTCTCTGGCGAAAGTCTCTAACTGCCCACAGCATGCACCTGAGTTGTAGGTTGGTCGCTAGGAGAATCTGGCCCCTGGAGTGAAGCATCATGCAAACACAGCAAGGAGCAGGGGCTCTAGTGGCACTTTCCACAGCACTGTTCTGAGCGCCTTTTTCAAGGGTGGATGTGACCAGAGCTGTCCAAGGTGCTTCTTTCCTGGGGCTGGACCCAGGCAGGGATATATTCAAATATTTATTCAAAAATACTTAAAAACCCCTCAGCAGGAAGTATTGGGGGGGGGTGTACTGATATCTGCAATTAACTTCAAAATGCATTAAAAATAAGATGGTTTGATGGATGAAGGGGGCAGATAGACACGTGATAAAGCATGTCTAGGAAAATGTTAATGGTACAGTTTAGGCGACAAGTGTGTGGGTGTTCATTGTAAAATTCTTTCCACTTTACCGTATGTGTGAAAAATTTTACAATAAAATGTTGGGGGCTAAAACCTATGAGCAGGGTTCCAGCAAGGTCTCTAGAAGGCTCCCTGGTGTGCCAGTGATTAATTCCCTCAGTTGCTGGCCTTTGGGGAGTTCCAGGCCATTTTCAGGGCAGGGCTAAGGTGACAGGGGCCATTTGAAAAGCCCGAAGCTTCAGCTCTGTGCCAACTGACATGGAAAGACTTTCACATTCTAACAACCGGGATGGCCAAACCTATGCGTACCAGCTGGACCCACCCCTGCCCAAAGCCCCTTTCCTGTCCAGAGGCCTGAGGGACAATGAGCCCCTTCTCTCTCACTCTGGATCTGCTCCCAGTCTTGAGCCCAGCCACAGCCTGTGCTCCCCTTCATATGCTTGCATGCGCACACACACACACACATTGTTAAGAGGCAGGAGGAGTGGGAGGCAGTCACCGAGAGCATGCCTGGATGTGGGGAGAAGGAAAATGGGAAGGCAGAGTACAGAAGGAGGAAAGAACAGGAGGCTAAGTGGTTCTTGGGTTCCTTCCCCCCCAAACCAAAATGTCTTCTCAGCGTCTTCCAGGGGCCAGCAGCCACCCTTAGGTGCAGGGGTCACCCGCTCTAGCTCCAGGGGAGACCAGCTGGAGAGACGCCCTCTCTGTTCCTCTCAGAACCTGCTAGCTGGGACAGGCCTGGGTATCTGGGATAGCACTGCCTCCCCCAGACCCCTTCAGTGGCCTCGGGTCTCACCACAGAGATGTTGGCCAGACCCATAGAGGGCGTGGCCCCAGCACTGCACACTGCTTCCTCTCCGTGGCACACAGACATGGCTGCAGTCAGGCTGGATGGCCGTGTGGCCCCCTTGATGTCCGTCAAGCCCTTGCCCCAGGCGGCTGCAGCTACCAGCCAGAAGAAGGTGAAGGAGACAGTCACACAGAAGTCCTGGGAGGAACAGAGGGACAGGAAATACACTCAGAAAGGCCCCCCTCCCCCGATTGCCTACTTCTCTTCCTCTGGCCATAATGCACTGGGATCCTGAGGTCCCAGGAAAGCTGCCTCTTGCTGTCCTACCCAACACCTGGAGCCTCAGGGAGCCCAAGTCATTTTAAGGAATCTGTTCACTGCCATCAAAGGAGTGCTGCCACCCAGGGCGACCCCTGCCCAGGCCCTCAGAACTGAGGTCAGGCAACAATGTATCAAGGCACCTGCTGGTCACTGTCACCCCCAAACCTAGGTGGCCTAAACTCCCCACTCTGGCCTTCAAGCCTTTCCTTTGATCACCACTGCTCAGCTACCACTGGTGGCAGAGTGAGAGCAGACCGCAGGAGACAAATGGGGTCCTCTAAGGCACCCCTTCCACCTTGCATTCCTGGGGTAACGAGACAGTAGAGGGGGAAGAATATTAATGATAGCTAACACTTATTGAAGCTAACTATATACCAGATATTTTACATGCATTTTCACTCAACTTCCCCAAACACTATGAGATAGGTATTCTTTTATCCCCCATTTTATATTGAGGAAACTGAGGTTTGGAGAAGATAAGTGACTTGTCCAAGAGCACACAGCTAGTAAAGGACTGTCCTGGAATCCGAATCCAGGCAGTCTGACTCCAGAGCCCGCTTCTTGATGCTATTATGCCTTCTGCGAGCACAGCATGTGATGGGGGGTTGGCAGAGGCAGAGTCCTCGGAGCTGTGGGAGCCACAGAGCCTGAAGGGGATGGACAGCAGAGAGCTGGCAGGGAGACTCAGGAGGTTCCACCTCGGGGTGTCCTCCCCCCCTCAATGCGACATCAGTCCCAGAACGCACGTCTCAGTTTCTCCACCCCATCCCTTCTGGCCGATGCCTACTCACCACCAGCGGGAAGCGTTTGTTCTCTGCGTAGAGGCTGTGGAAGCGCAGGTAGACGACCAGAGCAGCCATGGTGTAGAAGAAGGAGAAGATGCCCAGGGTCACAAAGAACTCGGCGGGAGCAGAGAAATCCCCCATCAGGTGCATGGTCTTGGAGGTGGAGTCATCATCGCAGAGGGGCATCTCATACTGGACCCGGTTCAACCTGCAGGGGGCGGGGACAGGGCGGGGTGCCATCCTGAGCTCAGGGCAGTCCTCTCCCTGGGGAGGCAGGGGACTGTCCCCGCCCTGGGAGTAGTCCTGCACTACTTCTTACCCCGGGACTCTTAACAGATCCAAGAAAGGGGGTGTGACGAGAGGAATGTTTCTGGAGGCAACCTTGCAGTCCAGATAGGAACATCCCCAGAAATCGGGTCCAACTCTACCTCCCATTCAGCTGCTACCCACCCTCATCTCCCTTGCCCAGATATGGTGACCGTGTATTTCCAAGTATCTCCAGGGCCCTTTAGGTCATAACCACAATATATATAGTGCATCGATTTCTGGTAGCCAAACCACCAGGGAGATCGGCTTCATTTTGCCCCTGGGAGAGCACAGGCCCACAGTGGCCAGGGTAAGGTTGGACTTGCCCATTCTCAGGCCTTATTTAGTACCCCTCCCCCATGACCCTATATGGGACAAAGTAAGGACGAGGGGAAAATAAAAACCCTGTTACATACAAGAGATAGTTAACCTAACTTGGCTGTTGGTACTAAAAATTTCTGAAAAGGCGAGTCCTGTCCCCAGTTCTCTTCTGAGCAGTTGGGACACCCCTCCCTAAGCTCCCAAATAGCCAGGAAAGAGTATTCTTTTCTACCTCCTGGTCAAGGTGTCTCTCCTTGTAGTCTAGTGTACAAGGGGAGCAGCCCGCATCAACTCTTTAGGATCTAACGAGCTCCCTAACCTTCAAGGGAGGGAGAAGGTTGCTGAAAGTCAGAGAGACCTGACTAGCCTCCATCCCAAACTGCATGGATTCTTTCGGTAGGAACTATGTTACCTGCTCTGGGTTATCTGTGGACTGGAACATTATTATAACAATGATCTATCTGAGTTTCCCTCATATTTTTCTATGGTTAGCGCGTCTGACATTCCTAAAGGGCAGGAAGGACCCAAGCCTTGTAGTTCTATTTGAACCTAGAGTGGCACTCAACAAAAGGTCTTTAGGTTTCTGGAGGAGGAAGAGACCAAGCAGGTCCTGCCAAGCCAGCGAGAGAGGCTGTGTGGGGTCGGAATCGGTTCCCGCTCACCTGAAGGGATAGCCGAACAAAACAATGATGGAGCTCACATCCTTGGCTTCGTTGTTGCAGCGAACTGTTGCCCCTGTCTCCCCGCTGTAGGAGCCGCAGGACCCGAAGGCGAAAATAGCAAAGAGCTGAGGGAGAGGGAAGCCCCTTTGAGAGTCTGAGAGTTGGAAGGCCTCAGCTGGCCAAGGTATATCTCCTCAGAACTACCTTCTGACTCTCAGCAGGTGCGGTCATGAGGGTGGGGGAGGATTTCCTTTCATCAAGTCCCACCTGGGCAGGGACTCATGGCTTCCATTGGCTTCCTGGCCCCAGGATGCCGTGTTCACTGCACCTGAGTGCCGGACCAAATAGCCAAATGAATGAGGTTGACTCGGAGTGGTGTCTGGGAGGGAGACACAGGGAGAGGAAAGAGATAGTTTCCACAGCTCCCCATTGGATGTGGCAATGGAAACGATGACCAATACAAAGCAGTTTAGGCTTTTGGAAACGTCTAGCCTAACGCTGGACCTGAATTTCCTCCCCAAGGGAGAGGCACCCTAGAAATAGATTCCTCTGCAGCAACTGGGATCAGGCATGTGTTGGAATTCCTTCCCATTTCTCCTTTGGGGCTATCGTTGCAGCTTGTTACCTTGTCGCTACCTTTCCTGCCTCACTGGCGGTACCGCTAGACGGGACGACTTCCGCCAAGCCTTCAGAGGGGCCAGGCGGGGAGCTGTGCCAGGCTCTGCCAGCCTAACTCCTCTTCCCCCAAAGGTCCTTTTCCTTGCAGCGACAGTGCTGGCTGCGTCTCTGCTGACAGTCCTGGCTCCAGCCCAGAGAAAAGTGCCTTCCACTTGCCTTACCAGCCTCCACGCTTTCCCCAAGTGGTGTTTCCCTTTGTAATCTGTTGAAGCTGCCATCGCCGTGCTAAGAACCAGAGGCATTTCAGATCGCTTGAATTGTTTTCCTCTCCACCTTTCATCACGTTTTACTAAATCTCCTGTCTTGAGTGAGATGAAATTTCCTTGGCCTATGGTTTTCGAATTTCTTTTTGGGGAAACACACTGGTTAGAAAAGGAGGCGAGAAGCTGGAATCTCTGATTTCCCACATCCTCCGTTCAGGCCCCATTTCCTGCGCACTTACCTCGTACAGGCTTGTACATGATGGAATCTTTCTTAGTAAGCACAGACCTTATTCTGTTAATGATCGTTTTCTGTGTGTTTCTCCGTGTCTTGGTGTCTTGGACATTAAGCACCTAGAAGATAGCTCATCTACGTCCCAGGCTCGCAGCCAGAGTTTAGAATAGAGTTGTGTGCATGTGATTTTGCTAATGCACATAAATGTTATGGAATGAAAAGAGACCTGAGTTAGGAGTTTGGAAAGCGGGGTTCTAGCCCTGGTCCCGTCACTCATTAGATGGGCGAACTCTCATAAAACGCTCCACTCGCTGAGTCTCGGTGTTCTCATCTGCACAAGCACAGGTTTGGGGCAGGCGATCGAGAGCCCTTGCTCTCACTGGATGAGGGTAATGCTCCCAGTGTGCTCTTGGCTGGGCTGGCCAGCAGCTGTGCTCTGCGCCTGGGTAGTGCCCGGCGTCACTGCCCCGCCTTGCATCGCCGGGCCTGGCAGATCTTCTCCATGCTGGAGCCATTGACCCCTCTCTAAGGGTCATAATGAGCACCTCTCTGTTTCCAGGAGGTTTCGTTCAGACAAATAAGAACTGTCTCCATTTGTAAAAAAACATGCAGGAAAGGAGAGAGCATGACTTTCTCCAATGTCTGAATAACCTTGTCATCTGGCCTAATTTATAGAGGCTGAAGGAGAGCCCTGTTTGCTCATGTTGACAGAGCTTAAGAGAAGTTGCCCAAAGCCTCTGCATCATTGCCCTTTATCGACTCCAAGCCTCCTCACTGGCATGGCAATGGCGTTTCTCTAGCTCTTCCTCACAGGAATTCTCAAATTTTTGTCAGCTCTGTGAGCCTCTTCCGGGTTTCTTTATTCCCCTTAGCTTCTGGCCCTCGGAAGTGGACACACAATTAGGGTGTCACATTCTAGGAAGGGCAACACCGTTGGATATATTTTTACCTGTTGGCAGTTAGCTCTATACAGGTCCCCTAAGAAAATAGGTATTCCTAACTTGGGGCAACGAAGGGTCAGTCTGGAGCCTTCTCTTCACCAGCGTTTCCTTGACAGGCACATCTGCAGAAAGATGACACTTCCCGAGCATCGACTGTGTACCAGGCACCGTTCTAAGCACTATCATTGAGTAGTGAACAGAAGAGAAAAAGCTCTGTCTTCGTGGAACTCGTACTCGAGAGCTGTACTATCCGCCATGGTAGCCATGGTAGCCACTAGCCAAGTGTGGCTATTTACAGTCAAATTCATTAAAATTAAATTAAACTAAAAATTCAGTTGCTCAGTCACACTAGCCACATTTCAATAGCCACATGTGACTAGCAGGTACCACATGGGACAACGCAGACGATAGAACTTTACTGTAATCATCCACAATTCTGCTATGTCTAGATGATAACGTGGAAATTTTGAAAATCCTGAACCCTGTTCTATGATCCCCCAAAGAGTGAAATATACCACGAATAGCATTAGTAGAGTTGTATCCCCTTCTCTTCCGATTCTTTGAAAGTCAGGAATCCCTCACCGCCTTACATAGCTCTGTATCCATCAGCATATACAATGAAATCTGAACATTACACAGTCATAGGATGCCAGATAACATAAAGTTTGCGATATGAGTGGAGAAAGGGAAAAATCTGAGGGGAACCTCACAGGTTCACAGGATAGCAGAGCAAAAAAGATCTCAGAGATTATTAAGCCTAATGGTCTCATTTCAGAGGTGGAAACTAAAGTCCCAAAAGATCAAGTGACTCTCCCAAGGTCACATTTAGCTATTGTGAGAGCCAGCCTTAGAATTCACATCTCCTGGGGTGCCTGGGTGGCTCAGTCAGCTAAGCGTCTGCCTTTGGCTCATGATCCCTGAATCCTGGGATTGAGCCCCACATCAGGCTCCCTGCTTAGTCCAGAGTCTGCTTCTCCTTCTCCCTCTGCCCCTCCCCCCTGCTTGTGCTCTCTCACTCTCTCTCTATGTCAAATAAATAAATAAAATCTTAAAAAAAAAAAAGAATTCACATCTCCTGATTCCCTGTCCAGTGCTCTTTCTATTTCATTCATTCATTAATCAACAAACAGTTATCGACCATCCACTATGTGCCAAGTGGGGTGACACAAAGGGGAATAAGACACAGTACCTTCTCTTGACAGTTTACGTCAAGGAAAGAAGTGTCATGCTCAAACAAAGAAACAAACAAACAAACAAAATAAAATTCTGCATCACAAAGTTATTAAGGCTTAAAAAAAAAAAAGAAGAAAAGAAAAGAGAGAGATCTCTCCTATATTCAGCGGGGATTGTAAGGAGGCAGGGAGTAGCCCTGCACCTGGAATGCAGGAGCAGAGAAAGCACCCTGAACCGGGCCCCTCCGCCTTTTGCACCAGATTTGCCTTCTTCCCTAAATGTGCCAGGTGACTGGAACACAGGGAAGAGAAGGAAAGAACTGAAAGCATCCATGTCACCAAACACAAGGGTTGGAGTTGAGCAAACTGCTCAAAAAGCCAAAGAGAGATGGAGTCCCTGAGACAGGGATGGGTTGGGGAGGGAGGACTCTCTGAAGCTCTGATGCCAACCAGCCTTCCTCCTCTTGGACCTGTATTGCTGGGGACAGTGATGGTCATACCCTGCCCTCCATGCCCTCCTCCTCCTGTCTCTGCTTCTCTTTGGGAAAGGTGTCAGAATAACCTTGCCAGTTTGGTGCCGACTTGCTTGATGGCGAGGATCCTTTGAGAACGCTCCCATCCCCAGTTAGTGCAGGGCACAAGGAAGACAAGTTTGCCCCCGAATTTTATCCCTATAGTCATCTCATTGGTTTTATGGACTCTCATGGTACTCTTTCGCATTCCCCACACCAACTGAAATAGCTTATTTTCATTACAGAGACCCCAGAGCCAAGTAAGTGGCTTTGGCAACTCAAAGGTGAATTACCGATCAGGGGTACACCCAGTTAATGATACTATGACTTATTATGGGAACAGTGACTGAGTAATCCGGGAGATTCCTTTGTGCCTTACCCTCAAAGTGAGGATCTGGCCGTGACATTTGAGTAATCTAACCAAAGGACAAGTCTAGCTGACAGTCTGTAGAAAGAAGAAATTTAGGGGAAAGGGGAGGTTTAGGAACAGGAGGAAGGGGAACCAACACTCACTGAATAACTCTGGGACTGCTTGGACTGAATGCTTGGGTGCTCCTATAATCCTCCCAGTGAACCCATGAGATCGATCTTACTCTCGTTTACATATAAGAAACAAAGGCCCACAAAGATTTCGTTTCTTACCCTACGTACTATGGCTAGAAAGCAGAGGAGACTCAATTTAAACAAAAGCCCATCAACCTCAAAATCTGCCTTTTTCTTTCTTTAGGAAACCCGTTCTTTAATAATTGATCCGTACCCATGTTATTTTGCCAGCTTTGTGAAGACTTAGTGAGACTTCAGAATTGGAATTGAGGTGAGATTAATTTCAGAATTAAAAAAAAAAAAAAGACTCAGCCAAGCTCCTAACGAATAAAAGCCTAATATTGCTTTCTTCTTACCAGGATTCCAGCCAAATTGCTTTTGGATAACAATGACAACAAAAGTTTTCAAGCATCATTACAATAAATGCAAGATTTGTGTTTTCTTTTTTTCCTTTTCCAGCCCTCAGGAGCATTTGATGCCCCCAAGAGGGAATGAGTGAAAATCCCAAATGACATTTTCACTGTCATTTCTGGTGCTGGTTCCTGGGCACCTTTACATGAGCTCATCCTGCAGAGACTCAGGCCAAGTGAAATTCACGCTCTGAAGTCAGGCTGCCAGGATGGCAGTAAGAGCAAATCATGTCTCCCTTTGATGCTGCCCTTCGCATGGAGGCTGAGTTCAGAGTCTAGCCCTGGGCCCCTGGATTTCGCACTAAGAGAGAAAGTCATCACCCCCTCTCTAAGAAGTTGAGGATCATAAAAGTCAAATGGGTTTTAACTCTTAGGAATCAGCGCTGACCCTGGGAGGAAACCGGACCATTTTCCTAGGCATTGCTTTGTGCAGCCTTTATAGAAATATGGGTATTGGGGTGGGGGTGGGGGCATTGAGAAAAGGATAGGATTGAAGAAGGAAGCTTTTTCGAATCCCCCCATGAAGGATGATTCCATGGTCTAATAACCTCATTGTTTCCCTGATCCCTTGACGGTCTTTCTCAAATTTCCCTTAGATCCATTTGTCTAGTTTAACGATAAAACTGTACTCTTACGTTTCAGGTTCTGCTCCTCATAATGGCTCCCTAGTTCTGGATGGCAGTCACATGGAGCCTTAATATCATTCTTATATGGCCACCACTGGTACTCAAGTGGTGGGTCAGAACAGGGAAGTGGGGGGGGGGGGAATTGCTCAGTCAGCAGTCTATCCAACTGCTCTTGAGGCGGTAGGGAGAGTGGAAAGTCCCAGAGTTTGCACTTGGGAGCTCCCTGCCTGGCCTGTAGCCCCAGTCAAGGTCTCAGATATCTGGAGATAACCCCAAATGCACTATTGCCCCTGAATTCCAGATCTGATGATTCCCATCCAAACGATGTTTCAGGAATCAGTGACACAGTGCTCACTCTTGTCTCCTGTGAGTTAAAAGCCCTTTAGAACTCAATCCTCCTCAGTCTTAATGGTAACTTATTCCTTAGCTGAATTCTGTGCTGAAAGCACATTAATTAAGTTATTCACACACCATTTGGTGCGTGGATTGTCTAACTTAAATCTTCTCTGTTATAGTGCACTAAATGCTCCCAACAAGTTTTCATGATTTGAAAGAGTGACTGCACCTGTCCACATTCCTAACTTACACTCAGGAGGACTTGGGCACTGGTAAGGACAGACAATATACCAATATCTCAAAGCACCAGTGAGCCAAGGGGATGTATTTCCCCTAGACCATTACAGAGGAAACTGAGGCTATGGGCAAGTGATTTCTTCAAGGTCACAGGGTGAGTCTAATGAAGGGCAATATTCTGGCATACCAACCAACCTGTTTAGAGTAGAAGGGGACCCTAGGATGGTGTGATCAACAGTTAACTAATGTTGGAAACTGAGGTCCAAAGAAGTGACTTGCCCAAGGTCACATAGCTGGAAAAGGCAGGTCCACATCTGAAACCCAGAGCCCCAGCTTCCCAACTCAATGTTCTTTCGTCTTCTACAAGCCCCATCTTGGCCACAGTGTGATTCTTTTTGTCTTAATATTTTTTCTTTTATTTAATCCTTGAGCCATAGACTTCATTCATTCATTCATTCATTCATTCATTCATTCATTCATTCACCCTTTCACCCTGTCACAGGAACCCAGATTATTCTAGAGACCTCAACAGGACAACTGTCAGCCAAGATCCTGTCCCTGGAGCCCACCTTCAAGATCAGCCAGGTCCCAGTGGGTTTGGTGGCAGGATGGTTTCCATCGCCCGCCTCCTTTCCTCCGCTGCCCTCCGTGGCTTTCCTCGTCCTCCTTGTCCTCCTCCCCCCTCCCGCCACCGAGGAGTGGTATGTGCAGGATCAGAGTTCTGGAAAGGTTACACCCAGGTCCTCTCGCCCGGGTGAAATGTGAGCGCCCTGGGCAAGGGCTCCTTGCACATAGAAGGACCGAATCCCGGACTCCGCATGCCTTGCTCCTCGACCTCCTGCCACCAAGTGCTGGAGAAGCAGCCCCAGTCCGCCCCTCCCCCGCCCACCTGTCGCCGCCCCCCACCCTTCCGTCACGGCGGGCCGCAGCACCTCCCCGCCCCCCACTCCGGCCACATTGCTTCGGGTCAGCGTCACAGCCCAGGCTCCCGAAATAGCCCGCGGCTAGAGCATCGACTCACCCACTGGAGAACTTTGATGAAGCCCAGTGGCTCCTCCAGCCGCCGCCAGCGCAACCCCACCAGCAGGCGGTCCACCTGCGGAGACAGGGTCGGCGGGGGGTCAGGACGGCGGGGGACCCGGGAAAGCGCTGGTCCTCCTCGCACTCACACTCGGGAGAGGGGGCGGAATAGGGGTCCGGCCCGACACCCAGGTGGAGAAGGGGCAGTAAGACAGCCCCAGGGGCGCGCGGGGAGTACCTGCTGGCGCGGCGACTTGTCCGCCGCGCGACTCGGGCCCTCCGTCGAAGACATGCTGGCACAGCGGGGCCGGGGCGCAGCGCCGGGGCTCGGCTCCCTGGCCGGGAGGCTGCGCGCACCGCGGACGGGCTGGGGGCTGCTGAGCGGCTGGGGGAGCAGCGAGCGGTGCGGGAGCGCGGGCGGCCGTCGGCGGCCCGGGCTCCAGGCTGGCGGGGTGGGTGGCGGGGGCGCTGCAGCTGGCGCTCGCCGAGGCCGGGACCGCCGCTCTGCCCCTCCGGCTGCAGAAAGCCCCCGAGTCCGATTCAAACTTCTGTCAAACTCGCCAGCGCACTTGGCAGCCGAGTCACGTGGCGTGCGCTCGCGAGCCCTGCTCCCGCCCCCTCGGCCCCGGGTCGGCCCGCAGGGCGCCTTAAAGGGACCTGTGGCCTGGGCCGGCAGTTCGGCCGCGAGAGGGCTCAGGTTCCTTGCCAGAAGCCTCCGGGGCCAGTCCCAAGCCTCACACCGCAGCCGCTCCAACTCGCGGCCCGAGTCGGAACTCGCCGGGACGCCGCGGTTCCTAGTTCATCTTTCCCTATTTGTCTGCCTTTGGAGCCGCTCTGCGCCTTTTTTCTCTTCTTCCACACCACAGTACCCAGAACCTCCGGGATTTTCCTAAAGCATTATCAGTGTTGATGGAAGGTTCTAAACCTGACGATTAACAAACTGCTTGCTTTCAGAAATCTCCGAGAGCCACTACAGAGGGGAAGGGCAGTAGACAGAAGTTGCTCACTTTTTATTCTGCCTAGTTAGGCGTCGGTTTAATTTTTTTAACAACGAAAGGCATCCGTACGGTAGTGACGAAAGTTAGTAATCTTTAGAAAGTATAAACTCATTCTCTTTAAAATAGACAACACCATTTAAATGAGAATGAAAACCGTCTTTGAGGAATAGGGGGCTTCGAGAATACTTGCATTGAAGAGCTAACATTGTTGCCGTGTGGTTGACCTTAAATCGGTCCCTAATTTTCAAAAAAGTGTTTGGCAGGAGCCTTGAGTGAGCACTCGTGAATATTACACATTCGGTTTACTGGATTGTAGGTAGTGAAGGTTAAGGGATTTGTCCAAGGTCACTGAGTGAGCCAGGGGGCGGCGGCCAGCCGGAAACCCGTCTGCGCCTCCGAATAATTGACTTGTAAATATGTATCCTCCCAGTCACAAAGCCATTATTGGAAGTCTCCTCTGGGACTTTAGAATGACTACTTTTTGAACAAACATTTAGCTATTATTAGTACAATTCATTCCCCCACTAAGTGCCTTACCAAGGTTCAGGCAGGAGGGAGTGGCTGGACTTGAAGGAAACTTCTCCAGCATATTTCCATGCCCATCTAGATGAAATAAACAAGTGTCCCCGATCCAATTTTTAACAAATTGTTCTGCAGTTTTAGGTTTTTTAATTGTAGAATAGAAACAGTAATAACTGCTCTACTGACTGCATAAGGTCATCATAAGGATTAAGTGAAGTGTGTAAATGTACACAGTGCATAAATATGAAATAATATTTATTACCAATGTTTACAACAATACGCATACAGAATATAACACAATCAGAAAATTCAGAATAATACAGCAAAAAAATCCCACACACCCACCAACGAGCTTTATTAAATTTTCCTTGTTTGCCTCAAATCCATTCTTTAACAACAAAAATTGCATATAAAAACAAAGCCCTGTGTGTTCATTCCCTCCCTCTCTCCTTCCTCCCCAAAAGTAACCAGTATCCTATCCTGAATTTTTTCTATCAGCTTCATACATATTTTAATACTTACGCTGAAGAATGACTATGTCTACGAATACATTAAAATTCACCAGACTTACTATTGCTTCTCACATGAGTTTAGACTTTATCTAAATATTGGGCTTTAGGTAACCTTCTCTAACTTGTGGGTTTTGTTTTTTTGTACTTAATGGTGGGTTTATGAACGTCATCGAGCCTGATGTACGTACCTTTAGTCCCTTCGTTTTAACTGTACAGAATTCCACAACATACACGTGCCACTGTATTGTTCTCATGCTGATGGGCATTTAGGTTGTTTATAAATATTTACTTTTACAAACAGTGTTGCGTGGAATGTACGTCTACGTCCATAGTCGCCACATAGCACTGATTTCCGACTTTCTTTTTTTTGCCTTTAAACACAAACCCTGGTAAAAGACAAATTTTTAAGTCATGACTCATTGTATAAAATGAAACAAAGGTTTCATAAACCATTCTTATTATTTTCTATTCCATTTCATTAAAAAAAAATCTGGCCATCCAGAGGCCAGTCTAGGTTTTGTCTAAATTTGCCTAAAATTTATACAATTTGGGGGCCCCTTTAGAAAAAGAGTACAACATTATGAATACAAAATTAGTAACTGGGCCTTGGAAGAAGCTTTGCAAGTGAGGGAGCCTGAAGCTTAACCACCATTAGTTTCAGGGTAAATACCCCTGTAAGGATTGCTTTCCCGGTTCACTAATAATGGGTCTCTACCAGTAGTTTGATAATCATTGCTCTATATCTAAAAGTGAGATGGCTAGGTCATAAGATGTGAACATTTCAACTTTGAATTTTGTTGTGTCTATACCCATGTAGCCACCACCACGATCCAGATATAGAATATTTCTATCATTCCAAAGAGCTCCCTCTTGCCCTTTTGTAATCAATCCCCCAGCAAACTACTGATCTGCTCTCTGTCATTATAATTTAGTTTTGCTTTTTTCTAGAATTGCAAATAAATGGAACTATGCACTATGTACTCTTCTGTGTCTGGCTTTTTTCACTCAGCCTGGTTTTTGAGATTCGTCTATACTGTTGTACTTTTCAGGGGTTTGCTCCTTTCGGTTGCTGAGTACTATTCCACCACATTATGAAATATGACCCATCCCCGTTTATCTAGCCAACTGCCCAAGTACATTTGGGTTGTTCCTTTTCTTTTCTTTTCTTTTCTTTTCTTTTCTTTTCTTTCCTTTCCTTTCTTTCTTTCTTTTTTTTTTTTTTTTTTTTGCTATTATGACTAGACCTGACACAAACATTCTTGTATAGATTTTTGAGTGAATATAAGTATTTATTTCCAGGGTAAATACCCAGAAGTGAGATTTCTGGGGGCGCCTGGGTGGCAGAGTCCTTAAGCGTCTGCCTTCGGCTCAGGGTGTGATCCCAGCGTTCTGGGATCGAGCCCCACATCAGGCTCCTTCGCTGGGAGCCTGCTTCTTCCTCTCCCACTCCCCCTGCTTGTGTTCCCTCTCTCGCTGGCTGTCTCTGTCAAATAAATAAATAAAATCTTAAAAAAAAAAAAAGTGAGATTTCTGGGTTATATGTAAATGCACGTGTTTATACAAAACTACCAAACCGTTTTCGAGAGCGGCTGTACCATTTTGCTTTCCCACCAACAAGGTACTCGAGTTGCTTTACATCTTCTCCAGCGCTTGGTATTATTAGTTGTTTGAGGTGTTTTGTCTTATTTGGGGGGGTGGGGGTTGAGGGTGGTTGTTTTTGTTTTTGTTTTAGCCATCTGAAAGGTACATAGTGGTATTTCTGTGTGGTTTTAATTTGCATTTCCCCAATGGCTCACGACGTAGAGCATCCTTTAATGTAGTTATTTGCCATCTGTGTATCTTCAGTGAAGTGTCTGTCCAAGTCTTTTGCCCATTTTTAAATCAGGTTGTTTCTTTCTTTTTTTTTTTTTTTAAAAGATTTTATTTATTTATTTGACAGAGACAGAGACAGCCAGCGAGAGAGGGAACACAAGCAGGGGGAGTGGGAGAGGAAGAAGCAGGCTCCCAGCAGAGAAGCCTGATGCGGGGCTCGATCCCATAATGCCGGGATCACACCCTGAGCCGGAGGCAGACGCTTAACCACTGTGCCACCCAGGCGCCCCTAGGTTGTTTCTTTTTTACAATGGAGTTTTGAGAACCCTTTATATATCTGGAATGTAAGTCCTTCGTTGGATATGTGATTTACAAAGATTTCCTCCTAGTCTGTAGTTTGTCTTTTCATTCTTTCAATTGTCTTTTGCAGAGCAAAGTTTTACATTTTGGAGAAGTCTGTTTCACTATTTTTTAAGTGGATTATGCTTTTGGCATCATGTTTAATCACTCTTTGCCTAACCTTAGGTGACAAATATTTTCTCCTTTGTTTTATTCTAAATGTTTTATAGTTTTATTTTTGAATTATTTTTTGTGTAAGGTATGGGATTTAAGTTCGGTTACTATTATTATTTTTTGTCATGTAGATAGCTGACTGTTCTAACACCAGTTTTTGAATACACTATTCTTTCTTCTCCATTTAATTGCTTTTGCACTTTTGAAAAAAAAAATCAATTGGCCTTATTCGTGTGAGTCTATTTCTGGACTTTCTATTTAATCTATGTGTCTGTACCTTTGCCAATACCACATTGGCTCAGATACTGTAGTTTTCTAGTAAATCTTAAAATAGGCTAAAATGATTCCTCCAACTTCGGTCTTCTTCAAAATTGTTTTACTTATCTCGTTCCTTTGCCTTTCAAAATACATCTTAGAATCAGTTTGTCTCTATCTACAAAGATTCTGCTGGCATATTGATTAGAATTGCATTAAATCTATAGATCAATTTAGGCAAAACTGACATCATTACTATGCTGCATATTCCAGTCCAGGAACACAGAATGCCTCTCCATTTATTTAGGTCTTCTTTGATTTCTGTATCAGCATTTGCAGTCTTAAGTATACAGCATTTCTGTACATGTTTTGGTAGATTTATACCTGAATATTTAATTTTCTTGGAGCCACTATACATGGTATTATTTTAAATTTAAGTTTCCATTTGACAATTGCTAGAAACTGCTATTTTTCTATTGACCTAGTATCCTGTGACCTTTCTAAACTCGTGTTTTAGTCCCATGAGTTTTTTGTAGATTCCTTTGGGATTGCTATAACAGACAATTATGTTGTCTGCAAATTGGGACAGTTTTCTTTCTCTCTTTACAAACCAAATGCCTTTTACTTATTTTCCTTGCCTTAGTGCACTGGCTAGGACTTCCAGTACAATGCTGAACATGTGTGGTGAGAGTGGACATCCCTGCCTCAGTCTTCTTAGGAGAAATTGTTTAGCTTTTCACCATTTAGTGTGATGTTGGCTCTAGGTACTTCATTGACTCCTCTTACCAAGTTAAAGATGTTCCTCTCTATTCCCAGTTTGCTGAAAGTTTTTATCGTGAGTGGATGTTGAATTTTGTCAAATATTTCTTCTGTATCAATTAATAATGATCATGGACTTTTTCTTCTTTGGACTATTAGCATGGTAGATTAAACGGATGTATTTTTTAGAATATTTAAAGATTTATATTATAATTAAAATACTATAATTATAATATAAAGTACATAATTTTTAAAGATACGTATATCTCCCAGTCCTTGGCTTGTCTCTCTCTATATATAACTACACTTTATTTTTAGAGCAGTTTTCATAAAGTTCCCACCTCCCCTCCCCTTCTCCACATATAACCTCTCCCATCATCAACATCCTGAATCAGTACAGTACATTTATTTGTCACAATCAGTGAGTCAACATTGAGACACCATTATCAGCTAAAGACCATAGTTTATATTGGAGTTCACTCTTTGTTATATATTCTGTGGGTTTTGACAAATGTATAAGGACATATATTCATCCATACGGTATCACACAGAATAATTTCACTGCCCTAAAAATCCCTTCTGTTCTACCCATTCATCTCTCACTCCCCCAACCCTCTGGCAACCACTGATCTTCTTAACTGCCTGTATAGTCTTGCCTTATCCAGAACATCATATCGTTGGAATCACTCAGGGTGTAACCTCTTCAGTAATATACCTTAGTAATGTACCTTTAAATTTCCTCTGTGTCTTTTCATGGCTTAATAGCTCATTTCTTTTTAGTAATGAATGATATCCCATTGTATGGACGTACCACAGTTTATGTATCCATTCACCTGCTGGAGGACACCTCGGTTGTGTCCGAGTTTTAGCAATTATGAATAAAGCTGCTGTAAATATCCATGTGCAGGTTTGTATAGACAAATGTTTTCAGCTCATTTGAGTAAATACCAAGGGGCATGACTGCTGCATTGTATGGTAAGAGTATGTTTAATTTCGTAAGAAACTGCCGAACTATATCCCAGCGTGGCTGCACCATTCTGCATTTCCATCGACAATGAATGAGAGCTCCTGTTGCTCCATTTCCTCACTAGCCTTTGTTGTCAGTGTTTTGGATCTTACCCGTTCTAATAGGTATGTAATGATATCTCATTGCTTTAATTTGCAATTTCCTGATGAAATACGATGTTGAGCATCTTTTCATATGCTTATTTGCCATTTTAAATCTTCTTTGGTGAAGTGTCTGTTCAGATCTTTCCCCACTTTATTTTAAAGATTTTATTTATTTATTCGAAAGAAAGAGAGCACAAGGGGGGGGCGCGGCAGAGGCAGAGGGAGACACAGACTCCCCGCTGAGCAGGGAGCCCAAGATTGGGCTCCATCCCAGAACCCTGGGATCATGACCTGAGCCAAAGCCAGATGCTTAATAGACTGAGCCACCAAGGCGCCCCAAAGGTTTATGATTTTAATGAAGTCCAACTTTTCAATTTTTTCTCTCTAGGTCATGCCTTTGGCGTTGTATCTAAAAAGTCATCACGGGGGCGTGTGAGTGGCTCAGTCAGTTAAGAGTCTGACTCGGTTTTGGCTCAGAGTGTGGTCTCATGGGTCCTCAGACTGAGCTGCATCAGGCTCCAGGCTCAGTGGGGAGTCCGCTTGAACATTCTCTTCCTCTGCCCCTTCCGCTAGTCTCTTTCTCTCTCTTTCAAATAAATAAATTTTAAAAAGTCGTCACCAAATCTAAGGTCATTGAGATTTTCTCTTATATTACCTTCTAAGAGTTTCATAGATTTGGGTCTATAATCCATTCGAGTTAATTTTTGTGAAGAGTGTAAGGTCTGTGTCTGGATTGGTTTTTTTGCATGTGGATGTCCAGTTGTTCCAGCACCATCTGTTGAAAAGCCTGTCCTTTCTCCGTTGAATTGCCTTTGTTCTT
This sequence comes from Ursus americanus, assembly GCF_024610735.1. NCBI lineage: Eukaryota > Metazoa > Chordata > Mammalia > Carnivora > Ursidae > Ursus > Ursus americanus. Next base: position 57,731,041 of record NC_142138.1, on the reverse strand, counting down.
TTGTCAAAGATCAGTATATTTTTGTGGGTCTATTAACTGCTCATTGAATATTGAGCCAGCCTTGAATTTTTGGCCATGATATGATATTCTTTATATTTTTTCTTTATATATATGCTATAATATATTTTTATATACTATATATTGCTGAATTCAGTTTTTGAATATCTGTTGAGGAACTTTGCATTTATATTAATGAGGGCTATTGGTCTGTAGGTTTTTTTTTTTTTTTTCATTGTCTTTGTTTGGCTTTGTTATCACAGTAATGACAGCCACCTAAAAGGAGTTGGAAAACATTCTCTTCTCTTGTATTTTCCGGAGAGCTACTGCTTTTTAAAAAGCTGGCACCATATTGTAATCAAACCAGTTTCACATTCAAGTAACATCATTCTCTCAGCATTTTTTCTTTTCTTCTTCTTCTTTTTTTAATAGGTAAAGCGATAGAAGTTTATTAAGTGAAGATACAGAAAAAGCTCTCAAGAGTCCTCCAGGGTTGCCAATTAGGGCCTTTAGGGTTGGTCTTTTATAGAAAGCTAACCAGGGAACTTAAATCCTTTTAACATCATTATTGATAACACCTTCAATGGCTTACTTCCTTTTTAGGGTCTGGTTATTTGTCGGTCACAGGTGATTACCATAAAAGACCTAAGGTTTGTTCCCTTATCTCTGGTTTCTTTCTTTCCTTCTTTCTTTTTCTTTCTTTCTTTCCTTCTTTCTTCCTTTCTCTTTCTTCCTTCCTTCCTTCCTTCCTTCCTTCCTTCCTTCCTTCCTTTTTTTTTTTTTTTTAGATTTTATTTATTTGACAGACAGTGAGAGAGACAACACAAGCAAGGGGAGCAGGAGAGGGAGAAGCAGGCCCCCAGCCGAACAGGGAGCCCGATCCTAGGATGCTGGGATCATGACCTGAGCCGAAGGCAGATGCCCAACGACTGAGCCATCCAGACACCCCTCTGGTTTCCTTATACTTCAGCATTTTTGGGATCTGTGAACCTGATCACATAGCCGTGGCTATCTGTCTCTCCCTACCAAGCCCCACCTGTCCCTTACTCATTCCTCCCTCTGGAATAGTAACCCTAACTGCCGTTAGGGAATGGGGCAATGACCACTCTAGCTGCTTCCTGCTGAAATGGGGCGGCAGGCTGTGTGACAGTTAGAATCCATCCAGGGGTCAGTCCAGGGCCTTGTGGTATGGCTCCAGGGAATCATGCTGGGCAGCAAATGGTACATGCATCAGCACATGCAAAAGGATGAACATAAAACAAGTATTAGGCCCAAAATTATGATCACATCCCTTAGATAAGATCCCCAATTACCAATTTTGTCAAATAGATCAGTGGACATCTTGATCTTATTTAATTGATCACAAATGTCCCCAGTTAATTGGGACACCTTGTAGGGGTTAACTGTAATGTTAAAACAACACATACGAGGAAATTTTTCACATCCCCAATGGTGTAGCAATAGTAGACGTCAATAGTGGCGTAGCTCTCGAGAAGTCCTTCTCTGACTTCATTTCATTCTTGGCTGAGCGCATCCAGTGCCTGGGAAGCATCGCTTAGAGTCCTGCTGAGCAAGCATACTGTTTTGCTTATTTTATATTGCAGTCCTAAGGTACGTCCCGGAAGTCCCATAGTGAGCTCTGATGCTCTTTTTACCAGGAGGGCTACTGTATGCTTGGTTAAAGCCTTTGTTTGCAATTGTATGTCAGTGAAGGTGGTTTCTAGGATAAATGACTATGAGGGATGAAACCATCAAGAAGCCCTTTTCGGGGGCGCCTGGGTGGCTCAGTGGTTAAGCGTCTGCCTTCAGCTCAGGGCGTGATCCCAGGGTCCTGGGATGGAGCCCCACATCGGGCTCCTCTGCTGGGAGCCTGCTTCTTCCTCTCCCACTCCCCCTGCTTGGGTTCCCTCTCTCACTGGCTGTCTCTCTCTGTGTCGAATGAATAAATAAAATCTTTAAAAAAAAAAAAAGAAGCCCTTTTTGGGGGTACCTGGGTGGCTCAGTCCTTAAGCATCTGGCTTTGGCTCAGGGCGTGATCCTGGAATCCTGGGATCGAACCCCATACCAGGCTCCTCCGCTGGGAGCTTGCTTCTTCCTCTCCCACTCCCCTTGCCTGTGTTGCCTCTCTTGCTGGCTGTCTCTGTCAAATAAATAAATAAAATCTTAAAAAAAAAAATAAAAAGAATAAAAGAATAGACCACAACTTACTATCTTTAAAAAAAAAAGAAGAAGAAGAAGCCCTTTTCGTTTGAGGTCCAGCCTTAACATTGTCTTAATTACAAGGAATCACTGGCAAATGGGAGAAGACTTGTCTCAGGAAATAAGGGCATCCCCAAGTGCATCATCCAATCTAATCATAAAGAAAGTGGGGCCATCCATTATCTCCATGGGGTATGCTCTGGCTCTTAAAGAGCGATTTTGTCATCCCAGACACATAGAATTGGTCAAGGTGATAGCTGGGTTATACGGTTGTTGGGGCATCTATCCGATTTCCCAGTTATTCAAGTAACCGTATGCCCATGGGGTCCTGTTATCCTCACAGAATGACAAGCAAGGAGATTGTCTATACATGAGCTATTGTGGCAATTTCTCTGAAGTTTACCTCAAGTTGTCTAGCTTAGGGAAACAACATTCAAAGACAATCGGAACAAAAATTTAGCATCCACAAACATGTGTTATTGAAACATAATTTTTCTCTCTCTATAATAACCCTCACTTCCAGAGAGAGCCAAATAAGACTAATTTGAAAAACAAGTCCAGTTTTAACAAACGGCGTAATTATTTACATAAGCTCAGCAAGAATGACTGGTCCCATAGATCTTTTAGAATCTGCTTTGCTGGAACTTCACAAGGAATCTCTAGGTTGAGCTTTTGGTAGCCTCTCCAGGCCAGAAGCCAAGCCAGTACTTGCTATCAGACCTGCCTGCAATACCCGTACATTCGGGCGGATTCCTCTCCACGAGGTCCCCAGTATATTCTGAGGTTCCTGCACCTGCCAGGAGGTGACATTCTTTACTCACTTGGTGAGGCTGCTGGGAACTCGGTAAGCAAGGTATCAGGCCAACATTTCCTTGCCCTGAAAATGGGATGTAGGAAGGGGAGTAGTAGAAAATAAATTTGGAAAGGCAGTTGGAGAGAAGGGCCTTGCATGATAAACCCTTAGATGTCACTGACCACTTAACGCTGGGGTTTTGAGTAGAAGAGGTAATATAGAAGTGGTTAAGCACCAAGTGCCCCACCTCGATCGGCCATTTAGTAGCTATGCTTTTTCAAGAGATGTAGTTTCTTTAAGCTTTTGTTTCCTTATCTACAGAACAGGGTTAATGATAGGACCTACGACAAAGGATTATTGTGAAGATTAAATAAAATGATGTATGATGAGCCTGGTTCCTGGCACATAGCAACTCTTCAGTAAATATTAGTGACTACCTGGTTAGAACCGTGCTTCAGGAATATTCATCTGGCAGCTGTGTGCATAAATGGTGTAAGCATATGGCTTTCCTTTTTAAAACAGAACCAGGGGCTTCCCAGGTCTGTGCCAAGAATATTTTAGAATCTCGAGGTGGAATTCCATGTCTCTAAAGTCGAGTTCACAAGAGTTAGACTCTCCGGAAGGAGTCATGATTGCATCACTGTTTTCTACATTTCATGTTCCGCCATCCTGTGCTATTTTTATTTTTATTTTTATTTTTAAAAGATTTTATTTATTTATGTGACAGAGAGACAGCCAGCGAGAGTGTGTGCTATTTTTAAGCACCAAAATGGAGGTGCCCTTGTTGGTGCAATACCATTATTTTGGACAGTGGGCAGCAGCTTCAGTTACCCTTCTCAGCTCTCTTCAAACCCTCCTTCCTTCTCCTGCCCCACCCCCTCCTCATCACGGTCACCACAAGCCCCCCCATCCCCTTTACCAGCAATTCCCCAGCTCTTCCCAGCTCCCCCATCCTCCACCACACTCTCACAGCAAAAATGCTGAGCAAGGACTAGGGAGGAGGAGGCTGTGGTGTAGGAGATCTCCCCACAGGGGATGGGGAAGAGTCAGACCCAGTTAGGGTCATCTCTCTTGGGCTAACAGGGGGGAAATCATTTTCAATCAGAGACAGTAGTCCTGAAAACTCCATGAGGAGCTAAACTGGGCGGGAAAGTCTTGAGACTCTTCCAGACCAGCTACATCAGAGATGATGGATGGATGTGGCAGGGAGTAGGGGAGCAGAGAAGTTGCAGAAAGCCACATTGCTGGGAGTGACCAGAAGGACATTTCGTAATGTGTTTACAATTTTTGTTTTAAAATGTGTGAAGTAATACTTGGTTTCATTAGTTTTTTAAAAACTTTGTGAATTCTGAACATATAAAAAGTAAAATACGGTATTTTAGTTTTGCGGGAAATTAAAACAGAAACATTAATAATACAATTTTGCCCTAGTATCATAACTACTCACTGACGGTGGAATCAAAGAAGTGTGAGAGACCACTGAGGACAGTTATAAAAATAAGGAATGCTGTCAGGACTATCAAACATTGTCCTGTACTGTAGATATTGTACTATAGATAAGATATTGTACTATAAGATATGATATCATAACTAGGGTCCAAATTGTTTCCTTCCTTCCCTTCCTCCCTTCCCTTCCATCCTTCCTTTCCTTCCTTCTCTTTTGTTCTTTCTTTCATCTTTCTTTCTCTCTTTTTCAGCTAGAGAGAGAGAGGGAGGGAGACTCTGTAGTTTTCCTTTGCCTTCCTTTGATATTAGCACCAAGCACCAAAGACTGGATTTTATTTCATCAAGTGTTCAGAATTCATAATGCACAAAAAAATTGGAGAAGCTAACTCATGCCTCCAAGCAAAAACCCTCTTCTATTGTTGCTTCTAATTTGCTTGACCAGAAAACCAGATGAATTAGTTAAGACTCTTTCAGTGCAGACACCCAACTCAACCAGGCTTAAGGAAAAAGTGATTTATTGCCTCCTGTAACTGAAAAGTCTGAGTTTTAGTCATGACTGGTCCCAGCGGCCTAATATAATTTATATAATAATAATAATATATAATAATAATAATAATAATAAAATATATAATTATATTAATTTAATTTATATTTGATGTATTATAATACATCAGAGCTGGGTTATTCCTCTGTCTCTGTCTCTCCATCTCCTTGCTCTGATTTCCTTTATGTTGGTTTCATTTTCCAGCTGGATTCTCCCCATGATATCCTACATCAGTCTGACCTTCCATCTTTTTTTTTAGTAACATTATCTTATAGGATATAGTTCATGTAAAAATAGACAATTTAATGAAGTAAAAGATAAGGGTTTACTAATGTTCAACCTTGATAGAAATCTACAATTTGTTTTTTTGGTTTTTTGTTTAGTTTTGTTTTTTGTTTTTGGCCTATGTATGAACCAAGTTATTACTAAAGATAATTCTCAGTGTGAAAGGAGTTTGGGGGGTCTGGACACTCATTCACAGCTGGTGAGGAACACATTTAGACAACCTTTCAGGAAACCAGTAACAGGATTTTGTTGGTTGTAATAGAAACTAAGCTTAAACTAGTTTAAGCAAAAAAAAAAGGGAATTTTTTTGGCTTAAGCATTGAGAAGTTCAAGGAATGGAAGTGGTTTTATGCAAAGCTGGATCCCGTAGTTCAAATGATTCGTTCTGTCTCTACCTCTGCCTCTGTCCCTTTCACTGCTTGCCTCTGTGTGCCTGTATTCTCAGGCAGGCTCTCTCTACATGGTGAAGAGATAGCTGCTGCAGACCCAAGTTCACATTGTCCTTACTGCTTACTGTCTGGGTCAAGGGGATAGAGTTCTCCTGCTGGCCAGGCCAGGTCACCACGTCAGCTCTGGAGCCTCGGAGCTGGATCGGCTGCATCTGAACCACATGTTCGGGGTAGGATGACTATAGAATGGGAAAGGATTCTCCAAGGGCAGGAGAGCTGGGAAGACAAATGTGTGTCCATACCAAGGACAACTTGGCAGTATGCACCCAAAGTCTTTAGAATATACACATTTCTGAGCTTAGCAACACCAATTCTGGGACTTAATCCTAAAGAAAGGCCCAGAAACAACTTTTACTCCTGCTGTGCCTGTGGTGATGGGTAGGAAGCATAGGAGGAGGCCAAAGTTCTGGGTAGGGCTCTCAATGGCCCAATTTGGGCCACATTCCCATTTCGGAATCAGTCACTACGTCCAAGGACTGGCCAGATCTTGGCCACATGCCCATTCTTGGACCTTGTGGATAATATCAGTCCTACCAAAACCACAAAACTGAAAGTTAGAGAGAACTAACTTTCCCCCAAAGCAAATCAGAGGTGTATTTGCCTAAAGAAGAAGGAATAGACAGTGAACGAGCAAAAACAACAGACATTCACTACATCAGATAACAAAGCCTTTATTTTTTTTTTAAAGATTTTATTTATTTATTCGACAGAGAGAGAGACAGCCAGCGAGAGAGGGAAACAAGCATGGGGAGTGGGGGAGGAAGAAGCAGGCTCATAGCAGAGGAGCCTGATGTGGGGCTCGATCCCAGAACGCCGGGATCACGCCCTGAGCCGAAGGCAGACGCTTAACCGCTGTGCCACCCAGGCGCCCCAACAAAGCCTTTAGAACTGCATCTAGAATCATGGCAAATTTGCTCTGAGGATCTAGGAACGTTTCCCAAAAATAAAGTCCATCAACTCTGGTATATAAACTTCGTGACGTATATTTGGTAGTTCCAAGTGGTTTTGCAGAGCTGAGGGCATAGAGATGTTCTTTTGCAGAATCATCTTCCTCTGTCAGCTCTTTAAGTGCAAGCATTTTTTAGGGTTTTATTCTCCGAAGAATTAAGTTGTCACATAAACGATCTCTGGAGAAGATGAGTTGTACCATAATCTGACAAGCTGTATTTCTCTCTTTCAGAATTGCACCAGCACATCATTAGGTTTCCAAGAGAACCTTGCAGGATACTTAAGCCACCTGGAGTACAGATAGAACAATTCCTAAGTGTGGAATTTAAGAACTAAAGGAATCTGGGATTGCTTTCCAGAATGCAGCTAATTTTCAAAAGGAAGAGTTAATTCGATAAATATCAACGGAATACTTTCATTACTGATGCTTCCACAGTATTCATATCCCCATTTTTCCATTGATAGTACTCACATTTTGCTTAAGGCAAGCCATTCATAGCCAAATGGTTTGGATATGATAAATTCCACCTCTGGCTTTTGAGGTAGGGTCTAATTGACTTATGGCAGTGCTCCTGGTCATGATAATTCAATCAAGGATGGAAATGCCCAATTCAAGCTAATTATCTCAATTCTTGGACAACTATTTGAATGCATAAGAACTTCTCCCCCCCCCCCCCTTTATTTGGACAGAAATCCACAAGCACATAACCTCAGGAACTATTGGCAGCCATCCTGCATCAGGAAGGGAGAGTTTGCCTGAGAATGAAGCCAGTCTCAAGAAAAACTAAAAGAGAAAAACCTGGTCACATTGTCTGAGTTGCTGGATCTGAGTTGTGCTGGTCACATTGAGTCGCTGGATCTTCCTAGCGCACCTATGCTCACGTTTAACCAGGAACTTCTCTGAGCCGCAGTGTCCAGAGATTTTACTGGGATTTCATTACGTAAGCATGATTGTTTGGATCGTTGGCTTAGCTCAATCTCCAGCTACGTTAGAGATGTTTCCTCAAGCTCTTCCTCCTTTTCGTCGCCTCTGCCTTTGTGTTAGTTCATTGTCTTACCACCCATTTAGTTCCCACTCTCAGTCCGTGCTACATTCCCACAGCTCAGGCCTCACTCGATCTGCCTCCCTGCTTTGATTAAGCCCCAGGGGACTGGCTTATTCTGGAACAGCAGGGATAGAATTTCTTTGAGCCTATTTAACCTGCAAACTCTAAAGATATTCTTGAAGATCCTCATTATCTGAAACAGTAGATAGTTAAGGAGATATTTGGGTTTTTTCTCATTACTCCTTGTAAAATCTCTTCTTGTGGTTCCTATCATTCATCCACTCACCTTTTCTCCCCTCCCAGTGCTATTATCTTCCAAACTCTTGGCCGTTTTCCTCATTTTGTAACAAGCACCTGGCTCACAGCCTTTCTCCCCACCTCAACTGCCATCCTCCTGGGCAATTCTAAGGTCCATATGGCTTCTCAGTTTCACATTCTCATTATCTCCAATCGAATGAATTTCTTCTCAACTCCACATCATCCATAATCCTCTTCTCTCTTCATGCTACAAGCGCTCCCTAGGCTCTCTTATCAATTCTTACAGCTTTATGCACAATCTGTGTGCTCATGACTCTGTTATTTTTCTAGCCCAGATCTCTCTTCTGAAATCCATACCTCTATCTCTATTCAACTGCCTTTTTGGCATATCCCTTTACATATCATTCGGGCATCTCACACTGACCCTCTCGAAACTTACCTATTGCTCCTTCGACTCTCCTCTAGCAAACCTGCTGCATTTCACCGAATGATCCCACCAGCCATTCAGTTGTGCAATCCACCTTCCCCATCCCCTCATTTACTCTATCACTAAGTCCCATTTTACCTCTAAGATATATCTTGACCTTATTTATTTCTCACCATCCCCATTATCAACCAGCCCAACCCATCATCACTTTTGCCTGGACTACCGCAATTATGGCCATCATTAATTCCTGCATCCTTTCAATCCATTCTTTACATAGCAAGCACCATGACTGTTTTGTTTTAAAGATTTATTTATTTGGGGGGGGAGGGGCAGAGGGAGAGAGAGTCTTGAGCAGATTCTGCGCTCAGCGCAGAGCCAGATGTGGGGCTCGATCTCAGGACTCTGAGATAACGACCTGTGCCGAAACCGAGTCAGCCGCTTAGCTGACTGCACCACCCAGGCGCCCTGCATCATGACTCTTTTGAATACAAATTTTATCTTGTCCTTCTCCTACTTGAAACCCTATAGAAGCTTCCTATTTCTCTTCGGATAATATTCAAGATCTTTGGCATGTTCAACAGGGCCTTGCATGATGTGGTTTCCACAATAGTTCTAGCTTGTTCTTCTGTCACAGTCCCTCATTCATTGGGCCAGTTATACTGGCCTTCTCTCTTCTTTGAAGATGCCAAGCTCCCTTTTGTCTCAGAGTATTCGTATACATAATTTCTTTTACTTTGAACATTCTCCGTGCCCTAATCCTACCCCCATATACCTCTTACTGTGTGGCAGGAGCTATGCCCTGAATAAGGGAACACCTCTCTTCCCTTAAGAAGTTCAGTTTAATAAGAGATATGCATATATGCAAAAAAATTCACCACTTTATAATAAACACAATAGAAGTATGGCCACAAGAAGAAATATTTCTTTATCTCTGAGAGTTAGGAGAGGGCACTCAAATAGAAGAACCAACATGTCTTAAAGACAGAGGCAAGGACATGAGGAGATGCAAGAAGTTTGGTACTACTGGAGAGTTATGGCAAGAAGGTGGCAGGAGGCACCTTGGGTGCTGTATTAAGGGGCCTGACGTTTATCCAAAATGCAAAGAGGGTGTCCCTTAGAAAGAGTTTATGGAGAGGCATGAATAGTGCTATCAAATTGGTAGTTTGAGAAAAAGACCTGGATAAAAGAAGGTGCAAAATGTCAAGTAGGAGGATAGTATTAAGTCTCAGCAGCTGAATAAAGGCAAAGGTAGTGGGAATAGAGAGAAGGGAGGTTGAAGATGTATTTAAGAGGTAGAATTGATAGGACTTGGTGACTGAGCAAAACAGGTAATTTCCTTGTCCTTATGGAGCTTGCATTCTTGAATGGGAGGCAGATAATACGTCCAATAAACAAATGCATAGATGATATAATCCCTTGTAGTATTACAGGCTGTGAAAGAAAATAGAGCAGAGTAAAATCACAGCAAATGAAGGAGTTACAGATGGAGCAGTCCCTATGAGGAGGTGACATTTGAACAGAAAATAAATGAGCCATGTGAATATTTGAAAAAAGACTATTTCAAGTAGAAAGAATTACAGGTGCAAATGGCCAGAGATGGGATATGTTTGTCTTATGTTTGAAGAACAACAATAAGACTAGTATGGATAAAGCATAGAAAAAAGGAAGGGGAGAGTGGAAGGAGATAAAGTCAGAATATAGCAAGAGGTCAGATGATGAGTGCTTCATAGATAACAGAGAGAACTTTGGATTTTTTTTAAAGATTTATTTACTTATTTATGAGAGTAAGCACAAGTGAGTGGAGGAACAGAGCAAGAAGCAGACTCCCCAACTTACACTGTAAAAGGATTACTACCAATACACTATAGTGAGGGAAGTGTGGTAGCTGGGTAGCCACTTAGGAAGAGGGGATCTAGGTGAAAGATGATGGTGGTTTGGGCTAGAGTAGAAGTGATCAAGGTGGTGAGAACTGGTCAGAATTGGGATATGTTTTGAAGGTAGAGCTGATGTAATGTGTTGATGGGTTGAATGAGGGTAGAGAGGAGTCAACAATGATTTCAACAATTCTGGCTTGAGCAACAGGCTGAATCATAGAGCCATTTACTGAGATGGAGAAGATTGAAAGGAATTAGGTTTGATAAATGCGAGAATTGTTTTAGATATGTTTAGTTTGGAATATTGTTAGATGTTCAAGTAGAGTAACTAGTAAAGATAGGAGCTTGGAATTGAGGGGAGAGGTTGAGCCTGTAGATATAATTTTTGGCATCATTAGCATATAGATGACATTTAAGATGATAGAATTGGTTAAGATTTTCTAAGACGAATGTAAGCAAAAATTGAGTAGAAGTCCAAAGATGGAACTAGAATACTCCAATACTTAAAGGCTGAGAAGAGAAAGCCAATCCAACAAAGAAACTAAGGAGTAGCTAGTGGGATGAGAAGAAAATCTGTAGAGGCTGGAAGCCAGGTAAAGAGTTTTTCAATAAAGAGGAAATGATCAACCGGCCAAGCTGCTGTTGGATCAAGTAAGTGGAGAATTGGATTTGACAATATGAAGGTTATTGGTGACCTTGGTAAGAGAAGTCTCAGAAGATTAATGGGGATAAAAGACTCATAAAAGGTTTTATATATCATAAAGCTTAAGATACAGTAGAAAGAAAGAAAGAGAGAAGTACCACCATATAAAGGGAACAAAGAAGTAGTGCAGTAGCTGGGTAGACATGCTGTCAAGGGAGAAGTTTTTTGTTGTTGTTGTTGTTGTTTAAGAAGGGAGGGAAGATTGGTGATGCAGGAGAGGGGAAAATAAGTGTGGAGGCAAAGTCCTTGAGTAGGTGAGTTCTCTAGACACTTGAATATTTAGGCCTAGAGCTCAAGAAAGAGGTGGAGACTGGAGATACAGATTTTGAAATGATTAACATATATGAAAGGGACAAATGTGGGAGTAAGTTGTTTGGAGAGAGTGAAAAACAGAAGCCAAAGACAGAACCCTGAGGTATAAAAAAAATCTAAGGGAACAAGGGGAGAAGATCCAATAAGGAATACTGAGAAGGAACATCCTCTATTTGCCAGCTATTTTATGCCCATAGCACATGGCACATTGTTTCATCTCTCATGCCTGGAAAGTCTTCCTTTCCTTGGATTCATACCCATCTCTCATAGTACTTTATGCAAATCTTTATTAGCACTTATTTCACTGCATTTACATTATATGTAGTCTTCTTCCATCAGCCTAAAGGTTGTCTCTGCCAAAAACTTTATTCATCTTTTTATCTGCAACTCTTAACATAATGCATAGTAAGTGCTAAATAAATGATGCGTGGAGCAGGGGGAAGTTAATCCACAAATAGAATGTGTAACTTATAAGCATTAGAAAGTCTCAATATGCATTTTATGAACTTTCTAAAAAATATATACATGTTGGAAAGAATTCACCAGTGAAGCCATCTGGAGTTTTCTTTGTAGAAAGATTTAAATTATGAATTCAATTTCTTTAAAATATAAAATACAGAATTTTCTATTTATCATTGTTTTAGTAAGTTTTGTTTCTCAATAAAATTTTCCATTTCATCTAGATTGTCAAATTTATTGGTAAAAAGTTGCTTACAGTATCTTCGTATTTTTAATGTCTATGGGACCTGTACTAATGTCCCCCTTTTTATTGCTGATATTGGTAATGTGTTTTCTTGCACTCTTCCTTGATTGGTCTTGCTAGGAGTTATTAATCTTTTTTTCCTTTGAAGATCAGTAAATTTTGGCTTTGTTGACTCTTTGTTGATAATGAATATTGGCTTCTGTATATCGGCTTTCTATTTCATTGATTTCTGATTTTATCTTTATTTCCTTTCTTTTATTTATTCTAAATCCTAGGGGTAGTTCTCTAGCCAAAGTAGCGTATTAGTGGAATCCCAAGTCTCAAAGGAATGAGCCTGATTTATTAATCCATGATGCTCAGTCATTAGCTAAGAATGGGTTGTGAGAATAGCTTCAGTTGTGAACATATTGGTGGATTCAGGTCAGTAGTGTTTATTAACTATATTCTGCACAGAAGGGAATCCAGTAGCCCATTTTCAGAACCACCACAATTCAATTCCTTTGCTCCACACATCTATTTCTTCATTCAGGGGGCACCTTGGTGGCTCAGTCTGTTAAGTGGCTGACTTTTGATTTCAGCTCAGGTCATGATCTCAGGGTCCTAGGATAGAGCCCTATGTGGGCCTCTGTGCTCCGCATTTAGCGGGGAGTCTGCTTGAGGATTTCTCTCCCCCTCCCCCTGCCCCTCCCTTGCACTCTCTCTCTCAAATAAATCTTTTTTAAAAATCATTTCTTGGGGCGCCTGGGTGGCTCAGTTGGTTAAGCATCTGACTTTGGCTCAGGTCATGATACCAGGTCCTGGGATCGAGCCCCATGTCGGGCTCTCTGCTCAGCGGGGAGCCTGCTTCTCCCTCTCCCTCTGCCTGCTGCTCCCCCTGCTTGTGCTCTCTCTGTCAAATGGATAAATAAAATCTTTTTTAAAAAATCATTATTTCTTCATTTGGGTTTGGGGAGAAGCTCTTCCATGGTTCCCACGTGACCTCTCTTCCTGAAGGGAAACAGAAAAGGAAGGTTAGTGGGATGGACTACAGCAATTGATCTAGAGGCCATAACTGATAATTATCCTCTCCCTTTTCCACTATCCACTCTAAATTCTCTCACTCTCAGTTATCATCTTAGCAGGTCTTGGTGGCTTTTGTGGCGGCATAATCCAAAGCTTTATTCCTGGTCTGAGATTTTGGTAACCATTCCCGTCTCAGGTCAGGGATGCTGTGTATGTTCAGAGTGACAGTGGGGCAAAGGACTATCAGATGTCCAAAAAGACCATGTGAATTCTGTAAAAAGCAGTGCTACCTTTTCTTACTGATCAGGGTCAATTATTGTCATGATTGTTGACTCCTCTCTTTGCATACAGGTCTCAGGAATAATGAGTTCAAAGTGCAGCAGTCATAGCTTGTAGTTCAAAGGGACCCTTGTGTCCCTTAACAGAAGTGCAATCTCTTCAAGGACCAGTACCTCCAGACCTATAGATCCCAGATTTGTGGGTAGGGGAAACACAAAATCCTCTAGTGGGTCATTGGTAGTGAAAGTAAATGGGGCTATTCCTGTATCCATTCTTTGGCTAGTGGGCCCATGTCCTTTTCCCACTGGGGTCATAAAGACTTTTGATTTAATGTGTATGACACATCCTGAATAATAGCACCCAGTTTTTTCAGAGTATTTCCCTTGAGTGGCATTTCACCTGTGCCTTTAGAAAGTCATTCTAGCACTCTATGAGGTCAGCTTTTTCTGGATGGTATGGTAGGACCAGTGGATCCCATGGACATGGGTCCCCTGATAATGAGCGTTGGTGAAGCAGGGGCCCTGGTTGGATGCTATGTTACATAGGATTCTATGTCTGTAGATAAGGCATTCCATAAGCCCCAATATAGTAATGTTGGCTGAGTATCTGTGGGTGGAGAGGAAAACCCATACCCAGAATAGCTATCTATCTCTGTAAGAATGAACCAGTGGCTCCTCCAAGATGGAAGGGACCCAATGTAGTCAACCTGTCACCAACTAGCCAGTTGGTCTCCTTGAGTAATGGTGCCATATTAGGGGTTCAGTATTGGTCTCTGTTGCTGACAGGTTAGACATTAAGTTATCAATAGCTGTATCAGCCTTGGAAATTTGGAGTCCATGCTTTTGGGACCTGTACATAGTCTCTGTCCCTGCCACTCTGTGCCTATATTAGTTTCTTAGGGCTGCCTTAACCAAGTACCACACATTTGGTGATTTAAACAACAGATACTTACTTACAGTTCTGGAAGCTAGAAGTCTGAGCTGAAGGTGTCAGCAGGCTTGGTTCCTTTTGAGGGCTGTGAAAGAAAACCTGTCCCATGCTCTCCCCTCGCTTCTGGTGGTTTGCTGGCAATCTCTGGCATTCTTTGGCTTCTGCCACATCACTCTGATCTCTATTTTTATCTTCAAATGGCATTCTATGTTATCTCTGTATTCACATGGCTGTCTGTTTATGAGAACAGACTTGAATTAGGGGACCACCCTATTCCAGTATGATGTCATCTTAACTAATTAGATCTGCAACAACCCTATTTCCAAATAAAGTCACATTTTAAGGTATTGGGGGTTAGAACTTCAACATGAGAATTTGAGAGGGTATCCCCATAACAGTGCCTATAACTCAATCATGCCGGTTCCAAGGTGGCCAATGATTAAGGCTGGTAATGACAACTGGATAAGTCAGTTTGTCTATCTGATTGCTTACTGCCTCTTCTCTGGTGGATGCAAGATGCGATACAAGAATCTTAACACTTCATGCCCACTCCTGTATATTCATCCACATGACTCTATCCCAGATCTCCTTTCTTTGATCTTCTCAACTAGGTCCCTGCAGGTCTTCTACTAGGCTCCCTACCAGGCCACTGACAGCTGCCCAAGAATCTATATATATTCTTACTTCAGTCTGCTTCTCCTTATACACAAAGCAGATGATCAGGGATGATCCTTGTAACTCTACCAACCGGGAAGATTTTCCCTCTTTGCTGTTTTTCAAAGACTCTCAAGAATGTGACTATAATGCAGCCACTATCTAATTTTGGTTTGCACCCACCTACAAAGCTGCTCATCCCTAAACCAAACTTAGGCTTTATCCTTCTTCCTTCAGCTGGTCATGGTATTGGTGCAGCTGTGGTGGGTTACATGGGGATTCGGGCTACCTGATCGTGCAGCTTACAAGTGCCCCAATTGTGCTTGATCTCCATCCCATATGTACCATTTCCATCTTACAGCAGATGGTGCTGGGTCCATCTGAACCAAGAGAACCCAGTCCATAACAAGTGATTCTGGACACATGGTTATGTACTGTGCTTAAGTGTTCTGTCTCCACCGAGGCTCAGTATCTGGTTCTCACTAGTAGCTGGTTCTTAAAATGTGTATAATTCTCTGTTGCAGATGGCATGGCCTTGCTAGAGTCCTAGCGAGTGCACTGTGATTTTTCCACTAGGGCTTACCTTAAGCTCTTAGTCAGCTTGGGCTACCATAACAAAATACCGTAGACTGGGCAGCTGAAACAACACAAATTTATTTTCTCACAGTTCTGGAGGCCAGAGGTCTGAGATCAGGATGCCAGCATGATCAGGATCTGGTGAAAGCTCTTTTCCTGATTTGCAGACAGATATACCCTCTCACTGTGTCCTTACAGGGCAGACAGAGAGAGCTCTCTGTTGCCTCTTTATCATCACATTAGGGGTTAGGGCTTCAACATATGAACTGGGGGGGGAGGGGACATTCAGTCCATAATATCCCACCGATGGCCCCCTAAAATTCATGTCATTATTGCATGCAAAATACATTCATTCCATCCCCAAAGACCCAAAGCTCTTAATTCATTCCAGCATCAACTCAAGTCTCATCTGAGTATCATCTAAATCAGATAGCGTGAGACTGGAGGTATGATTCATCCTGAGGCAGCTATGAATCTGAAATCAGACAAGTTATGTGCTTTCAAAATACAATAGTGGGACAGGCACAGGACATTCTCATTCCAAAAGGGAGAAGAAGAAAGGGGTGATGGCCCCAAGCAAATTCAAAAATTAGCAAGGCAAAAATTCCATTAGATTTGAAGGCTTGAAAATAATCCTCCTCCCTGGTTCAATGCTCTGCCCTCCAGGTACAGCAGGTGGCAGCATCACCCCCAAGGTTCTGCTGGGTTGTCCCACTCCCAAGGCTGCTGAAACTGTGGCAGTGGCCCTGATGAGCTCTCGATCACTTTCAGGGTCATTTTCCCCTCTTCCTGCAGAATAGTGCATGTTCACAGCCGAACAGCTCTATCATTCTGTCCTGTCAAATTCAGTAAGTCCAACAACCTTCCTTCATTTGGCCCCATCTCATCCCCTTCAGTTCAAATTGGCTGTGTTTCTGCTAATACAATCCCATCAACTCTATCAAGAGATAATCTAGTTGTGCCATTGGTGTTCTCTTTAGAACATGCTTTCTCATTTTTTGCAATATGGATAGGCTGAGAATTTTCTAAATCCTCAAGTTCTGGTTCCTTTTTGCTTAACAATTCCTTCTTCAATTCATCTCTCTCCTTTTGCATTTTGCTATAAGCAATCAGGAGGAACTAAGCCCCTCCTTCAATACTTCACTTAGAAATCTCCTCAGCTAAATATTCAATTTCATCGCTCACAAATTCTACCTTCCGCAAAACACTAGAACATAGTTCAGCAAAGCTCTTTGCCACTTTATAACAAGTTTCACCTTTCCTCCAGTTTCCAGGAACATGTTCCTTATTTCTGTCTGCCATTTTCACCAGAACTGCCCTTAATGTCCATATTTTTAGCATGTACTTTAAAACTCTTCCAACTCCACCCATTATCCAGTTTCAAAGCTGCTGCCACATTTTTAGTTAATTGTTTCAGCTGCATTCCACTGCTGGTGTCAAGATCTGTATTAGCCAGGGATCTCCAGAGAAACAGAACCACTATAATTATATAGATGTAGGTATAAGTACAGATATAGATTATGTAGCTATAGCTATTGACTTATTATAAAGAATTGACTCACAGGATTATGGAGGCCGAGAGGTCCCGAGATCTGCAGTAATCAAGCTGGAGACCCGGGAGAGCTGATGCGTAGTTCCAGGAGGGCCTGAGAACCAGGAGGGCCAATAATGTAAGTTCCAGTCTGAAAGTTGGCAGGTTCAAGATCCAAGAAGAGCTGACGTTTCAGTCCAAGCCTGAAGGCTGGAAAAGACCAACATCCTAGTTATGCGATCGAGCAGGAGTTCCCTTTCACTCAGTCTTTTTGTCCTATTCACGTCTTCAAACTGATTGTACGAGGCCCACTTACATTAGGGATGGCAATCTGCTTTACTCTATTAATCCAATGTTTATCTGATCCAGAAACATACCCAAAAACATACCCAGAATACTGTTTGACCAAATACCTGGGTACCCCATGGCCCCATCAAGTTGACATAAAATTAACCACCATGAGCTCCAAACTGCTTCTTTTCTTACACTAATACCTCCAAGATTTTACTGAAATATAGGGCCAAAGGGGCAGAGATGCTTGTACTGTAGCCTGGACTTTACCTGGGCTGGGTCCCAAAGCTGGAAATCTTCAATGTCACCTGGCAAATGGGCTGGAGCTGTATTCCTAAGTGTGGTATGTGTTGCTCCAGAACATAGAGAGACATACCAAGCCCTGTGCATTCTTCTTTGTGGTAGGGGATGCAAGATGTAACAATTTGTTTGACTTTGGAAGGCTATACTGATACGCTTCTGACCAGCTGACCCTTAAAAACTTCACTAAAGTGGCAAGTCCTTGAATCTTGATAGCATTTTTCTTCTGTTTTCTGGAGCATGGGTCTTACCAATGTCTCCACCATACTAGCCACCCCTTGCTTGTGCCATCTGAGCAGCATACTATCATCGAGGCAGTGGGCCAAAGTGATATTCTGAGATGTTCAGGAGGTTCATTTTTCTTTGGGCTTTATTATGACAGAAGGCAGAGCTAACCAATCCTTGAGACAAAACTGTAAATGAATAGTTATCTGTCCCACATGTATGTGAATCATTTCTGATGCTCTCTCGTAATAGGAATGGAAAGTAATTCATTGAACAAATCACTGGCCACACATCATGTCCTGATGCCTTATTAATCTGCTCCAGCAGTAAGACCGTATCGAGCATAGCATGTGCAGCTGGGGCTGTTACTTGCTGAAGCCTATGGTAGTCTACAGTCATTCTCCGGAATCCACCTAGTTTCTGCAGGGGGCGGACAGGCTAATTAAAAGGACATATGATAGGGGCCATCCTTCATTCCCCCACATTCTTTAGGTTTTTAATGGTAACACTAATTTCCACCAGGCCCCCCCAATATGTGATTTTTTTTTTTTTTTGAAGATTTTATTTATTTGACAGAGATAGAGACAGCCAGCGAGCGAGGGAACACAAGCAGGGGGAGTGGGAGAAGAAGCAGGCTCATAGCGGAAGAGCCCGATGTGGGGCTCGATCCCATAACGCCGGGATCACGCCCTGAGCCGAAGGCAGACGCTTAACCGCTGTGCCACCCAGGCGCCCCAGTGCCACCCAGGCGCCCCCAATATGTGATATTTTTGTTTGTTTTTTAATTTACTAGGCTGGCCAGGGTGGAAGGTCATTTTCAGATGTTTCCGCTTGGCTTTCCCCACCGATAGCTCTCACTTCACACAGGTCAAGGATTTAACATTGGTATAACTGCAGCAGCTAAGCGTTATCAATTCCAATTACCTACTCGGGAACTGGAGAAATGACCACTGGGTGGGTCCACAATGGACCTCCCGTAAGCTAGACTTTCGTCAGAATTCCATTTATTACCTGGTGCCCATTTGCCTCCATTCTAACAAGAGGCCATGACAATGCTTTGGGTCTCAGGATATCGATGTCAACTCGGACCCTGAGTCCAATAGTTCTCAAATTTTCTGGTTACTCCTCCTCCCCACTGTGTAATCACTGAAGTAAATGGCCATAGGTATCTTTGGGAAAGGACCAGGGAATCATCACATTTATACTTGCTCCACTGAAGCAGGATCTGCCACCTCTTAGTCAATGAGTTTCAGATCTGAGAAGTGGCTCAGATCAGGACAGGGGATGACTTTTTGGGTGAAATCGCCCTCCGTATCCTGCTCCATTTTGGCCTTTTATTGGGTTATAGATGTTAACAGGCTTCCCATCTATTTCACCCCTTCAGATGGCAAGCTCTACGTCCATCTCCACAACTCCCTGTGGCTGCCACTCATCAGATGTTGTTGGTATTTATAATTGTGGCCTCCTGGCTTCTAGTGACCAAGTGCCACCATCTGGCTCTACTAGCTGGGGAAGGGGAATTTTATTCCCATAGTTATTACTGAGCCCTCACTCTGTGACTGCTGTTATTAGCTCAGGACTGTAGAGAACTTCTTGGTGTTGCTGCCCCTTACCAGAGGATTTCTGATGGCCTTCTGGCGTATCTTCTGGGCTCTGCTATGAAACGTAATCCTCTGACGGGTCTTCTGGCCTCACATATATCCATTCCAGCATGCCCATTTCCGACAGTCTTTTAATTCATTCTTCTACCATATATGCCTGGGCAACCCTAGCATTTCTACTTTGCTCAGCATTGGCCATTATTTTCTTTAGGTTTCTAAGAGCCCAACAGTGAGTTGTTTTATCCCCAAGAGTTGCTGCCAGGGTGTTAAATCCTGACTCAAGAAAGTGTTCCTAAGTCAATAAATTCTTGATTATCTAGTCTAATATTCCAGCCCCCATGATCAAGCAACCTCAAAACTCAATTGCAGGTACTCCCCTGACTTCTTTGTGAATGCTAGCTAATTCTTACAGCTCCTTTGTATATGATCTCTTTCCTCCTTTATCAGGTCAGAAATGTTTCCAGCTGGGTTATGCTAGGACTTGACTCTAGTTATTAGCATGGCAGCCAGGGGAGAAGGAATGGCTCTGCAGTGTCTTTCAGCACGGGAGAAGCACTAGTTCTTACTATGAAGCGGTAGACCATCTCTGCAAGCTTTGAAAGGTCATGAGGGTCTGAAGAGCTAACATCCTTACAGTTGTGCATCCAGATATCCCATCCCTTGTTTCAGGGTTTCAGGTTTCCTCAACCAGGGCCCTAACCTGCTTTGGCCATACATTTTAATGTCTCTGGGGCTCTGTGCCTCTAACTATCCTGTCCTGAGTCTGTGGCATAGTTGTTTCAGCTCTTCCACTGCAGGAGATAAAAGCCTCTTTGTAAGTTACTGAAGAGGTCCTCTCTCATACTTGGCCATTAACCAAGGGGGACCTTTGCTTTTTCCTTATCCCTCCTGAGTGTCAATACAACTTAGCAGTAACCAGCCAACTCCACTGTCCTTGTAGGCATTGCCCCCCCCCCCATATATTTCAAACACCTGAAATTGTATTCTTCTCTTTCTCCTCCATTGGGATGCTTTCCCAGGTCACTGCTGATGGAATCTTTAGCAGCTGGGTCATCACCTTGTGTTGGGACTACCCATGCCCCTATACTACTCACGATAATATCGTCTTTGCCCACCAGGTAGTGACTGAGTTGGTCCTGAAACCTCATTTTATTACCTACGTTTTGTTTCTGTTTTGGGTGGGTTTTTTTGGACCTCTCCTGGTACCACTTGTGTTAGTTTGGATCCTCTGAGCAGTTGCCAAGGTGGGATCTGGCATGTGTATTAGGGCCGCCATAACAAAGTATCATGGACTGAGTAGCTTAAACAACAGAAGTTTCTTACAGTTCTGGAGGCTAGAAATCCAAGATCAGAGGTGAACAGGCTTGGTTTCTTCTGAGGCCTCTCCCTTGGCTTGCAGACGGCCACCTTCTTGCTGTGTCCTCACATGGCCCTTCCTCTGCACCACACCCCCAGCGTCTCTCTGTGAGTCCAATTTCCTCTTCCTATAGGGACGCCAATCAGATTGGACTAGGGTTCACCCTAAGAGCTTCATTTTAACTTAACTGCCTCTTTAAAGGACCTA
Source organism: Ursus americanus (assembly GCF_024610735.1). Lineage (NCBI taxonomy): Eukaryota > Metazoa > Chordata > Mammalia > Carnivora > Ursidae > Ursus > Ursus americanus. The sequence continues at coordinate 57,710,104 of NC_142138.1, read as the reverse complement.
TGTCCAAATACAGTCACAGTTATTGGGTGTTTAGGGCTTCAACATATGAATTTTGGGGAGAACACAATTCAGCCCATAACAACATGCAGAAGATTTCTTAAGGGAAATGTCTACGAAAGATAAAAGGGAGGGAGCAGGAGAAGGTGGGAAAGAGTAAACTGTGATACAGTTCTGACACCTCTGAAGGAGAGGGCAAAGAAAGCACCAAGCAGGCAGTGTCTCAGACTGCAGCACAGTTCTAAGAGCTTCAGCTAGGACGATGGGTGCGCCGCAAGCCAAAGCTGCCCATTAGAGGAGTCCCAAATATGCCAACAATGAAGCTGCATTAGTAGTCCTGCCATGCTCAGTCGTTGGCCAGGACTGGCCAATTACTATTTCTTAAGGGGCCTGCAAGAATCAAAGCTAGTTAAATCTCTCAATATCCTTGGTGAAAAATCTTTGCTTATTTTTAAATATTCTTACAAAATGACTTAAGTAAAAAAAAAAAAAAAGAGAAAAAAATCATGAAGTGAAGCAGCCAAATCTAAAATGTCTCTTTATGTAACTAACAAATTGTAGCTCCTAGAGATAAAAGAAGATAGATGGATTTGGGGAACGTGATATCTAGGAAGAGCAAAGGGACCTAGATTATAGATTGATCTGAAATCACTTACAAAATTTTCCACATAGGTATATTTTTGCCATTCACCCAGGAATGTCAAACGCAAAGTAATAACACAGAACATTTACTAACAAATCTGAGTATTTTCAATATTTGTTGGGCTACTAACTTTACCAAACTATTTCATTTACTTGCAATGAAATGACAAGGCTTCTAATCTATAGATACTTAATCGTAATATAGTTAAGACCTCTGTGTTTCATCTCTTAAAATGATTACAGCAGCTTTCAATTAGGGGGTCATTTTTCTTTCTTTGAAAAAATGTGCAAAAAAGTATCAAAATACCTGAGAGCTCTCATTCTCTGGGTGAATGCAGAACTTTCATTAATGTCCAAGTGATCTGTATTTCTCCGGGAAGAAACAGTCCTTCTCATCTCAGTATGTCACCTAAAAAAGTTGTGACCAACAAACTTTTGTCAGGTTAAAAAAAAAAAACCCAAACCAACCAACCAACTCCACAAAGGAAATAAAAGAAAAAGAAAAGAAATATTAGTGTTAAATTTTAAGAGTGGCAATTTGAAATACTAAATTTCCTACATATTCTAATTCTCCTTAACCTTAACCTCTATACAACTAGTATGTTTATAGCAATCAATCAATGATTATTTACTCAACAAACATTCTAGACCATCTATATGCGAGGTGCGAGGCTGCATAAGACACAGTACTGGTCCTCAAAGAACTCACATTTCAATTACTTTCCTTTTAAAAAAACGTATTTATTTTTATTGTAAAATACACAAAAAATTTACCATTTTTGCCATTTTTAAGTGTACAGTTCAGGGGCATCAAGCACATTCACACTGTTGCGCAACCATCATCACAACCCATCCCCAGAACTTTTTCATCATCCCGCACTGAAATTCTCTACCTATTAAACAGTAATTCCTCAGTCCCTTCCTCCCCTGCCCCAGGTAACCACCTCTACGAATTTGACTATATTCTAAGTACCTTATATAAGTACAATACAATATTTGTCCTTTCATGCCTGACTTATTTCACTCAGCATAATGTCTTCAATCTCCATCCTAGTTGTAGCATGTGTCAGAATTTCATTCCTCTTTAAGGCTAAAATAATATTGTTGTATGTATATAGTACATTTTGTTTATTCTCAATTACTTTAAAGAAGCTAATCTCTCATTTTATTTCTTTCAAAGAGATACCATGAGGCTTTTAAAATTACTTTTTTAAGCCAGTGCCTGTAGCCTCCCAGTAGCTCCCCAGATGCCAGTTCCCTGCATTTGCTGCCACCACTCAAAATACAAGGTGCTGTCTTACAGCTTTGGTTTTCGAAACAATTCTTGACCCTTCTGTATTTCTCTTTATAAGTCATCAGGACAGTTACACACACTTTCAGGCTGTCTTTTTTTAAAGTAATAAAATTTTCCAGTTTATGTATAGTCAGAAACATTTACAAATTAGGCAATTTCAGGTATGTAAAGAATTTAGTTTGGGGATCAGTTTTTACTGGTTTCTCCATTCGGGTAGTATCTCCAGTTCACCCGGGACTACTCTGCCACAGTTCATTTTACTCCAGGACCAATGTGCCTGGCTCCCCAATATGTTTTAGATGCTTTTCTTGGTTTCTAAATGTAGCTCATTCTCTCATGTTTTATTACATTCATTTCTTTTTTGTCTTCTGTGGCTCCTTTACGATTTTTCTCAGAGGGGAACTTGATTTCAACTTTTTAATGAAACATTTATTGAATTGATCATGGGCAAGAAACTATATACTAGGTGCTGGATTTTTAATGCCATCATGATTTATTTTCTTGGGAGAAAATAAGATTTCCCTTATTAACCACTATCAGCTACTGGCTCCTCTTCATTTATGATATATGGGGCACAAACACACTTACCCAGAGGAGATTCCACATTCAAGTGATTTTTGTGAGACATTCACTGCCTTACCTGGTATTAGTAGGGGCTGCAGAGCACCTTGCAGTCCTGAGTGTTCAGGTACTATTATCATGCTCAAGTACCTATATAGGCTTATATGTAATGCCTACGTAGGCATATAGTTACTATATATTAATTTCGAAATAACTTTAAAAGAACAGGCACAGTGAATTTAACTGGCATTTTTTCAAAAGGCCACATTAGTTGACCGCAAACCTAAAGGATACTGTTCTTTTCTCAGAAATGTAACAGATTCCTGAGGACTGCTACTTGGAACTTCTCCTAGGTTTTATTAGTGCCAAACATCTGATTGGCTAGGGACCACAAAACGATATTCCTGCTGAATTTATGAAGGTGGGAAATAAATAATGGGAAAAACAGATCTCAATACCCAAAAGGCATATTTCTACATTCCCCCCAACGACTGAAATGCCTTGGTACCACATTTACAAACCTAATCTAGGACCAAATACGAACTTTTCATGAGAGATACGGAGCCTGGAGAAGTTAAGACTTGACCAGTGGTATCATATCGACTGGAATGGAATCCTTGCATTTCCCTTTCAGTCATACACTGCACATCAAATGGCTTCTTACCATGGCTATCCTTCTTGAGCAAATAATTCATTTACAGCCTTTCTATGAAGCTGTGAAGTTGCTCTCCTACCTTTAGGGAAGGGAAGCAGGGAGCACCAAGCACAAAAAGGCGGCACCGTCAGCTAAACTCTTCATCAATAACGGAAAAAGCAGTGAGCCATCCGAATACCGGATCCAAGGCTCTGCGTTCACAGATCTAGAACCTGTATTGGGAAGGGCGGGGCGGAGGGGAAGGCAAGGAGCGGAAGGAAATGCTGGTAAAATTACCTTGACCAAGCGGCAACTTGAGAGACTTTTTCCCGCTGATTAAAAACCACCGACTTTTCTCAAACGAACCACGCGGTACGGTGGGCAGAAGCAAATGGACTCGCCCACAGCGCCCGCTTGCACCCGCGGCAGCGCACCCCATCACCGCCCACGGCTAGCCTGGAGCCCTCCACGCAGCGCCTTTTGAAGAAGACCGCGCCAGAGCCGGAAGAACCCGGAATCCCGCGAAAGGCTGGCGGAGAAAAATGGAACGAACGTACTCTGGCGCGGATTACTGGAGCCAGCAAGGAGCCTACCAAACCAGAGTTGACACAGCCCAAATCTCCGTACAAGGTCTCCCGATTGCCAATCTTAGGGCGGTTCACGGCTCCCCTAAAAGAAGAACTCCCACCACGCGCCTTCAGCTCCGAGCGCCCCTAGCAACCACCAGCGATATAAAGCGGAAGGACCGCCCTCGTCCCGCCCTCCCTGAAACCAACCCAGGCCTGGCAGGGAGGCACGTTAGCCCAATCACCTCGGCGGGAACTAAGACCAACCAATAGGAGGCAGGCACAGGGGGGCGGGCTGAAGGGGTCGCGGGCGCACGCGCAGTTGGGAGCAGGGCCTCGAGTCTGTGGTGGTGTGGGTGAGTGGGGTGCTAGTGGAGTCGTGTTGGCCCTCAAAAACCCCGCGTAGTCGCTGCCGCCCTTTCCTGCCCTCGCCATGTTCCTCACCCGGTCTGAGTACGACAGGTCTGTGCATCCGGGGAAATGGGGTCGGGGTTATGGATGGGCAGGACTGGGGCCCGGTCCCGGCCTGGGTTCTGCCGTGTCATGGGGCGCTCCAGGAACCCGAGTCTGGCCCGGCCTGGGGATCTCTTGCCTTCCCTAGGCGCCCGCAGTGATTCCCAAGCTAGACGCGCGCCAGGTCCTACCGCTGAGTCACTGCTGGGTCCTGACTCGGTGCGGAAGCGAGAAGCTCCGCTTTGTGCTTGGGGAAGAAGGCTGATGGGCCGGCACTCCGACCTTTAACCCGGAGAAGTCCAGGGGTCACCTCCTCCCCGGTTCATCATTTCGTGAGGAGTATGACTGCCTTTTTAGAAAATGTGAACGTGTTGCCTGGAAGAAAAAGTAACTAGAGATTCTTTAATGGTTTTCATAATTTCAGCTCCCCTCTCCTTCTAGGAAAACAACCTCGTTTTCCGTTCCGTAGTCGTGGAAATAGAGCAACCCTTTCTTTGAGATGTAGGGGGGCACGCTGGGATGTATACTTTCCGCAAAAGCGCCGAGGCATTCTCAGCTATGCACAGATGGAGTGTGGAGTCTGATTTTATAGGAACTGGAATTTAGAGTGGTTCTCAAGAGTTTCCTGTTCCCGCTGATTCTACTAGACCTAGGGTTTTCTGATTTTTTAAAGAAGCTTATAGCAAGTTGATTTGTGTGTGTTAAAGCCAGATCTGTTTTCGAAATTAAGGTTGTAAGATTGTTGTATATATATATATATTTTTAAATAACACTTTTCAGGGCTTGGAAATGCTGAGTAATATTAAATTGTACATATTTATGCTGTAGACATTTTTACTTTCAGTTTCTTCTTCGGTCAGTTAGGTTTTCACATCACTATGAAAGTTCTGTATTTGTTTTTTAAGCCAGGAAAGGCAGATTTTTCTTTCCTACTAGGTCCTTGGAAGCTGCATTTCTTGTCAAAGTACACGTTGCCCCTGTCAAAAGTTTTATCACCTGGAAGTACCACTTCTTTATCTTTTTACTGACTCTTAGAATATATATGTGAAGTTTTAAAACTGACAGCTGTTCCTACTGTCCTATAAAGTGACTATTAGTATTTATCTTCCTGAGCATTAGAAAGAATCACTTTGGGTGATAGAATTTTGAGTTAGGGTATATATGATAGAAATTATTATTCTTACCAAAAAGCCCTTGTTAAGGTTGTGATCCTTTACTTAGCTTCTTGAACGACTGCTTTGTGTTATTCATTTTTGTATCTTCCCAAGAGTGCCTAAAATACAGCTTTTTAAAATTCACTTAGCTAAAATACTTGAATGCTTGCTGTGTACAAGGCACTGTTCTAGTCGCTGGCCATACAGCAGTGAACAATGAATATCAAGATCCTTGCCCTCATATGGGAAACTGTCTTTTGAATAACTATTTACAAAAATAATTGTAGTGTGAATCAGAAGTGTATTCATGTCATTAGAGAAATTCAGATCAAGTACTGTAGAGATTTTGTTGAGAGGTTGCATTCACTATTAGGGGATCATTGAAAACTTTAAACAGGAGCTGATATTTACACTGAGTCTTGAGAAAGAGTAAGGTTTTAGGGGCGCCTGGGTGGCACAGTCGTTAAGTGTCCTGGGATCAAGCCCTGCATCGGGCTGCCGGCTCCGCTGGGAAGCCTGCTTCTTCCTCTCCTACTCCCCCTGCTTGTGTTGCCTCTATCGTTGGCTGTCTCTCTCTCTGTCAAATAAATAAATAAAATCTAAAAAAAAAAAATAAAAAAATAAGGTTTTAAAAAATATGGACTCTGAGAGTCAGTAGTTTTGAGGCCAAGAATATAGGATGAACAAAGGAGGGACAATGGGAAAGCACAGTGCGTGTTTGGGAAAATTCATTCTGTATTGGTACATATGATGCATGTGTGGGAATGGTGAACTATGGGAAAAACAGGTTGGTGCTAGATATTGAATGGTTTTTAATGTGTGGTTAAGGAGTTCGAGTCTTACTCTTTAGGCAACCATGTGATATTAATTTTCGTTTTAAGAAGTTACATAATCATAATTGTGTTTGGCAGGGATTATTTGACTGGAGTAGAGGAAAGAGTGAGCCAATACCAGCTGGAAGGCTATTACAATAGGTGAGAGGTAATGAGGGCGTTGAGAATGAAAGAAGAGTGTTGAGTTACTATGTGGGAGGAATTGATGTGACTTGGCATACTGTTAATATGGGAGATGGGGAGAAATGAGTCAGATCATTCAGAACTTTCTAGCTTGGGGAACTGGGAGATTGGAGATGTTTTAAAATAAAAATGAAGTAGGAATGGCAAGAGGTGGAGCTGATTTTGCAGGGATGGCTGGATTTAAAGAGATATTTCAAATTGGAAAATGTTGAGTGTTTGGTGCTAATGGGATATCCAAGTAAAAATGCTCAGGAGGCATTTAAATTAGTCAGGGAAGAGGTCAGACTGGTAATAGAGATTTGAAAGTAGTTGGTGCTTAGTGTAAATGAAATAACCCAGGGAAACAGTAAAGTTTGAGTAGAGAGCCAAGAGCAGAGCCCGTGTTAGGATGTAGTAATACCTTACTGGGATGAAGTGCTTGAATTAGAGTGAAAATCCTATATTCACAGAGTACTTTACACATTACAGAGTTCTTTCCTACTCTGTGTAATTTAATTATCTGTGACAGACAGCATAGGTTTTGGTTTTGGTTTTGGTTTTGCATTTGAGGGAAGTTAGTTGCAGAACTAGAACTTAATTCCAGGTCTTCTGTCCTCACTTTTCACTCAGTGATTTTTAAAAATTGTTCTTAGGGCGCCTGGGTGGCTTCTTCGGTTAGGCATCTGGCCTGGTTCAGGTCATGATGTCAGGGTTCTGGGATTGAGTCCTGAGTCAGGCTCCCCACTCAACATGGAGGAGTCTGCTTGTCCCTTTCTTGTCCCTCTCCCTGTGCTCCTCCCCCTGCTCGTGCGCTCTTTCTCTCTCAAACAATAAAATCTTTTCAAAAAAGAGTTGTTCCTTACAGTTCATAACTTTTTAAAGATTTTATTTATTCATTTGACAGAAAGCACAAGCAGGAGGAGTGTCAGGGAGAGGGAAAAGCAGGCTGCAGAGCCCGATGTGGGGCCTGATGTGGGGCTCAATCCCAGCACCCTGGGATCATGACCTGAGCCGAAGGCAGATGCTTAACCGACTGAGACACCCAGCTTCCCGACTTCTGAACCTTTTAAATGACCTCTGGGGAAAAGGGATACTGGGATTGTGGGATTCTCCTTTCATTTCTGATATAACCCAGAATAGTAATTCCCAGGGGCAGTATGGTAGAATAGCTTGAACTCTGCAGTCACGTTGCCTAAATTCTAAAGCCACCTCTGCTTCTTATGTGCTGAGTGACTTTGGGCAAATTACTTAACCTCATTATGTCTCAACTGTGAAATAGTATCTGTCTTAAAAATGTTACTTCATAGGATTATTTTGAGGATTAAATGAGTTAAATCATTTAGAGGTTTGTAACAATGCCAGGCATTGTTTGTAAATGTACAATGAATGTCAACTGTATTATTGCCTGTTTTATATTTGGGGATATATATAAAAAATTTTTTGAAAAAAGTTTTTGCTAAAACAAATTTGAAAATGCTGTATTATATATATTACACATTATAAAATCCAAACTCCATAAACCAAGGATCATAACTATTTTCATTCATTTGTTCAAGTATTTTTGAAGTATCCGTTGTGTGCTGAAAACTTTTATAGCTAAGACCATGACTGATGCCTCTTCTCCGTAGTGATTTCCAAAAGAATGGATCAAAGAAAAGGTGGGGAAGTGTTTTGGAGAGAAAAAGAAGTCTGGCATGTAATTGGTATAAATATGTATGGATAAATAAACTAGCTTAGGCTTTAGGAACTGTACAGATCTCAGTCTGTTGAGATACCAATCCTAATTCATACAAATAAATAGAGGAATGTACCTGTAGCTGCGTTTTACTAAAAAATAAGGTATTAACAGCAAATGTATATAATGGGAAGAGGATAAGGATAAATACTTATTTTCTTGGGAATTGCCTGGTAATTTTGGGGCATGAATTTACTGTAGGAATTGCAAATTGATTCAGGGTTGAGGCAGAAGGTCACCTGTTCTCATTTGATCAGTTTGAAGTCTCTTGTGAGTAGGACAGAAGTATTCCATACATAAGTTCCGTTTTCTTGAAAAGCTGTTAATGTACAAAAAATAGCTACAGATTGTTGTGGGCGAAGGAGTAATGACAACATGCGCATCTTGTAGCCATTTGAGCCTAGATGTCAAGGAACTTGAGTTTCATATATCTACGCTTATTTTTTCTGGCAGTTCTTAATACTTTTTTTTTTAATTACAGGGGCGTGAATACTTTTTCTCCTGAAGGAAGATTATTTCAAGTGGAATATGCCATCGAAGCTATTAAGGTATAGTATCAAGGTGCAAGTTTTTGAAATTTCATGGCAACCTAGTGCTTTGCTGGCAGAATATTTGGAGTAAATGTGTTTTAGCTCTTTTTTTAGAAAATACTCTTAATCTCCCTTTAACCACCTACTAACAATTTTATTTTATTGGTTTTTAAAAATATTTTATGGGGTGCCTGGGTGGCGTAGTTGTTGGGCGTCTGCCTTCGGCTCAGGGCATGATCCCAGCGTTCTGGGATCAAGCCCCACATCAGGCTCCTCCGCTGGGAGCCTGTTTCTTTCTATCCCACTCCCCCTGCTTGTGTTCCCTCTCTCGCTGGCTGTCTCTGTCAAATAAATAAATAATCTTTAAAAAAATATATATATTTTATTTATTTATTAGAGAGAGAGTGCACACACAAGATGGGGTAAGGGCAGAGGGAAAGGGAGAATCAGACTCCCCGCTGAGCAGGGAGCCCTACAATGGGACTTGATCCCAGGACCCTGCGATCATGACCTGAGCCGAAGGCAGACACTTAACTGACTGAGCCACCCAGGTGCCCCTACTAACCATTTTAGTAGCAATTTCCATCTCATTCCTAAAACCTTTTGAACAGATAACTGCTTCATAATTATGTAGCTTTTTCTCAGTGAGGTTGGAGCAACATGCTTGTGTTCATAATCTTCTTGGCTACAAAGAGAGGAGTATAGAAATCTAGAGTTAGCACCTGGGAGATATTTTGAAGACATCATTTAACTAATCACCTGTATTCTTTTTTTTTTTTTTTTAAAGATTTTATTTATTTATTTGACAGAGATAGAGACAGCCATCGAGAGAGGGAACACAAGCAGGGGGAGTGGGAGAGGAAGAAGCAGGCTCATAGCGGAAGAGCCTGATGTGGGGCTCGATCCCATAACGCCGGGATCACGCCCTGAGCTGAAGGCAGATGCTTAACCGCTGTGCCACCCAGGCGCCCTGATCACCTGTATTCTTATTAGTAAAGTTGTAAATTTGTACTAGACACTTTTAGGACTGAATAAGAGATGTGTCTTGTTATCTAGTAACAAAATCAAATGGTTTCAACAGGTGTTACGAAAATTAGTAAGTAAGCTATCCATACTTAAAGTTAGTTATCACATGGGATGTGCATTTGTTGAATTACGGATAATCTAAATTCTGATATAGATTGTCCAGGGTAAGGTTGAAGGCATCAGTATTTTTAAGGACTCCCTCAGTGTTTCTGATATCTAAAAGGGTTGAGAATCCCTGAACCAGTCCAACCCTTGACCCTGTGCTTCAATCACCTCTATATCCCAAGTAGCCTTTATTTGTAAAGTCCTAGTGACAGAGTGTTTTCTCACAAGATGGCTCATTCTGTTAGAAAACAATTCACAGTGGTTAAGAAATTTATCCTTGTATCGAATGAAGAGTCTAGCTTTCTGAAGTTTCCTTCATTTGGCCCTAGTTTTGCCCTTGAACCATGCAGGACGTTGAAACTTTCTCCAAAGACAGTTCCTTGCATAACTGAAGAGAGCTATTGTGTTTCTCTCTAAGTTACCTGTTTTATTTTATTTTATTTATTTATTTATTTATTTTTTTAAAGACTTTATTTATTGGACAGAGAGAGACACAACGAGAGAGGGAACACCAGCAGGGGGAGTGGGAGAGGGAGAAGCAGGCTTCCCGCTGAGCAGGGAGCCCAATGTGGGGCTCGATCCTAGGACCCTGGGATCATGACCTGAGCCGAAGGCAGACGCTTAACGACTGAGCCACCCAGGCACCCCTCTCAGTTACCTGTTTTAGAAAGAGAGTATGGTTGTATGAGAATCTGGAAAAGGACAATAGAGATTTCGATTAGTTGAGGAGATAGAAATAAAAGTGGATACACTATGATAGATGGTGGGACAGAAAATGGTGGGCCAGCTACAAGTGCCTGTCTCTGTTTCCGATCATGTTTGCACTATATTGAAACCATACAGTACTATGAGGTATGAAACTATCACAATTCCAAGCTGTGGCATTTATTTTGAGCCTCTAAAGACAACAGTCCCACCAAGATGTGCAAACCAAGAATAATCCTCAGTTTCTTTGGGTTTCTCCTTTAAGCTCCTTTCTGCTAGTGATTTACAGATTGCTTAAAGATAATTAGATGGCATCTGATCTCTAGCCCTATGTTGGACTAAGATAGAAATAGCCATGTGGCCCTTAATAGATGTGACTTAACCTGTGTGAAAATTCAGGCTCTTTGATATTTAAACAACCTGCTTGTTGCCTTGACAACTTATGAGTTGCCAATGAGAAAGCAATTTGATAACCTTAAGTATTCAGTAGTATGAAAGGAGCTGGAGAAATGACTAAGAATGGCTGACAAGTAGAAATTGTCATTTGGAGGTATCGTGTGAATGGCATGGGTGAGATGCAGCAAGCAGAAGTGGAAAAAAATTGCCTTTAGGTTTTTTGGGGGAAGGAAGGATGATCTGTGGCAGTATCAAAATTACCATATTATATGGAGCATATGGTCATTGGTTACTGTGAGTTATATTAAAGAAGTACTACATAGAATCAATTCAAATGTTCTCTCACTTCCCTTCTCCATTAACCCCATCTCCATGAAGGCGTGGGGTGAAGTTTAGGGAGAACTGTAATACTGAAGCTTCTGGGGGTAAATGTAAGTGTTCAAAAGAAAATTATCTTGATTTTGATATATTTTATAAAGTAGACTGTCTTGAAAATATTAACCCTCTTTTGGAGTGGAAGCTTAGGAAGTTCTTTAAGTTGGAGGCCAAATTGAACAGGCTGAGAATTTATTCTCATAATATGAGAATGGCTCATCCACAAAATAATCATAGTACCCAGGGACTGTTGACATTTTGGACCAGATAATTCTTTATTGGGGGACCATCCTGTGCAAGGTAGAATGTTTAGCAGGATCCCTGGCCTCTACCCAGTAGATGCCAGTAGCACTCACATTTCCAACTGTGACAACCAAAAATGTCTCCAGCCTTTGCCCTCCAGACACATGTCCTCTAGATGGTAAAATGGGTCCCTGGTTGAGAACAACTCTGCTGGATAAAATTTAGAAGTAGGTATGAATTCTGTCCTGCTCTGTTCATTTGGAGATTTAAGAGCAATACACAGTACATAAAACAACTAGAGAGCAACTAAGTGCCAAATTAAATTCTCTGATAGTATTTTCTGATTAAAAATTTTCTTCTTAAGGCATACCTGTATGTAGTTTTAGAGTCAAAAGATAAAATAATTGTATAAACTTTGTAACAAAAACAGCAGTTCCCAAGGACTGCCCCCTTTACCTTCAGCTTCCCAAGGGCAACACTTTAAAGTCATTTAGCTAATAATTTTCTTGGCATTTACTTCCATATTTCTAGCACAGACTTACATATTTTTGTTTTGTTTTGCTTAGGCATTATCCACAGACTTTTTATTATGGAGAATGATGATTTCTGCCCCCGATGACACCCATAGAGAGACAGACACCCCACACACATAGAATTTCCTACTGGGGTGGCGATAAGGCAACCCACTCTATATCATATATATTACAATTTTGTAAGATCACTAGTCAACATTTATATCAGTATGACTATGTAAATGCTGTTCACAGCTGAGCCGTTTTCCCATTTCTGCACGGTACTTTCCTGGGAGTTGCGAACTCCCTTTTTTAAACAATTTGCTTAATTTAATATATGCATATCATAAAATCATCCCCAGAGTCTCTCCAGGTTATATATATCTTCTCAAAACATCCAGGCACATTAAATATCCTGTTAAAAATTCTTAAATAGGGGGCGCCTGGGTGGCTCAGTTAGTTAAGCATCTGACTCTTGATTTCAGCTCAGGTCATGATCTCAGGGTGGTGGGATTGAGCCCCAAGTCAGGCTCTGCAGTCAGCGGAGAGTCTGCTTGAGATTTTCTCCCTCTGCACCTCCCATTTCTTGCGTGTGCATGCTCTCTCTCTCTCTCTAAAATAAATAAATAAATCTTTAAAAAAAAAAGATTCTTAAATATATCTTTGAGCATTTTCACCTGCTCCAGTCTGGACTAGTTTTCTGGGCATAACTGCACAGCTGTATATACTCAGGATATTCTGTCGATGTCATCCTAGGGATTCCTTTTAACTCCCTCTTGTGTTAGTTCCCATGTGTGTTATCCTTTTTTCTTTTCATGTATTCCTTCAGTTTGGTAAAGGTTCTCCAGTAGTTTCATAAGAAAGTATTTTTAATTTCCAAGCTCTTTTTTCCTCTTTCTTATTAGCGTACTATTCTTGTCTTATGGATGAAATATATTCTTTTTCTTTAAGGATTTTTAAAAAAGATTTATTTATTTGAGAGAGAGAGAGAGAGGGCGTGCACATGCATGTGCAGGAGGAGGGGCAGAGGGAGAGGGAGAGGGAGAGAATCTCAAGCAGACTCCCTGCTGAGTGCGGAGCCTGATGCAGAGCTCAGTCCCATGACACTTAAGTCGGACACTTAACTGACCGAGCCACCCAGGCACCCCAAGGATTTTTTTTTAAAGATTTTATTTATTTATTTGAGAGAGAGTGTGTGTGTGGGAGTGGGAGTGGGGGAGGGGCAGAGAGAGAGGGAGAAGCAGTCTCCCTTGCTGAGCAGGGATCCCGACACGGGGTACGATACCACGGTCTCAAGATCATATCCCAAGCCAAAGGCAGACACTTAACCCACTGAGCCACCCAGGTGCCCCAAGGATTTTTTCTTTTGATTTTTTTCCTTCTTGAACTGGTTATGTTCATTCATTCATTCATTCATTCATTTTTCCTTCCTTCCTCTCTTTCATTCTTTCTTTCTTCCTTACTCTTCCTTCTTCCTTTCCTTTCCTTTCCTTTCCTTTCCTTTCCTTCCCTTCCCTTCCCTTCCCTTCCCTTCCCTTCCGTTCCCTTTCTTTCCTTCCTTCCTTCCTTCCTTCCTTCACCCAGTGCAGAGCTTGCATGCTCTTCCAACTGAGTCAGCCAGGCGCCCAGAACTGGTTAGATTTTTTTAGAGCCAGGTTTTTCAAGCTGCAAGTGTTGACCCATTAGTGGTCATTGAAATCAATTTAGTGGGTCATGGAACCATTTCTTTTTGAATGGCATAGAACAGGAAATAGCAGAATGCCTTGCTCATAGTATTGGTAATTGTTTCATTGTGGGTTTTTTCCATGTTTCTGTTATATTTATTTATTTGTATCTTTTTGTGTGTTTTGATCATGATACAAAATATATTTCTTAATGTAGATTTCGTAGATTTCAAAAAGTTTGAAAACCATTGCTCTAGAGAAAACTGCCCCTCTCATTTCATACTTAAATGGTGTTTCGGCTACTAGCTTCTGAGAGCTGAATGGGGAAAGAAGACTGAGATTCTTAACATTAAGCTTGTCAGTTTTTACTTAGTGCCCCTGTTTCCACTCTAGTATTCCTACACTCTCCAGAATCTTCTACAGGAATTGGGGAGGAGGCCATCATCTAGCTTTACAGCACAGGGGAGGGGATCTGGAACTCTGTTTCTTCGGTAGACATTGAACTGATCTTGCAATTTTTAGTTTCTCTGTTTCTGTTTCCAATGGTCCTTGTTGCCACCATTTCCTTTTTGGGGGATTCTATGATATGAATCAGGTTGTTTCTTGATTTTCTTTACTACTGGTTTAGGATTCCGAATTCTCAGGTCTGCTAAGTAAATAATCACTAACCCATCTTCTTTTTTTGAAATTTTGTTGCTGTGTTTTTGCCCGTTTTCTTTGTCTTAGTATATTTGTGCATTCCCTCGCACCCTTCTTTTACCACAAGTAGTCATGGTTCTTAAGAGACTGGAAGAAGTGAAATTGCATATTTGAGCCGTTATAGCATTGCAGGGGCCGCACCAAGAACATGGTGGTGGTTGGGATGCCTGGGTGGCTCAATCATTGAGAGTCTGCCTTCAGCTCAGGTCATGATCTCAGGGTCCTGGGATCAAGCCCTGCATCGGGCTCCCTGCTCAGTGGGGAGCCTGCTTCTCCCTCTCCCTCCCTGTGCTCATGCTCGTTCTCTCGCTCACTCTCGCTCTCAAATAAATAATAAATAAAATCTTTAAAAAATTTTTTAAAATGAATGAAATCTTTAAAAAAATAGTGAACTTTAAAAAAGAAAATGGGGGTGCCTGGGTGCCTCAGATGGTTAAGCATCTGCCATCAGCTCAGGTCATGATCCCAGGGTCCTGGGATTGAGCCCCACATCCGGCTCTTGGCTCAGCGGGGAGTCTGCTTCTCCCTCTTCCCCTGCCTCTTTCCCTGCTCATGCTTTCTCTCTCTGTATCTCCCTGTCTCAAATGAATAAATAAAATCTCAAAAATAAATAAATAAATAAATAAATAAATAAATAAATAAATAAATAAAATTTTTAAAAAGAAAATATATAATAAAAACTGGTATATACATTTAAAAGCACTAATAAAGTCATGATAAAGTCATGACTTTACACATTTGAAAAATAACACATCTATGTATGAGACATGATCATTCTATGTGCCGACATGTTAAACGTGTTATGCATAATGAATGGAATTCTTGACTCCTTGGCAATAACAGGTTGCAGGAGTCTGATGATTGCACTGGCAGGCACTGGTTTGTAGAACTAACTTAATAATAATGGTAATTCAGAGGAAAGAGCCCAGATAGTCATCGAAGGCTTTAAGAATCGTGGGTGGAATTTGAATAGGCAGAGAGAAAATTGTATTCCAAGGGAGAGAAGGCGCGAGCAGAGGTGTGAAGGTAGGAGACAGTACGGCATGAGAAAATGGGTTGGGCTATACCTGGTGGATTTTGTTGGAGAATAATGAATAATAAAGTTGGAAGAGAAAAGTGAGATTAAGTTTTGAGGGCTCTGGAAGCTTATGTGGATTTTATGTTACAGGCAATAGAGGGAGATGTTAATTCTTCAGAGAAGTATAATGAAAATGGTATTTTATTAAATCAGTCAGGCCGTATAACATGAAGTATACATTCAGAGAGAGATTAAGTTGGGGAGCCTAAGTAGGAGGGTGTTGAAGTAATCCAGGCATATGAGAAGAATGACTGAATTTGTTACTCCTTTATTATGTGCCAGGCACCATTTTAAGCATTTTATATATTAATACATTTACGCCTCTTGATGTATTTTAAAGAAACAGATATAGAGAGTGACTAGGATGGTGTCTCGGAGATGGGGAGATGAAATTAAGCTATATTGTGAATGGCTAGTGACCTCAAAAGATTAATATTTTTATGTTGGTGGTGTTTGTGTTTCTTCTTTTCTTTTCTTTCTTTTTTTTTTTAAGTACATTACTTTTCTGGAGGTCATGTTGTAGATTTGAGAAATACTACCTTTTGGGACAGGTCAAGATAGCAGAGGTGAAAAGAAAAACATTAGAGTTTTATTACTTTTTTGCCCACTATGTTTGCTCCTCCAAAATACTGGCATTAAAGTCGATCATTTTCCAGATGTTTTCAAGAACTTAGTGAACTTTCCCTTAAGAAGTACAAAATTCTATAAATCGGTGCTCTCGCCATTGATAGAAATAGTGTATTACTTATTAGGGTGCTGCTTATTCTCTGCATACTAGATATGGCTGATTGAGGCTTTTATCTTGTGAAGTTATTCAGAGAGTTCCTGGTGAGTATGTGAGATGTTCTCTGACCTATACATGATAACTATAATGCGTTTCTTTTTAGCTTGGTTCTACAGCCATTGGGATCCAGACATCAGAGGGTGTGTGCCTAGCTGTGGAGAAGAGAATTACCTCCCCACTCATGGAGCCAAGCAGCATTGAGAAAATTGTAGAGATCGATGCTCACATAGGTAAGGAGTAGGGGAAAGCTGTTCTGTAGGATCTGACTTAGGTTATAGTCTTCTTTGGTGGTCCGTGGGAGATGTATTAGATGAACATCTTATCCCCTTGTTAGCTCTTTTTCAGGTAGTGGGCCAGTGTGCATAACATACGAGTAGGAAGCAGTGGTAGAGTTCACCTACTCCCAGAAGTTCCTTTCTCCTTCAAATTTAGACTTGGCAAATGCGACGATTGTTGAAATACGTAAAGGTTGAATCATAGGCCAGCTCCCTGTGATGCATAATGTTAGTCCTGGTAGGAAACCACGAGGAGCAGAGGATCATGTGGAAAACTAGAGGTATCTGCTGAAAAGAGGAGTTCTTAAAGATCTTTAGGGTGACTAAGATTCAGAGAGCATAAGAATGTTAGACTGAGCAGATCAGTCCTCTTCCTCTGTTTTCAGATTTATCTTTTTACTCCCTGTAACCCCCTACATCCCCCACCCACTCCCCAGCCTTCTTTTCTTGGTCTCCGTTTAAATTTCCCTGCCTTAGCTTCTGGCATTACTGTAGCATTACAGGGTGAGTAGTTCTGCTTATTTATAGCGTGGCATTTTAGTTGGCTGCCCAAATTTTCTTAACCTCCTAGTCATCTCATTAATGAAACATCAGTAATTACTTGAAGGCCTCAGAACCAAATGCCATGTTGATTCTGGGAGCTTGACAGTATTTCTGTCATAGATAGAGAAACAGATTTCATCTTTTAAGATTAGAACATTGTGGCTACTTTCTCTCAAGTCACCTGTCTTTTGGAGATAGAGCAGTGTCACTTCATTCAGCAAATTGAGAACCTACTATGTGCCAGATATATGCTAGTCAGCAGGGATACAGAGAGAAATGAGACATAGTCCTTGTCTTTCAGAAGCATACAGCCTAGTAGTGGAGGTGGACATGTAAATAAGTAAATGCAATTGAGTGATGTAGGCAGGTTTTAAGAAAGGCTGTAGTATGTGTTCAGTAGGGGTACAAAGGAGGAAATAATTAGTTCTGTCTGGGGCCAGTGGTAGTGGGTATTCAGAAAAGGATTCCATAAAGGTGAAGCTTGAACTTTGTAACAGATCAGGAAGTGTTCACCAAGTGGACAAGTGTCTGGGTGTAGCAAGGGAGACACTGTGGTTAGAGGGAATAGAAATGAGCAAACCCTGGATGGTATAAAATGTGGAATACCCTGGCACAAGCAGTTCGGTATGACGGTGAGGTGGACTGTAGCAAGAAGTGAGTCTGGGATCAGACAGTTGGAAGTCCTTTTTACCATGCTAAAGAGCTTGAACTTGATCCCTCTGCATCGATGAGAGCACTGAGGTAGTATGATCAGATTAGTATTTTAGAAAGACCCTTCTGATAACAAGGTAGCAGGCAGAGTGAAGGGAGCTGAGACTAGAGGTAGGGAGACCAGCTAAGAAATTTGCTTTAATCCACATGGAGATGATGAGGGCTTTAACCAAAGTGGTAGCCGGAGAATGGAGAAAGTAAGGATTAATGCCAGACATGTTAATTCAATAGAGACTGATAGAATTTGAGATCAATCGGTCGTGAGGGCCAAGGAGTCTGGAAGGGAAAGAACTTGATTTGAGTTGGTGGTATGTCCAAGTACATATATTAAGGGAGCCATTTGGCTTTATAGGGTTCGAAATGTGGGAGCGAGGCTTAGGCTGGAAATACAGATTTTGAGTCATGGTGTATAAAGTAAAAGCTATAACCTTGGCATCTTGGACCGTTAAGCACATTTTCTCTCTAAACTATTTGGTTTGTATTTGGTCAGGGAGGTGAAAAAGCTTTTGATTTTATCCTGGGGTCTTCCACTATAGCTCATAGTAAGAAGGTTATTTTTTATCTTAATTTCTTCTGTTGGGATGTTATTGTTCGCTTAGTTTGAAGGTGCTCTGTGGTCTACAAAGAGTGCTGAGGGGATGTTTAAGGATATAATATGTGGAAATTCATGTTTGGCTGTTCTTCTCTGTGTTCTATTTTAATTAATACTGGACTTCTGTGTTATTGTGGATGGTTTTTTATTTATTTGTAATATAATTATATTTGGGTTCAGTACAGATAATCAAATAATTTCCCATCTTATCTCTTGGGTATATTGCTATGGGATTGCTATGTGGCTGTCATGGTTCCATACCAGTATTTCAGTATTTCCTGAGTGGACAGAAGAGTCCTGCAAGGATTTGGCCTCTGGGTCACTATTGCTTTTACATTGCAGGTTGTGCCATGAGTGGGCTAATTGCTGATGCTAAGACTTTAATTGATAAAGCCAGAGTGGAGACACAGGTAAAATTAGCATCATCTCTCCTTTTTCCCATGATGCTTGAGTTCCTTGTTTCATGATGATATGGCTGCCTGAGCTGTATTGCAGGTTATCTGTGTTAATATCAGATGTAGCTCTTGGGAGTGATTTGGGGTAAAATCCCTAGTTTATAACTTTCTGAGGCTTGGAGTCTAGCCATCCAACCATTGCAGCTTTAAGGCAGCCCTGGCAAACAGTGCCGACAGTCTAGCTTCTTTTTGATTTGCCTTATATAAAGCAAGCTTTGCACTGCATTCTGTTCCCTAATTGACTTTCTGTGGGAGCGCCGTAGCAGGAAGTGGCTGTAGCTAAAGGACATTCTACCCCAGCTGCCTTTGGTGCTGGGCTTGCAAATAACAGCTCTCCTGTGGCAAGTAACGCTATGTACCAGGTGACAAATACTGGTCAGGAATACTGATATTTTCTTCTTGGAGAGTAGACCAGTAAGGAAAAAAAATACCTGCTTTGTAAAATTTTTTGCACTTATTTTCAACTTTGCTATCAGTACTTATGTAAAAGTAAGTCATTAATTTAAACAGCACAGTGATGAGATAGGGTCTTTGACGGAGAAGTGGCGCTTAGCTGTTAGCATTCACTTTGTGAAAAGACTAAGCTTGGTGCTGTGAGGGGTTAACTCTGTTTTTCAATGGAGTAATCCTCTAGTCTGTCATTGCTTAGAGTCCTTTGGATCCGAGTTTATTTCCAGAGCTATTTCTCTTCCTCTCATGTAGTCCCAAGCATTTGAGTTTAGTGTTAAGGAAAACAAAATGGAGGTGAGCATCTAGTTTGCAACGGTAGTTCACAGGGGTGTGTACAGTGAGATGGTGGGCTGCTTTAATGCTTTCTTATTTCAAAGGTAGACCATTTAGGGGCACTTAGGTGGCTCAGTCAGTTAAGTATCCAGCTCTTGATTTCAGCTCAGGTCATGATCTCAGGGTTGTGGGATTGAGCCCTGCATCGTGCTCTGTGCTCAGTGGGGAGTCTGCTTGAGATTCTGTTTCCCCCTCTGCCCCCCACCGCACGTGCTTGCGCGTTCTCACTCTTTCTCAAATCTTTAAGAAAAAAAAAAAAGAAGTAGACTACGTTTTGCTCTTCTTCTAGAACCATTGGTTCACCTACAATGAGACAATGACAGTGGAGAGTGTGACTCAGGCTGTGTCCAATCTAGCTCTACAGTTTGGGGAAGAAGATGCAGATCCCGGTGCCATGGTGAGTGTGCTGTTTGTCACGTTTTCTTGCTGTTCTAAGGGACTTCGGACACTTGTCCTCTGAACATACCTTTCCCAGCCCCTTTCACCACCTGGTTCAGTAGCCATTTATCTTACTACCTCTCGTTTTTTGGTTCTAGTCTCGTCCCTTTGGAGTAGCACTGTTATTTGGAGGAGTTGATGAGAAAGGACCCCAGCTGTAAGAAAATTTGCCATTTTTTCCTGCTTCTTTTTTGGTAGAATTATTTTAATTTGGGATGTGGACTGGTTGTTTACACTCAACTGAGAAGATTATTGTAGAATTACAAAAAATGAAGGGCTTCTAACTCTAAAATTCTGTAATTGTGTGCTGTTTATACAAAGACAAATTTGGGGATTCTATGAAGAACTCCCCCTATTGGCACGACTGCTAATTCTGGAAAGAATTAAAAGTAACTTTGTTGTTATAGTCAGGATGTATTTTAGAGCTTTGCTTTAGAATGTTGGTTTGATCCTTATCCTCAAATATTTAGATAGGCATACGTGAGTGCCATATTTATATCTCCTATACTTCTAAATCTCTGAGGAATTTATTAGCTTAAATACTTTTTTTTTTTTTTAAAGATTTTATTTATTTATTTGACAGAGATAGAGACAGCCAGCAAGAGAGGGAACACAAGCAGGGGGAGTGGGAGAGGAAGAAGCAGGCTCACAGCAGAAGAGCCTGATGTGGGGCTCGATCCCAGAACGCCGGGATCACGCCCTGAGCCGAAGGCAGACGCTTAACCGCTGTGCCACCCAGGCGCCCCAGTTTAAATACTTTTTAAAAGATCTGTTTTCTGCAGGCATTTTGGACCTATGCCTCAGTATTTCAGTGGTTTCCTGGCCGCGGGGCCAAGCATTTATATTCTTTAGTGAGATGTTTATTTCTTAAAATGCCACCACTCTTCAGCATTTTAATTCCCCTCTCTTGGGGGGTTTTGCAGGTTTCACATGGACCCATCTGGGACCTTTGTACAGTGTGATGCCCGAGCAATTGGCTCTGCTTCAGAGGGTGCCCAGAGCTCCTTGCAAGAAGTGTACCACAAGGTAACTGAGCACTCACAACTTTTATTATTATTTAAATCAAGCTATAATTTACATACAATAAAGTGGGCAGACCTTATGAGTTCTTTTCTGGGAGTTTGTCAGTTCTATCCACCCTTATAACCACCCCCTAAAGACAAGATGTAGAACACTTCCCTCACTCCCTAAAATGCTTATCTCCTCTCCAGTCACCCTCTTCCTCCCTGGTAACCATGTTTAGCACTAGAGATGAGTCTTGTCTGTTTTGTCATTTTTATAAATGCAGTCGTACAGTTTGTATTTTGCGTTTGCCCTTTTTTGTCCGGTACACTGGTGCATTCATGGTTTTGCACTCACCCGTCGTTAATGCTGAGTGGTGTACCGTGGTACAGATGTTCCACAGCTCGTTTATCCTGTATCTTTACAGCTCGGCTTAACAGTTATATTTCCTAGTCTGGCTCTTCAAGCAAGTAGGCATTTGGCACTTTTTATCTTGTGGGATGGGAGGGCCTGGTTCTGGGTAACTCATTGTTGGGGTGAAGGCTGCCATACTTACCATTCACATGGTTCACACAGGGATGTGTGCTTCCATCAGCCCCTGATAGTTTTGGTTTTGTGTGTGGAAAAAATTGGGTTCATGGGTTCAAAACGGTACAAGAGCAGATTTGCTAAACCAGCGGTCTACCTTTTTAGATCATTTGGGAATTCTGAGTCATAGGATATTCCCAATATTACCTCGCTTCTATATTAAAAGAAGATAACTAGAGAAGTGTAGCCCTTTCCACTTCTTCAAAGATCACTTATGTGAAAGTCGGTGACTTTGATCTGGTTCAAAATAAGATTTTTTTTTCCTTTGAAAAAATGTACTTATTGCCAGTTTACTTGAATTCTAGAGATACTTGTCACACAGTGTACTTGTTAAGCTACTTGATTTATTTTTTGCCAAGTCATTTCAGGGAACTATAGGGGAAATCGTTGAAGGAAAGCGGGATTATATTATAATGGCTACTCTTACCCTTTTTGTTTCAAGTCTATGACGCTGAAAGAAGCCATCAAGTCTTCACTCATCATCCTCAAACAAGTAATGGAGGAGAAGCTGAACGCAACTAATATAGAGGTATTTTTCTTTTCTGTTGTGTTTTATTCAGATACCATAGCTCCCATTGGTGAAGATTGAATGGATGGAGATAATCACATTTTTGTATGCTCAGCCCTTCAGAAGTTATTACTGTCCTTTGAATAAGTTGGTAACAGCAGAAGCCAGAATTAGATGAGTTAAAGAGTGGAAGGGAGGTGGATAAAACAAGAGTGTGCTGCTTTCTCAAGGAGTTACTACTGTCCGCGGAAGGCAGCATTAAAGAAAAGGATTTTTGTCTTTTTAAGGATGGGAAAAGACTTGAAAATACTTTCATAGACTGAGAAGAAATTTGTGTATAGAAAAATGTTAAAAGAAATAAAAGCAGGGACGCCTGGGTGGCTCAGTTGGTTGAGCGTCTGCCTTTGGCCCAGGTTGTAGTCCCAGGGTCCTGGGATCAAGTCCTACATTGGACTCCTTGCTCAGCGGGAAGCCTGCCTCTCCCCTCTGCCTGCCGCTCCCCCTACTAGGGGTCTGTCTTGCTCTCTCTCTTTCTCTCTGTCTGACAAATAAAATCTTTAAAAAAAAAAAAAGAAAAGAAACAAGTAGAAGTTAGTGATGGAGAAGTTCTAGAAGAGGAAAGGCATAGTACAAATGAAGGAGTTGGTTTTGAAGAGTAGAACTCATTCAGCTTTATACTGAATACACATTATATGTCCAGTACTACACTGGATGCCAGGGATATAGACGCAGAAAATCCAGTGCCCATTCCCATAGACCCAGAAAATCCAGGTAGTGTCGTGTGTAATATTGGGGACATATAGGTAATAACAGATTGAGGCAATACTTCTATAATAGTAATAAGAATGGATTGTGACAAGAATATGTAACTTATACTAGGACTTTAGGAAAGCTGGCTGGAAGAAGTGATGCTAAAGAAAAGAAGAGAAGGGTATTCCAGGAAGAGGGAACAGCCATGCACAAAGGCTCAAAGATGTAAAATAACATTGTATGTAAAAGGGAATTTTTTTTTTAAAGATTTATCTATTTGAGAGAGTGCCTGCGTGAGCGCAAGAGAACACAGTGTGGGGAGGGGCTGAGGGAAAGGGAGAATCCCAAGCAGACTCCCCGCTGAGCAGGGAGCCCAGTGATGAGGGGCTCTGTCTCACAACTCTGATATCGAGACCTGAGCCGAAACCAAGAGTTGGACCCTTACTTAACCTACTGAGCCACCCAGGCGCCCCTGTAAAAGGGAACGTTGAGGGTTTTCTGAGTGCTGGGGTGTGAGATAAATGTGAGGTAGTGAGATGGTAAGAGAGTTGTGGACCAGATTCTGACTGCCCTTACTTAGGATGCTAAGAGTAGACGGGAGAAAAGGAGGTAGTGGTGAGTAAAGACAGAGTAGGTTTGCAGGGGAATTGGGAGGGAGCTCCTGTATTTCCCTGGTGATTGTTTACATCATTTGCTGAGGGTAGGTGAATACAACAGTGGGATTAAGGAGAATGGGAACTGTTTGGAAGAGTCATTATGGATAGGGAGAAAGGAAGCCAGGCATGAGTAAAAGGATTGCTGGGCTATATTAAAATACTAATGGGGGGCGCCTGGGTGGCTCAGTCTGCCTTTGGCTCAGGTCATAATCCCAGGGTCCTGGGATGGAGGCCCACATTGGGCTCCCTGCTCAGCGGGAAGCCTGCTTCTCCCTCGCCCACTCCCCCTGCTGGTGTTCCCTCTCTCGCTGTGTCTCTCTCTGTCAAATAAATAAAATCTTTTTTTTTTTTTTAAAGATTTTATTTCTTTATTTGACAGAGATAGAGACAGCCAGCGAGAGAGGGAACACAAGCAGGGGAAGTGGGAGAGGAAGAAGCAGGCTCATAGCAGAGGAGCCTGATGTGGGGCTCCATCCCATAACGCCGGGACCACGCCCTGAGCCGAAGGCAGACGCTTAACCGCTGTGCCACCCAGGCGCCCCCAAATAAATAAAATCTTAAAAAAAAATTTTTTTTAAATACTAATGGAGAAAAATAATTTAAAAAAAAAACTAGCGGAGGCTGAAATTGCCAAACAGTTATAAAGTCAGGATAGTAGGCATAGTATGTATGTATTTTATGTTTTAATTAGACAGAATTTTTAAAGGCAGCTGCAGCTGTAATCACAAATCCATAATTAAACCAATCAGCACTTACCAGGATACTTGTCAGCGGTACTCAGCGTAGACTGAGTAGACTGAGATAACGTATGTTTGGGTTAATCCCTGGTGGAGGATTGCTGGTTCAGGGCCTACGAATGTCTCTCCAATAGAGAGCCGGCTTCCACAGGCTGCAGTGAAAGGGGCAAACTTGGATGCCAAAACGGGCTGGCCTAAAGGTGGGAAGGTCTGAGTGGAGTTGGAGAGAGGGATGGGGGGTTGGGGTTGCTCCTTGAGCAGTAATGGGGAGAGGAGGGGTTTGGAATGGAAATGGAAAAACTTAGTACATAAATACTGTTCTTGCACTTGCTTGGCAAAGATTTTTAAATACTTTCCCTTGTCAATCTCTGAGATGATCAAGTGCAGCAAATGCAGTGATAACTTCATCTGACCCTAAGGAGGGATTTTGTCATTTCCTTTCTAGTACTTTGTGTTTCTTGGTACTGAATGAGATAGGGTCTTGGGCATTTTTGCTAAGACTATCCACTTCCCACCTCTGTTGATTTCACAGTGAAGATTCTGAGGCCTGCTTGGTTTAGCTGGAACTGCAGATTTTTAGCTCATTCAGTTTCAACGTTGCTTTGAAAAGAGCATCAGATGTGTCTCCTTCATGCTCTGTCATTAACTGCATTAATCCTTGACTGTAGTTTTTTCACATTAAAACAAAAGGACACTTTCACTTGTCCAAGACAATTTACTCCACCAGTACTCTGATGTTTCCAAATCTCGCTGTCCATCTGTCTTGGAAATGAGGCCCAGAAATCTGTATTTTTGAAGTCTCCTTGGGTGGGTCTGATGGTCGGTCTGAGAAGGTCAGGCATTTGGGAGCCACTGCTCTAAGCCCATCTCCTCTATCTCTTTTAGGTCCCTGCGGCCATCAGTTGTCCCTTTGATCCCCAGCCTCCTTCTCTACAAAAAAAAATTCATAGTTGCATCTTTTTTAGAAAACAAAACAGGGGCACCTGGGTGGCTCAGTTGGTTAAGTGTCTGCAGCTCAGGTCATGGTCTTGGGGGTCCTGGGATCAAGCCCTGTGTCAGGTGCCCTGTTCAGTGGGGAGTCTGCTTCTCCCTCTGCCCCTCCCCCTGCTTGTGCACATGCGCGCACTCTCTCTTTCTCTTGTTCTTGCTCTCTCAAATATGATTTTAAAAGAAAAACCAAACAAAATCCACTTTTGTTAACTCCTCCCTCTACCTAGTATCCTGTCTTTAAAAAAAATCAACTTTGTTGAGATATACTGTACATACTGTAAAATGTATCTATTTTAAGTACACAGTTCAGTGAATTTTGACAAATACGTAATCTGCCACCTCAGTTAAGGTATAGAACATTTCTGTCATCCCAAAAAGTTTTCTTATGTCCCTTTTTAGTCATTTCCTTCCCACTGGTCTGCTTTTTGTCCCTATAGATTTGTTTTGGGTGTTCTAGAATTTCATATAAATGGGTCACACGGTATGTGCTCTTTTGTGTCTAACTTCTTTCACTCCGCATAATGATTTTGAGATTCATCCTGTGTGTATCAGTAGTCGGTTACATTTTATTGCTGAGAGCTATTCCATTCATCCTTTTTGGTAACATTTATTGCTAGGTCTCTTCCCAGCAGAACTTTATGTTGGTTGTCCTCACTGCTTCCCCCCATTTATTCCTCATACGCTACCATTTGTTTCTTTTCTTAGTATTTCCTGAGACTGCTCCTTGCTAAGGTAACTCCTGTTTGTCAGATTTCATGGTCACATTTTAGACCTATTATTTAACCTTTCTGAAGCAGACTCCTCAAATTTTTGACAATTCTAAAACTAAACAGTATCTTTCCTGAAAACCATTTCATCTTCTTGTCTTTTTAATCCTGGTTGATGACACCACCAGTGTACCTGTCATTCACAGCAGAAACCTAGAATATTCTGGCTTCCCTTTTCCCTTCACTGAATTTTTCTCTTTACTGTCTTTGCCCGCTTTTAAATAACTCATGTCCATGCTCCCTCTCCATCCCTTCTTCTGGTGCTGCCTTTTGTTCAGGCACTCAGTTTTCTCCTGCCTTGTATATTTCCAGAGGTTTCCTAGCTAGTCTTCCTGACTGTAGCCTTGCCATCCTTCATTTCATTCCATTTCCTCCCCCCCCCCGCATTGTGCTACTGAAGTTGATTTTCTAAATTACATATCTAGTCTTGCTTGTTCTCCACTTAAAAACATCTTTTCTGACTCTTGACCACAAGATGAATTCCAAACTTCTTTCATGGTATGATGATTTACTATTCTTAAGTCATAGTGTTTAATCTGTTAGGCACCTTGCTAAGCGTTTTGCATGCAATTATCTTTTTTAATCTAAACAGCGACTTTCCAGGGTTGCTGTGCCTATTTCCGTTTTACAAAAGAGGAAACAGGCTTTGAGAGGGTAGAATCACACCCAAGATAACAGAATTGGTAAATGGTAGAATCAGAATTTGAACCCAACTGTGATTTGGGGTCCTATACCAAACCAGTATATACCAATATAATACACTGTCTTTCCTACTCCTCCCCATTTAATGTCATCCGATATGCAGCCTCCGCTCTAGCCATTCAGAATTACTTTGTTTTGTAAATACATCGTCTTGTTTCATGCTTTTATGTATTTGCACATTCAACCTGCCCTTCTGCTCCTCCACTTTAAGACAAAACTCAAGGGGCACCTGGGTGACTCAGTCGCTTAAGCATCTGACTCCTGATTTCGGCTCAGGTCATGATCTCAGGGTCATGAGATTGAGCCCCACTTTGGCCTCCCCACGCAGCATGGAGTCTGCTTGGGATTCTCTCTCTCCCTCTGCCCCTCCCCCCACTCGCAGGCGCACTCTCTCCCCCTAAAATAAAGAAATAAAATCTTAAAAAAAAAAAAAAAAAAAAGACACACAACCTAAAAGTTGCTTCTCTTTGAAACCAGCTTCCTCGGCTTCCCCTGGGTCCCTCCTTCGTGGCTCTACATATGCTTAGCTCTGTTGTAACACCTAACATTGAAAGCATTTGGCATCCAGCACCCTTAGTAAACAAAAGATTTTCTTCATCTTTGGATCCTTAGTGGCTAGTACAATTATAACTAGTACATAAATGCTTAATAGTTATTAATTAAATCAATGAAAGACAATACCTGTTTTACCTGCCTCACAGAGGTTGTTGTGGTTTTGTTTTGTTTTGTTGGTGTTTTTTGTTTTGGATTGGTTTGGTTTGAGTTTTTTTTAGACTTATTTATTTGAGAGAGAGAGCGTGGAGGGGTTGGAGGGGGAGGGGAGAGAGAGTCTTAAGCAGACTCCCAGCTGAGCACAGAGCCCCACATGGGGCTTGATCCCATACATAACCCATGAGATCATGACCTGAAAATAATAAACATCATGTAATTGGATTGTGCTCATTGTGGCAGTTTTCAAATTATATTAAATATCGGGAATGAACATTACCAAAAATGCCCTAGTATGTTTAATTTTAAGGTCTCAAAAAAAGGGCAGTATGAGGAAATGACATTTAAAATGAACAAAACAGCTTTTTGGCCAGTGCGAAGTGGCACCTATTGCTCAGTATTGCCCCAAAACATGGGAACCGTGTTATGAGCAGAGGTGATGGAAAACTTGGCAGTTTCAGTTAAATTTGAAACTAACCATCTTATGACCCTAGTCTTTTATTGCTTAAATAGATTATATCTGGACAGTTGGTTATTACCAATGGCTGCCAATCACAACTGATTTCCTGCTGTCAGTGTTAATGGAATCCTTTTATTTTCATGGCTAGTCCTTTTTATTTTTTTTTTAATTTTTTAAAAATTTTTATTTTTTCTTAAAGATTATTTTATTTATTTGAGAGAGAGTGAGCAAGAGAGAGCACGAGCTGGGGGAGGGGCAGAGGGAGAAGCAGACTCCCCGCCGATCAGGGAGCCCGATGCGGGGCTCGATCCCAGGACCCTGGGATCATGACCTGAGCTGAAGGCAGACGCTTAACCAACTGAGCCACCCCAGGCAACCCTCATGGCCAGTCCTTTTAAAAAACAAACAAACTTTGTTGTTAAGTTGCCTTATGAACAATTTAGAGAATACAATATACCTAATAATAATAGTTATTTAGTACTTACTGTAATGTTCTAGGCAGTGTCGTAAGGACTTTACATATTAACATATTTAATCTTCACAACTTCTGTATGAGTTACGTGCTATTATTATTCCCATTTTACTGATGGAAATTGAAACACAGAGTGGCCAAGAAACAAAGGTCACACACACACGCTTCACTTGCAAGTGTGTAAATACACTTTTAATATCTTTCTAGAGGAATCATTAATAGAAAAAAGCACTGACCCCATGTAATTTGCTGCTCCTTTTCTGACCCTTGTTGAAGTAACTTCAAGAAATGACAATGACGCCAGGCATCTGGTTAACTGTTATGTGGTAAGTTAACCTCAAAATAGAAAATTTGGTCAATACGAATTTTTATTTGGGAGTCAGAGAGCTATTTTAGGAACCTACGGCTGGAAAGGATATCCCTGGGACAGCAGATCCCAGTTCCTAATGAACAGCTGCATCAGCAACAGCTTCTCCTGACCTAGTGCTATCTGCAGAGTAATCGAGCCGCGCTCGTTAACCCTTCTCCGCTTTCTTTCCAGCTAGCCACGGTGCAGCCCGGCCAGAATTTCCACATGTTCACAAAGGAAGAACTTGAAGAGGTTATCAAGGACATTTAAAGAAGCGTGATCCTCAGAACTTCACTGGGACAATTTCAGTTCTCCTAAACACTTTTAACTTTTAATTCCAGCTCTTGTTCTTGGAAGATCTCCAGTGTATGTGCATTTTTTTTATGATGTCTGTACATAAAGGCAGTTCTGAAATAAAGAAAAATTTAAAATTTGTTAATAGACTGTTCTCTTCTAATGCAGTCTTTTGTTTGAAATCCTCATGTTAGGGGGCAAAAAGGATAGTGGTATTAATATCCCTATCCTATCAGAGTGTCTGTTCTAAAATTGTTCTAGTGTCTGTCTCTACAACAGAATCAACTATCTCATGAATCCCTTGATGGCAAACTAGTCCAGCTCAAACTAGTCCAGCTCCTCCCAGAGATATGAAAGCACGGTGAACGCATTTAAGTCCTGTAGTTTCTCTTCGTTAAATACGTACTTTTGCTGCTTTTCTTACATGGAGGCGATGTTAACAAATTAACCATAAAAAACATGTTTTGAGGGTTGGAGTTAATTAAGCCAACTACATTGTTGTCCTGGTTCTTGTGCCCTAAGAGATAATTTGGAAAGAGATTTTCATAAAGTTAACTAGAAAAGCTGCCATCTTATGACTCATTGAAATTATTTAAAGAATCAATCTACTGGAGCCCCCAAAATGGCCATAGGAAGTGGGTATCATTATCATATTTTAACAGATGAAGAATCTAAGGCTGTGTGTCCATGGACACAGAAAATTAAGCTGTGGGGACTTGAACTCAGACTTTCTGGTTTCATATCATCAACTCCTGATTTTACAATGCCAGGTCCTTTGGGCCTACACACCTACTGAGTAATAGGGAGATCTCATTGAGATTTAAAATGTACCTGCACTGTCTACACCATGGCTAATCCATATGTGGGTAATGCAGAATTGATTGCGTATTATCTTCATTGACATTTGTAGGAAGTTGTAGTTCATGATGCCAAAATAAGTTATGATGATTTGCGTAGGTTGAATTCATACTAAATCTCATACTGTGTTTCCAGCAAAACAAAACAAAATTTGTGTTTACATACATTTGGAAATTGCAATGGCAGGAAACATTTGGAAGAAAATAATTTTGCCCTAGATACACACCTAAAGAAAGTAGGGAATTAGAATATATTGTCACCAATGTTCTGGAGACTGTTCTGGTGATTTTAACCCTGCCGTTAACTACTACATGATAGGGGCACCTGGCTGGCTCAAGTCAGTAGGGCATGCGGCTGTTGATCTCAGGGTCATGAGTTCAAGCCCCATATTGGGCGTAGAGATTACTTAATAAATACAACACCATAATCATGAGATTCATTTCTCTCATTCACCTTTTATAAAATCCTGGTAGAAAATGCCACTGAAAAATCCTATCACAACTTCCATTTATTCAAATCTAACAAACGTATTGAGTACCCACCTACCATGTGCCAAGTAATGTATTAGGCACTGGGGATAGAGCAGTGAAAAAAGTGTCTATGGTCTGTGCTCCCATGAAGCTTCTACCGGGGAGAACTAGACATTCCCCTTAACTCAGTGTAGGTTCATGAACAAAGCAATGCTCCTTTAGGGAGAGGTGAGAGTTGTGTCTCTGAATTATGGGTATTATGTGGGGAAAAACAGATCTTTGCATATCTCCCTTAGTCTCAGCTTACATTGTTTTCCCTTCTCACTACCTGGGCAGTGTTATTTGTACCTTGGACTATACAACTGGTGAGACAGTAAATTTCATACCCTCTGTATTCTTGAAAGAATAGAATTTCAGCATTCTTAAAAGAGAAGTTTGGTTTTCTGTAGAATGTTAAAACTTTGTACGTTTCTTGTGTCCAATTTAAATAGGATCAGAATGATCTCACTAGGAAAAGCAATGGTTTTGTGATGTGTAACCGCTTTCTATTCAACCTTCTGCTATAGAATGTATCTTGTAGAAAGGTACAGTTTTTAGTAATAAGTCATTTATATATTTTAGTCCTGCAAGTGAGGTAAGATCTTATGTGCAGTATTCCACAAGGGAGATCTGACAGTGCAACTTTTGTATAGTGCATGTGTCAGAGGAAAGTAAAATTCTCAAACAGTTGATTTACTCAAAACATTTTCTCAGTGCCATATGCAAAGTATCATGTCCCTAGCAGCTGATACAGCTGATGACAGAAATACATATTCCGTAAGCATATGGTTGGTAACAAAAAGCAATATATTCAAAAGTGAAGGTACAGATAACTGCCAACAATTTAATACTTGTTTAAACGTGCATTTTCTCCAGGAGATGGCACTGTTGAGTTGTTTTTGTCTTTTCAAGCCCCTAAGACAATAGACCATTCATCTTTGTGTCACCCAAACAAAGAAATATTCCTCTATAGTCCCTCTTCTTCCCCTAGCTAATCACATGCTACTGGAACTGACTGTCTTGTGATCTACTCCATAGTTGGCATAGATTAAAAAATAATCTGTATTTAAAAAAATAATCTGACACATGGTAATTAATGGAAAGGAACAAATTGTACACCAGTTTTCAAGCTTTGTCATTTCAGCAGCTGAGAACTTGGAAGACTAGTCTAGTGATTTCACCACCCTGCTCAGATGCCACTCAAAAATGTTTTTCACTTCTCAGGTCTTAATGGTCGTTCTGCGAAAAAATGTAAATTTGTAAATCTTTCTGGTTGCAAATTACCGTGAGTAGAAGAAGGACTTTAATGTAAACATTGGGTTGGGTGCATTGCACCATTTTGCTCTACAATGAATAATATATTCTTATCTGAGTTTACCTCCAGTTTATAGCTAAAAATACTTTTTAGTGACCTTATTTGGGTGTAACGTTTTGCACACTTTGTATCTTTCTATTTGCTACCTTTTCTACTGAACAACTTCTAGCATTCCGAAGGGATGGAGTCAGTAAAGTTGAGATTCAAAACTGGTTTTACCAGCGCTGCATGTTCTAAAAGTTAAGTGTGCAATTTCTGCGATAAAGGGACCAGCATGGGGGTTTTGTTTTATTGATTAGAGGCAGGGTGCTAATTTAGGGGGCATCACATACTCAAAACCAAACTTGTGCAATGCACTCACTGCAGGGTTAAGGCACTTTGGTAAAGACAACATGCACCTACCTATGAAATGATCGTATCTAAAGCAAGCACTGGGGGGTTTTCTTTCCCCTTTTACCTACGCCTGATTTCTAAACTACTTTGTAAATCCCGGGAAACCAATAAGCAATTCCGCCTTTGGCCTACCTCCCTGCAGAGGAGGACAGTGAGTGAGACCATACGCGGCGGAGAGGAGGACTCCAAGCTTGCATAAGTCACGGATGTTCTGATGTCTATCTGCCTCCGTAGGACTAGCCCACACAGTTCGCATTTACCTTTCTGGCAGCGAGGCGGGCTGCTTCATGAGACAATGGGTGCTCCAGTACTCGAGGGTTAAGAACCTGAAGCACCGGTTCGTGACGAAGCCCCCTTTTCCAGCTGAGCGAGCTGAGGGATTCCCTTAGGAGATTTTTCCTCAACGCAAGGAATTTTAGGGGTGTCTGTGGGGGAGACGGGGTGGGGGCAATAACCCAGTCCCCGACCTGACGGAGCCAGAGGGAGCAGCGAGGGGTCTGGGCGCCACAAGCGGGGGGCTTCGCGGGAGGCGGGGGAAGCGCCTACGCTAACCCGGGAAGCCCGGCCCCGGAGACGCCAGGCGATGGGGGGATGACCTCAGCGGTCTCTGCCACGTTCCAGCCAATCAGTCCCGCATCTTGGCATCCGAATCCAGGACCCCCGAAGCCGGAGGCGACGCGAGCCAATGAGGAGTGGGCCGGGGAAGAAGGACAGGCGGCCAGCCTATGGGGGCGGAGAGGCCCGGCTGCGCGTATCCAAGGAGCGCCGGGCTCCGGCTCGGGGGTGTGGCGCGGCGCCGGCGGGGGTGGGCGGGCGCGCCGGGCGGCAGGTGTCGGCGGCGTCGGCATTCGGCGGCGATGGAGCGGCCCCGGGGAGCTGCGGACGGCCTCTCGCACTGGCCCCACGGCCTCGGCCTCCTCCTCCTCCTCCTGCTGCAGCTGCTGCCGCCGGCGACCCTCGGCCAGGACCGGCTGGACGCGCCGCCGCCGCCCGCTGCGCCGCTGTCGCGCTGGTCCGGCCCCGTCGGGGTGAGCTGGGGGCTGCGCGCGGCCGCGCCCGGGGGCCCGGTTCCCCGCGGCGGCCGTTGGCGCCGCAGCGCGCTCGAGGAGGACCAGGACTGCGGCCGGGTCCGGGACTTCGTCTCCAAGCTGGCCAACAACACGCACCAGGTGAGCGGGCGCCGGGCCCGGGCGCCGCCCGGACTGCGAGGTGCCGCCCCCGGGCCCCCCGGCTGCCGCCTGTCCCGCCCGCGCGGCCCCTCCCTCCTTCTCCGTCCGCGCGCCTCGCGTCTCCGCCGGGGAGACCCGGGCCGCTCGCCGGCCCCGCGCGGCCCCGGGCCGCGGCCCCCGAAACTGCGGCGGGCGGGCGGAGTCCGGCCCGGGAGCGGCCCCCGGGACGCCGCGGCCCGCGCGGCTGTGTTTCGTCACAGGGGAGGCAGCCTTAGACTTCCACGGCATTCTTTTTTTTTTTTTCCAAGTTGTCAGAATCTCTTGAGCGTCGTTGTTTTGCGTCTGTGTAAATAATCGGGACCCAGTAACGCTATAACCCACTAGGAGGCTGGAGGAATAATTAATTACCCCTTAAGTGCTTGGAGAAGTTGGGCTGCGCAGAAGCGAGGTGTGTCCTCGCTGGGTCAGTACTTCCAGGGTGGGCAGGCGGCTGTTCACAGATCCCGCAGCAGTTCTTAGGTTACTGTGTGTGTCCTAATAGGGAAGGAGCCAGCTTGGAAATGGGATGACAGTATATACGTGATCTCTCTTCCGCCTTCAATTTGACCTTCTATTCTGGGTTGGACTCGGACCAGGTTGTCTTCGTCCTGTTGTAATAAGATTTCCCACAGTTAGGACACACATTGCAGATACTCTGCTTTGCGCTAGGTCCTAGTCAAAAACTTTAAAAATCGTGGTAGTGCTCTCCCTGGGGACAAGCCCCTCACCCTTTGCACACTCCTGGCCTGACAAAGCCCATTGTTAAGAAGGTCCTGGCTCCTTGCTGCAGTGCACCCTGGGCACCTTCCTCATTTTTTTCCTCGAACTAATGGTTTAATTGTCGCTACCCATAATTGCACAGTGTATTCTCAATTTCGTATAGTTTCCGTTACATCTCTTCCTCTTTCAAAAAAGAGTTGCACGGAGGCTCAGAGATGAGTGGCTAACCGCACTTGTGCATGTATAACCACATTCCCTGTCAGCCAAATCTCAGTCTCCCCTCGAACTACCTTTCTCCCTCTGCCTAGATTATAACGGATACCTGTGCAGAATTCTCAGATGTGCCCCCCCCCGGGGGGGGCAATCGCAGTCAGGGATAGCGTCACTGAAGGCCACACAGGCAGCAGCCCCATAAAGGTGGCCAACTAGTGCTGGCGGGGTGGGACCAGTTGGATGCGGATAGGGTGGAATGAGTCCTGGGAAGACTTCCTGTTTGCCGAGGAAAAAATAATGGTGCAGACTTCCATCTCACAGCGGGGAGTTGGGGAAGGCTTTACGGCACTGATGCTGGACTTAAACAGGACCACTTCCTTCCTGGAGTCAGCTGGACATAGCATTCTGACCCCATGTTTTCGATTCTTCCCTTGCTAGTTGACCTACCTTAGGACCTGCTGCTACTCCTGGATTTATTCCCTGATTGGTTTGACTTGAGACGTCTTTTGTAAACTATTGATTTCTAAAGCTAGAGGTTGAAAAAAACTGGCTCAGGGGATCCTTAGGCCAGATGTACTCAAGAGCAGATCTGAAACTTTGTTCTTTGAAAGGAAGCTTCACTCTATTTCTCTCATTTTATTTAGCTACTGTTTCCAGTGAATTTGTTTTCTTTTTCTTTTCTTTCTTTCCTTCTTTTTTTTTTTTTTGGCTTTTTTTCCTCAGTCTTCTTGCAGTGACCTAATTTTAAATTGCGCCTTTTGCACTTGTTAATCAACCGTGGTCTCTTCTTTAGAGATCCCATCCTGTTTATAACATGTAAATGGGGTGAAAGTGAAGACTGTTAATAATCTTCACCTTAGAAATGGTTGAGTAAAGCAGTTCTTAGAGGTCCACCTCCTTAACCTGCAATTGTTATGTAGTAGTCTGTTCTGCTTTTCAGTTCTTCATTTTTGGAAGTCCTGATAAATCATGCTGAGCTGTCTTGAAGAGATCCAGTATTTAGGGACCCTTTATAAACAGTGCAATAAAAGTATCAGCATGGCAGAACAACTTTTTATCAGGGATACTGTATACTTTTGTACAGCTGGGAGAGTGCCATTTAGAGTAGTTTTTCATAAGATGATAGGATTCAATTCCCAAAGAAGATCAGAAGTTCTTGGTTCTTTTCTTATTTGTTAAAACTTGCTGTTCATGTTAAGCCACATTAATTCGTATAGTCAGTGTATGAGAATGCCGTCCAGATGTCCAAGATGTGCTGGATGCTGGGGGTGCCAAGATACAAAGAAAAGATAATTCAGACTGGACAGTGAAAAGCCTCAGAAGGTTTTAGCAAATCTCCTAGACCTGTGGCTTGTTTGGCTTGTGAGATTATATTGGCATTTCATCTTCTTTAAAAAGCAAGGTAAAACTAAAGCATTTTATATTCTTCTGGTTTTAGGAGACCCGTGCCCTAATGAGCTATACCTCAGGCTTCTTCCCTCATGAAATCCGGCAAGCGTGTATATGTATTTATAAATGCCCTCCTCTCAGACTCAAGAAATAACCTTCTTTTTGCCTTTAACCCAAAACTGTTTTCATGGCACACTTTTAACTGATTCTTTCCTTTAAGTGCTTGGAGGATTTGTGACACGTATAACCTTTGCACACGAGAGAAATTGAGCAAGCACAGAAGATTTTATTAATGTTGGTTGCTAAGTTGGATTGCTTCAAAACATTCCTCCTATAAGTACCCCTTTGAGGTTAGGCATGAAAACTGTCTTAAAGAAACAGATGAAGTGCTTTGGCCAGAGTTACGGTGGTTGCTGACATAATTTCCTTACTTCTCATTCCTGTGTTCAGACCATTTGATAATTTCCTTAAAACTTTCAAAACTTATGATTAAGAGCCAGAAACTGTTGCTCCTTCTCTGTCCTCCCTCTGCTCCTGTCATTAACTACTTCTCTACACAGAACCTCCCAACTTGTACCCCAACATCAAAGCATCTGGTTTCTTAAATAAACAGGCCCTGTGGAGAGACTGTGTTGTGTGGCATGTCGGCTCTGAGAAGAATGCGCGTGTTTGTTTGCTGGCAGGGCTGAGTGCAGGCTGACGGGACTGAATGTGCCTGTTGGAGGTTCAAGGAGCTGCCGCTCCTAGCCTGTTGTGGATCTTTGTCACACCCGGAAATCTGAAGGTCAGTGCCTGTAGCTGCCCCGGAACTTTCTCACTGCCTCATTTATTCCAGCATGTAGCCCCTCTCCATACTGCCGGCCCCAGCACTCCCACCCTCACCCCCGAGTTAATCTTCCCTTGAGCCCTGTTCCACCCATTTGTTTTACACAGGGGTCAAAGAAGAGGAATTCTGTAGATTTCCTTCTTGGTCCTGGCTGAGCAGAATGAGCAAAAGCCCCATGAGGCTGCTACTCCCATGCGGTGTACTGATCAGACCTTTAACCCCTAACGGCTGTTAAAATGACTTCTGCATTGGGGATTTCAGTTACGAGTATCAGCAGATTCGATGCAGTGTATTTATCTGGGGAAAGGTTAGTCTTCATCTGTGGGTCGGTTGGGGTGAGGGTAGAGAGCTATCCAGGCAGGACGAATGGCTCAAGGGAATGCAGTGTAACAATTAGGTAAGTTCTCTGCTGACTCAAATATCTGGCTCTGTGCATAGTGATTTTTAATTAGAAATCTGAGTGTCCTGTTTGTGGAAATAATTGGAAGAAGGCTTATGTTCTGGTCAATTTCTAATGGTTATTTTCTTTCTGTAATGATAATAATAACAGGCTCTCCATCCTGGTGTTTTGATCTGCTCTTTCATGTCAGGTTCATAGAGGCTCCTAGCAGCTTCTGCACTCTGCCGATTTCCAATCGGCTCTTGCCAACAAGCATTGGATTCTCAGTGGGTGACTGCAGAGACTGTGCTCCCCAACTTTGTCCTAGTTGGCATGTTATCCTTGTGTGATCCTCACAGGAAGGGCAGTGCTTAACACTGAGTGGTAACGGTTGGAGCAGGAGTGATGTCTGCTCCTCTCCCTCTCTTTCTACCCACCTCTACCCCTCAAGTTCTGTCTTTTTTTTTTTTTTTTAAGATTATTTATTTGAGAGAGAGAGAGAGAGACAGGGACAGGGAGAGCATGAGTGGGAGGTGCAGAGGGAGAGGGGGAGAAAGTGCCAAGCAGACTCCACGCTGAGTGCGGAGCCCTACTTGGGACTTGATCTCACAACCCTGAGATCACGACCCGACCTGAAACCAAGAGCTGGACGCTCAGCCGACTTTGCCACCCAGGCACCCTTCAAGTACTGTCCTTACAGAAAGTGCACTGTGTTTTGAGACTGAAGAAATGCTCAGATGTTTTATATGATTAGAAGCTAATATTACAGCAGACAAAACTATCAGATTCAACATGTAATTAAAAATACAGCTTTTCTTGCAAAAGGCACTGTGATAGTTGCTCTAAAAATATTATGAAATAGATATTGCATTTGTAAATTTCCAAAAAATTTTCAATTACCTTCCTATCCCTTTGTAACTAGTGTTTCTTTGGCATCTTTTATTTTTTTAAAAAACATTTGGTGAAAATTTGTTCTTCCCATTGTCTAGGTAGCCTCACTGATCTGTGTGTAGGTGGGTTTGAGGAGTAATGGGGCTTGAGGAACATGCTGGTCAATTTTCTGCTGTTCTAGACAGGTTTCTTATTGTTCTCATAGTGACCGGAGTCATAGGTGGGTTAGTCATATGTGCCTTTGAGCTAGCTGGGTTGAATGAATCTTCGTGACAGACCCTTCATACCTATAGAGGTTATTGGGTGAATGCCGCACATGTGGAGGTTTTTTTCTGTGGTTTTTTTTTTTTTTTTTTTTTTTTAAGATTGAGGCTGTTTTCCCCACTCTGCCCTGAACCCTAGTCTCAGGAAACCACAGCAAAAACCGAATCTTCCATTCAGAGCCTGCAGTGTTTTGCTGAGAAAGTTTTCTGTGAATGCAATTTATTTTCTGTTTTACATGTTGGTATCTGGCTCTCAATTCCTCATCTACAACACGAGAAATTTTGGATTAGATTTAAAATGTCTAAAAAAATTCTGATTCATATGGAAGAGGGGGAGGCCAGGGGTTGTGATCACAAATGTTTATTGGCTGATTCCAAATTTAGAAGCAAATTGCGGCTGTTCTGCTTCTCAGTTGAACTTGAACGTAGCCCGGATTTCACATCTGGGGGTAATTTGTTACCACCTCCAGAGCTTGCTTCACAGAAATACGAGTGTTCTTCAAGATAGCAGGAGTGGTTTTTTTCATATAACTATGAAAGACATTTGACTTGTTTATTTTTTGGGTAATACTTCATCATTCTTTGTTGCCTGAAAAATCTAATGCTAAGCAAAGGTGCTAGCTTGGATAGTCCAGAAGCAAACCCGGTAAACACAGAACAGTAAATTTTGTTTTTTTCCTTCCCTATAGTACTTTGCCAAACTGGGATTTTTTTTTTTGTCCTGGCTGCTTGTGTTTTTGAAAATAGGTGGTCAGTTTACCGTTAATATACTCAGCCCTGTGCTAGTTAGAAACGTATGAGTGATTAATTGGCTTGATATTTTTTTCATCAGAAGAAAACGTATGTTTCTTTTTCCTTCTAGGGCTTGAATACTATCTCTCTCATATTTGCTTTTGTGAGGAGTTTTGTTTTTTCTTCCTGTATGTTCTAAGAAACGAAGTTCTGATATTGTACTTACGCCGGTTTGCAAGTCTGGTTCAACAGTAGGCTCACCCTGAAGGAATAAGAGAATTGAACTGGGAAGGGAATTTTTGATTAACTTTATACTTCCCAGACCAGATAGTTCAAATCAGATGTCTGTTGGGTACCTACCGTTTGTCAGAGGGATTCAGATGTTGTATACAAAATTCAAGAGAAAGATCGCAATACCCAGATTGGAGGCCTGGCTCTGCTGCTTTATAGCTGTGTGATCGTGGACAGTCTCTGAACTTCTCTGGCCATTATTATAGTTTTTTAACCTAAAGAAGCAGCTTTAGGATTATTTGGAAGGTGAAATAGAAAGTTTTATCCAAATGTTTTGTTAAATGTATTGTGTCAATGTCGTTCATTTAAGCACTTACTAAACTACATATAGTGGAGTCCAGGCCTTTGGACATCCAAGGCAAACATGAAAGATATCCCCATTGGTGCTGCTTTAAGGATTAAGTGTTCAGAGATGGCTTGATGAAAGTTTGGAAGAATTTTTGAAGAAGGTGTGCCCCCTCCAGTGCGGTAGTCTGGGAAGGCCTCCTGGATGAAGAGAGAATCAAGGCATGGAGGTAATTCTTAAGGAGATCTGTAAAGGCAGGATGGTAGGGAAATCCAGGATGTGCTCAGGGAATGGTCAATGGAAAGTTTCTGTGAGGTAGAAGTAGCTGATGAGGAGTATGTCTAAGGTTTCCAGAAAAACACACGGAGAAGTCAAAAAAGGTAGGTCTTGGGCAGGGGCAGGCGGAGGAAAGAGAGGGGAGGGCTGGGCAGGGAGCTATGCATTGGGACTTCCTGGGGAACGTCTTTTAACAGGTAGTGTTAGACATGAGGCTAGAGCTGGAGAAACCAGAGGTGGAAATGGGGAGCCAAGAAGAGTTGACCATTTAGAGGTTGACCATTGCTGCGGTTTTGAAGAATAGAGGGCAGGGCAGACCACCTTTTATACCTGAGGTGCTGAGAGTTCTAAGGAACTCTCTTGGACTTCTGGACCTTACTGGAGGAGAATGTGAGCCAAGGCGTGAGAAACCCAGGAGCTATAAGCTGGTGAAGCCAATGAACAGATTTATCTTTTCTTAATATTTGTGAACAGGATAAGGTTGAATTCTTGC
Source organism: Ursus americanus (assembly GCF_024610735.1). Lineage (NCBI taxonomy): Eukaryota > Metazoa > Chordata > Mammalia > Carnivora > Ursidae > Ursus > Ursus americanus. The sequence continues at coordinate 57,670,134 of NC_142138.1, read as the reverse complement.
TGATAACGTGCTTAACAGTTTGAATCATAGATTGTTAGGCTGATTAGCTGGTCAGATCTCTTACTTTTACTGATGAGGCTAAATGATTTTGTATGTGGGCCAAGAACTGAGAGTAGAACACAGATGTCCCAACATGGTGTGACGTTTGGAAGTGTTTCATAGTGTTGTGTTTTTTGTTTTTTTTAAGATTTTATTTATTTATTTGAGAGAGAGAGTGAGAGCCTAAGTAGGGAGGAGCAGCAGAGGCAGAGGGAGAAGCAGACTCTCCACTGAGCGGGGGGCTTGATGCGATGCTCAGTCCCAGGACCCCAGGATCATGACCTGAGCCAAAGGCAGACGCTTAACCGACTGAGCCACCCAGGCGCCCCCCGTAGAGATGTTTTAAATCAATGCATTTGCTTTAGGGATAAGGCAAGGTTATAGACCCCAATTTTAAGTCCTATAGTTGTGAATTCTCTGCTCTTTACGGTCATTGAACCCTCAGCAGAGCTCAGTTAGACTTTCTTAGCCTCAGTTTCCCGTCATATAGAATGGAGCGTTATCAGAGGCTTTGAAGAGAAAATGTTTTGAAAACCTTGGAGTGCCATATGTGTAATTTATGTCATTTCTTAATAAGCCTGTTGATCTGGCTCCTGACTCCACAGGGCCCAATTGTCAGCCAAACGATCCTGATAAATACCACCTCCAGAAGAACACGTGCATAAAAGGAGATACATGAGATGAAGTGGTTTTATCACTTGGCAGGGTTGGGTGACAGGCTTGGGTGGGGGTGGCAAGAGGGAGGGTGAGTCAAGATTGGCAGAAATGTGAGAAGCCTATGTGTTCTTTTTTTAACCTTCATGATTACATCAAAATTTTAACTCGTGAATATGATTGGCAGTTCCTTGAGGCAGTGGTTAGGAGGGAACATGATCTCAGGTCAGACGTGGCTAGATTCAGACTTCAGTGGTGATCATGGACAAATTAATTTCAGTGAGTCTTGGTCTTTTCATCTGTAAAATGGGTGTCCTAATATCTATGTCTTAGGGTCATTGTGAAGAGTAAATGAGATGTGGGATTTAGTGTGCAATTCGTCTGTTATTGTATCTTATAATGATTATTTCCACAAAGCTTCTGATGCATTACCTGTTAGAGGCTCAAATATTTGTGTATGCACTTGAAATTGTTTTTCCCAGCTGTAATATTCCTAGAAAATCATCATGGGTACCCTAGAAACCAAATCCGGATTAAGAAATATGTACTACTTATGTCCTTGGACTTGAGATTTTAAGAACTACAAGGGTATAAAGTGAGAGAGATATTATCCAACCCAAGTGTCTTTCCTGAAGCTATGGGAGGTGAAGAAGTAACAATTGCACCATCGCCAGATCCCTGGTCATTTGGTTCTGGTAGTTTCAAGTATATATATTGTTGTTTACTTATGGTTTTAAAGAATTTACAATTATAAAAATAAGACTACTTACTATTTAATCGGTGCTTCTGCTTCGTTGAGCTTTAGTTCATTGGAGTCAGTGACTGTGGTTTTAAGTTGACAGCTCTGGAACGGCACCTTGCCGGCTGCACCCTCGTTTGTGAACTGAGCCGCCACGGTCAGCTCTGCAGAGTACCAGCCTCTGCGAAGTTTGAAGCAATAGTGACGAGATGTGATGGGTACTTCTCAGGAACTTTGCTTGGAAGCACGGCAGACCAGAATGTTAATGGAATTATCTTTTCTCACGTGCATAGCTCTTCAGGCTAACGTTTCACCGCTTCCCAGCATGTGCTAACCCTCTGTTCCAGTTAGTGTGACCTTTCCACCAGGCCCTCGAGCTCACCATGTGCTCCGTGCTTCTCCATCTTTGTTCATGTGGCTTTCTGAACGCCCTTTGTCTGAACGCCCTTCTAGCTCTGGTGGCTTTCTTCTTTACTCTCCTGCAACATTTAACGATGCCATGTAAGCTAGCATTTAACTATAGTAGTCTGTCTTGTACCCACTTGCATTGATTCCATTTTTATTCCGCACATTATAATCTTCTTAAAGGTAGGGGCCATGCTTGTGCTATTCCTTCACCGCTTCCGCCCCATACAGTCATTCAATGTGTGGTCTGGAATCAGACAGATAGAGGTCTGATTCTTTGCTCTTCACCTGCCAGCTGTGTGACTGTGGGCAAATGGCTTAACCTCTTTGAGCCGGCTCCTGCATCTCTAAGGGAGTAGTGGTACGTTATATATCGTAGGTGCTCTGTGAAAAGTTCACGACTATTATTGTTATTCTTTACTTCAACAGCTGCTCATTGCACACCTTCTAGATGTTGGGCCTTGTACTAGATCCTAAGTCCTGGGAACTGATGGTGGAACACAGGAGACAAGACCCCTATTTTTATGAACCAGCAGAAAACATGAACATTAAACAAATACGTAGTTATAAATACAGGTACCCAAAGAATAAAAATAACGACAGGAGAATAATTGACAGAGGTCCTTTTAGTCTGGGCGCATTAGGAAGGACTCACTGAGAAATTATTTAAACTGAGACTTGAAGATGAATAGAATTTGATCAGTAGGAATATCACAGAGAGGACCACATGTTCGGAGGCCTGGGGCTGGGAAGCGCTCGGTGTGCCCAAGGATCTGGAAGCAGGCAGGTGTGGTCGCAGCAGGGGCAGGGAGGGCTTCGTCCCCACCCGCCGTGGGTCAGTGGCTGGCAGTGGGGGCCTAGCCCTTATCACTTTTTCTTTGAAGTGGGACTAAGATGTAAAAAGTGAACGCTATCTGTTTTGAAATTTGGCTCATTTATTGGGCATAATGAGAATTGAGTTATCCCATGAAAGTGAAGTTTTCAAAAACTAAGCCCACCCTTTTAAGTGCCAAAGGTTTTTTGTTTTTATTTAATGGGAATCTTTCTAAAATATTTCTCTGCCTTCTTAGTGAACACTATGACCCTGGATCATTTAGGAAGAGATTAAACTGTGCTGTGCCACCACTCACATCATTTTAATGTGGTATGGCATTCATGCCCTGTTGGGATATATGGGGCTGTTTTCTCCCCTTTCTTCCAACAGCCCATTGTCTGCTCGTTGAAGCTCACTTTTTTGTTCTGCAGAAATGATAGTCCCCTTGCAATATCCTGTTCTTTTTGATGCTGACCCTGTCTTGAGACACACTAGCCCCTAAATTTTATTTGCTTCTTCTGTAAACTAAGAAAATGGAGTACTAATTGTAGGCAATCGGACAAGCTTAGCAAATTGATGCAGAGGGGATGGTCTGCAAGTTTATCTTAGAGGTCGAACGTGTAGATTTCTACCACGTAGATCCTGGCATCAGAGGTCTCCCTTGCTTTCTTTCCAGTGAGTGTTCAGGTCCTTGGGGTTTCTATCTAATGCAGGTTGCTGTTGCCCTCCCCTTTCAACACTGAAGTACTGTGGAGCCAGTCACGGAGTTGGTTTTTGTTTGTTTGTTTTTTAAAGATTTTATTTATTTATTCGACAGAGATAGAGACAGCCAGCGAGAGACGGAACACAAGCAGGGGGAGCGGGAGAGGAAGAAGCAGGCTCATAGCGGAGGAGCCTGATGTGGGGCTCGAACCCATAACGCTGGAATCACGCCCTGAGCCGAAGGCAGACGCCCAACCGCTGTGCCACCCAGGCGCCCCTGTTTGTTTGTTTTAAACAAAGAGCCGTGGAAAAGCAAACGGAGCGGTTAAATTATTGATGAGTCATAGAATCTTAGAGCTTATAAGGACTAGAAATGTTGGCATTCCAGCCCCCTCACCTTGGTGGTGAAGTTAGGTTGCACTGCTCAAGTTCCCACAGCTTTCGGCAGAGCTGGAGATAAAATTCAGACTGTTAGCCCAGTGCTCTTCCCTGCATCGTCCTGCCTTGCAGAAAACTCTGAATAATTGAGTAGGTATGAAAACTTGTGTAATGTTTTGTGTTTAGCGTTTTCATTTCTAAGAATAGTCTCCATGAGAACTGGAACATTTGTGATCTTATTTTTAGCTCATGTTTTATGATCCCAGCAGCGCCTTATTTAACAGAACTGAATTCTGTGAAGATTTCCTTCCTGCCTGCAAGAACATCACCCAGCCTGTGTCCCAGACCTCTCCTGCACAGCACCGTGTCCTGTCCCTGCGTTCCCTAGGTGGGCTTTGGAAGCCAGAATCTTAAGTCCCCAGCTTCTGTGGGATCACCAGGCCCTTGCCTTTGTATGTTATTTCATTTGAGTCTTATTATTCCACTGAGTGAAGGAGCACAATTCAGTTTTACTTCTGAGGAAGTGGATTCCCAAGAGAGAAAATAATTTGAGCCTGTTTTTCCAACCAGCGAGTTACTGGACTGTGCCTTACACCCACTTTTGTAGCTGTGTTTTCACTGTGCCGGGCTGTCGTCTCTAGATTAAAGGTCTAGCATGGTTAGCCTTCATTTTTAGACTTCTGTAGGAAGTGTGTTTTGGGGTATAAATGCTCCGTGAGCACAGAACATGGACTCTCACTGCTGTTTCCCCAGGGCTCCAAATAGCGCTTGGCGCATGGTAGATACACAGAGGTACTTGTCCGAAGAAGGAACGTGTGTGAAGGATGCCGTCATGGGATTCATTCCCTTGTTTACTAGCCAGAGAAGTGGTTCCTGATGGCAGGATGGTCGGGTCATCTGCGAGTGGCTTTTCACAGGGCCAGCCCTGTGAAACTGACCCACGTTTGATTGTGCCAGTGTCGGGTCTTTCAGTAGTTTACTTTCGATCAGGCGTGCAGCTCAGACAGGCAGAAGTTTCTCATTACCAAGTTTTCTCTCCAAGCTACGGTGACTCTCAGGACCAACTCTAAGTTCTCTGAGCTGTAGCAACAGTAGTTTAATTAGGCTTCTGGTTTAATTAGATGTGAAGACGAAGTTATCCCCGTGAAGAATGTTGTGTTTTTGTGGCCTTTCTCTTCTTCCAGATGGAGTTAGCGATTGGCCACAGGACCACAGAAATGAACGTTTGTGTTCATTCATGGGCTCTAAACTGTGTGGACCTCAGACTTTAAAATGGTAGGCAATAAATGCATGGGTAAATCTTACCATCAGCTGTCAAGGTGGGTGTATTTCAGAGAAGGTAGTACAAGCTGTCCCCTACTTCCTAACATAATGAGTCCCTGAAAACCAATTTGGTTGTAAATGCCAGCCAATGATTCCCTGCTGCCCAGAGCTTCCCTACTGGGGGCAGCAAATGGCTGTCAGTGCCATCTGGGACATTAGAAATCACCGTTCAACAGGTGATGAACGGAAGACTGGGAGTGTATCAGTGAATAATAACGTTGGGATGTGGTATCGGGATGTCTACCTTAAATCGAGACCACCCGTGTTAGTGTGGCTGGGAGGAGTGGGGCTCTCCGACCTGTCCTGTAACCTTCTGTTGCATCCCGTTAGCCAGTATAATAGAATAAACTGACATGGTCTATGTATGCTTTTTGTACCACTCTTTTATATATCCTTTTTCCAAAATAAAACTTCTATAGTTTTATTTTTAAACATGATTCCTGCTTGTTGGAGGTGGGGTGGGGAATAAGTCAGTCAGTCCAGAAAAACGATAAAGAAGAAAAAGTATCCGCGTAAATTCTACCATTTAGAGACAGTTGCTGTTGATTTTCTGAAGGACGTCCCTCCAGGTAGCTTTTAACCACAAGGACCCACACAGGATTTTGCATACTACTCTATAACTTGCCTTTTAGGCAGCACATTGGGGCTATCCTCCAGCGTCAATGAATACCTGAAACGTTTTCAGCAGCGCCCTGTATGCTTTATTGCACGTCGTAGCCTATTTCACAAAGCTTTAATCCTTCACCTGGAGTACACAAAGAGAGCGATCTCTTATGGCGTTGTTCTGTGGATTAAATGATAGTGTGTCAAGTTGCCTTCGCACAGTAGATGGCCTGTAGGTAGCGCTCCGTGGTTGTTAGCTGCAACGAGCATCCAGGTACAAACATCCTTTGTCAAGGTGTGTAATTACCCCCCTGCGATAAGTCCCTAAGGGTGGGATTGCTGGGTCACATGGCGTGGGCATTTTCAGTTCTGATTCACATCGCTGAGCAACTCTCCAGCAGAGCGGTAGCAGTCGATACGCTCCCACCCACAGTGCACACAGGTGCCTGGTCTCCATGTCCTCACTGCATACGTGCTGTCAGGCCTTTCTGGAAGGTGGAAATGTCATTACATGATCTTTCTTTGGTGTTCTTTGGATTACCGGTGAAATTGAGTAGCCTTTCGCATGTTATTAGCCATTTCCTTGTCCTTTGTGAATTGCTTGTTTGCGTGTCTTTTGCCTATTTTCTTTGGAGGTCTTTGTCTTTTTCTTATGGACTTACCAGCTCTTTTCTATAGTGACCCTTCGTCTTGTTGCAAATAATTTTTCCTTTTTTTTTCAACTTGCTATTTTGTGTTTTGCCATTAAAATTTTTTTATGTAGTCCAAATAATTCCTGTAGTATGTTAGGAGTTCCAGTTTTTGTGTCATTTTTTGAAATGGTCTTCTCATTTTAAGATTATAAAAATAGTTACTCATACTTCTAGGATTTTCAAGATTTGACTTTTTATATTTAAATCTTTGCTGTACGTAAAATTTATTTGGGAGTGGGAGTGAGAAGGGTTTTAGTGACCCAGCTTATTTTTTTCCAGATAGCTAGTTTTTCCAACACTTCGACCACTAATGTGAAATGCTAGCTTGGTCATACACCTTGCCCAGTCTTGGACTTTGTTTTGTTCCATTGATCTGTCTTGTCTATTCCTGTGCCAGTAACTGTGCCAGGAGATAATAAATCTCTCTCTAGAGGTGGCAAGTTCCGCGCTCATCTGTTCCTGATGGAATCAAGCTGACATGTTTACATAGCTAGTCCTAAACGGCTTGGTTTCTGGGCTTCCTACCATAGGGTATGATTAAGTAATCGGAATTACTGTATTTACTCTGTGGCCCCTCTGGATACTGGCTTTTGGATCGTTCATCACATAAACAGCACTTTTTCATGGTTTCCCTTAATTTTGACCTGTTTCTGCATTGTACATTTGGCTGGCTGCTTAGCAGTATGAAGCGGCCGGATCGTGTTCTCTCTGTGCTAAATAATCTACCTCTTAGGCATACTACACTGGAGCAACGCAGCTATGGTTTTCCAGAAATAAGACGTGCTTCAGCGCTCCCCACCTTCTCCATTTCAGTTGTGGTGTATACAGCTAGTACATGACATCATTTTTGCAGCACTGCTTGAGGGAGACATTCCCTATACCTTGTGTTGGCTGGACTCCTTGACTCCTACCTGTCTACATGTTTTTATATGTTCAGTATTTTAATATCATAGGCTGTTCATTGGTAATACTGTGCTGAAGGTTTGGGGTTTTCTCCTCTTAAAGGGATTATTCTGCCCTTCAGTTCTTTCTAGCCACACAGCTTTGTCCTGTGCTCATATTTCTTTTATCCATCTTACTTTGCTTTGATTAGCACAATGGAACCATAACTTATCGGGTAACTATGTTGAGCTGTGTGTGCCACTGGAAGCCGTGCCTGTTTGAGGAAGTGATCCCGGGGCCTCATCTCCATTTTCTGTGGGCATTCAAGCAGAAGTACTTTTCTTCTCGTACACATTTCCTTTTCTGTATTTCTTTATTTTCCTTCTGTTCCTACCACAACTTGTCTATCCTGATCTTAAAATTCTTGCTCATTTGAACAAGCACATATAGCGTCTGCCGTATACTCAGCGCTTGACTGGTGGGTGACATTAATACGTTCTTCGTGTTATCCTTGGACATTTTTCAGAAGGCTTGCGTGTACCTTCATGTTTGTTTTACCTGCACAACAGCCTCCTTCCGCCACCTTGCTATTGCCTGTGGCTATTCCCACCCCCGGAAACCCTGCTTAAATCTCAGTACGCAGACCATTGCTTCTTTGTGCTCAGATGTGTGCGTTTCTCTTCCGTAGAGTCTACCCCCGGCCGGTGTCTCCGAACACTCTGATGCATGCAGGGCGTCCTTACCAGTTTGGGCCATGGAGGCGATGGCAGTTATAGTGGGAAGGCAAGGAGGGAGGTCAGCATTATGTGTGTGAGCGCCCAGAACACGTCCTGCTGTTACCAGTGTTCCGGCTGGCGGGCAGGGCGTAGGAAGAACCCCTGTTCAGCCGTTACGTAGTAAAGTGTGGGTAACCACGCTAGAAGGAAGAGTACCCGCAGGGCAGTCATGTTGGCAGCGGGGGGTTGTGAATAGACTCGTGTGGAGGTATTCGTGGAGCACTTAGTACGTGCAAGCCCTTGTGCTGGGCCTCAGGGGTGATGCCAGGTCACGGTGCCCGCCATCGAAGAACCAGGAGCCGGATACGTCAATAGTCATAGGACCAGCAACATCCGTACGTGCTGTGAGAATGCCGTCTCGGAGGGAATCACGTGAGCTGTGATGGTTAGGAGGCAGGAAGGCTGGTTTTACATGGCAAGTTGAGATTTCGGCTGTCTTTCCGATCTCTCACCCCGGTGTCGCCCCTCTCTCGTGGCTCTCAGAAAGGAACACTCGCCATCTAATACTGAGGGGCAACGAACGAGTTCAGAAGAACAGAACCTTTCTTTTCTAAAGCCTGCATTTAAACACTGTTTTCACTGGGCATAGAATTTTTTTTTTTAAAGATTTTATTTATTTATTCGACAGAGATAGAGACAGCCAGCGAGAGAGGGAACACAAGCAGGGGGAGTGGGAGAGGAAGAAGCAGGCTCATAGCGGAGGAGCCTGATGTGGGGCTCGATCCCATAACGCCGGGATCACGCCCTGAGCCGAAGGCAGACGCCTAACCGCTGTGCCACCCAGGCACCCCTCACTGGGCATAGAATTTTATCTCTACAGTTTTCCCCTAGTCCTTTCAAGATCCCGATCCGCTGGCTTGTGCTGTGACTGAGGAGAAGTCCGCTATGATTCTTTGTTCTTCTGTATGCAATGTCATTTTTTCTTCTGGGTGCTTTTAAGATTTTTATCACTGATTTTAAACATTTTGAATAGGGTGTGCTTTGGTGTAGTTTTCATTGTGCTCCTTAAGCTTGGGATTTGTGAGCTTCTTGGCTCTCTGGGTTTATACTTTTCATTAAATCTGGGAAACTCTGGGCTCTTATTTCTTTCATTTTTTTTTCTGGCCCCCTTCCCCCTCCTCTTCCAGAGACTCCTATTACATATATATGAGGTTACTTGCAGCTCTGTAGCTCAGTGATGCTCTGTTCATTTTTCCTCTCTTTTTTTGCTGTGTCTCACTTGGGTAGTTTCCATGGCTATGGCTTCGAGTCTATTAATGTCTTCTTCTGTAGTGCCTCCTCGCCTGTTAATGCTGTCCAGGGTAATCTTCATCCCAGACACTGTACTTCCCATCGCTGGAAGTCCAGTTTGAGTCTGTTTCATATGTTCTGTGCCTTTATTTAGCATGCTCAATCTACTCTCTAATTTCCTGAACCTGTGGAGTATAATTGCAGCTATCTTCACGTCCTTGTCTATTCGTTCTATTATCTGTGTTATTTCTGGGTCAGTTTGATTGATTTTTCTCCTCATTATGGTTCCTGTTTTCTTGCTGCTTTGCATGCCTGGTTTTTTTTGATTGAACGTTGGACATTGTGAATTTTATCTTCTCAAGTGCTAGATATTTTTATATTCCTATAAATATCTTAAACTTTGGTCTGGGGCATAGTTAGGTTCCTTGGCAGTGGATTGGTCCTTTTAGTTCTTGGGTTTTTGGTGTTTTGTTTTGTTTTAAAGCTTTTTAAGGCAAGACCAGAATAGCATTTAGACGAGGGTTAATTTTTCTTTCCATATGACCTTTTCTTTCCACCTGAGGTTTGGTCTGTTGTTAGATCTGGTTTCATTTTTTTCTTTTACTTTCACAAGTATAAGAATGTTAAAGACTGGAATATAAAACGTGAGTTGCATTTGCCATAGATAGATGGGTTTTTTCAGTGCGTTTGTATGTTTTCAAAAGTAAAATGTACTTGGCTATTGGGAAGGGAAGGGAAGAGAGGGAGGGCTGAGGGTAGCAGAATACCACAATTAGAGTTAATAAATCTGGCCTGCATTTCCAGAGGAACTCTTTGGATGACAAATGAGGCCAGCTATCCTTTGAGTTGTTCAGGTGAAGCTGGATATCGCTAGTGATGTCTAACGACCCTCCTCCTTCTGTGACTGGGCAACAGGAAACGGTGAGGGAGGCCAGTGTGCACGGACTGGGTCAGGCGTGTAGAGCTTTGTCTGAAAAGCGAGTTGCAGATCCCGATTGGCTCGAGACTAAGTATACCGTGGCCCGATCAAGATAGCTGGGACTCCAGTGATGGAATTTTTCTTTCATCCTAGTCAGCTGTGATGACCAGAGCCTTCCTTGGAAAGATGGCCTGCGTTTAGACGACTGTGAGCCCGTGTGGTCTGTCTGGCGCGTGTGGCAGCTCTGGCTATTCCTGCCCCTCAGGGAGCTCCTTGATGTCATTTCAGACACTGTATCCTCACTCGAGAGAACGGGCCGTCTTGCTCTGCGTGGAGTATCTTACAAGACACGTTGCTGTGTCGGTTTTTAAGCTGCTGGTTCCAGATGTCTCTAGCAGCCCTACTTTTCCTCAGATGCCTAGCCGGCTTCCGTGTATGAATGGCCTTTCTGTCCCGCAGAGGCTGTGGGACGCGCCGCCTGAGCGTTTGAGAGTTAACCAGCATTTAGCGAGCAAGCCCGCGTGAGGCACTGATTGTACCATTTCCAGCGATTGTTCAAGAGCTTCTGCTGATCCCAAAGGTCCTCACAGTCCAGGGGGCAGATAGCGTAGGTGAATTCAGAAACCCGTTCAGGAGGACCACGAAAGAGAATGAGAGGATAAACAAAACAATTAGTGTGTTGAGTCCTATTTCTTCAGACTTCTCTGTTTGGGGTAGTGGCTCGAGTGACCAAGCGGCTGGCATCCCACCATTTATAGACATGTTCTATTTTGAGACTGAGTTTGTGGTTTGGGAAGGATGTATAATCATTTTCAACAAATGCTTATTGAGGGTGTAAAGTAGCATGTCAGGCACAAGGAATACCAAGAAGCGTAAGGTTATAGCCTCTGCTTCTAAGGAGCTGCTCATACTTGGAGAGGCAGGCCACGCTTCAGATTAAAAAACTGAAGAAGATAGAATAAGTCTTTATAAGTGAAAAGCATACTCGTCAACATTTAGCAGAAGCGCGTACTAAACTATTCACTGCTGGGGGGGGTGGGGCTTGAGGGGGTGGGGCACGTGGTGGGGGAGGAGGAAAGCTCTTCGCTTTCTGTTATATATTTGACCTGTGAGCAACACGGGTTTGAACTGCATGGGTCCACTTACACGTAGTTGTTTTGTTGTGTTTTTTTTTATATAAATACAGCGCGTTACTGTAAATGTATTTTTTCTTCTTTATGATTTTCTTTATAACATTTTATTTCTCTAGTTTACTTTATTGCAAGAATACAGTATATGGTACATATCACATACAAAATATGTGTTAATCTACTGATGATGATATCGATAAGGTTTCCAGTCAACAGTAGCCTGTTAGTAGTTAAGTTTTGAGGGAGTCGAAAGTTAAACGCACATGTTTTACTGTGCTGGGGGTCAGTACTCTTTCCCCCCCACGTTGCTCAAGGACCAACTGTATACATTTGTGTATGGTTGGAAATTTTTACCAAGTGCCAGTATTGCCTTTTTGGAATTCTTTATCAGTTAAAAAAAATGACAGGGGAATGAAGTAACTGTGTGATAGGCATTAAGGAGGGCACGTGATGTGGTGACACTGGGTGTTGTACACAACTAATGAATCACTGAACGCTACACCAAAAACTAACGACGTACTATGTGTTGGCTAATTGAATTTAAATAAAAAAGTAAAATAAAATAAAAATGATAGAGACAAGAAGACCATACCCATAATGTTAGCCTTGAATATCTCCATGTGATAGGATTATAAATAATTTTTTTCTTTATCATACCTCCCCATTCTTGCCTACATTTTCTATGATGGATATGTATTATTTTATAAATAGAGAACACATTTGAAAACCAACCCTAAATGATGATGATTATAGCTACATTCCAACATGCTTACCATATCTTGGATATAATATACCAGCTTTCCCTTTTCTTTTTCTTCACTCTTACCACAACTGTTAGGACTGTTCTTCTATCATAATTCATGATCATCACCACTATGTATTTATTTATTTTTAAAGATTTATTTTATTCGTTATTTTAGAGAGAGAGTAGGGGGAGGAGCAGAGGGAGAGGGGGGGAGAGAATCACAAGCAGACTCCGCACTGAGCAAAGAGCCTGACACGGGGCTCAGTCTCACAACTCTGAGTTCGTGACCTGAGCCAAAGTCAAGAGTCAAACACTTAATGGACTGAGCCACCCAGGTGCCCCCATCATCACTATTTAAAGGTGAAACAGGGCATTGGCTCTTGCTTCTGCCCCTTGCCATTTTGAGTGAGTTAGCCTAGGAGCAAAAGGAATCCAGCTATTAACTACTCGGCTATACTGTGAAGGCTGCCTAGAAGAATTCAAATTATGCCGATTGGGTTACAATTATATCTGTCAATGTGGGCTGTGATCTCTTGTTTTAAAGCATCCTAAGAATACTTTCTATATCTGTATATTTAGTTCTGTTGGAGAAAGCAATTAGATTATTCCATCCCCCCATCTGTGCAGTAAGAAAACTCATCTGCTTGGCTTACTTCATATAAAGGAGAATTAAAATGTCCAGGTTATTTGTAATTTGGGTTAAGTAGTTCAATCCCGGCTCTCCCAGATTTTTCTGGGAATTCATACCCCCCTTATAATTATGAACTTAATTACTTTGAAAGTAATAGTGTTCTGAATTATTTAAGGAAGACAGAGTTCGAAAGACAGATGTCATTTCTAAATGAATTTTTTTTTTTTCCCTTATAGCATGTGTTTGATGATCTCAGTGTCTCAGTATCCTTGTCCTGGGTTGGCGATGGCACTGGGGTAAGTAGTATTTTGAGTCTGTTAACTCAGTGTAGCAAGAAGAAGATGGGGATTTTAGGGGTTTAAACACTGAATGTTGTTATTTTCTGAAATGGTCTCCAACCTCCGTTGCAGAAAACGCATGTTCGCTGTACAGACTTTCGGGAAGTTCTGATTGGTTTGGTTTTGCTTTAGAACTGGGAACATCTAGTGACCGCCTTCTTCCATAATAGGAAGATAGACACCTTTTTAGTGTTTGGTGGCTGCTTGGCATCAAGATGAGCAAGAAGAAGAAAGAGGAAGGAGAGTGCCATGTGCTCCGACGGGAGCCTCACAATACTTGGGAAAACCCCTGTGTAGCCGCAGAAGACTGCACTTTGCACATCTCGGCATTTCTCCTCCAAACTGTATTGTTCCTGTGTCCTTTCCCACAGTTAGCATTGAAGGACCGTGGCGCCCATGGGCTTGCAGTTCTTCAGCCCCATCTGTTGTCTCTTCCCCTACCACGGAGGAGCCCCTGCCGGGACTGGCGGCGTGGAAGCAGAGTCCGGCAGCATCTTCTCCCTGCTGGTGTAGACGGTCTCCCAGTAGGAGGGAGCGCTGAGGGTGGCCTCAGGTCTTGAGTCAGGGCTTGGCATTGCCGGCTCTGTGTCCCTCTGTCTGAACAAGGGGCCAGGGCCACAGCTCATACCCTCTGGTATTCTGGTAACATATATATCATAGCACGGAGGCCCATGATGGTGGTATCAGGAATCGAAAGAAACAGAATTTTGGTGTTGAAAAGCAAGTTATAAATTTCTTATTTTAATTAATTTTTAAACTTCTGGTAGAATGTCTTTAACCATGTCTCAGTTTCTTCTAAAATTTGAGTAGCGCACCAATTTCCATGATTTATCCATTTCTCTAAGATAGTTGGTATCTCTAAGGTTTCTTGTTATATGGCTGTTTGAGACTCCACAGCCTCTTGTACTGACCTACTATCAGAGTCTTTTCCTCATGCACATTTGTGTCTAGAAAAATACTTACTTGAAAAATTAATTTCATGGAGAACTAACAGCGAGGAGAGGAAGAAAAGGACAAATGTATATGACGTAGTGACCTCTGTTAGAACATATATTCTAGCCTCTGTAAGCAGAAAGCAGAAAGAGGGAAGATCTTTGCCTGAGACTATCTTACAATAATAGGAACACAAAAGAGTTAAACCCTTCCTTTATTATAATGTATAGTTGATTAGCTCTGCCTTACTACTTCAAGTGTATGTGATGGGATCATTTCAACAAAATGAGTTGAGATCTTGAGTCATTGTGAACCCTGGAAACGTGGTCCTTCTTGGTTTTCTGATATTACAGTATGGGCTACCGTAGGGCTCTTGGCAATCTTTTAGATGTTGATTTAATCCCATCACATGCAAGCATGTAATTGGACTATCTTTCTTATTGACTGCATGCTTTTGTCTCTTCCCAGATCATTCTAGTCTTGACTACCTTCCATGTACCACTGGTAATTATGACTTTCGGACAGTCCAAGCTATATCGAAGGTGAGATGTATAACATGTGGCTGGGGCATTGGCTGAGTAACACATTGTGAATGTAAGTTCTCTACTTTTATAGACATGATGGAGTCTAAAAGCTGATTTAAAGGATCTTGTAGCCATCTTAAATTTTCACCAGACTGTCACACTCAGCACACTGAGTGTCTGCTTAGCAACCTGAAGAAGTATGGAAAGGGATCTAGTTCCAAGGAGATTAGGCTGACCTCACTGAGTGGCAAAACAATAAAGGAAGATGAAGGAAGAGTCCGTAGGGATCTGTATCTCTTCATTTAAATGGGTGTATATTTGGGGCGCCTGGGTGGCTCAGCCGTTAAGCGTCTTCCTTCGGCTCAGGTCATGATCCCAGAGTCCTGGGATCGAGCCCCATGTTGGTCTCCCTGCTCAGCGGGAAGCCTGCTTCTCCCTCTCACTTGCTTTTGTTCCCTCTCTCGCTGTCTCTCTCTGTCAAATAAATAAATAAAATCATTAAAAAAAATAAAATAAAATAAAAAATAAATGGGTATATATTTGTGGGAAGGTAGCATAGAGTTTAACCATCTTTCTATTTATTATGAGTTTTTTTATATCCCTGAAATAACACAAAATGGTTTTTATATCCCTGAAATAACAGTCCTCACTGTACCTTTCAAGCGAATGTGATTTATCTGACAACAAAGTGGACACATATATTGAGCCCTAAATAGCTTGTTTCCAGATCAGGAGGAAGTTCTCAGGTCAGACCTAACCCAAGGGCATCATGGTGTTCACACTGGTAATGATGGTGGCAGTGTATGTTCAGGAACGATAATCTATCCTGTGACATCTACAAAGCTTCAGAGTTGTCTTCTCAAAGGTACAGCGTGGTTAAATAGTAGGTTCTTTCCCTTAATTATAAGATTCAAGACCAGCTAAGTCTCAGAAATTGCTGATTATCTTCTCAGTCATTTGTGTCTATCCCATTTTCCCCCCAAGAAAGAAAGATGACATCCCAGCAGATGACATAAAACTGCCCCCCCCCCCGGGGCCAAGGGACCTCCCAAGAGCCATTGTACTCTCTCAGGGTTCCTTCTTTGACTGTTGGTCTTGGTCCAGGAGGGCGTGAACCCATGCTGATTCTCTGAGGTGGGTCAGCCCAACCTCCCTTCCCTAGTAGGCGTGATCACTGGCGGCTGCTCCTGAGCCTGGAGCCTGGGCTCACTGCTGAAGCACAGTGATGTGGGCTTCAAAATTGGCCAAGAAGGAATTGCCATCTTGAAATTGCTGTACGCTCCATGAAAGCAAGGTTCTTGACTAGCCCGGGGTTCTCCACCAACCAGCCCAACAGCTGACTCACAGCAGGCAAGCAGTACATACTAATTGAATGAATGAACACCTTGGCTTCTCTATAATTTTTAGGCTGATAGTATTTTTTATTTGTTTGATAAAGATTGACAATGCCTCGTAGAATCCCAGTGCTAGAAAGGGCTATAATTTGTAGGTGATTTTGTTTATTCAGAACAGTAGTTGAAGGATTTCAGACAGATGAAAGTATCCTGTTCAGGGAGGGAAAATTTTTTTTTTTTTTTAATTTGTAACTTCAGTAACTCTTCGTTTAAAAAACCTTGCTGTCAGAAAATCTTTATGATACAGTTTTTCTTACCAGTTTACCTTTCATGATAAAAGCAAAACAACCATATTATAAAACAACCATATTATAAAATTTTAAAAGAAAAAAATTCACCCTAGAACGTAAATTATTTACACTTAATTTATTTACACTTTATTATCTTGATTTTTCCCTGTCACATTAATCATATGGCTACATAGTCTTGGGAAGCAGCGTGGTCCAGGGTTAAGTTGCCAGATTGTGTTGGCAAACAGGCCTGGGATTGGATCTCAGCACTGTCATTTGCAAGCAGAATGAACTCGAACAAGTCATTTAGCCTCCCTCAGTTTTTTGTCACCTGTAAGGGAAAGGCGGTAATAATGGTCACCGTAGAACCGTTGCAGGCCGTACTTTGCAGAGGTTGGCGTGGAGCAGGAGCGTAGTGGGGCTAGCGGCCGTCGTGCCGACAGCCGGGGACGGCACGTAGCCAGCTCATGCTGGCGCTGCTGTCACCAGTTGTAAAGATGAATTTGAAAGCCTTTGGCGCCAGTTGGCAAAGAGTGACTGCCCGCCCCCAGATGCTTCCGTGGCTTCTACGAACGCCCACATACCCTTGCCCCTGCCGACGTGCAAGTATTACTAACAGCTGGCGTGACAGCCTATCTCCATTCCGCCTGGTGAGTGCTCAGGCCCTGTGATTTTTCATATCCCTGCATCATTTTGTTAGATTGACAGAACTTACTTAATCGCTATCCTCGTGGACACTTAGGTTGTAGCTGATGTTTTCAGTATTACTCATGCCGCTGTGGTAAATATCACACGTTTGCGTCATAGAAGACGCTGATCTCCAGTTCGTTCTTTAGTAGCAGGTGAAAACCTCTCTGATGGATCCCTACCTGCTGTGAAGGCTGTTCACTAAACTCTTCCCTCTCTCTCCAGGTTGAGTTATCTTCTATACCTCTTGCCTTGGCCACTTTCTTGCTGGCCTTCTGAATTCACTTTTTCCTGTCTACACTGCTCTTGAAAGCGTGTGGCTAGACCGGTCCGTGAGTCATACCCAGGGGGGAGTGAAATGTGTTTTCAGGACTCTGTTTCCCACTTTTCTACTTTTCAATTTTGCGCTTGCTTTAAGTCAACCAAAAAACAAAACAAAAGCGGGACCAGTAAGTGTTACTGTTAAAATACGGACGAGCCTCTGACTCAGCCCTTCCCGTCCTGTATCTGTCTGGTATTGTGAGAGCCCCTAGCGCGCTTGACCAGAGGGCAGCCGCTTGTTTCTCGTGTGGCCTCGGGGACTGAGCTGCTCCTGCTTCCTGTCGCACAGCAGCTTCTTGTCTGGTGGTGTTTTGTTTTTGCCAAGGTCATTTTGAATATTAATTCTTTCCTCCCTGCTGTGCAGTGAGCGCTCTTCCAGAGTTTAGGTGGAGACTGTAAAGAGGCCTCCTTGCTTCTCCCACGGGGCTGGCCTGGCGCTCTGAAGGGACCTGTGTGGTCCGGCCGCTGGCGGAGGGGCTCTTGTGGCTTCGGAGGGGAGGGGGCAGCTTGATGAAGAGGAGTCCTGAACGCGCTCAGGTTGCCCAACAGAAAAATAAAATAAAAGCCTGTCGGATCCCCTCCGAAGACGCTTCTGTTTTTCACAGCGCTCCCGATTATATTATTTACCAGATTATCTTTCTGTACTGTATCTTATGTGGTCAAAGGTTCATTTGGTAATCAAATAAAAGGCACTTGATCGCGTGCCAGCTGCTCCGAGTCTTACGGCCCAGAGGCTCAGAGGAATAGAAGGAAGTTGTGTCTGTTACCTACGCCGAGTTAGAGGGAAATACACTTTGATCTTCAG
Source organism: Ursus americanus (assembly GCF_024610735.1). Lineage (NCBI taxonomy): Eukaryota > Metazoa > Chordata > Mammalia > Carnivora > Ursidae > Ursus > Ursus americanus. Next base: position 57,652,240 of record NC_142138.1, on the reverse strand, counting down.
GGTACAAAAAAGAATTGTGGGAAGATTAGGGAAATAATAAGTAACGTCCCTAGGCATTGATAATTAGGTAAAATTGAATAATATATTAATGTCTTCAATTTAAAGGAGTTATATTTGAGTAGCTTAAATTTTGATCCTCCAATAAGGAATAATTTATGTAATAGATTGTAAAGTACATTCGCCTCTTTCAAATGTGAAGTTAAAAAGAAATAAACCATACCTATGGTTAAGATGATAATTTGGTTTTTGGTAACTGAAATACGTTTTGCATGCTTTTGTTCGATGGCCTCTTGAGTCTAACTTTTCACGGTAAGATCAACTTACTGAAACACGTGTACACATTATTCTACACCAAAATTCTGTGCCCCGTTACCCCAGACCTGCTGCTATTTGGGGGCGCCTGGGTGGCTCAGTCGGTTCAGTGTCCTACTCTTGATTTGGCCCAGGTCGTGATCTCAGGGTCGTGAGATCGAGCCCCTCATCATTGGGCTCCGCGCTCATCGGGGAGTCTGCTTGAGATTCTCTTTCTCCCTCTCCCTCTGCCCCTCCCGCCCATAAATAAATAAATAAAAACCCTGCTATTTTTTTGTGATTTTTATTTCCTATCAAGAGTCGTTCAACTTTTGGAAATTAGTAAGGGCATCTTGACATGACTAAATTTCACATTAAATTTTATTCCATAGTCAATGTAAATGTTTAAGGATGTTACTTGAGGTAAAAAAAAAAAAAAAGTTAATGCAAAGGTATCAGCAGATATTAAAGCAAAGCGTAGTAAACTGGCTTCTCCAAGATATCCTGTACGACAGCCTTTTTAATGATACGCTTGGTTCAGTTTTCACTGCAGTAGATTATTAATAATGACTATATATTTTAGTCACAAGGTTAGCATGAATTCATTACAAAATATATTTCACTGCTTTTTTTTCTTAAAGAAAAAGTTTATTAAAATGTATGATGATGGCATTTTTACTACAGCTTCACTTTTACAAACTTAGGGCATATAAAAATCATGAAACTAGGTGGTTTTCATCATTTAGGAGATATTCCCATTAAAATACATATTAGAATTGCCTTGTCAACCAAAGCAAAATAGGGACACCGGCTGCATACTCATGTTCCTTCTGATTAAAAGTTCCAGGATTTTATTCACAATATATTACCCCCTTTATTTGCCCACCTGTATTTTCAAAGTTTCTACAGAAAACATGTATCCTTTTTTCAGTAAGAAAAAAATGATAAAATATTAAAATAAAAAGACATAAGGTAGCATTAGACGGTGGGGAGTAAAAAAAAAAGAGAGAGAGAGACTGAAGTATCGGGAGTTCAGCTTAATGTGAATCCAAATTCTGCCCGTTCTACTGGCTGGTCTGTGGTTTCGGGTCTGCTTTTAATGTTCCACATCTTAACAAGCTACCTTCTCTCCCTGTTGGTCTCTTAACTGGAGGTCTCAATGCAGTTGGTTGGCATTTTTCTGTGGGGTCGCCATGTACACTGAATTGTCGAGTATGGAGCCATTGCTCCCCGGGGAAAGAAAAAAAGATTCCAGCTCCTGCAAACCTCTGCTCACAACATTCGTTTTTGTTCATTGATCAGTACATGATCTCGTTTTGTTTTTTTTTAAGCTCTTATTTATTTGACAGAGAGACAGCCAGCGAGAGAGGGAACACAAGCAGGGGGAGTGAGAGAGAAAGAAGCAGGCTCCCAGTGGAGGAGCCTGATGTGGGGCTTGATCCCATAACGCCGGGATCACGCCCTGAGCCGAAGGCAGACGCCTAACGGCTGCACCACCCAGGCGCCCCCGTACATGATCTGGTTTCATGTGCGTTTCTGTTGGAAGACACCTTACTGAATGTATACTGTTGATTCATTAACGTTGAGCTCGTACCTCATGCCCAGAAGACGCTTGTCTAACTCACGTGGTTTCTCCGTAAGGCACATCAGAGCCTTCTTGTGCTCAGGAACACCAGCCCTTTACCATCGTGCTCTTCTGTGCAGCAGAATCACCAGCAAAACCACAGAAGTGCAAAATGTGTGGCACTTAGTAGACTGCGAAGAAGACACTTACTAACAGGCTAAGAGCTGGCCCAGGAAGGCACAGTGTCCCCTTACCAGCCCTCAGCGGGGAGTGTGCGTGCAGGGTTACTCAAATGTTCCTCACTCTGTGCGTGCCTGCGAATGACGGCAAAAGAGCCTCGAGTAAGGGTCACAAATACATCTGAATGAGTAGTCAGATTTGCAAAATGGGATCTAGGAACAATAAGGATCTGCCGTATAAGCTTTCCTGATTAGTGAAAACTACAAAACAGCAGTTTGGATCCTTTTAAAGTTTGTCGCCATCCTTGTTGCTTTTATGTTGCAATTTATAGCAACTTCATCATGACAAAAATGAACTAAAGAGAGAAACGGTGAGGCCTAAGAGCCAACCAAACAAGGGTATCTATGCTTGTCTGTTTGTTTTAAGAGAGAGAGTGTAGGTGCACGTGCCTGAGGGGGGGAGGGCAGAGGGAGAGAGAGAATCTTAAGCATGCTCCGCACGGAGCCTGACTCGGGGCTCGATCTCACGACCCCGAGATCATGACCTGAGCTGAAATCAAGAGTCAGATGCTTCCCTGAGTGAGCCACGCAGGCGCCCCGTATGCTTGTTTGATTGTTGAGAAAAATAAAATGTAAGAGTGTCTGAGATACCGTAGAACTCTCATGCTGTTACTTTTCATTAAATGTCTGTGGTTCGGATGCCTGGTGTCACAAGTTCCAATATATTATGAATGAAAAGTCCTCAAAAACAAGGCTCTAATTTTTGAGTATTGACGTTTGCGTTGAGTGTCGGTATGTGAGTCTCCCGGAAAAACCCGCTTTGAGTGCTTCATCCTGCTAGGAATTTTGGTGCTCTGTCTTACTAGCAGTCCCATGTGATGATTACTTTTTTTTTTCATTTATTTTAATAATGTCTAGATCTTTCTTGTTCTTTGGGGGTATTGGGTTCTAGTCTGAAAATATTTGTATTTTAACACTTTCTTCAGCTGCAAGTATGTGCATAATCTTGTGTGTGTTTACAGCACAGAGACACGCATAAGTGATCATTTATTTTTGGCAACCAGAAATTGGTTATTTTTTTATTCAAAAGATTTGTTTCTAAAGCAGATGGTTTCACAGGATTTACTTATCATTTGACTGCTGTTCATGACACTATTAATTATCTTATGGATTTTGAAAAGTAGATTTATTTGTCAAGATGTCGCATTGATTTCCTCTTCCTGATGTATGTTGTGTGCTGATAGAAAATAAAGCTACTTTTTTATTTTTTTAAGATTTTATTTATTTGAGAGAGAGAGAGAGAACGCAAGCAGGGGCAGGAGCAGAGGGAGAGGGAGAAGAAGGGGGAAGGAATCTCAAGCAGGTGCCCTGAGCATGGAGGCTGATGCAGGGTTCAGTCCCACGACCCTGAGATCATGACCTGAGCTGAAACCAAGAGTTGGACTCTTAACCAGCTGAGCCACCCAGGTGCCCCAAATAGAGCTACTTTAAAATGAAGTGTTAAAATATATTCCTTGGCCTTTGATGGCCTTAGCAGAACCCTACACAAATCCTAGCTGGTCGATACTACTCCTCTGTGCTCCAGTTTTTTTTTTTTAAGTGGCCAAAGTAGTGTCGCAGAGGATTTTTTTTGTTTTGTTTTGTTCATGTTGCTTTCTTTTCTGAAGGGCAGGGATGTGTTTGTTGTGCCAAGTTCTTAAAAAGCAAGCAGGCTTGCCAACAGGTTTGTGGAAGTTCCCTGGGGATGTCATGCAGAAGGGGAGATTTGTGAGCTGGTGGTGAGCAAGCCACTACAAACCCCTCCAGATGGTTGTCAGAGCGATTGAGGACGTGGACGTGTCGTAGCGCTAGGGAGTGTTTACGCATATCCCTGTGACCCGCCGTCCCAGGCTAAGAACCCTTCTTTGCTCCAAAGCCAAGGAAAGGGTAGTCAAGAATCAGTTGGGTGGTGCCTAATCCCGACTTTGTTGAGGAAGAGTCTTTCAGACAACTTGAAGTCCTGCGTAGATCGCTTTAGCGTGGTGTCAGGGACCTGCGCAAACCCTCGAGACACCGCCTTCCTGTCTGCCTCCAGCTTCCTCTTAGCCCATCTTTGCTGCCAGGCCACACGCCCTGGCAGGATCGTGGAAGTCTCCAGGTCGTAAGAGAAAAGCTCCTCACGAATAATTAAAAGTTACCTCTAGTACAGGACTGAGAGTTACAAGAGAATTGCACTGAAGTTTCAGTTTTGCCCTTGATTAACTGGTCGACTTTTGACCAGTTGCCTCCTTGAACCTCACCATCTGTGAGATGAGGGAGTTGGACAAGAGGTTCTCCTCTGTCCCTTGCATCTCATGTGTTCCGTGTTCTGCGGTTCTGTGATTCTTTATTTGTTGAGGCTGCTACCAAAACTGTACCATTTGTTAAGTCGTATATTATATCAGTGCAGACCACGGAACGTTGCGTTTATCCCTGGGCAACTAACGTGCAACACCCAGTGGTTAGATTTCACGGCTGCGAAGGTGTTGGCTTCTACAGCGCACTTTAGCGGACGGCGCACAGCATGAAGCCTGTCGGAGGCAGATAGCTTCTGACTTCTTTGCTTTTGGTTTTCCAACTCTAAACATGGAATTGAGTACGTCTCAAAAATATTGTTGGAATGAACTTTCGGGAAAAGCTCTGACAACCTGAGATGAGATGAAGTTTGTTTTCCCGAACGGTGTTCTGCGTGCGGCGTGCGGTAGCTACCGGTGCCTGGTACGGCCCCTCCGGGAGTGGGGGACCCTCAGGACTCCTGCTCCCCGTTTGCAGCTTTATCAGTAGTACTGCACGTGACTAGATTCGTTGGAGGCCTTTGGGTACATTTAGCGGACATCCCAACCCAAACTAGCCTGAATAATAAGGGGATGAACGGCTCCTAACTAAATACAGAAGAAGGATGGGCCTCAGTGTTCGTTCAATCCAGTGTCATAGACTCTGCTTCTCTAGAATTCCAGAATTCCCTCAGCAGTTCTCTCCACTTCTTTGGATTGTTTTTCAAGTTGTGTTCTCATCGTGCCAGAATGCTTGTAGCAGTTTTTTTGCTTTGTATTCGCATAGGACAGTGGTGGGGTTTCTGAACCTCTGTATTACACGTGGGGTCAGATCGTGTTTGCTTGTTGTGAAACCGTGCTGTGCCCTTTACCCCCTCGATGCCAGCAGCACCTCCCCCTGGGCTGTGATCATCGTGAATGTCTCCAGACATGGCCACGGGTGTGCAGTGGCGGGGGAGGGGGGTGGCTCTCAGAAAGACACTGATTGAGAACCACTGGGCTGAAGGAAGACAGATCATTTTGTAAGGCGGGTGTCTGAAGTATAAAGAAGTGTGTTTTCCTCAAAGACTCCCAATTTCCCCCTTTTGTCTTATTGGCTCAACCTGGGTCACTCCCCATTTCTGACCCCATCACTGGTAAGGGGGTGGAATTTCCTTCAGACTGCTCAGGCCCTCCACTGGAGCTAGAGATGGAATCCACTCCCCTGGGGTAACTGTGCAGGGGAGGGTGGTGAGGGCCTCAGCGAAGCCGGTGGGGTGGGGTCGCGGGAAGCCAGGCAGCTGCCCGGCAGTGTCCTTGACCACCGCATTCTAAATGTGTCTTGCTTTTCTTCCTCTCAGCGAGGACTATGGGAAGAACTTTAAGGATATTACAAATCTCATCAACAACACCTTCATTCGGACTGAGTTTGGCATGGCTATCGGTCCTGAGAATTCTGGAAAGGTGCGACTCCTTCGTACGCAGATGAAGCTGTGCTTGGTACCACGCGCGGGCTGTCAGATGATGATGTTGCAATGGCCCGGTTGTATACAGCAGTATATTTAGTTTGCTGTTAGTGCATTTTAAAATTAAACATAATTTAGTGCTGTTCATAAAGGAATGGAATTCAACACACAGGTTCTTCTTTTTTTTTTCCTTGGTCCCTATCCAAGATCCAGCCGAGCTCTTTGTAATTACGTAGTGGTTGTTTGGCGTCACAATGTATAATCCGCAAAACAACATTTTAGTCTTTGGGCCACTAGCTAATCTCAGATTAAGCGGCTAAATTCCTAGTTCTGTTGCACTGTTTCAGGGGAGGGAAATATGTGTTATAGGACTAATACTTGAGGAGTGCAGTACACCAACTAATCCGTTTTTGTAACTCCTCTTAGTGTTGGGATTTTCTTAACGACTATCTGGTGAAAACGGTGTGAGAACGTCTGTGCTTTTACAGTATTACACTCTGACTCTGAACGTTTTTCTCCCTAATCAGGTGATTTTAACAGCAGAGGTGTCTGGAGGAAGTCACGGAGGAAGAATCTTCAGATCATCAGATTTTGCCAAGAACTTTGTTCAGACCAATCTCCCTTTCCATCCTCTGACTCAGATGATGTATAGCCCTCAGAATTCTGATTATCTTTTAGCCCTCAGCACTGAAGTAAGTAGAGCTGAGGAACTGGTCTTGCTTTTTCGCGTTTTTATAGGCTCAAAATACACTGTTTTAAAAGAACCCTGTAGGAAATGCCTTTATATTGGACTGCTTTCTAGTGACTTCTTAAGGCACGAATTATGAATTTTTTGCATTTTTTTCCAGTTGATTTTCGTGTGCTATCTAGCTCAGACAAGGGTAGTATCTAGCCGGCGTTACATGTTTTTTTAAGCGAGTAGATGTGGTGTGCTATCAGAGTAATGAACCCGAAAATAGTTTAATGTAATCATTCTTGTGCTTCAAGGGGCAGGCATAAATTGTCAAACTCCTGATGGTACTGTTCCTTTGCTATGGCCAAACCATGTCTTCATAATTTTTTTTGTTAGTTCCCAGTATATAAAGCATATTGATTTCTGTCTTTGTTTTGTTTTATTTTTTTTTTAAGATTTTATTTATTTATTCGACAGAGAGAGAGACAGCCAGCGAGAGAGGGAAGACAAGCAGGGGGAGTGGGAGAGGAAGAAGCAGGCTCATAGTGGAGGAGCCTGATGTGGGGCTCGATCCCAGAACGCCGGGATCACGCCCTGAGCCGAAGGCAGACGCTTAACAACTGCACCACCCAGGCACCCTGATTTCTGTCTTTGATACTCCTGTATTAAATATCCTGAATTTTAAATCTCTGCGTCCCCTACCACGATTGCTATACTGTCCCCAGAAACCAGTGTCCCCCCCCCTTTCCCTTCCACCTCTCTTCGGAAAGCTCTCTGGGGGAGCACGTTTCACTTTTCCTTTCCCAGAGGACCAGTCTCCTTTACCATGGATTTTAAGGGCCCAAAGTGGCTGAGTTGCTAGACTATGATAATCAGAATTATACTTTACATTTGCATGGGCTCTTTCTCATCTTATTTCTTAGAGTGTGGTCTCCTGGCCAGCAATATCAGAGAGAAACCCCAGGGAGACTCGTTTAATATGCAGTTCATAGGCCCCGATCCAGACATAGTCCATCAGTGACTTTTGGTTTTGAGATGGCTAGTATTTTTAACAACTGAGTTGCTAGCTGAGTCTGCACACTAATATTTGAGAGCCTTTGCTGTGGTGACCATTGTGGGGACAGAAACCGGATCATCAGTGTGGACAAGTCAGACTGAGCAGAGGGGTAGCACGGGGAGGGTGAAGGCACTCAAAGAGCTGTCAGGGGTCTGGGCCTTCTGTGCAGATCTTTGAGCAGAGGGAAGGCTGGAAGACTCAAGGAGGTCAAAGTTAAGTTTAGCCAAAGAGGCCAGAGGAAGGAAACTGGCCTGCTGGGTAGGCCTCAGATCTTAAAGCAACAATTCCAGGAAGTTGGCCTCCAGCAGCTTGAACTATAGGCCCTTCAAGGGAGCAAAGAGACCCCCGGAGGAATGGACAGAATCACCAACCCCCCTTTTGACTACCCAATCGCTGTTACCAAGTGTCTTAAGATTATTGAAACATGCTATCCTCAGAAAGAGGTAGCCCCAGTCTGCTTTTATACCTCAAATTTCTTCCAGTTGAGGGTAAGTTGGAAATAAAAATTATCAGGGTTAGGGCACCTGGGTGGCACAGTCAGTTAAGCATCCACCTCTTGGTTTTGGCTCAGTTGTGAGATTGAGCCCCACATCAGGCTCCGTGCTGAATGTGGAGTCTGCTTATGAGTCTTTCTCTCCTCCTCCCCCCTGCACTTGCTTTCTCTCTCAAATAAATAAATAAAATATTTTAAAAAATCAGGGTTGAGAAGATGGACCAATGTGTACTGAAGTGCAAATAGGTGGCACCAGACCCTTTCCTATTTCCAAGTAGAGTTGGGTAAATTAGAAATGCTCGGAGGTGAACGTCACCCGAGGAGGAAGGAGTTACAGAAGGAGGAATGGTGGGTGAGAGTGGGGGAGCACTGTAGGTAAATTCTGCCTCGATCAGCCCCTTTTAATTTCACCTGTACCAGGACATCTCTGTCCCACCTGCCTGGGTCTGGGCCCAACAGGCTTGTGTTGCCAGTGGAACCGACATCGTCAGTCTTTATCTTACTGAGCTTCTGCTACGTTTGAAAATATTGGCCAGTCTCTCCTTTTGGGAACTCTGCTTGCTTGGCTTTTTTCTTACCTTCTAACCATTCCTTCCTGGTCTCTTTTGTAAACTCCTGTCAATCTGCCCTAAGTCCCTACTGCTCATTTCACTCTGAGCAATCTCTTCCACTCCGACCATTGTAACTGCCCCTGTAATGTGTACGATTCTCAAATCCGTATTTCTGGCTTCTTCCTAGGGCTTCAGATTTCTGTCTTGCTGCTTCCCTATTACACACACACACCCTCTGCCCTACAGGAAAAAGCTTCCAGTTCTACTGAATCTCGTTTCTAGATTCTTCCTGAGTCTGTTCCTCACAGCCATGGTTTAGAGCCTCACTAACTCTTTTTTTTTTTTTTTAAGATTTTATTTATTTATTTATTTATTTGAGAGAGAACGCATGAGCAGGGGGAGCAGCAGGCAGAGGGAGAAGCAGACGTCCTGCTGAGTAAGGAGCCCAACACAAGGCTCAATCCCAGGACCCCGGGATCATGACCTGAGCTGAAGTGAGACACTTAACTGAATGAGGCACCCAGCGGCCCCAGGGCTTCACTAACTCTTAATGAACCGATGTATCACTACTTTCTCACTACCTTTCCTGCTTCTGCTCTGAAACCCATCTTTCCCATTGCCATCCAAGTACTCCACCTTTAAAAAGGTAAAACTGAGGGGCGCCTGGGTGGCTCAGTCAGCTAGGTGCCTGACTCTTGATGTTTGGCTCGGGTTCTGTGATCTCGGGGTCGTGAGATCGAGCCCCGTGTCAGGCTCCACGCTAGGCATGGAGTCTACCTAAGATTCTCTCTCTCCCTCTGCCCTTCCCCTCCTTCCCCCACCCCATCCCTTACTCATGTGCACATGTGCTCTCTCTCTTTCTCTCTTTCAAAAAAAAATAAAGTAAAACCGTGGGCCCTCTGTGAGCTGGCCCTCACCTCTGTCCCTAGCATTAGCCCCTTCTTTCCTCACCTTGGAATTTGTGCTCCATCAGTGCGTGAAGGCTTTTAGCTCCTTGCCCACGCTGTGACGTTTTATCACCTCTCGCCTTGGCTAGTACTCGTGTGTATTTGCGCAATAACGTCCCATCTCCCCATTTGCCGCCTTTCGGTTTCACTGCTCATGATTTAATACTAGTTCAGCTGTCTTCACAAACCGTCACTGATGCATTGTCCCTCCCTCCCTTATTCTCACCCTGGAGACCGTGTTTCCATAACTTACCACGTTGTATCAGATTCTTACCCACGCCCCTTGTTAAACCGTGAGCTCCTCGAGAACGGGGAGTGTATCTTTTTTGTCTTTGTGTCCCCAGTGCAACATCTGGGACAGTGCCTGGCACACAGTAGGCACTTCATAAGCATTTGTCATTCCGAACTTCCAAAACCCTGCAGGGGCCCCACCACCCGTGTGTGTGTGTGTGTGTGTGTGTGTGTGTGTGTGTGTGTGGCATAGGCAGCTTGGATGCAACTTCAGTGTGTGTGTTTCCTGCCCTGACTGGTTAGATATGAATTATTAAAGGTCATACAAGCAGCTGCACAGGACAAAGCTGGAATTCTGATAAGTCATTTATAATCTTTCAGAATGGCCTGTGGGTGTCCAAGGATTTTGGGGGAAAATGGGAAGAAATCCACAAAGCAGTATGTTTGGCCAAATGGTGAGTAACAGAAGACTCCATCTGTGCAGAGCCCTGAACCTTTCCTGACGGTGCTGCCAGAAGTCACATGAACAAACATTGAGCACTGACTATGTGCCAAGTCGTCCTCAGGGTGCCATCAGGATATAAGGGGAGGGGAGGACACAGATCTTGACCTGGAGGAACTTCGAATTCTGCTGGGCAAGAATACTTCATCTCACTAAGTGTTAGGGTAGAAAGTATGAAACAGGGCCCAGGACCGAGTAGCTGCTGCCCGCAAAGGTTGATTCTCCATAAATGGTGACATCAGTCAGACTAGCATAAAATACAGCTTTGATCTGGGGACTTACGTACGTACTTCTCTGTGCCCAGATTCATATTCCCTCACCTAGAGATCCATTTCAGTTGTGCGGAATGTAGCAAGGAATCGGGAAGAAAGCTCAGAGAGCTTCCAGACCGTCAGAGTCACACTGTCCGTGCACCGAAAATCCTTCACTTGTCTCGGTGGGCCCCCCCCTGCCCCCCCCCCCCGGGGCCTCCCTAAGAGGATGCAGCGGCGCAGCTCTTCCTTGGGCGTCAGGTCACCTTTGTTCCAAGCTGGCTACTCAGTGGCTGAGCCTCTCTGGGCTTTCGTGTTTCCCCTTCATGAAAGGAGATTTTTGGGGGGAGTTTGGGGGATGGGGGAGCAAGAATTGAATTAAAAACCTTTATACCACCAAAATTCTGATTAGGCTCACACCCTCGTTTAGAGCCTCTTTTTTCTTTCTCTTTGACTAATTTCAGCAAATTTGTGAATCTAGTTTCCCTGTTGATAGCAGATGGGGGCCCGAGGTGGGGTACATGCTTGCTAACAGCCAGCACACGCCAGCATGAGAAGCCGCTGCTGAGAGCTCGCGGAGGCAGGAGAACTGTAGAAGCCAGCCGAAACAGAGGGACGCTAACAGGATGCGATCCTTTCGTGCTGGATCCAGAGAGCACGCGCAGCTCAGTGACTTCTGATGGGAACACGGTGTTACAGCACCATATGCTCGATGTTCGTGAACATGGCCCATAGTCCGAGCAAGAATTTAATATTTAATGTCCTCTACTTAGGGAGTCAGGGAGATGTGTAATAGAGGCATTGCCAGATATATCTACTGAAATTAAAATATTAAAAAAATATTGCTGGAAGTGGCCTTTTCCCAGAAACTGCTCGTAACGTGAGGTCTGTGCTGCGCCCCTGTGGTACACGGGCTTCGTCTGTATTCGGTCTGTGTGTTTTCGCAAATTGTGTTTGTGAAAGACGGTCTTATCAGGAAGGAAGTAGTTTTTAAAGGAACTAAGTTAATAAGTTGCTTCACTCTCAATGGACCTAAAGTATATAGGGCGTGTTCAAGTAAGACTGTAGTAAATTTTGGTCATTAAAACTCACCTTGATATATGCATATCAGATCACCACAGTGTGCCCTCTCAATGGTATTGGTCAGTTATGCCTTAATAAAGCCAAAAGAAACAAACAGAAAACTCATCTTTAAAACCGAACATTTAGGGATGCCTGGTTGGCTCAGTCGGTAGAGTGTGCAACTCTTGATCTCAGGGTCGTGGGTTCGAGCCCCACACTGGGTGTACAGATTACTTAAATTTAAAAAAAAAATCTTTTAAGAAAACCCTAAAAGTTCATTTTTAAATGGTATTTTATTTTGTAGGCTCTATAATATCTTTTATTTTTGTAACCCGTTTCTTTGATTAGTGTCTAAATATAAGATAACTGGCCTGCTGATAACTGTTTACTCACCTTTTAGATCTTTGATTTGTAGGAATTGACAGCCTGAAGTGCTGAAAGGACGTGATCAGACCCTGCACCTTGTGCTGGTGCTAATCCATAAGTACTATCAGGGTCTGAACCCACTTTCCTGCAAACTCCCTTTCCGAGGTCGAATTTAAATAATTCAACCTCTGACCTAGCTGTCTATCCGAGATGAAAGAGCTGAATTATTTAGCACATGCAAAGCATTGAACTAGGTTCTGAGGGGAAACAATAAAGCATAAAACCTCATACCTGGCCCGAAGAGCCCGACAATATAGCAGGAGAGCGAAGGCGTACACTGTTGGATTAAAGTCACTAAACAGGAGACAAAGGAGTGCCGAGCGGCTGGTACAGAACGGCACAGCGCTCTAGAACGAGCTTTCTCAACCTTGGCGCTCATGACGTTTTGGACTAGACGGTTCTTTGCTGTGGGGGAGTCGTCCTCTGCATCTCTGGCCTCTACCCACTAGATACTAGCAACAACTCCCCGTCCCCCAGTTGTGACAACTAGAAATGTCCCCTGTAAGACCCCCCCCCCCCGGTGGAGAATCACCGCTCTAGAAGTTTGCGGTAAAGAAGCTTCCCAGTTGGAGTGCCAGGGAAAGTTTCATGGAAGGGCTAGATTTTAAGCTGGAGCCTAAAGATTGTGAGGTTAGATCTGGTTATAGGAGAGGAAAAAAAGCATTTTAAGCCAGAAACAGGAAGAGCAAGTGCAAGAGGCAGATTTGGAGAGTAAACAGACCAGTCTGAGCAGCTGGAAGAGTTCACGTGGAGAGGTGGTGGACTGGGGGAAACGCTGGCGCGGGGCTGGGGGGCGCCTTGGCCGGTGCGGCTGGGGGAGTCTGGCGCCTGGCATCCCAGAGGGCCGTTTCGGCCGGCGCCTGTGGACGGAGCTTATCATTACTAGCCTTGCTTGGAGCTTTGCGACTGCGGTTGAGAGCAGTCTTGAACCAGTCTTTTCTCTGTCTTTGCCTCTCTGTAGGGGATCAGAAAACACCATCTTCTTTACCACCTATGCGAACGGCTCCTGCAGTAAGTATATTTTAGTTCCGAATAAGAGTGTCCTGTTGTCCATTCACAGTAGAACGTTCTGGGTTGTAAAAGGTAGAAACATCAAAGATCCTTCTTTCTCCTGTAATTTTAATAGCTAAGATCACTGCCAAGCATTTTAAAAATTTTGAAAGTACTGAGCCTAGACCAAATAAAAACGTAAGCTAAATTTAGCAATATATTTAAATAAAGTAAATATTAAGCTACAAACAATAACAAGTTGAAACGCGTTGTGATTTCTGCCAAAGAGCATGGAGGTTGTGTTTGTGTCGGTGGATGTTGTTGGCACCGTTTCTAAGCAGAAAGCATGGTCCTTCGTTTATTCATTCAACAAATTCATTTCATTTTTTCATTCATTGATTTGCACACCCGCAGTAGTATGCCCATCACTGTTCGAAGGATGGGGAGAGCAAGACACCTAAGCCCTTGTCTCATGGGGCTTGAATTCCAATAGGGGTATTAGACGATCAACAAGAAAACCAAAAACTCAAACAAGACCACTTAAAATAGAAAAAGATAAGTGTGTCGTGAAGAAAGCAAAACAGGATGCTGTGGCTATGACGTGTTCATGCAACACCGTATTTGAATTACGTAAACTCTGTCTTTCTGTCCAGTGCAAAACCTCACGTGTATAAAAATAAAACCCAAATGTGAATTTCCTGTGTCTAATGCCGTGTCATTTTACATTGTCGCCTGATTAACAAGCATAGGATTAAAAATCCTTTAGCTATAAAGTTGAGAACATTCCTCTAAAACAGTTGGTTTAAACTGGAGGCTCACCGGTATGTGCAATTTTAATTAATATTTTGTCTTGTTTAAGAAGCTGACCTTGGGGCACTGGAATTATGGAGAACTTCAGACTTGGGGAAAAGCTTCAAAACGATTGGTGTGAAGATCTACTCATTTGGTCTCGGGGGACGTTTCCTTTTTGCGTCTGTGATGGCTGATAAGGTGAGTGTTGCCTCTTTTGGAGGTTCTGAAATTTCTGGAAATATGTCTCGAATGGCCCCTTTTACTGCTAGTACTGGCAGAGTTGCTTCCCTCTTTGCAGCGTTTAGTGTCACTAACATTTGGAGGTGATTCTTTCTAGAGGCTGATTGATCCTTCTGGGCTACTGTGCACATCAGCCTGTTGTCACCGCATGAACACCCGCAGCCCCAGTGTCTGGACTTTACTCAGACACAGATACCTGAAAAAAAGCAGTCCACTTGCTCATTATCCAATAATGATAATAGAAATAGGTAATATTAATTAAGTACCCGCTATATTCTAGGTGCTGTTCTAGGCCCCAGGACTATAGCATTGAACCAAACAGATAAATGTCCTGCTCTCAGAGCTTACATTTAAATAGGGAATTAGATAGATCCTAAACTAATAAATATGACATTATAACATTAGGTAATGATTCAGGCTAAGAAGAACTCTATGACCGCTAGTAGCCGGAGCAGTCCTGTTCTAGATAAGGTGGCTTGGATGGGCCGTCTGAGACCCAGCTGAAGTGAGAGCATAGTTCTGTGCACATCTGGGCGGAAGGAGCAGTAAGCACAAAGACCCTCAGATTGGATCATGCTTGAAATGTTGAAGAAAAGTGAGAAGGGCAGCATGGCTGGAGCACAGAGGAGCATGGTCCAAAGACGGGAAGCCATGGTCAGATCAGAAAGACCTTTATAGGCCAAGATCTTGGCTTTTATTCTTCATGTGTCAGGAAGCTGTGAAAGGTTGTGAGCAGGGGAATGGCGTAAGTTGGCTTCTGTTTTGACAGAGTCGGTAGGTGCTGAATAGCCTGACAGGGGGCAGGAATGGGGGCACCAAGAGCAGCTAAGAGGCCATGACAGCAGTGAGAGAAATGGTAGGTTGTTGATGTGGACGAGGGAAGAAGGGCTGAGATCATGGATATATTGTTAACATATCGCCAAAAGGATTTGCTGATGAATTAGCCGTGGTTTGTGAAGGCATGAGAGGAACCAAAGGTAACTTTAGAATCTTTGCCCTGAGCAACCGGGTGAATGGTGGTACCATTTCCTGAGATGGCAAGAGAACTAAGTTTGTAGCAGGAAAATCAAGAATTCAGTTTTAGATATGACATGCCCACTAGATATCTAAGTGGAAATGTCGGGTAAGCATTTGGGTATATGCGTCCCCAAATTACATGGTGTATGAAGCTGCGTGACGCGATGATACCTTCTGGAGGACTGAGCGCGTGCTGGAGCACCCCAGCGACACTGAAGGGTTGGAAAGAGACGAGAATCCAGCAAAGACGACAGACGGAGGGCGGTGGGGAATCAGACAGGGATGCCACGAAAGCCAAGTGGAGAAAGTGTCTCAAGGAGGAGGAGCGATCAGCTGTGTGAAACTCAGCAGAGATGTGGAATGAGAGGAGTCCTGAGAATGGTCCAGTGGAGCTGGCGAAGTGGAGGTTGTCAGTGACCTTGACAAGTGCAATTTCTTCGGAGGACTGGGGTTAACGGGCTGATTACAGTGGGTTCAGAGAGAACGGGAGTGGAGATAGGGAAGTAGACACAGTAACTACACGGAACTCGCTCGAGCAGTTGCACAAAATCCCCCAGCGACCGTGGGAGCGGGTCCTCTTGCCTCGGTGTGTATCTGAGGAAATTGAGTAACTTGCTTAGGGTCGCCCAGAGCTAGAGCCGTGGCGGGAGTCAGACGTCCCGCCTCCGGAGGTGGCGTCCTGCAGTGTTCCGCTACTGTCTGCACCGTCAGCGTCCTCCCGGAAGCTTCTGAACTCTGGTTCCTACCTGTAGCAATGAGCAAGAGTGAAAGTCGGCGTCTAGGTATGAGCTAGAGAAGTAAGCTAAATGCACTTGGCACTGAACTTTAAAGAGTATTGAACGTAAGGCGGCGCTGGGACTGATTCTTGTGTCTAGTAGGTATCTGAAGCTGTTTATCAGAGAGGAGGTGTTAATTGCCTCCTTACCAGACTCCTTTTAGCAGATAAATGCTCCCTGGTCAGCTCCCTTGTATCGGCCACTTCCCCGGCTGTGCACGTGACCTTCGTTATGGCTGTTCACAGACACACACTTCCTGAAAGAGGAGACGTGTCACATCTTGACTTCCCTGTAACCTCCCAAGCATGGGTTTCATCTCCATTTTTAGACTCTTAATTATCTAATTCTTTGGATTATGCCAGGACTGTCTCAAAGGGACCAAACTTCTGTGCAACAATCCTCATTTTAAGAATTATCTGAGCAAGCATATGCGAATGGCTGTAAAGCCAAACTAATGATGGCCCTTAGCTCTATTGAAGGAAGTGGGAATGTCAGAGGTTGGGAAGATTATATTTTACAGGGCCATACCAGAGTGAAGAAGCCAAAGAGGAAGCCAGGATAGCCTTAACTTACAATAGAATGGATTGTTCCATGGCCTGGAACTTTGCTAGGGGTTAGAAATTGCTTTGGTAATTGGTACTGGGACTTGTCAATTAGAACAGTTGTACCTAGTGAGAAAATGGATAATGATACTCATAATTATGAAAAATAATGTTCCTATTCATGTCCCTGCACGGGGCATCTTGGCAGAAAATTAAAAAGATAAATATTGGCATTTGTTCCAGGATACAACAAGAAGGATTCATGTGTCAACAGATCAAGGGGACACATGGAGCATGGCCCAGCTACCTTCTGTGGGGCAGGAACAATTCTATTCTATTCTAGCAGCTAACGATGACATGGTGTTCATGCATGTAGACGAACCTGGAGGTAAGAGGCATTTTAGTGGCCCACCTTGAATGCATAGAGATGTAAGCTTCAAGTTTGTCTTTGAGCTTCCTCCTTACATGTTGACTTTCTCTCTTACTCCTGGGTATTTATTAGTGTCCTACTGAATACACTGTCTTGCAGATAATACGTAGTCTCTGTCAAGGAGGCCCCTTGTTTTGACTCTAGAGTATGGTTTAAGGGTGGGTCCAAGTATCCTAGCGCAGCGCTGCTCAAAGAATAGTCAGAGGACCGACACTGTTTGCTAGCTCTGTTACCAAGTAAGCACAGAAAGCAGTAGCAAGGGGCACCTGGGTGGCACAGTGGTTAAGCGTCTGCCTCCGGCTCAGGGCGTGATCCCGGCGTTATGGGATCGAGCCCCACATCAGGCTCCTCCACTATGAGCCTGCTTCTTCCTCTCCCACTCCCCCTGCTTGTGTTCCCTCTCTCGCTGGCTGTCTTTATCTCTGTCAAATAAATAAATAAAATCTTTAAAAAAAAAAAAAAAAAAAAAGAAAGCAGTAGCAAGCACTGAGAAACTCCTATAGCCCTTCAACAAAGCGATTTCTTATCTGTTGAATCTAATTATTGAGAAGTTGTGGATTATATTTTGTCTATCTTTTGCACTTCACTCTTCTTATGATTTTTACTGTATTTTACAAAGGATCCGTTTGTGCCATAATAGAAATTTAAAAATTGATCCTTCACCAGGGCACGGAGGAGCATGCGACTCTTGATCTTGGGGTTGTGAGTTCAAGCCCCACCCTGGGTATAGAGATTACTTAAATAAATAAAACTTAAAAAAAAAAATGGATCCTTCACCACAGATAGTTTGAGAAGCATTGTTCTGGAATATAAAGATTTAGAGATACGTATGATATGAATCCAAACGCATTGCCTCTGCCACCAGAATATATCTCGGAAGGTCTTTGCTGCAGCATCTGATTAATCCAGCCAACAAACAGCAGCTCCCATGCTCCAGGCACCAAGCTGGGGGCTGGAGTTAAAGGTGGACATGAAAATCACAGTATCCAACATGATTAATTCTCAGGTCTGCATCCACATCATGAAGAGAGACAGTTGGCTAATGTATGCAGTCAGTCAGTCAGTCAGTCATGCGTATGGTTGGACTGTTGTTTTCTCTCTGTTCCCTCCCAAGACCTAGTATTTTTGTTTGTTTGCCTCTTTCAGATACCGGATTTGGCACAATCTTTACCTCAGATGATCGAGGCATCGTCTACTCCAAGTCCTTAGACCGACATCTCTACACCACCACAGGTGGCGAGACAGACTTTACCAATGTGACCTCCCTGCGTGGGGTCTACATAACAAGTGTGCTCTCAGAAGGTGAGTCTGGCCACAGCTGCCCTTCAGCTGAAAATGTTGGGAGTTGAGGTTTTTGGGGGAGAATAATGGTCCTGTCCCCCCAGTAATGTTGCTTGCCTGGCCTACAAGCCTATCCATGTAAATTCTGGCTCTTTATTTTACGTAAGTTATGGTAAGTAGAACTTAGAAAAAAAGCAAGCAACAGCAGGTAAAAAGAGAGACTTTTTGGGTTCTGTGTTGTTTAAAATAAGTGTTAAGTTAAAAAAAAATAAGTTTTCTATATCGGGAGGCTCAGGACTAGGGGAACGAGCCTGAGTTTGAACCGCTGCCTGCTGTTCGCCTTGTAGAGGACGCAACTGAGCCTGCATTTCTCTTGTGTTCTAGTCAGTGGTTCTGCAGAGCTTGCTTCGCTAAGGCCCAGTTTTACCAATAAACAAGTCACCCTAAAGTACAAAAAGGCTCTTAAGGTTTTGTTTAAATATATATTTATTTTTTGGTAGGAGGTGGGGGTCATTTGTTTCTATCTGTAAAGATCTTGCAATGGTCTGCAAGGTCCTAAGCAGTATTGGCCCCCATTTCCTCCCTGACCTCACCTTCTACCCCTCTCCCCTCTGCTTACTATTCTGGTCACTCCAGCCCTCTGCACACACACATGGTTTAGAGATTCGCAGGCCCGGTTCTCTGTTTTCTCAGAGAACTGCAAGGCTAACGCCATGCCCCTTCCCATCCGTGCTCATGTGTTGCTTTCTGACTAGAACCCGCCCTGGGTATCCCGTTGGAAACTTGTCTGCCCCCCCATGGACACACTCAGCCTCTCTTTAGCTGGCAGGTTTTTCCCATAGCACTTACTGTCTCACATAGTATATAATTTACCTATTTACAGCGTCTGGTGTTTGTCTGACCCTGCTAGGATGTATATTTCTCCAAGTTTTTTTCTGTTTCGTTCACTGATAGAGTCCCAGAGGCTTACGACAGTTTTCATAGTAGGCGCGCAATAAATGGTTATTGACTAAAGGAGTTGTCTTTCATTTGCTTTCTTGTTTGATTTTCCTTGGACGTCTCAAAACATATTGTCTCTGAATTTAAACCTGCAATAGTTTATGTCGTTGAAAATAGAACGGGGAAGAGACATGCAGAAAAAAGAAAAAGTGTAAGAGATCAGATACGGGCGGAGTAGCAGAAAGACAAAAACTAGGAATTATTACGCCAGACTTACACACGTGCATTCAGATCACATTCAGATCTTGAGAGTCGCTAACAGAAGCCTGTGCCCTGGCCTTATCTGAGGAAAGAGTGGGGTGCCTTCCCGTTGTAGATTTTACTTCCAAGGCAAGCAAGCAAGGAAGGAGAACAGACATCAGCCTGTTCGTGTTGCCGAGGAGATAAAAGGTGTCTTTCCAAGAGTGGCAGTCTAGATCTCTGCCATCAGCTGGGTCCTGTCGAGGTGGGAAGCCTTCCTCAGATGCCGCAGAGTGCTGCTCGGTTACCCACCAACCCTGAGCCGCTCCGTTGGGTGTCACAAGCTGTGGGACTGCAGACTGCTAATGGTGTCATGTGGTCGCAGGAGAGAGAGATGCAGTGATAAACAGTGTAGCAGACTTCATATCATTCTTTTCCCGTTCAGATAATTCTATCCAGACTATGATCACTTTTGACCAAGGAGGAAGGTGGAAGCACCTGAGGAAGCCTGAAAACAGCGAGTGCGATGCTACAGCAAGAAACAAGAACGAGGTTTGTTTCCCCGAGTGTCCCGTGCGCTTGGAGCAAGGCAGCCGCTCCGTTCTGCTCTGATCGGTGCCAGGCCTTTGAATAACGAACTTTCATGCGTGATCAGGGCCCATAGCTACGAGCGGGAAGTGTGGAAATGAGAGTAATGAAAGGAACTTAGAATGTAGGAAAAGGAACTGCAAAGAAAAGCCAAAAATACTACGGATTATTTGTCTTTTAAAGAAAAGCAAAGCTGAAGGCTGAAGTTTTGTGTTTGCACTGCTGAATGCAGAGTGGAGGTGGGCCTGTGATCAGTTCCGAGTCGGCGCGGCGGCTGACACCCGGCATTCTGCTCGGAGCCGCAGACCGGCCGATCGGGAGCAGGGCCGAGCCGCGCTGGCCGGAAACAGGCCGCCGAACTTGGCCTTCTCTCCCCCTCTGCCTGGGCTCACGCGGCCGGCGGGTGTGGGTGGTGACGCCGCGCCATCGCAGCTCTGAAAGCCACAGCTGACCCCTCTCAGGTGGCTAAGAATAGAGACACAAAGGCACTGCTCCGGGAGGTCCCAGATTCCAGGAGCGATGGGTCTTGACAGGCAAGAAAGAAAGAAAGAGAAGCAGGCTTTGTGTCTGGCTCCTACAGAATTTGAGAGGAGCTTCGGGAAACCCTGGGAGTTTTCTTCAAAAAGCGACAGTGTTGGTGGTTCCCGAGGTCTCCTCCGAATACCTGTGGCTGAAAGGCACTCTGCTGTTGTAGGGGGGATTTTTGTTTTGTTTTAAGACCCTCAGACAGTGTGAGGTAGTGTACCTGTGCCCCCAGCGCGCTCTCCCTTCTCTTGCTCGCAAGTGCTGTGAGCCCCTCTCCCCTCTCCTTTTTGCCCACCCCTTGCCGTGGCCTCGCCCCGCGCCTGCCCTCCTCACCTTAAGCCTGGCCCGTGCAGTGGCCTCTTGCCTGGCCTGGCCACTGTCACCCTCCCAGTACACTCACTCTCCCTGCTCAGTACACCTCAGGGCTCCCCTTGGCCTGTGGAGAAGGTCCACGCCTCTGACCTGGTGAGAAAAGGTCCTCTCCTCCCGTCAGGCTCTCTCCTGCCTGTTCATTGTCATTGTCCATCTTATCACTGGTACTTTCTTTAGTGTAGCCCTCTGCTGCCCCCTGAACACCCGGCAGGCACCCCTGCCGCTGTGGCCTTCTCCACCAGACTCCTGGGGAAATGTGGCCGATTTTCCCACGCCCGAGTCATTAGAATTAGTGGAACTCCTGACCGTCCTCAGTGCCCTCTTCAGTTAGAATTAATCCTTTGGGCGCCTGGGTGGCTCAGTCGGTTAAGCGTCTGCCTTCGGCTCAGGTCATGATCCCAGGGTCCTGGGATCCAGTCCCATATCAGGCTCCCTGCTCAGCGGGGAGCCTGCTTCTCCCTCTCCCCTGCTCGTGCAATCTCTCGCTATTTCTCTTTCTCTCTCTCAAATAAATGAATAAAATATTTTTTAAAAATAGAATTAATCCTTCCTCTTCATTTCACCAGATGTTTGCTTGAACCTCTATTTTACTGCGGTAGAATATATGACATGGCGTCAACATTTTATCCAGCACAGGTCTCTCGTAAAGCATTAACTTTCATTGTGCTTTATAGCTCAACTGGTTTCTTAGGAATCTCTCTCTTGTTTTAAAGATTTATTTATTTTAGAGAGAGAAAGTGTGGGCGTGCACGTGTGGGGGGAGGGGCAGAGGGAGAGACTCTTCAAGCAGACTCCCTGGTGAGTGCGGAGCTCTATGCAGGGCTCCATCCCAGGACCTGAGATCATGACGAGAACTGAAACCAAGAGTCAGACGTTTAACCGACTAAGCTACCCCACGGCCCTTCAGAAATCTCTCTTAAAGGCGGGACTGGGTCTTACTTTGAGTCACCACCACATCTTGTACAGTACCTGAAATATTTCAGGCGTTCATCAAGTTTATTTGTGTAGACTCATGCCGTAAATATTGATCAGAGGCTTCGGTATAATGCAGGAATAAAATAAACTAGGACATTGCACATGAGAAAATAATTGCATAATTTGCTCCCAGATATACGAACGCATTTTGGAATCAAGAATATCCCACTGGGACTATAACTCACCAACAAAAAAAACACCCAAATTAAAAATGGTTAAAGGACTTGAATAGACATTTCCTTAAAGAAAACATACAAATGGCCAAAAAGCACATGAAAAGATGCTTGACATCACTAATTATTAAGAAAATGCAAATCAAAGGCACAGAGAGATCACCCCCCCCCACTAGAATGGCTACTATCAAAAACAAAACAAAACAAAATAACGTGTTGCTAGGGATGTGGAGCAATTAGAACCCTTGTGCACTGCCGGAGGGTTTGAAAAATAATGCAGTCACTATGGAAAACAGTATGGTGGGTCCTCAAAAAATAAAACGTAGGACTACCATAGGATCCCGCAGTCCTTCTTCTGGGTGTATATCCAAAAGACCTGAAAGCAGGGTCTTGAAGAGCTCTTTGTATGCCCATGTGCATAGCAGCTTTACTCACAAGAGCCAAAAGGTGGAAGCAACCCAAGTGTCCATTGACAGATCAATGGATAATCCAAATGTGATAGACACATGCAACGGAATAATATTCTGCCTTAAAAAGGCGGGAAATTCTGACACTCACTACAACATGGATGAACCTCAAGGACATAAGACTAAGTGAAATAAGCCAGTCGTGAAAAGACAAATATGGTTCCACTTCTGTAAGTTACCTGGAATAGTCAAATTCATAGAAACAGAAAGTGGAATGGTGGTTCCCATTCTGGAAGGTCTGGAGGTCTGGGAGGACGGGGTCTAGAAGGGACTGGGAAGAGGGGAAAGGGGAGTTATTGGTGAATGGGTGTAGAGTTTTAGTTTTGCAAGATGAAAAAGCTCTGGAGATGGATGGTGGTGATGGTGGCACAACGTTGTAAATGTACTTCACCCTACTGAACCGTGTGTACACTTAAACACGCATGGTTAAGACGGTAAATTTTATGGTATGTGCCATTTATCCACAGGTTTTTTTTAAAGAGTATCCCACTGAAGCCTGGGTTAAGTTCAAAGATTCCTTAGAAGGCTCTGTGAGATGAGTAAAAAATTACACCTTTGGTTTTAATCTAAGCTTTGGTTTCTTTTCACAGTGCAGCCTTCATATTCACGCTTCCTACAGCATCTCCCAGAAGCTAAATGTTCCGATGGCCCCACTCTCAGAGCCTAAGGCCGTCGGCATAGTCATCGCCCACGGTAAGCAGCCTCCCCGCCCCCCATCTCCCCGGGAACCATCAGCTGAGCACACTGAGACTCGTCCAGCCTTGAATCCTGTAAGAAAACCACCATACAGGACTTTTACCATCCTTCGTAGAATTTCTTACATGATAATGATACTTCGGGTTTTCCCTAGAGAGAGAGACGTGACATCTCCCTTTCCCAAATTTTGTGGTCTTTTTTTTTTCTATCACAAGAGGCATAATGGGAAATAACCAGAGTAAATTCATCGAAAATTATTCTCTCGGCAGTAAATCCTCCGTGTTTCGTTGCTGATTTTTGCTGACAAGATGGTGGATTGTGTTGTAGGGAGTGTAGGGGATGCCATCTCAGTGATGATCCCGGATGTGTACATCTCAGATGATGGGGGTTACTCCTGGACGAAGATGCTGGAAGGACCCCACTATTACACCATCCTGGATTCCGGAGGCATCATTGTGGCCATTGAGCACAGCAGCCACCCTATCAATGTGATTAAGTATGCATGAGCTCCGTTCCACCCACACTGTCTGCGGGGAGGGCAACTGCGGGATGCTTTTCTGTTGTGGGGCGGATTGGGGGCATGGGGGCTGGTGACAGACCCTGATTCAAATGTGTGCAATCTATAGAACTGTAGGGAACATTCTGGAAGGGATTGCAACCCACATTCAATGGCTTTGCTTTTTCTTCTGACTTCCTCTAGCTAACTCTTTTCGTCACTTTTTAAAAATATTCTTCTTTCTCTCCACAAGAATCTTACAGAAGCATTTAAACACTTTGGATGAAAGATGACTCCTTAAGTATAAATTATACAAAATAATTTGTTTATTTAGAAGCCCATTCTTTCCTGTGAAAGAAATTTTATAAAGGCATTTTCTTCTGTACTCTTTGAATGAATCCCTTAACTGGAGGCATTAAAAATTAATATAATCATCAGTTAATAAGCTATCATCTAAATACGAGGGTTTTCTCTGGTTCGGGATCAAACAGCGAGAGTGGTTTCCTGGTACTCCCATCGTGTTGATCCTCTGTCACAATTGTTCTCTAATGGTGGTTTCAGGTTCTCCACAGACGAAGGTCAGTGCTGGCAAACCTACATGTTCACCAGGGAGCCCATCTACTTTACCGGCCTCGCTTCAGAACCTGGAGCTCGGTCCATGAATATCAGCATTTGGGGTTTCACAGAATCGTTCCTGACTCGCCAGTGGGTCTCCTACACCATTGACTTTAAAGATGTCCTTGAAAGGAACTGTGAGTACCTCCTTTGACATTTTCTACTGGAAACTTATAAGCCCGTTTTCCTAAATAACCAATTCAATTTCATTTCTTTTAGCTGGAATAAGAAAATGCATAGGAAAGAGGGTTGAAGAATGTTCTACGTGGGTAATCAGGCAATAGGATGGTATCAGAAACGCAGCTTCCCTCTTTGGACTAGCACTGTCCAAGAGAAATAAA
The DNA here is from genome assembly GCF_024610735.1 of Ursus americanus. NCBI lineage: Eukaryota > Metazoa > Chordata > Mammalia > Carnivora > Ursidae > Ursus > Ursus americanus. Next base: position 57,627,782 of record NC_142138.1, on the reverse strand, counting down.
ATGAGGACCACATGTGTGATTCAAGTTGTTCTATCAGCTGTGTTGTAGGGGTAAAAGAGGTGAAATCTAGTTTAATAATAATATAATCATCTTAACCTGTCCAAAATATTATCATTTCAACATGTAAGCAATACTAAGAGTTATCAATGAAATGTTTTGTATTTTATATTTCTCTTCTAAGGCTTCAAAATCCAGTGTATATTTGACACTTCCCTTATAGTAAATCTCAATTCAGACCAGCCGTAAGTGGGTAAGGCTCTCACATAGGAGAGGGTAGCTTCACGCGGTTGGAGCTCAGTAACGTTTTATGGGATAACTTTCTGCTTGGACGGATAGTGCATGCTTGCGTTTATCTAAAATTATTTCATGACATTTGGGGGTTTTCACCCTTGATTGCGGCAGAACTGTAAAGAGAAAGCTTTAGAGGAAAGTGTGTTGCAAAGAGCATCTGACTGTGTCCCTTATCAAAATGTTGAAGTGGAAAAAAAAAACCACACATTGAAGTGAGAAAGTTTTCACGTAGAGAGTTTTGGCTTGAATGTCAGTCACAGGTGAGGCCCTAGAATGTGGATGGGGTGAGCACGGAGCCCACACTGACCATTTCAGAATTCCGTGGCTTCACGCTGGAAGGCATGTTAAAGGCACAGAAAATGGCTTCAGAAAAGGAGGTAAAAAGAATCCCAAGCGAACCCAGGCCCCAGTACCAAAGATGCTGACATTGTACTGAAAAATGTGGAGGATAAAAGAGAAAACTGGAGAAAAGGCCCCCGCCCAGCGAGCTGCAGTTTCTCGCTAGTGTGTTATGATAAAAGACTTGAGGTTTCAAGTCCCTGTGGTTGAATTTTTGTCCTGTTATTCAACTGTATGGTGGGTCCATTTCCTCAGAATGTTAGTTCAGTGACTCCTGGAGGAAGCAGACACTCTGTTTGGACCTTACTTTTCTACAAGGTGTTTAAATGTGATTTAATACCCGAGAGTCATTATCCAGATTCATTAACTAGGCTGTAAAGGAGCTGGCTTATGAGTTTTCCCCTCATAAGGCAGGTCCGTGGTTATCCCTGAAGTTTAACGCCTTTCAAAGATTTAGTGAGCACCTGCTTCTTTACAGGCTCTGTGCTGGTCTTCGTATCCCAAAGGATAAAAACCTAATCCACAGTCTTTAGGCCATGGCCTTTGAGTTGTTTGTCCAGGAGTGGGTGGTACGACTTACGAAGCCAGGTGGACTGTCATCAACAGTCCAGTTGAAAGGCAGTCGACTAGAGTAGTAAAAAGTCTAGAAAGAGATGGTCTTCCCTTCTGTTTGAGGCAAGCTGACCCATGGTGAAACTGAACCCATGCTTTTGGCTGACGGATATCTTGTCCTAAAAGGAAACAGCTGGTTGCCCACCTGTGGCAGCTCCTGCTGCCCAAGAGCACAGGCGCACAAGACGGGGACAGCAGCCTCGCCGCTGGAAAGGAAGCTTAGAGGTGCTCCATCCGGCTGCCCGCTTTGAAACAAATGAGGTTTTTCCTAATACTCAAATGGGCGGTGAGACATGGAGAATCTTCCTCTGGCATGAGGAGATGCCAGCCGTTGGTAGGCTCTGCGTCCTGCAACTTCTGTCTGCAGTTCCAGAACGAGGCAGTAGCATGAGTCAGACACCCCCAGTTCCCGTCCTTGCTCTGCTGTCCTCCTGGCAGCCACCTCGCGTGCGTGGGTGTGGGGCCAGGTGGTGCCCTGAACAGCCTGTCTTCTGTTTAGGTGAGGAGAAGGACTATACCGTATGGCTGGCCCACTCCGCGGACCCTGGAGATTATGGAGACGGCTGCATCTTGGGCTACAAGGAACAGTACCTGCGGCTTCGCAAGTCGTCCGTCTGCCAGAACGGTCGGGACTACGTTGTGACTAAGCAGCCGTCCGTCTGTCCCTGCTCCCTGGAGGACTTCCTCTGGTATCGGCATCCCTCAGATCCCTGTTAGCCCCTTGCTGTGCGGGAGGAGGTGAAAGGCAGTTGTCTTCTAGGCCTGAAAAGGATTGAAATCCTCCCTTCCCTGGGGGCGAGCTGCTCCTTCTTACTGAGGAGACGGAGGCACAGAGAAGGGATCCAGAGTGACTGGTGATCAGACAGGTTGAGCTGTCACGCCGGACGGTTGTTGCACAGGGCCGGCGACAATCCCCAGGAATCCTGGTCCGACAGCAAGGGACAGAGGTGTGTAAGGAGGAGGAGAACTCAGAAACCCAGAGAGGAGACGAGAGGGCAGAACCCAGCCGGAAAGGCAGTGCAGGAGCTGGGAGGAGGTGGGACTTCCGTGTGCTCACTGAGCACTGACAGCCCGAGGTCAGCAGGTAGGGCACCAGGTTTTGGATTGTCTGCCAGACTGAGGGCAGAGAGTGTGGGTCTGTTCCGAGACAGGAGGGGACGTCAGGGTACTGATGGTCCAGATGTCCCATCAAGGCCCAGAGGCCATCAAGGTGATCTCCCTTGAGTTCAGGACCATCCGGGCTGCAGGGTCAGTAGCATGGCCGGCATGGAGTTAGTTGGTTATCTAAGGGCAAGGCAGTCCCTGGGTCGCCAAGCAGGGTACTACTTCCTGTCACAGCCAGTAATCTTATGGAACTCGTTTCCTGCAAAATGTACTGGCAGGAAATAGAGGTGAATCCTAGAGGATCTGGGAAAGAGTGCAGACAGGACAGCAGTTGTGTTCCTCTACATCCCATTCCCTAGAACTGCAGGTGACAGAGAATACGGGACTGACCCCAGTCTGACCAGTGTGCCCCCTACCCCACCTTGTAGCTCACATCTGCAGGTCGAATGGGCCAGGGGTGCCCCTTCTGTGTTTCCACAGGGAACAGGATCCCTCCGATGGCTGTGGTGTCGCTGTAGGGCTAGAGCTTGTACACTGTGACCCTCTAGCGGGCTGTCTTCATCCGAGACAGCGCGCACACTGGGTCTTAACCACACGGCCTTCTCCTGCTTTCCAGACCTGCTGTGCTTCGTCAGAGCTCCGCGCCGTTGTACACGCGGCCTCCTCCGCCCAGGAAGGCTTCCCACATTCCCTGCTTGACCCCCAGGCTTGCGGGATTCCCGCTCGGCCTTTAGCACTTAGCTCACTTCTCACCTCCGTAAAGCCTTCCCCAGCTTCCCCTCATGGGGGCTCCTGCAGGAGGCCTGTTGCCATGTCTTGGTTACCGTGGATAGGTCTGGTTCCGCGGGTAAACTCTCGACTCCTTGAGGGCAGATTATATCTGATCACTATGTAATAGTCACGATAGCTCCTGACATTCACCGAGCACTAACTCTGTACCAGGCACCGTCCGAGCCATTTACATTTAGCCCCAGCAGCTCTGAGACGGACTGCTGCCATTTCCATCTCACCAAGGGAGAAAGGAAGGTTCAGAGAGGTCGTCACTACCTTGCCCGCCGCGGCTCAGCTCCAGAGCCTACACGCTGTACCGCCCGTGCTGGAGAAGTGTGTACTTTGTGGCCAGGAGGGGCACTTGCCCTGACATGTGGGACTGCATGCCTAAAATTGTCGCCGGAATTTCCCCCCGTTGGAGGGGTGGTGTCTTCGGCATCTTCTGTTCTTCTTACCCTGCTCCCTAAATATTTGTCACGACACCTGGAAGTACAAGCATCAGCGTAGTCCCCAGACATTTGTTGCATGCCTGCTGTGCGCAGGGACAGTGGAAGGTTTGCTCTTGACGCTCCTGGTCAGATACACAGAATTATGCAGTGCGACAGTGCCCTGGGGATTTAGAGAAGGGAAAGGCCGTTCCATCGAGAGCCGAAAGGAGGCGGCTCAAAGAAGGCTTTGTTGAGGAGGTAGCGTTTGAGCTGAGCCCTGACAGGCACGAGGACCTGACCTTGCACATCTGGGCAGAAACAAGTCGTTAAAGCCAGTGCCCCGGTGCGAGCCCAGATACCCACCAGCGTGCTCAGGAAGGCTGTGCTGGGAGATAGGCCGTGAGGGGAAGTCGCAGTGGTCACGATAAAGAAGCAAGTAGGGTGCAGACGGGGCAGGACCAGGCTGAACGTTCGGCTGAGATAATGGAAGGAAGGTAGTGGCGTGGACAAACACAGGGAAGTGATGGGCGAGGCCGGCTTGGAAGAGAACACGTGATGTGTTTTGACCGCTTTATTTATTGGCGGTTCTGCCGGCAGACTTAGGTGGTGACGTCCAACAGGTACTTGGAAATACAGGATCACAGCTTACAAGGGTGAAACCTGGAAGTTTTCGCTGCAACAAATGGTTAAAGCTCATGCAGGGAGAGCAGCTACAGGGTAAGAGAGTGAACTGCAGACCGCAGGCAAGGGTCTGCGTGTCCAGGCTAGGAGGACGGAGGCGCAAAGCGAGCAGAGAGAAGCAGGGAGCACAGCTTCGCAGGGGCGGGGGCAGGCGCCACAGCACAGGCCGGCCCAGAGAGCGCTCCCCGAGGCTGCGGGACTAGTGCATCCCGGGGGCCTCAGACATTTGCCTCCAACGTGGTGAGGGGGTTGAAGCCAAAATGCGCGGAATAAAAAGTAAGCGAGTATAACAGAACAAGTACAAAATATACGACATATTCTTTTAAGAAGTTTGGCTGGTAAAGAAGAGGGAGAAGGAGGAGGATGTGCGCAGGCTAAGGAGAAGCCCCCAGGTGAGTGGGCCTGGCGGTCCCTCCACAGGGTCAGCCAAGCAAGGTCCCAGGGCAGCAGGAAGGATGGGCCAAGGATGCTGACATAGGGGTCAGCCTTGGAGAGGAGGCAGGGTGTTACTTCTTGGGGGAAACAGAGAAAGGAGAGCCGATGGGAAGCACGTGGAGAGGTGGGGTAGGCTGGAGGGCAGGACAGGGCATTCACGTTGGAGACAGGGATCCTCCAAGAAGCTAGGAGGGATAGAAATGGGGCAGGCAGGGAAGATTTGACATGCACCTAGGGTACGCCGCCAGAGAACATAAGGACGAGTGATTTGGAGGTGAATGAAAAGGGACTAAGCATCGTGGTGTTAGATCTGTCGCTGGTGTCACTGTTCCTCAGTGTCTTAGTTCTGGAGCGAGTCCCCACCCTGCTGCCGTCAGTCCCTTCCTGGGGCTGCCGCTGTCTGTGCAGGGCTCCTAGCTCCTGAGTCCCGAGTCCCCCGGGCCTGCTCCGTAAGCCACTGGTGCCCCAGTTAAGTCTTCTCCAAGTCTGTCCTCCTAAGTGGGCCTTCCTTACAGACGACACTGGGCTGCTTCCGTGCGACCAAAGACTAGAATATTAATCTGCCACTGCTCCACCTGAAACCTTCATTACTAGTCACCTCACTGTCTTTCCGCAACTCTGAAGGATACTTTATTTCCTGACTCTTACAGTGATTTTGGCTACTTCCGTCCAGAGAATGACTCCAAATGTGTGGAACAGCCAGAACTAAAGGGCCACGATCTGGAGTTTTGTCTGTACGGCAGAGAGGAGCACCTGACAACAAATGGGTGAGGCGGCTCTCCTCCTGAATCGTGACGGCGCGTCCTCCCCGTGCGGAGTGAGCCCCACGCACAGCGCCGCACACCTCCGTGCAAGCAGTGTTCTGGCGCATGCCAGCAAAATACTGTCTAACAGAACTTTCTGTAGCGCTCTGCCGTGTCTGATATGGCCGCCGCTAACCCTGTGTAGCAACCGAGGGACTGAACTCACTTTACTTAGTTTCAGTGCACGTAGCCACTGTATTCAGCAGTGCTGCTCTGGAGGGGACACAGTACCTCCCCCCATACACTGTCCCCCCTCCCATTTTTGTGCCACGTGTCAGTGTGCTTTCCTTGGGTCACAGTTCTTTGGCCCCATCTCTTCAGGCACAAAGGTGGGCGTGTCTCCTCAGCACGGCCAGGGATGCGTGGTCTGTTCAAGGCCTGAAACGACACAAAACATCCCCAAAACATTCCTGAGGCTCTCCCCTCAGGCCTGAAAGGTGGCGGACGTTTGAGAAGCTTTTCTGCAGCTTTTCAAGGAACGAGGCAAGAACCCAGGAATGCATCCTAATGGTCTGATAACAAATTGTCTCTGCCTCTTCAGGTACCGAAAAATTCCGGGAGACAGATGCCAGGGTGGTGTGAATCCAGTCCGAGAAGTAAAAGACTTGAAAAAGAAATGCACAAGCAACTTTTTGAGTCCCGAAAAGCAGGTATGTTAAAGTAGATCTGGTTTAGGTGCCAGTGGGGTTTCGGGTTCTGCCAGAACAAGCGACAGCATTAAGAACTGTATTCCTGAGCACGGAGTGGCCAGACTACTTCCGGCAGGCTTCGCTGTGCACAGGAAGCCATTAGGTGGAGGATGGGTCACACACAGATGATAAACTCACCTAGTAAAAACTTTTTTGTTGGAGGAACAAGGTAGAATTCCATAAAATTGTCCCGAGTCTTGGAAGCATCGAGTTGAGGACATTTCTGAGGCTGAGAGTCACTTAGGGAAAAGACTTGAAGTCGGGCCATAAAGGGCGGGAAGAGAGGAGTCCTGGGCCATCGTTTAGGTGGGCTCTGTGCTGAGTCACGCCGAGTGCGTTCAGACTGGACAACTGAACTGCGGTAGTAATGGGCTTTTGATGTCGGAGCAAGTTACGGGGCTGCTGACAGCTCTGTAGACTGAACGGTCTGGCGGGGATGTGGGAAATGGTAAAGAGGAAACCTCTGAGTAAAGAAGCACTGGACCAGCAGTGTGATGGGGGCAGTCAGCTGGGGGCCCCAGTTTCCTAATCCATAAAATGAGAGGTGGACAATCCACGATCCCCCCCACCCCCGGCCTTCTAAGGGATGAGGGCCCGACACGGGTGGGATCAGGAAGGTAGTGGGAGAAGACTGTGTGGGTGTGTGTCCTTGTCAGCGGCAAGTTCCTTCCTCTCTGCACCCCAACCCTGCACTCCTCAGAGTGTGTGTGTGTGTGTGTGTGTGTGTGTGTGTGTGTGTGTATGTGTGTGCGCACGATTGCACAAGACTCCTGCCCCCAGGGACACAATGTTCCCAGAATCTTCAGGGCAGCCGAATTCTGGTTACCCTTTGCCAGCGGAGATGCGCTCCTGGTAGCTGGGAAAGCACGAAGGGCCTAGAGACTGTAGATCGTTCCCAGAGAAACCAGGGGAAGGAGCGGCCTCTTCGAGTTTGGTCCTAGCACGTGCACACCTGAAATTGTTTGTTTTAATTTGTCTAGAACTCCAAGTCAAATTCTGTTCCAATCATCCTGGCCACCGTGGGATTGATGCTGGTCACCGTCGTAGCAGGGGTGCTCATTGTGAAGAAATACGTCTGCGGGGGCAGGTAAGGAGCATGGAAGTCGGTCAGAGGTACTGAATTCAAGCCCCAGAGTCAGCCAAGGCGTGCAGTTGAGCTGGCCCTTAGAGAAAACCGGCTGGTTGAAGTGATGTTCCCGAAGCATCGGGCCCAGATCGTCTCAGAGTTTATATTTGCCACATGCCAACTGTGGGCTGTGCTTCCCGTGTGTGTGACTCAGGCTGTGAGCGTATAAAACTCAGAAAATCCACAGTCCCGTCAGAGACGCACCCCTGCTCGCCGCGTGAGGCTCACGGAGGTCTCCACCCCCAGGTTCCTGGTGCATCGGTACTCCGTGCTGCAGCAGCACGCCGAGGCCAACGGTGTGGATGGTGTGGACGCCCTGGACACGGCCCCCCACACTCATAAGAGTGGTTATCACGACGACTCAGATGAGGTGAGACCATTTCTTCTTGAGGGGTGGTCCAGAAGTCCAAGAAAAGAGTGTTTCCTTTCCTGTTCATAATCAAGATCCGAATGAGGCGAAGGAGGGTGTAACTAGGTCATAACTTTCAAAATAGGAATTTTTTAGTGTGTGAATAATATAGTCTCTGTTTCTCTTCTCAGGACCTCCTGGAATAGCTCCTCAGAGGAGCTGGGACCGAGCACAGATGATGGGACCGCAGTACCTCTCACACTCCCTGGGGCACCGACTTGGGGGAATAGATTTCCCGTTGCGAGGGCCCCAGCTCTGTTTCTGCTGCTTCCACCAAAGCCAAAAGGACCTGCGCTAAAGAAATGCAGGGGGTTGGGGACCCTAAACAGTCTCACGATTGGCTCTGGAAAGGGGGGGGAAACTAAATTCTTAAACTTTTTATTTCAAGTTCTGTCTTTTTGCAAAGTATGGGTTCTTTTGGTTTTGGTTTTGTTTAGTAAGGGAAACGAAATGGGATCAGAAGGGAACGTTTCACTAACCCCCCTCTTGCATGTTTTGCATGGCGCCTGCCCCAGGGCACCTGCCAACCCCAGCATCAACTCTCACAAAGGACCCGGTGCTGTCCCCGGGCTCTGCTGGCCACACAAAGCAGCTGCCGAGAGGGCCTCGGGGGCCGCAAGGACTGGCACAGCCTGGTGGCCTTTCCCCGGTCTGGGACAGCCCTGCCCCAAGAACACTGCACACCAGCTCCTCACACACACACCCCGCCTTTGCTTGCTTGCTTTTTCGGGGACCATAGGCCACAGTGGTGTCTCTTCCCCCCGTTTAATTAGGCAATACCCTCGTTAATTGCCCTTTGGCAACTGACTTAACCTTGTGCTTCCAAGACACTAAATCAGGAAAACTTAAAGGGCAATATTTTTAACTTGGGGCAGGAAGAAGGGAGCAGCAGGGAATTGACTAGATTTAGCACCTATTAAAGGACAAATTCTTGCTTCTTCCAAGATCTTTCCAGCCATGGTTCGTATTTGTGCCAGTGGACTTGCTCAAGGACAGGCTTAGGGCTTGCCCTGGATGTCTGCCCAGGCCGAGTGGTCTCTCTGCTGGAGTCGAGGGAGGGTGCCCGGGGTGGCCCCTGAGGACTGAACATCACAGTCTCCCATGTCCTCTGCCACCTGTGGGCGAGGTGGGGAACCCTTAGGACAGCTGCTCATTTGCTTCCTCTCGGACTGCTGATGTACCTGGAGCCAGGACTAGGCATGTTTTCAGATTATAGGCTATTTTTTAAAAATCGGGATTTTATTACCAGGCTCTCCTCCTCACCCATTTTCCCCAGCTTTGCCAAGTAATTTGTTGGCATGAAACTTTTGGCGGAACCAACTGAAAACACACGTCCAGTGTGGGTGATGTTTTACGTGATGCGTTAAGTTTGTATTTTAAATTTAAGGAAGTTTTCCACTGGACATTTTTTCAAATCAAGTTAGCAGTAGAATGCGGTGAGGTGGATTTTTGGGTGGCCACACAGTAATGGAAAGCTGCAGTAATTCGTTTTAATACAGCTTGAATATTGCTATCCAGGAATATAGTATACTACATTTTTGGTCTTAGTGTCCCTACTGTGCTGGCCACAGTTTCTCCCAGTAATTATAATTGGGACATTCTTTGGTAACTGCCATTTTGCTGCTAGTTCATTTTATGTTGATCAAGTCACGAAAAAGTAAACGTGCCAAATCAACTTTTGTCAGAATGCGTGAGCAGATGGCCGCGTTCTCTCCTCTCCAGAACGGATTAACAGCAGCAGGGAAAGTGGGAGAGGGGGTGGATGGAGAAGGTTAGAGACTTAGACGCTGCAGCAGAGCTAAATGAGTCAGGGAGCCTCAGTTGAGAAGTAAACCTAGGGCAGTTTTTGTGAAGAGAATTCGTATTTGAGACAGAGAGCACTGGTCTTTTAGGGAAAGCTCATTCATTTTGCATAGTTTTTAAATAATAATAAAAAAAATTCCAAAGGCAGACCAGCTCACAAATGATAAAGCGTCAGTCTTTGTCCCGGACACCCTCACCTCCTGCCCAGAGTGACTGTGATGGCCAGAAAAGACCCACTTCTGCGCACTTCTCCCGGCAGCATATACCACCTGGGTAGATGTGCCCGTGCGTGGTAGTTCTCTGATTTGTTGAGGACGTAAGACAGTTCATCTTCTTCTCCAATAAGGTTAGAGCTCTGTGCGTCTAAGGGTATCTGGGATTTCCGTAGAGCCTGGCAGTTTTCAGAGCACTTTCACTTGGCAATAAGTCATTGGAAACTCACAACATTCTCAAGGAGACTTTCTCTTTGAAGGCAGGGGTTGGCCATCCCTATTTTTCAGGAGACGGAGCTGAGGTACAAAAAGTGAGTAGACTGTCCAGGGTCCCTGTGTGTGTCATGAGCCAAGCTGGTCGGTTGTGTTCAGAGCTTTTGAACGTTTTCGCGCACGCGGGCGCTGTGTGCCTGGAGCGGATAGGGCTCCCAGCGAACGGATGCCTCGCTGTTCTTCAGGCGAGGGACAGTGGCATCGCTGTCGGGCCGTATGTAGTGCCTCTTCGCCACCGTGGTAAACAGAAAATTTTATTCTCCTGTTTTTCATGGCTGAAAAACAAAAATATTAATGGTGATTTTGAAAATGTGTTTAGAAACTGCCCCTCACCTAGTTGCGGGAGTGCGTCCTCCCGTGATGAGCCACCCCTCTCCCTTCTCCTTGTTTTCTCGTCCTTGGCTCGCTGGCGGGCTGGCTCGGTTGTTTGGAGGACTGCTGACAAGCCTGGCTCACCCAACAAACGTATGCCCTCAGCCAGAAAGTATAACAGCCTAAATCCATGATAGCTTTGAAGAGAACATGATTTCTAATTTGTCCTACTGACGTTAGGTTAGGAGCACGATCTTTGAAAGTAAAGTGTAGCTTATCGTTGCATAAAATCCCAGGCTTGATGGTAGCAGAAGAGATGATTTCTGGAGGTTTCAGTGATAGGATTGAGCGTTGTCAGATAGGTTGGACATATCAGACTAGCTTCAGTGGTCTGAGTTTTTAAATCCAGGTAGAGAACTTAACCATCCCTCACCTGCGACAGGCGTCTTGGACCTAAGGGGGCTTTTGGTTTTTAGTGACTCTAGAGGTCAAGGGTACATGCACCTGGGCTGGTGTTTGAATGGGGGCACCACTTAGGAGAAGAAAAATGTCTGGAGGGTTCTGGTAGTTCTAAGCGGGGCTCAGGAGATTCACTAGATTAGCTCTCAGTGAAATTTAGAATTTGCCATCTGCCTCTGAGTAGGCTTTCCAGTGTGTACCTCTCTAATTCCTCGGTTTGCCTCTGGGCCTCTCCATGTCCAAGCTGGCCTTTCAGCCGTGACACATTAGTAGCAGACTGGCCACCTCCAGTCCCTGTGCTGGCTCTCTAAGCCGCAGCTGGTTCTCCCACGGCCTTGGTCACGGGACCAGGATAGAGAAAGGAGTGCAGGGCCGTCCACACCCATGCCAGGCGGCGGGGCTGGCCAGAGTTTCGGTCAGTTCTCTATGTTCTGGGCCAGTCCTCCAAGTAGAGAGGCCCTCTTTCCCTTCAGGAGAGCCCTAAAGAACCCTGCCTCTCTATTCGGTGGTTTGGGGTGCTTCCTGCTCGTTGTTGGTACATCCTCCTCGCCCCAGAAAGCCTGGATACTTGGAACTGCTAAAATCAGAGATTCAGCTTTTCAACTTTGCTACTACCTGGCCTCAAGCAGGGAGAGAAACATGGACTTCAGTGTCCTTTGAACAAAACCAAAGTGTAAGATGCGCCGCGTGACAGAGTGCTAGGGAGGGCCAGACCTTCAGCGCCGGCCTATGGCAGGTGCCGGATGTTCTGTTTCATCTGCCACCCGTGTGCCCAGCAGCTCTGGGAGCACCGTCCTGCCCGAGCAGAGCCGGGCCTGCCCTCATGGAGGCTCACTGACACAGCGGGAGCATGTTGATTCCGTGGTTATGTTGCATTATAACAATAAGAGTCAGAACATTAATTTGAAACTGTCTTCAACAACTTGCTGTACGCATTTTTCACACCAGTACATTCTTAAGCATCCTTGTTTATACAGAATAACATAAACTAATCTGTACCTTTATATATATATATGTACATATATACATGTATAAACTGTATAGTGTACATGTTAATGATTTATTGATATGTCCCAGATCTTTCATGCAGTTCTCATCCTCCGCATGCCCTCAGTTTGTGGTCGGGTGACTTGAATGTTCCCCGATAATCCTGCCCACCTCCCGTGTTTGGACATCTGGGGAAGGAGGGTTTTGGTCGTACCCTCCTTATCCTCATGCACAGAAATGCTCAGGGTCCCCATGTGCCTGTTGTTCAACCCTCTCTTGTCTCTTGTTCCCTTTCTGAGCATGTGGTCCCTCCCTGTCCTGTAACTTCTCTGCCCCCTCCCCCAGCTGTGGGACAGCTGCCTTCCTACTAAAGTGTAAAGCAGTATTAACATCATTACTGCATGTGCGCTTAAAACCCAAGTCTTCTGTTCCCTTGGGACAGAAAATTGCATGTGGGGTGGGATAATTTTCAGTGACCCATGTCAGTTACACAACAAAGCCAGACCCCATAGCAAAATTCCACAAAATGGAAATCAGACTTAAATTTCTTTATTAGCATTGTGTAAATAAATCTGGATGTGTTTAACTTTGTACTGGTAATTTTCTGTATATTTGCAATATTTGGGTTAGAAATAAAACAGACTGGACTTTGTTACCTGACCTATCGAAATGACTAAGCTACAGTTTGTTACCATGACAGATTTCCCAGTTTTCTAGCTTCAGAAATCAAACTCCAGCAATGAGAGAATAAGCCAGGTAAAGAGCCGGGACTACACTGGTAGCACGAGGGTATTAGATAAGTTGTGGGGGAAAACTTAGTTTTTCTTGTTCTTTATGCCCCTAAAGGTCTACCTCCCATGGGTATTTGTAGGACCAGCTTTCCCATTCTTACCCCACACGCCCTCTCAGCGTGCGACTGCTACCCACTTCCTTCTGGACACAACAGCATAGAATGACTGTCCCGAATTAGCTGTCTCTTCAGGCAGGTTTGACAGATGACAACACGGGAAGCTTAAGTTCAATACCTTCCCAGCCGCCTCTCTTAGATTTTCTCTTGCTGCCCTTGCTCATAGTCCTGCCTGATCCATTTAATTCAAGGACCTTTCAAAGAGTTGCAGCTTTCCTTTCTCCCCAAATATTTGTTTTAGGAGAGGTTCCCGTCCACCTCCCTTGAACCTTTAGCCGAGCCTTGAAGACTGCTGCTCAGCCTGCCATCCTGGGTGACATTTCCAATGAAAACTTACTCTGACGTCATGATCTGAAGACCACAAGGCAGAAGCCGTTGCTCTTAAGGAGCTGGCTATCTGGCAGAAGAGTTCCTCCCCCAGGAGGTCGTGTCTGGTAGTTTTATTTTCAGGAAGTCTAGCTCATCTAGTGTCGGAGGACTTACCGTACCAGGATCACTAGATGGCTTTTTTATTTTTTTTAATTTTATTTCTTTTAAAGATTTTATTTATTTATTCGACAGAGATAGAGACAGCCAGCGCGAGAGGGAACACAAGCAGGGGAAGTGGGAGAGGAAGAAGCAGGCTCCCAGCAGAGGAGCCTGATGTGGGGCTCGATCCCAGAACGCCGGGATCACGCCCTGAGCCGAAGGCAGACGCTTAACCGCTGTGCCACCCAGGCGCCCCTAGATTGCTTTTTTAAATGCAGATTCCTGGACCCCACCAAGACCCATTAAATTAGACTGTAATGGACAGACCCTAGGAGTCTGCATTTTTAACTTGCTTCTTTTACACCTTTATTGTAACAAAGGTCTCAGACTGAAAGTCTAGGCCAATTTCCTACCACCTGGTGTGGGGACTCTGTACTCATAAGGGCTCTGGCTGGTCAGGCAAGAGAAACCGGCAGAGGCCTTCACGCTAGTCCCGACGCACACGAGTGTGGCCTCAGAGGTCAAGCTTGTAGCGCCCTCCTCAGCCATCCCAGCTCCTGGTAAACAGGTTCCTGGGCCGGAAGCGTGTCTACAGGCTGTCCTGGCCCTCAGCCCCACTACAAGTTGCAAAAGGGAGCTTCCACACCCCATAACAGCACAGGCTCCTGGGATCCTATCAACTCTGCCCGAAACTGAGGGCTAAAGGGGGAAAATGAGTGTACAGAGCCCGTTCATTCAACACGCTCTTGTTTTTCCATAAAAGAAAAGGGTGGTGGGGCGGAGGAGGGGGTATGTGGGAACTCTGTACTTTCCATTCAACGTTACTGGGGTACATAAAGCTCTAAAAAGTAACGTCTCCACACACACACACACACACACACACACACACACACACACACACACAGGAGGGGATGCTGGTTTCTGGAGCTAGTAAAGTGAGGGTATGATAGGAACCATTTAGATGCAGTGTACAGGACGTGAGGAATGATGGCTTGGTAAGTCTAGACCTCATGCAGGACTTTAGTATGTAACTAACACGGTGGTCTGGCCAATTATTCCACTTTTATCATTTTCTCCTCCACACGGTGATGGCATCATCACCCCTGGTCTCAGAGCCCAGGGCCCCGAGGTTCAGAGTAAGTGATTGGCTCAGGGTCACCTAGCTCATGAGCGAGTAGCCCAGCCAGCAGTCACACACGTCCTCCGGCCTCATGCCCCTGGCTCCCCTCCACCGCGGCCGCCTCTCCCTTTGCTGGTGCTTTATCTCAGAGACAAGCGAGCTCTCCGAGGGCCGCATGCCGGCCTGACTTAAAAATAGCTCGCATTTACAGAGCACTTAGTCAGCTACATTCTGCTAAGCGCTTTACACAGATTAGCTCTTGTAATCCCCACGACAACCCTATGGTCATTAGCCTCTCCGTTTTACAGGTGAGGAAACAGACCCGAGAGAGACAGTCATGTGTGGCAAGTCACACAGCTAGCTGGTGATGGAGCCAAAAGTGAGTCCAGGTAGTCTGGCTCCGGAGCGCGGACTCTACCTGCCACCACCACCAGGGGATTAGGCAGAGGGGATGGGGACGGACCCCACAAAGGGCGAGTTGGCACAACTTTACAACTCCCCGACTACGGAGCAGAGAGAGAAGGAGCCGTTAAGGGTGTGCCGGTGAATCCACTATGCCTGCTAAGCCCGGGGCCGCATTGTGGGATCTGTGCGCGCGGTCAGGGGAGCTGTTCGAAGCTCCAGCCCTCCCCTCCCTCCCCAGTGCTGTGTGAGGGCTGTCACCTCAGTCCTCCTGCGGCTATTCTGGGCTGCTGTCTGATCTCCCTCTCTTTCCCAGTCCCTGCTTCAGCCCTTCTACTGAGAGGAGCCGGGTGGGAGAAGGCCAGGCCAGTTACATAAGCCTGTGGCTGGGACCCCGGGCGGCCAGGCTGGAGAGCAGGTGCTTAGCCCCTCCCTCACCACCAACAGTGAAAATCTCCCGCTGGAGCCCAGCCTGGGGGTGGCCCAGCATGGAGGCAGCCACGGCTCTGGAGGTGGCCTCGGGATCCACACTGAAGGTGAAAGAAATGAGCCCAGCCGACGCTGAAGGACCCCCAGCTTCATCTCAACAAGAGCCCGGCAGCCCCATTCCCCAGCTCCTGTCCCCAATAGAAGGTGACCCACGGGATTGGGAAGGGTGGGGGGCTGGGTGGTAGGAGTTGGGGAGGCCTCCCTAACACCCGGCTGCATGTCCTTAGGTTTGCGCACAGGCGAATGACTTCACGGGCTTGGTACCGAGCATGGAGGAGCAGTAGTGGGGGCCCCCACCCCTTTCCTTGGTGAATTCTTATTTGCTGCTCAAGTGTCTCTGCTGGGTTTGTGCTTTTTAGCTCAGAAGTCAGTGAACGGTGTTTGTGGCACTTTACAGTGACTAAAAATGATCCGTTTCTATTTGCACCTGCAGTAAAATGTCTGTCCCAGGGACTGAGGGCCTGATATACTAATACCAGCTAGGAGGGAATGAGGGGTGAGATGGTGGCCGTCTGGATGGATTGGAAGGGGGAAATGAAAAGCTTCTAGCAACCGAGAGGCTGGGTGGTGAAGAAACAGTGCATGACACTCTGCCCCTCGCTCAGCAGTGCCGTGGGTCCAGGACCAACCCTAACCCTCCAAATGGCTCCCAGGGAAAACCCCGGCCTCTCAGGGTCTGAGCTCCACGGAAGCAGAGCCCATCGAGGAGAAGCACTGGCCTCCCTTCCGCAGTGGTCTCTGTGAGCCTCTAAGCAAAGAGGCCCTTTTGAGCTAGGAGATGGTGGGCGGCCCTTCCAGTTCCAGTGTCCCTGCCAGCGGCCCAGCCGCCCACTCCCCAGCTGCCCCTGGCGGAGGCCTCTGCAGCTAACAGCTCTGTGAGCTCGGTGATGTTCACATGGGGCGTCGCCCACTGTGCCTGGCTTGGCCGGCCAGAGATGGAAGACAGAAGCCGGGCTTTTCCCTTCTCCTGCGCGGTAACCGGCAGAAGGAACCACAGGCGCCTCACACATTTAAGACAGTTACCTGCACAAAGTCCCTGCTTTTGGCCCCCTGACATCTTGAGTGTAGGGGATGCAAAGACCGCAAACAAGAAGTTCCTGGAACCCCAGGGTAGGGAAAGGTAGGAGAAAACGACGTGATCTAGACTCTGCCCAGGGCCACCTCTGGCAGCTCTGTGCCCTTGGACGAGCCAAGCAACTGCTCAGTTTCCTCTCTGTAAAATGGTAATTAATAATATCTACCTAGTAGGGCGGTTGAAAGGATTGTTGAGAGGATCCAAAGTGCCTTGGAAGAGGCCAAACTAAGATGTGAATAGATAATAAGCTATTTCCAGGTCAGGAGCCAAGACTGAGGGTTCTACCTATAAATGGGGTTGGGTAGGGAAAGCTGGCTGCCCCTTCTCATCCTCATGGGAGACGCTGGGTTTTCGGGAGCTGTCTGAATGCCACAGGCAGAGAGCCAGCTGAGTTTGCTCCCTTGAAAAGAAGGTCGGGGTAGCAGAAGTTATTGTGAGCACATTAGACTGGGATGGTCTTGAGGCAGAAAACCAGTTTCTTCCCCAAAACGTCCAGGGAGTAAGCCACAGAGTGAGAATGAGAGCCAGGACTGCTGACTCCCGACTTGGCTGGTCTCTCTAAGACCCTGGGGGAGGGCATCTCAACTCACCCACGCTCCTCCCTCTGGCTGTGAGTAGGCGCTGTGGGCCATGGGCTCCGGACAGCCACTGGCCAGCCACCGGGAGTGCAGGCAGCCTCAAGAGCCGCAGGCCTCAGGGCCACCAGCATCGGCAGCTCAACTCGTTAGCATCCCAGAGGTCAGTGATAGTCAGCGCTGCTTGTGATACTTGGCAAAGTATGTTTGATTCTGTTATCTGCTTAGAGAAGACATGAGTTCAAGTCCTAGCTCTGTCCTGTGACCCTAGGCAAGTCAGCGCCCGTCTCTGGGCTGCCATTTTCTCATCTGTAAATTGAAGGATAACCTTTTGATGGCTATGGACCCCTAGGAAAGTCTGATGACATCTGTGGAATCTTATCCCAGGAAAAACACTCAAAAAAAAGTTCAGGGAGCTCAGAGAACCCCTGAAGTCCACTCACAGGTCCTTCAGAGTGCCATGGACCTGGCCTAGATGGGCCCTAAGTTCCTGTGAGTTCCAAGGCCTTTTTCTTCCTCTACCTTATGGGGAGCGCTGCAGGACCCACGGGGGCCCTGCGGTGAGCATGTGTGTACATTTGGGAAACAGAGTAGGCACCAGAGGCAGAAATTCATCTGCAACATCAAAATAAACTGCAACTGGCCAACACTGAGCTTTCAGTCAAGAAAGCCTTCTTTCTAGCTAAATCAGCAGCAGTAGGCAGCCAGCATCGGGAAACAATTTCTGTCCACCCACCGCACTACCCAGAGGCACTGGGGCCCGGAGCAGCCTCGGGTGGGAGAGGCCTCCAGCCTGCGTGGAGAAGAGGGACCCTGAGACCCAGAGGAAGGGCCCATCTACTGATTTCAGAGTAACTACATCTCCTTGCGATGCAAACTGTTCTGTGTCTTCCAGGCTTGGGAAGCTGGGGCCCATGCCTGGGAGCAACCTTCCTTCATTTCTTCCTTCTTCCTTCCTCCTACTTTCCTATCCCCTTTCTTCCTTCTACAAATATTTCTTTTATGCCTATTATGTGCCAGGCATTGCTACAGAAATAAAAAAGGCAAAAATAACTCCCCTTGTGGAGGTTCCATTCTAGTGTAAGGAGATAGACAATACATAAATTGTAATAAAAAAATAAGATATATAATATGTCAGAAATGTGCCGGAAAATGAAGCAGAGGAGGACAGAAAGTGCTGGGGGTGGGAAACATGTTTGCTATTTTAAACAGGATATTCAGTGATGGTCTCGTTAATAAGGTGCTATTTGAGCAGCAACTTAAAGGAGATGAGAGAACAATGCATGCAGATATTTGAGGGGAATGTTTTCCATGCAGAGAGAACAGTCAGTGCAAAGGTCCTGAGGCAGGAGTGGGCCCTATGGATTGGGGCCACTGTGCCTCTAGCAGCTTGAGGGAGAGAATGGTAGGTTTGAGGGCAGAGAGGAAGACATTTTGAAGACCAGTTTGACTCTGAGACCGATGGGCAACCTGGCCAAGGTTTTAAGTGAAAACTGACATGATCAGGTATAGGTTTTAAGGCTTTTTCTGACTGCTGAGTTAAGAATAGGCTATAGGAAGGCCTGAGACACTAGCAAGGTCATCCACTGAGCATGAGGATGAGGGAGAGGGTATGGAGGTTTTAGACGTGGAAGGTGTGCAGTTGTCACCCAGGAGAATAAGAGGCTGAGGGGACCTAGGAAGTCTGGAAGAACTGCCAGAGGGCCATGGGGAGTCAGTGGTCACTGTTAGTGGCCATCACCTCACAGTCAGCCTTGCTGTATTTTCCCCAGTGAGGATGTGGGCACTGAGTGGCTGGAAAGCATTTAACTGAGGTCGGCCATGGCAGGGAGAGCGCAGTGGACGACCAGGCGATTAAGGGATCTGAGTGGGTACATAAGGGAGTGTACCTACCGGACTGTAAGCTGGGTGGGAAAAAGAGTGGTAACCTAGAGGGTGACAGGGAGTGCAGGGGTGGGAAGGCGTGGATCAGAGGTCTCCATGGTGCCATAGGATCGCTGGTGCTGGAGAAGCAGAGCTGGAGAACAGAACTCTAGGGGCAGAGACTGTGCTCGTCAGGGAATGCCCGTCGATCTAACAAACAGGCCTCAGAATTGAAGGCTCAAAAACAATAGGTGTTTATTTCTATTAAAAAGTTTCTCTATTTCTATTAAAAATAGTTCTCCATGCAATAATTCCAGGCCCCAGGCCTCTTCCCTCTTGTGGCTCTGCCACAAATCTCGGACAAGTGTTGCCTGTTTCTCTATCCTTCTGTTTCTTTCTGACCTTAGTCTCACAGAATTCGAGAAGCTGAAGTTCTTCACAAGGTGCTTTGGAAGTCACCTTTCCTAAGACGCTCCTCCAGACAAGTTTCTTTTTTTTAATTTTTTTAAGATTATTTATTTTTGAGAGAGAGAGAGAGCGTGCACAAGCAGAGAGAGGGGGGAGAAACAGACTCCCCACTGAGCAGGGAGCCTGAAGCGGAACTCGATTCCAGGACCCTGGGATCATGACCTGAGCCGCAGGCAGACGTTTAACTGACTGAGCCACTCAGGCGCCCCTCCAGACAAGTTTCTGATAAGGCCAAGGCCACATCCTGTCTCAAAGCCATAGCTTGCTTGTGCATTTGCTCTTTTTAGGGAGCCATTCACTCACACAGGCACATGCATGCACACACACACATATGCTCCCAGTCTCACACACTTACCCACGTCCATGCACACACTGTCGCACACGTGCACACACTCTTTATCTCACACATAGGTGCACGTGTGCACACACACACCCTTCATTCTTTCAATGTGTCTGTCTTGTTCCTTCACGCTCCAGGACAGAAGTAATAACATCAACATGAACTACATGGCCCTTAAGAAATTGCTGGAGGAAAGTCTTTAATGGTGTGAAGGGAAATATTGATAGAATATGAACACTTATTTCCCATGAGCACAGAATAAGGAAATGGGCATAAACTTCAATAGGATGAAATTAGGGTAGAATTAAGAGGAATTTTCTAATCCAGAGGAGTCAAGATCTTTGGCCTTTAAGTAGTAGTCTCCTTCTCTGCTAATTTTCAAGAAAGAATTAGACAGCATTCTGTCTGAGAGAAAGACAGCTCAGAAGCCAATGTCTCTCAAAGGACTCTTCAAAATGCCTTTTCCCCAAGACTCTATGAATGAAAGAAACCACGCTATAGCTGTCCCAAACCCGATCTCAGAAAACCTAGGCTGTGACGTAGGGAACAGTCTTTGGTTCACATCCGTCCTGGCATCCGAGGAGCAGAAAGACCTTGGGCATCAGGGAAGAGCCACATTTCCCCAAGGTCAGTACAATTAACACCTCTCTTGACCACAGATGTGTGAAAAGAGGTGCCCCAAATGAGGCCTCTGATGAACATTCTTAGCGAAGGGGCGGACTGCACGCTTGCTCGGGCACGTGGGAGGGCCTGGGCGGAGCCGGGAAAGAGCATTCTGCTGCCCGGGCACCCGCAGCTGCCAAGCGCTCTCCTGCCACCTCCTGCCCCCTGTCAGCTGCTTTGGCCTCAAGCCCATCCTCTTTCCCCGCACTGGGGTCTGGGAGCCTTCGAGAGCAGAATCCTCACCTGCTAATCCTCAGACTCACAACGTTCCGATACCGTAAATTTGCCCCCTGGCAGTTCATCATCTTGTCAGGGAAGCCCACGTGCAAGCAAAGAACTGGCAGGGGAGCCCCCCAAGGAGGAAAAGACTGCCATCTAGCTGTCAGCCCTCCTCCTCCGTCTCTCTGCCCCCACCGGGATCCCCTCTGGATCTCAGGGCCATTCTGCTCATCCTCCTAATGCCAACATCTTCATTTATGTTCCACATAAACCTGTTTCTTTACTCATTCTCTTCAGCTCAGGTGAAACAACGCTAACATCTTCCAAGGTAGTTGTCCAAGCAACACAAGAAACACTAAATGGGCACAAAGATACGAGTCAGCTTGCACCCATCTATAGAAAAGCCCATTTCCCCGCCCCCCCCCCCCCCGAGTTCCGAGCAGGGCTCAGACAGCGCATCTTCCAGGCGTGACGACCTGGGCTCCTTTCCTCACCCCGACCTGTCCAATTCTTGAGGGTAGCCCTCTGCCTTCCCTTCTCTGCCTCCTTCTCCTAAGGGCGAGATCACCGCCAGGGCCCTGACTGTGGTGCCCAGGCCCCAGTGGACAGTGGAGGGCCCGCAAGCGGGCAGATACGCCGAGCTCAGAGAACGGGTCCTTCAGGCGTACGCTTCTAGATGGGGAGGCAGCCTAACTTCACAAGTGTGTTTCTCCCCCCGAGCCCTTTCCCTCCTGTCTTCCTGTTCCGGGTGCTCATCCAGGTCCTTCTGCGTCAAGCGGGCAGAGCAGGGGACAGCAGAGCCGGCTTCTCTCCAGCAAGTGTGAAGGGCTATTTCCCCACCCAGCAGTGGCGAACCAAGCCCAACAAGATGAGGTTTGACCCTCCTTTTCAATCGCCGCCCTCTTTTTTCAGAAAACCCTTAAGTCATATCCGCTTGTTCTCAGCTCCTTGGTTGCTCGCCAAGACGGCCACAGGAGAGGAACACACCGCACAAACACTTCTTCTGTTTTTCATGCCCCACCCCCTTCCAAACGGCCCAAGTCGAACAGAGGGCAAGCAGAGCAGTGTCGTTCAGGGCCTGGGGCTCGGCCGCTGCGCTGTTCTTACCGAGGCGTCGGGCCCTGAGCAGTCCGGGCAGGACAGCCGCTCAGCGCTGAGACCCATGCTCTTGCCAGGGGCCGGGGTGAGGTGCCGTCCAAGACTGCACCGCCCAGGGGGAGGCGTAAGCCACACCGTGAAAAAGGAAGCTAGATCAATACAGTGGACAGTGTGCGCTGAGTAGCCGTGTTTATATACATTTACAAAGGCAAAAAGTGATCTCGAGACGGTGATGGGGCAGACCGTGGGAGGGAAGTTCCTCGAAACAGTGGGCTACAAACTGAGGTGTAGGAAGAACATAGTGGAAACTCTATTTATTTTAAATTTCACCATTCTAAAGTTTGCATTGTATAATGTACATATTTAAACAGTCCAACTAATAAGTAAACACACATACCCTGCAATAGAATGCTCAGGAACATATCTGCAGGGAAATGTTAATCGGAAAGTTTGGAATCCTCTGTCAGACCGCTGTGCTGTTTGCCATAGCTGAACTGAGCGCAGTTTTGACAACTGCTCGAGTGAATCGTGGGGAGAGGCCAGGGAGTTGGTGAGACCTGAGGCGGTATCACAGTCCACTTGAGACAACAGCAGCAGGGGACCACCTCTACCCGAGGAGAGGAGAGCGGAGCCCTAGAAAGCAGGAAAATGGTGTAGCCTCAGCCGGGCTCCCAAGGGAACCCAGGTGGGATGTTGGCACTTTCTCAGCCAAGGCAGCCCGAGGCTCCCTGCGCGGAGAGAGGTCACACCTGGTCAGCCTCCACACCTTACACTCAGCACTCTCCTGAGCATCTCCTGCCCCCATCCTGGAAGCCAAGGGACAGGAACTAATCCCTCTTCTCACTGGAACACACCTGGGAGATCAAGGACTAGTGAGCAGTGGACTTAGTCTTTCCCAGATTCTGTTCGTACAAAGTGATCCTTCATGAACTGGAAGAGCCCTGCGCGGGTGCCCGAGCGGGGCAGTGTGCAGAGGAAGGGCCTCAGGTGCCAGCTCCCTGTGCAGTGACGTCAGTGCTGCCCTAGTGGGTCCAGAGTGTGACTCTGCCGCAGAGTGGAAAGCTTTCTCCTCAAGTTTGGCATCAAGCTGGGAAGCAGGGCTGACACTTGGAGGTCAAGACTAACATTGAAAGTGGCTTTGATAAAAGGTGTGTTGTTAAGGATAAATGTAGGAAAGGTGTACAGAGACCAACCACACGGGCTAAACCAGTCTGTGCACAAACAGAAAAAGAAATCTCAGTTGATGAAAAGTCAGTAGTTGAGAGTTACAAATTAAAAGAAGCAAGCATCAGGCTCACACTCCAGTGCTTTCTGCCAAGACTTGAATGCTCTCAAGGGGATCTTTCAGCCAATCACTCTTCCCTAAATCCCAGCGAGCTGATGGGAGCAATCTTTCCATTCCCTAGGAAAGGGTGGATTTGGTGAGCACCTGGGTCATCTGCCCATGGAGTAGAGCCAGATGCGGTGTCCACTTCCTCTGAGCTCTGCCTCTCCCACCACAGGAGGCTCACCACCCACTGTTCTCTTTCCTTCCATCACTCAGAGCACCCCAAGATCTGGCTACCACGGACCCTGAGGCAGACCTATATCTGCAAGGTTGGAGACACTGTGAACCTACTAATCCCATTCCAGGTGATCATGCTGGCCCCACGCTGGGTCCATGCTGGCCCCACGCTGGGACCAGGCCAGGGTTTTGATTTGGAAACAGATACTAAGAGTCTTGCTGGCACTGGGGCAGTCATCCTGGCCTGGAATGGAGGGGGCCATGTCACCAGAAGTCTGAGGCAGAATGACCCTTTCATCTTCACTCCTGAGATGGAGTTTGGGTTGTGCCCCATGTGACGAGCTGAGGCTAACCTATGTCCTTCGGTCGGCAGAGGTCTGGGAGCTCTCGTTTCGGAGGGCTCTTGGGAGTTTAGGCAGCTATTGTTGCCCCCAGCTGCCTCAGGTGACCTGAACTCTCAGAGGGTGGGAAACTCAAAGCCAAACCCCATCATTCCCCCATGATCCTTAGGCTGTTGATGAAAGATGCGAGTCCCCTGGGACAGTCCACCAAATTCTAACTCCAGGCATTTGCAATTCAAGTCAAGTCACCATGTGGACCTGGGGTGGCTCTGAAACACCCCCCCCCACTGCAGCAGGGGGGGTCACGAGGCATCTCAGGGTTACTTACAGCCTATTCCCATTTCTTAGGGCAAACCCAAACCTCGAGCCACCTGGAAACATGACGGCTGTGCCTTGGATGCCAGCCGTGTGAGTGTGCGGAATGGGGAGCAGGACTCCATCCTCTTCATCCGAGAAGCCCAACGTGCTGACTCGGGTCGCTACCAGCTCAGTGTGCAGCTGGGAGAGCTGGAAGCCACTGCCACCATTGACATCCTGGTGATTGGTACAGTGTGGGGAGTGGGAGAGAGGTGGTCCTCAGGGGCTCCCTCTCCAGGCTAAAGAGGAGCCATCGCAGAGAGCTGGGGAAGCCGGGGTGACTCCCCACAGCAAGGGTAGGGCACAGTGGTGGGTGAGGGGAGGCGTAGCTGAGCAGAGAAGGGGAAAGGCACTCCCGAAGTGATTTCCATACATATGTGAGTTGTCCCATGCCCACTGCCATGATTGGCCCTTTCAGAGAGGCCAGGTCCTCCTCAGAGTATCAAGTTGGTGGACGTTTGGGGCTCCAGTGCTACTCTGGAGTGGACACCTCCCCAAGACACGGGCAACGCGGCACTCCTGGGATACACCGTGCAGAAGGCTGACACAAAATCTGGGGTGAGGCCCAGCTGGGAGGGAGTGGGGAGACAGGATTAACGCATTCTGGAATGGGGCTCTGGTAACTCCATGCAGTGGGCTGAGGTGGAGTGAGTTCACAGAACAGGGGTCTCATTCATGGCATTCTGGGACCCCAAAGCTGTGGTTCACGGTGCTGGAGCGTTATCACCGCACCAGCTTCACGGTCTCCAACCTCATCGTGGGCAACTCCTACGCATTTCGAGTCTTTGCTGAGAACCAGTGTGGGCTCAGTGAGACAGCCCCCATCACTGCTGACCTTGCCCACATCCAGAAAGCAGGTACGGCCCGGGGCCCGGGAGCTGGGAAGTGTTGAGGCTGAAGAGTTGAAGAGGGGTGGGGATCTCGGGCACTACGTCATTGGCCCTTTGGTCCCCTCAGCGACTGTTTGCAAGACTGAGGGGTTTGCGCAGCGAGATTTCTCTGAAGCCCCAAAGTTCACCCACCCTTTGGCAGACTGCACCACGGTCACCGGCTATGACACCCAGCTCTTCTGCTGCGTCCGTGGCTCTCCCAAGGTGAGCGGAGTTCCGCGGGCTGGCCACACTGCGCTGCTCCCTGCTCCTGCCTTAACCCCCACTGTGTGGAAGTGCATTCTAACCACACCGTTGTTCCCATCACCACCATCTGCCCGTCCCACAGCAGGTGAGGCGGGTTATGCACAGTCAGGACACGCAGAGTCCAAGGCAGGCCGATGTGCAGGATGTTTCCAGTTTCCTTTTTCGCGTCTGTTCCTTGTGTATGAAGATGTCACATACTGATCCTCTGGCAGTTGGGCTGAGCTTCAAGTTGTCCCTCCAGCAGAGGTGATGGAGTCTCCCTGGTTTCCCCTTAGTCACCCGCTATGCCTCACCTGTTCCGAGCCATCTGCATGCCAGCTGTCTAGAGTTGAGGCCACAACCCTGAGCAAGTCTATTTCCAATCTAGCCACTGTACTTCTGTACACTATACCATATACAAGATCACTAACGACTTTACCAAGTTCCTTTCGCATAGAAGTCCTGGGCCAGACCCCATGGAGATAACATCTCAGAAAGAGAATGTCGGGGCGCCTGGGTAGCGCAGTCGTTAAGGCGTCTGCCTTCGGCTCAGGGCGTGATCCTGGCGTACCGGGATCGAGTCCCACATCGGGCTCCTTTGCTATGAGCCTGCTTCTTCCTCTCCCACTCCCCCTGCTGTGTTCCCTCTCTCGCTGGCTGTCTCTCTGTCACATAAATAAATAAAATCTTTAAAAAAAAAAAAAAAAAAAAGAAAGAGAATGTCAATAAGCTCACTCTAGAAACTACTTTCTAACCAGAGGGGACAACAGTGAGTCCCAAGGCAACAGTGGGAACAGAATATGAATGATTCAAATTCAACAATGTATATACAAAAAAGAGGCAATACTTAGGATCCATGACGGAGCTGCTTGCACAGAATGGGACAGAAGGTCCCACCTTTTTTCTAGTCTGGAATACTTGAACAAGGCAAGGTTTCAGGTGCTCTCTTAAACCAACAGAAGGAGCTTAGGAGGCTTCTGAGGGTACTGGAAAGGGAACCCCTCCCCACATGTAAGGAATGGGGAGCTTTCTAGAAGACCATTATCTCTTCTCGATCCCGTACCACCTGTTCTTAAGGCACCCTACTCCTCCGGCTTCTCTGGCCGGTGTGTCCCTAAGCCTTGCAGGCGAAGAGTCCGGGATTGAGCACAGAAAGAACAACTGGTTCTCACCACTCCCGTGCTGCCCCCCCTCCCCATCTTTATCTTGCAGCCAAAGATCATCTGGCTGAAGAACAAGATGGATATCCAAGGCAACCCCAAGTATAGAGCTCTCAGTTACCTGGGAATCTGCTCTTTAGAAATCCGCAAGCCTGGTCCCTTTGACGGGGGCATCTACACCTGCAAGGCGGTTAACCCCCTGGGGGAGGCGTCTGTGGACTGTCGGGTGGATGTGAAAGGTAAGGGCAGAACTCATCCCCTCTCTCCACAGGGGGACAATTCAGGGATGGAGCCACAAGCCTGCAGGGAACAGGGCTTGGCTGGCTCCCCCTGCAGGTGCTCTCGGCACTGTCATCATCAGGATGGATTTGAAGAGCCGTGTTTATTACCCAGTATCTTATTCCTCTCCAAAATAACTCTGTAATACAGAATGGCTAGTTCCATTCTGCAAAGGAGAAACCTGAAGCGCAGGGCGATTATCGCTGTACCCAAGAGTCCCAGCACTGCTTAAGGGATGAGTCGGCACTGTAGCGGAAAGAGCCCAAGCCCCCTGGCCTTCACTCAGATCATTTGTCTTGAAACCGCAGTCTTTGACTCAGTCCAGGAAAGTTGCAGCTGTCTGTTAGGCTTTTAAACAAACCAGAGCACTTGCCCTTCTGGTATGTTAAAAGGGAGAATTGCACATCCTCTCTACCTCTTTTAAAGTATTCATTCACCCATGCATTCCCGTCACCTTGTTTGGATCTCTGCCACTGCATGTAGCGTATTGTTGCATAGTGCCTATTTACCGATCTGCTTCTCCATTAAACCAAGAGCACTGTGAGGGCGGGGTCAGTCTGACGTGCCTTTGTCCACACCTCCCCCCACCACCGGCATCAAGCCCAGTTTCTGACACCCAGTGGGCACTCTCTAAGTGTGCACAGCATGCATCAGGAATGAACAGGCCGTCACATGCCCTATTATTTCCCCTGCGGAGACTCCTAATTAGCACCATGGACTCTGGAAAGACCCGAGAAGTATATCCCTTCCCAGTGCTCCACAAGAAAGCTTCCCAGAGATTTCTGAGATGTTAACTCTGAGAAATGTCTGAATTCTTGCAGCTCCTCACTGAGGCTCCCCAAGAGGATTAGTGCAACTCTGACAAAGGTAAGGAAAGAGGTCCTGTGGTTCTGAATGGAGTAAGTTATGTTTATGGCTAGTGTTGAGTCTGGGACAGATATGTCCTGAGCCTTTCAACCATGCAGTCACTGGTGACTACTTTCCTTTTAACCACTTTTTTTTTGGTAAGCTACTACTCTCATCTCCGTGGAAGTAATTTATCATAGATGGTACTACTTTTGTCACATCCTCTATCTATCTGTACTCAAGTTGATGATGGGTATTAAACCTAATGGTCCTCTGAAAAGGAATGACAGCATCTACCTTACTTTAAGCAAGTTCTGTGGGAGGGAGGCGGGCAGGTGCTATAAGAAAAGGCATCAAGGGAACAATCAGGAATGGAGGATGGATGCGGGTCACCACCGGTAAGTGGCGGCAGCACGGAGAGACAGGAAGCTGCTCCTGTCCACTGTTTCTACCTCAGTATCAGCAGCACGGTGAGAAACAGATTAGTTTGCTTGTCTTTGAAGTTTATGGATTCCTTCCCTTCTGAGAGAAGAAACCACCATTATCATCATGTCAATAATAATCGAACACGTGAGTATGTGGTCCCAAGCAGCACATTACTGACAAAGGGCAACTCAGATCATCGTTTAAAATGGGATAGCTCCTTCAGGTTCTAAATCACTCACGGTAGAAATGCTATGTATGAACTGATAAGTGGAGTGAAAAAGCAGCTCGTGGGAGAATTAAGGAGAAGTGGTTCCCAATGTCTCCTTGGACTTACAGTTCCTGACTGATGAAAATTGAGGACGAATACCACCCCAGAAGCCATTCGAGTCCATCGTTGATATAGAGCAAAGAAAAACCCTCAGGGATGCATTAAAAGCACAGACTTCTCAGGAGAGTTCTCTCTGCCAGTTGGCTTGCAGACAGTTCTCTGGCCACCCCTCAGTTCCTTCTCTGGGTTAATGTTACATTGGGGTTAGCCTTGCTCTGCTCTCTCTCTCTCAGCCGGCACGCAGCAACAAAGCAGGGTAAGTGGAAAGGTGACAGCACAGGACCTAGGGCCGTGAGGAGGATAGCCTCAGCATCCTGGATGTGCACTGGTCATTTGCTGTTACAGCCACAACACACCCTTTCTTTTCTGTGCCTCCAGGAAGCCTGACTGTGGCGAGACTGTGTTCTTAAGGAGCTCCGGGGCAGCGTCTGGTTTGGACTAATCTAAATAAATGTGTGGATCTTCTGCCTAAGTGTCCATCTGTTTGAGTCTTTCTCTATGGGAAAAACATTTAGAAAGTTGGAATTCTTTAGCCAGACTGTATGGAATCTGCAGACCCTCAGACCCCTCTCTCTCCTCATATCCGCGTTCTCTTCCACAGAGGTTTCTAACACTGTCCTTTTGTCTAGAGTCTATGACAGAGCTGAATTCAACTCTTTCCAGTGCCTGGTGCTGAAAGAGATGCTGAACATGACTTGCTCTCTTCCTCTCCGCGCTTTCCAGCGTAAGTTGGAAAACAGCATGCACATGCATCACAGAGACGCAGGCAGCAGAACACAAGCACGTGTACGTAGCTAATTAAAGACAGAGCACTAAGACTTGAGGGCTGGGAGATACGAAAGAAATTGGAGCAGTCTCATTAAGCCCTGGGGAAAGAATAAAGGTGAGGTGCCCTTGCCTGCATGCTTGTTTTCATTCTTATAACAAGATATTAAAGGCATTCTGTGATGGAATCTGCAAAAGACAGCAACAATTCCTCCCATCCTAGCTAGGGTGGGCATGGCGCTCTTCCCACCAAGAGCTGGAGTCTGTTTCCCCTCCCCTTAAACCTTGGCTGACCATGTGACCTGCTTTAACCAAAAGAATATAGTGGAGGTGATGTGTCAGTCTGGGCCTAGACCTCAAGAAGTCTTGTAGTTTCTGCTTTTGCTTCTGGAAGTCAGCTCCCATGTAAAGAAGCTCAGGACAGATTACTGAATTATGAGAGGCCACATGCAGGACCACCAAGCATCCCAGCTGACAGCCCACATCGCAGCCCTAGATATGTGTGGCCACCTGAGACCCTTCAGCCCTCGTCAAGCCCAATCTACTCCCTGTGGAGCAGAGACAGGTGGTCCTTGCACAAGCCTGCCCAAATTGTAAAATCATGAGACGAAGTGGTTGCTGTTCTTTCAAGCCACGAAATATGAGATGGTCTGTTACACAGTAATATGTAACTGAAACAGCCTTCTCTGCATCAGATACTCTCTTTTAATCTTCATTTTTCAAAGAGGCAATTGAAGTTTATAAATTGCTCCAAGTCATGCAGCTGGTAGTAGCAGAGCTAGGATCTGAACCAGGTCTGTCTGACTTCAAGCCTTGCCTCTTTCCTCTCCTCTCTTTCACCCAGTGACCCTCACTGTAGTGGGTCTGGGTTGGGATCATGGGTTTAAGAAAGAAAAGATTTCTAGGAGGCAGGAAATCTTAAGCAAGGCTTTGGGGGGGGGGGTGTTTTGGCTGAGAAGAGTGAGAGGGCTTTTCTGTTCACACCAAAGGTCTATTTTCAGTTGAGGCAAAGTATCTATTCCAGCCTTTCTTGACTGGAGCACTGTGAGAATTAAGCCCCAGTGCCCCCCAAGGCATCCATTGTATGTCATAAATTAACTTCCATGCATTCAGAACGTTACTAGTTATGTAGCATCTTGGGAAAATTGAGAAAGTAGCCACATAAATTATGTGTAGGGTCTAATGCCCTTGCTGAGAATGCTGAGTTGGGAGGAGAGGGGGCCCAGATTCCAGAGCCAGCTAGTCATATATGCAATGGCCAAGAGGCCTCCCTCCAGCTGAAGCAGGGCCTAGGTCAGGAAGGAGTGGAATACTCCCAGCTATGATGCCCTAAGGATCAGTTAGACCTCTGGCCTCAGCCCACAGCCCCATGCCACTGCTGTCTGTTGAAGTACTCAAGGGTCATCCCTTACAGTTCCTATATTCTGAACCTTCATGGTGAAGGAATAAAATCTTCACGCTGAACAAGACTTCCAGTCACAGTTAATCTTTCCACATTCAGGAAGGACTGCCCTGGAACCCTTAGTTTTATCATTTATGCGTTCAACGCTATGGAGTTCCTTCTGAACTAAGGCCTACCACGTGCCTGGGGGGGGGGTGTTCTCTTTGTTAACTCATTTATTCACTATTTATCCAAAATCTTAAACATCTGTTCATATATATCATTTTGGGGTTGAGTTAACATTGGCAAACAATTCCCAGAGTAGTGGCCTTAGGCTAAGAACTCCTGTGCCTGAAATCTCTATTTTCTGCTTTTGTTATTTTGATGGAGGAGAAAGTAGTTCGGTTGCTTGTCTTCTGGTACTGCAACAGCTTTCAAAATCGTAATTTGGTGACAGGAATTTTTTTTTAAGATTTTACTTATTTGAGAGAGAGAGACTGAGAGAGCGTGAGCGAGGGGAGAGGCAGAGGGAGGGGGAGAAGCAGACTCCCTGCTGAGCAGGAACCCCCCAACTCGGAGCTCCGACCCAGGACCCTGAGATCATGACCTGAGCCGAACCGACGGAGCCACCCAGGCGCCCCTGCTGACGGGACACTGAAGAGGCGTCTCCTTAGGAGAAACTCACTGCCAATTTGCCACAACCGCCTCCGCCACTCACCTGAGGTTGGGTGAAGGAGCAGGTGCACGGCTCGCGGGCTCAGGCGGCTGCTCGGCAAAGCAGGAGCGCAGTCCACGCGCAGCTTCTCCCTCCGCCCCCTTCGCCGCCACCTGCCTGGACAGAGGGAAGCTACTGGCTGCCGTCCCCCGCCTCCCCAGAGCCGCGATCCTACCAGCCACTGCGGGGCCACGCTCACCAGCAAGCCTCCGGAAACCGGGCAGCCCTCTCCGCTCGGCTCTCCCGCACGCAAGCCGGCAAGGGCTGGGCCTCCGCACCCCTCCCTGCCCCTCTGCACCCCACTAAATCCCAAGGCCCCTGTGCCCGCCGCGGCGTTTCTGACAGGGGCATTTGTTGCTCGCGCCGGCAAACCCCACCACCTCAACGTCCCAGCTAAAGACTAGGAAGGAACCCCCCGAAAGCCCATAAGTAGCCAAAGTAATGGTCATGAGCTCTGGAGACTAAAGCTCTCCAGCCATTCTTCTCATTTTGGGGGAACATTCTGAAGAAGCCCTGGTAACGGGTGGCCCAGCCTAATCACAGGCAACCCCTGGGAAAGAACAAAAAGGAAATCTCTAGTAAGTAGACTTAAGCATTTTACAAACACGGCTCTTAGGGTAGCGGTAGCAAGTCACAAACACGCTCAAAAGCCCCCGAGGCCCGCGGCAGAAAACTCGAGACCGGTAGTTCCCCCGACCGCGGAACGTGACTCCTGGCCGCAGAACGGGACTGAAGGTCAGAATCCTCGCCCCGCGGGGAAGCCAGGGCTCCGATATACCCACGCCCGCCTGCCGCGTGACGGAGGAGTCTCGGTTGAATTGGACCCAAACCTCCCTGTCCGAAAAGCCTGTTGTGGTGGTGGTTTGTTTTTTTTTTTTTTTTTACACCTGGGCTACCTCGGGTGCCGAATGTTCTCGCTTAAAAAGACGAAGGAAGATGTGCTTCTTAGAGAAACTCCATATACCTAAAACATAAATGCCCAGGTGCTCCCGCAACTTGGAAAAATCACTACTGAGGAGATCTGGCAAACGCGGTGCTTGCAAACGGAGTGAGCCCCTGCAAACGAATTTCCTCAAGCGCTGGGTTAGTCTTAGGGCGGGCGCGCGCAGGCCCGGCCGGTGAGCCCAGGCTCCGCCCAGCGGGAGGAGGGGGCGGAGAAAGGCGGGGGGGCGGTGCTCGCCGGGCGCGAAACCTACATTCATTGGCCAGATCCCTCGCGCCCCGCCACAAGGCCCCGCCTACTCCGGAGGGAGGTCTCCTGGGCGCGCGCGCGCTCGCGGCCTCCTCGCTTCAGCTCTCCGGATGGAGTCTTTCTTAGAGCTGCTCTCCGCAGGGCCCCCTCCTGCAGACTTCCGCCCGGCTGCCTGTCGCCGCCCCGCCCCCGAGGGCAGGGGATGCTGGGATCCGCCAATCACGGGGCGCCTATGGTAGGAGTGGGTGGAACCTGAGAGATTCGAAAGGAGCCCCACCCCCTCGGGGCTGATTGCCGGGACTAAGTGGTGGGAAGCAAGCACCTTCTGCGAGCGGTGAGGCGGGGCGGAAAATAAAAACAGAGGGTGGGCTGGAGGTGCGGTGTGGGTGTGGTGCCGTGGGAGTGGAAAGGTGATTTGGGGAGAGGAAGAACCGGAGGATGGTGGCGGGGAAGAAGATAGAGCGTGCAGACCGCCGCCGGTGAGGAGAGCCCAGGGTGTGGGGGGGGCGGTAGTGCAACCTGAGGAGGGGGAATGGTGCGCTCTCCGCACCTTCCGCGGAGGAAACGGCTGAGTTACCGGGGCAGGTGCCACTCCTGGGACCTTTGCTTTACCTCCAGCGTGATCCCCACCCCCTGGCTTGCACCCTGAGTCTGTCTAGCTGGGAGCCTTGGGCAGGATGGAGACCTGAAGAAAGGGATATTTCCTCTCCAGCTCAGGTCTAAGCTGACTCGTGCTCCTGCCGGCTGGAACATGGAAGATTTGGAGGAAGGTAAGGAAAGTAAGAAGGGAAGAATGAGGTGCTGCGATTGAGAGCCGTGTTGGCGACCTGAGGCTGGCATTCATTCCCTCCTCCCCTGCAGATGTAAAGTTTATAGTGGATGAGACCTTGGACTTTGGAGGGCTGTCACCATGCGACAGGTACCATCCTCCTGAACCTACTTGCTTTCCTCCAACAATCCCTCTTTGTCTCTAACCCCTTAGTGCTGAATTATTGGCCCCTGGGGTCTGGGTTGGTAATGACGCAAGGTTGGGTGCCCTGCGGCTGTTGGGGGACTTGTTGACACAGCCTCAGTGACACTACTGGGGGAAGGGAAAACGGATAAGCTGGGATGAGACGTCAGGATGTTAAGAAGAAGGGTAAGTGGATTTGCTGCACCTTCATCCTGGCATCATTTCCAATGTCGATAAGGGCTAAAGGCCTATTAGGCCTCGTAGAACCAGGCGTCTCATCACCTAGAGGCCACATCACACAGTCAGCAAGGCCATCAGGGTTTGGGGTTGAATCCCTGGCTCTGTGTGTGTGTTGGGGGGGGGGGGGTGTCTGGTCTCCTTTGCACAGTCGCCTGCTCTCTTCTCCGTGGGCATGGTGCCTGGTTTGTTTTCTGTCTCAGTCGTGAGGAGGAAGACATAGCAGTGTTGGTGACTCCAGAGAAACCCCTCCGGAGAGGACTTTCCAATCGAAGTGACCCAAATGCAGTGGCCCCAGCCCCCCAGGGGGTGAGGCTCAGCTTAGGCCCCCTTAGTCCAGAGAAGCTGGAAGAGATTCTCCATGAGGCCAACCGGCTGGCGGCCCAGCTGGAGCAGTGTGCCCTGCAGGAGCAGGAGAGCACAGGCGAGGGCCTGGGGCCTCGCAAGGTGAAGCCCAGCCCTCGGCGGGAGACCTTTGTGCTAAAGGACAGTCCCGTCCGAGACCTGCTGCCCACTGTGAGTTCTTTGACTCGGAGCACCCCCTCCCCAAGCAGCCTGACACCCCGACTCCGGAGCACCGATAAGAAGGGGTCAGTCAGGGCTCTTCGGGCAACATCTGGAAAGAGGCCCTCCAGTGTGAAGAGGGTAAGTTTGGAGGGTCTGGGTTGGTTGTGTGCCCTCAGACACAGTGCGTGACTTGGTACAGCCATAGAGTGGTTTCCTTGTTGGTAAAACGGGGTTAGTAAAATTCTACCTCAGAATTATTGGAATTAAGCAAAATACCATAAGCAAAGCACTTACCACGGTATCTGCACATACCTCGGTAGAGTCTGTAATAAGCTCACGATAAATGGTATGGGTGACCATGACGTTGGGAGCTAACGTCTGCCCTTCCTTACTGGAATGTAGGCAACTCTCCACCTCTATTTTTCAAACAGCCAGCAGAACAGATTCTTTTTCCATTCTAGTTCTATTTTTTCTCTCTTTGTATTTCAGGAGTCACCCACTTGCAATCTGTTCCCTGCCTCCAAAAGCCCAGCATCTTCTCCTCTTGTCCGATCCACTCCTCCAATCCGGGGCAAAGCAGGGCCCGGTGGGAGAACAACAGCAAGTGAGAAGGCTTGGGCAGCAAAGCTGTGGGTGAATGGGAGGGGGAAGGATGTGGAGCTGAGCCTCTAATTCTTCTACTCCTTTCCACCAGGCCCACCTACCCCTGTCAGACCAGTCTTGGCCCCACAGCCTTCTACCAGCAACTCTCAGCGCCTCTCTCGGCCACAGGGAGCAGCCGCTAAGCCTTCCAGTCGACTGCCTGTTCCCTCGGCCATCCCCAGGCCTGCCAGCCGAATGCCACTCACCAGCCGGAGTGTACCACCCAGCAAAGGTGCCCTGCCTCCAGCTTCTCTGCCAGCTCGGAAAGGACTTCCACGACCAAGCGCTGCAGGGCACAGAGGTGAGGAAGAGTGGACATAACAGTTGGAAATCAGGAGGAAGAATGCTTACTCTTGCCCAGCTTGAATGCACCCTCGCAGTGCTGGGACCAGTGACCACTTCTTCCATCTTCATTACCACTCAATTTGAAGATGGGGAGACCTAAGTAAAAGAGAGGATGTGGGCCCGGGGAAAGAGTTTGAACAATGGTTTTCAAATACCCTATGTTTTTTACCTTGGGTGGGAAGAAGCTCACTCTGAGAAGGTCACGTGAACTCTTTGCTAACTCATTTCTTTTGTCAACCCCCATCAAGTTCCCATTTCCCAGCGACCAAATCTTCCTATCCCTGGTGCCACTCGCAGCAGTCTGCAGCCCCCCAAGAGAGTTGCAGTCCCAGGACCTACCAGGTATGATTGTTTGAGAGGCTGTCTCTTTCCTGTCATCTGGGCTTCCAAACTGTTATGCACACCAGCCCTGAGTCTTATGTAGCAATATGGGGATGAGGAGGGGGGCCTGGAGAAACAGGGAGTCTTTTTTCTTCCTTCCCTGAGAAACTTGATCTCAGCTGGGTGACAGATGGGCTTGAGGAGGAGGGACAATTTAAAGCAGTTCTTCCTTTTGACTCTTTAGGTAAAGAGATCAGGACAGCAAGCAAGAATTCAGTAGCAAACCACTACAGTCACTGCCTGGACTCACCTCTCCTCAGCCTCCCAAGCCCTCTCATGGAAGATAGGCCCTGACTCTAGCAGATTCTGGCCCAGGAGCAGGAGAAAGAGATGCCACCAGGGCTGGTGCCCCAGGAGTAAAGAGCTGGGAGATGGGGTGGATTAGGGTTGAGCTGGAGGGGAATCAAACCCTGTGAGTTGAAAGAGGATTAGGGAAAAGAGGTCGCCTTCCAACAGGGAAATTAACAAGCAGAAAATGAGAAAAACCAGAATAGTAGTTTGTCCTCATCCACCCCCACTCTTGTGTGCAGTCCCAGAGAGTTTGATCTTCCTCCCAGGCATTGGTCCACTGGACATTTACATGTGAATGGCCTCTGTAGCTAACCTCCCTGCTCTCTGAGGAGCAGCCCTGAAGCACATCCTCTGCTGGATGCAGGCCTGTTTGGAGAGGCAGAGGCAGGCACCTGGTCTCCAGAACTTGTTTCCCGTGAATTCTGTGACTCTTAAGAGGCCAGTTGATGATAAGCTTACATTGGTCTGCATTTTTCTAAAATAAAATGAATGTATTTTTCTAATCTCTGTGTATGTGAAAGTAAATTCTCCAATTTCAAACAAATTTGTAGTAAACTGTGTTATTCCGATGAGGGAGCCAGGACGAGCTTCCCAGGCCAGGCCTAAATAGGCTGAAGGGGCTTGTGATTCGAGCTCGTCAGACCGGGACCACCCACCCTCCCTTCGTTGGCATTAGATGGGAACACACTGCCTTCTTCCAGGATGCATATGTTACTGAAAGGTCCAGATCAAGTGAAATATGTGGGTGAGGCTATCAAGGTAAGGTCTTGGTCAAATTATTATTTATATCCTAAGCTTGGGTGACCTTTCCTGGCAAGAGCATGGAGCCTTCTGAGAATGCCTTGGCATCTGGTCTGCTGTACCAATGAGATGAGGGGACCCTTTGGTGGGTACCCTGGTTTCAGTTTCGCTGACTGCTTCAGTGGAAGATGCTGGAACACCTCACCGCATTCTACCTTGTAGAATTGTTTCTAGACTTGAGGGCTGAACACGAGGTTTTATAAACCTCTGCCATGCCAAGTGTTATGAGTTGTATGTGGCAGAGAATTTCATTCATTTGTTGAAAAAATAGATTTGAGTGCAAGATGTTGGGGGTTGTTGAACGAATAACAGAGACTCATTTAACACATTTCACTAAGGGTCTCCCTTTTCTCACAGCCTTTGACTCTTGCAACCAGAACCAATTCAATTCCTTTTGAGGTTTTTGTTTGTTTCTTAAGATTTATTTATTTATTTTAGGGAGAGCGCTCAGGGAGCCAGGTAGGGGCAGAGGGAGAGAGGAAGAGAGTCTTAAGCAGACTCTGCACTAAGCATGGAGCCTGAGGCGGGGCTTAACACAGGGCTCGATCTCACGACCCTGAGCTCACAACCTGAGCCGAAACCAAGGGTCAGACGCTAAACCGACTGCACCACCCAGGTGCTCTCAATTCCTTGTGAGTTTTGAGAGAACGTCCCTCTTTGAAGGCGGGGCAATGACTTAAAGAAGCCAGTAGGCAACTGAGCGGAGGGGATGGAGCGTCAGCTAGTGCCCCCCGCCGCGTATATGCCCATCAGCACCCTACGTAGGCATTGAAATGTCCTTGCCCAGACAGAGACCCTCTGTCTCCTTTTTACGGCTGATCTTCAGGTTCACAATACATTTACCTGTACCACAGTGGCAGCCGCCCAGGCCTTCGTTCCTTTCCCTGAGCCTCCTGCGGCAACTCCTACAGCCTCTGGGATTCTAAGAATTGAGCTGGGGGAGGGGATGTGGAAACACACCGAGTTATTTGGCTCTGGAGAAATTTGGCAGAGGCAAGAAAACCTCAGGTGTGCTCTCCAGCTGAGTCCTGCGCTGGCATCTGGTGAGTGGGGTCCTTGGTGACTCCCTGATCGGGCAGAAGCCCTGCAAGGCCGGCGTGCCTAGGCAAGCACTGAGGTGTGGCCAGCAGATGGCACGTGTGTGTGGCTTGGGAGGTGAAACAAGTGGCAGACCTGTGTGTTGTTGCCACCTGGTGGCCAGAAAGGACAAGACATGTTCCCTTCGCCCTTGATCAGTGTGGAATTTCATAACCCCCACCTGCCCCGCCTCCATCCTGTAACAAAACCGGCTTAAGCAACATCCAGTAGACCTTGCCAGCTGGCGAGGAGGCCCGCCTGCCACAGCTGCCCTTCTTGCTCAGCTACCTGCTTACTTCCTTCCCTTTGGGTCTGGCTTTCTCTTTTTCTCTGTATGCACTACCCCTCACCCCTCCCCAGTAGCAACGAGGGAGGCCAACGTTTACTGGCCTCTTACTGTGCACTGTGAACTGTTCTAAGCACTTTACACGTTTTAACTCATTTAATTCTCATAAAAGCTCAATTAGGCAGATGCTATTATCATCCTCATATTGCAGGCAGAGAAACTAAGGCTCAGAGTGCTTAAGTCACTGGGTCTGGTTCCAAGGTTTGTGCTCTTAATCACTACCCTCTATGGCTCCCATGTTAACTCCTTAGCTAGTGTGCTGAACTGAGCTTTGAAAAACACAAAACTTGGGAACAGAAGTAATGTTGCAGAACACAGAGGTGGCTTGAGTGTGGATTGTTAGTTCATTTCCGATGGGAAAACACACAAAATGACCCAGAGGAGTGGAGTCAGGGGGTACCTAGTCACCGAGCCACTCAGCCACTCTGCCATCCCTGTCTCCTGAATTCTGTCCCAGGACTCAGCCCTAAGGGGCTGGACTGGAAACCTGCCAGCTCTTCACAGCCTTTCCAGTGCCACAAGTCCCTCCTGTTCTGATGAAAAGGATACTCTCCTGCCACCTGCCACATCTTCCTTGGACATGCCAGGACATGGGCTCTGTGCTGATGAGGCTCTCTGGGGAGCACTGCTGGGGTGCTGGTAGTGGGGCCAGCTCATTGGCCACTTAGACACCCAAGGCCCCTGACCGCCCTGGTCTCCTAGGGCCCTGCCTGGTCTTGTTTTCCAGAGCCTCCCTCTGGAAGCACAGGGCACCGCACAGAAGCACATGATGACAGCACTCAACCCGCACAGAGCTATAGTTTATTCAGCAGTATGGGGAAATGAAAAAAAAAGAACACAAAACCCTACTATATTTACAGTATAACAATCAAACTGTACAATCTGAGGGTTAGTATCAAGTTAGCATCCAGCATCTTTGTATTTTTTAAGTCAAGTCATCAGTAGTTAAAAACCAGTTAAATTTTTAACCCTTTGTAGGAATTGCTGAGGGAAGAGTTCAGGGGGAGAATCCATGGCAGAAAAGCCAGCAACCAGCCTTACACGTGAGAAACAGGAACATTTTTTTTCCACCCATAGCCTCTTTTTCTAGCCACCTGCTCCAGAGGAAAGTCAGTGACAAGTGGGGATACATGCTCAGTGTACAAGGTAACTCAAACGAACGGCGGTTGGCAAAACTGAGGCGGCGGGAGGAGAGGAGGCAGGAGATGACAGCCTGGAGCAAGGGGAAGGGCCTCCGGCTCCCCGCGCCAGGGCTGCTGGGTACACACCCAACCCGTCACGGCCACGTCAGACCCCCTGGGACTGGACACGAACCCATCCCAACACAAAAAGCAAATAAATAAAAATATATATTAACTCTCTCTTCGCAGGGAGCTGGGGATGGGCGTGGGAGAGGGGGAGAAAGAGGAAGAAGACCCGGTCCTTTGAAGAAGAGAGCCAATTCCGAAAAGGGGTTAAAAATAGAACACGTCTCAGAGGCCACAGCAGGTCAGAGTGGGATTTGTCTGATCTTGGCAGGGGTGGCTGCGTGGACACCAGAGTGCAGACTTGAGACGTGTGCTTGAGACTTCTGGCGGCAACTAAGCCAGCCCTGGACTCACTCTTCCTCCCCGTCCCACCCACACCACAGCAAAGAAGCGCAACTGAACACATGACTGGCCTTCCCCGGGTGGGTCAGGCAGGGAAATGAAGCACTTTTGGGTCAGCGAACTGAGCAGACGCCTGGGCTGCGGCACGTGGCCAGAGTCCAGGGAAAGGAGAGGGGCAGGGATGGCCCGGCCTCCGCCCAGGGGCACGGGTTCCCCTCAAAATGTGTTCATGCAGCATTTGGGGGTCCGGGGGCGTGGAGTCCTTCTGCCCCCTCTCCGGACGGGGCTTTTTCAGTTCCTGGGAGGGGCAGCATAGGCAGGGTGAGGAGTGCCCTCGACCTTGACGCCCTCACCATACTGAGGCCCGCCGGGGTGCAGACTGCAGGGCTCGATGCCCTGGGTGCATGTGGCTTTGTCCTTTCCTTTTGGTGATGGCAAATGAGGGGCAGGCCCCCCAAGAGTCCCTCTCCTCCCAGAGGCACAGCAGATGGGAAACTGAGGAGAGGCTGGGAAGTATCCTGGGAGGTCCTATCCTCTTTGGGAAGGGAAAGGGGAGTCAGTTTCCAGCATATAAAAAAAATTAATCCCTGAAGTCATGAAGAGTGGAGATCCTTTTTTAAATTCTTTTTTTCCTCTTTTCTGAAAAACTTTGTCTTGGAGATGTTGGCCCCAGGGGTCCAAAGTGCAGTGAAGGGGATGGTGGGGGAGGGAGTTGGCACTAGGTGGCCTTGGGTGGGGTGGGGTGCCCCTCCCGGCAAGGCCCAGGCTCCTCAGATGGACGTTTCGTCGCTGCTGCGGGCAGGCGGTGGGGAGCGGGGGCAGGATAAAGCACAAGACAGGAGTGGGGGCATGAGTGCAGCTGGGGAAGGTAAGGGAGCCTCAGGGTGTAGGAACCACCGGCCCAGGGTTAATGCAGGAAGTTAAAGAAGAGAAATCTGGAGAGGCAGGAAAGGAAAGTGACAGAAAAGGCAGACAGGGGTTAGTCGGAGCAGAGAAGACAGTGAGAAGCTTTCACCAGGAGAAGGAAACAGGAAAGCAACCAACCCCAGCTCCCCACCCCCCCCTCGCTTGGCCTGATGCAGGCTGAGCTGACCCCATGGGCCACCATGGTTTGTGGGCACGTCACAGTAAGAGAGCTGGGCTACGCCAGCCCATTCGTCCCCCGACTGCCTACCAGAGCAGCCTGGGGAGGCCTGGAAGCGGCTCTGAGCCCAGCCGGGGCCTCTGTGGGGTGCACCCTGTCCCACCCAGCCAGCCCCACTCACTCGGAGCCCGACGAGTCCTCATCCACCGTGCCCGCCTTGATACTCATGGCGATGGGCATGACCCCGTTCAGCTGCTCCTGGAGACTCTGCCGGGGTGGAGGGCGGGGAGGGGGCCCGCCCCGGCTGCCCTCGCTGGCTGAGGAGCCCCTAGAAGACCCTGTGCCTTGCTCCAGGGGGAGCCGTAAAAGGCTGCTCTTCTCACTGATGGTGGGCAGACACTTCTTCTTGAGGATGCCTGTGGGCCGGGGGAGCAGGCGCCATGAGAAGCAGGTGGGGGGATCATGGGGCTGCTCTAGGGAGCCCTACCAGCCACAGGGCAAATGTGAGGTGTGAGGCTGCCCAGTGGGGGAGCATGGCAGCTGGACATGCCCCACTCACCTTTGTGAGGTTGGGCAGAGGGGCCTGGAAGGGGGCCAAGGGACCCCTCCCGAGGCAGGGCATCTCCATTCTCCCATGGGCGCTCCTCAGAGGCCCCATTGCCACTACTCTCCTTTGTTGTGGTCCCAAAGTCTCCTGGCCAGGGGGCCTTCCCGGGCCCTGGGCCCCCATCTGGTGGAGAAAGGAAGTAGGTAAGGCCCAGAGAAGGCAGACAGCCAGGAAAGTCACCACCCGAGGAATCCCTGCCTCTCTGCCCTCCCACTGCCCCCTCAAAGGCCACAGCCCTGGCGCTGGCCCACCCTTGGGGGTACTGTGCAAGGGCAGTCTCTCAGCGCCAGGCCCCAGCAGGCTGTCCCAGCCCGGCTCTCCAGGGAAGACGGCCTCTTCCTCCTCCTCCTCTTCCTCCTCCTCGCTGTCTGATGAGTGAGTAGAGGCATAGGAACCACTCTGGTCATCTTCCAGGGACAGGTCACTGTCAGAGTCTGTGTCGGGGTCTGGGAGATGGGGGAAAGATCAGGGCTGACACCTGCACACCTTCCACAAAAGCCATGCAGCTGTCCCCCACTGGCCACCAGGAGCTTCCTTTCTCACCATGCTGCTGGTCCTGACCTTCCAGGAATAGGCTGCCCGGGTCCCCCAGGCCAGGGGGCCCTTGGCCAGGGTTCAGTGTAGACTCTTCCCTGAAAAGACAAGACGACGCTGGAGGGGTCAGCCCAGCCCCTTGCCCAGTGTCCCGTTCTTTTCTCTCTCCTAGGTTTCCCAGGCCCTGCCCCATGCCCCTACTGCTTCTAATTTAAGCTGCCACCCGTGTCAGCCATCCTGTATGCTATTCAACTCCCAGTAGATGGCTGGCCTGGCTTCCAGCATGGGTGGTGCTCTTCTCCCCTTGCCGACGCCCCCAACACCAGCACTCACCTCAGCAAGAAGGGGATGTAGCTGGGCTGACTCTTGCCCGAGCGGCTGGCACTATGCAGAGAGCCAGCTGAGTCTCCATAGGGCTGGTACAGCCGCCCATCCGCATAGGGGCTGGGGCAGTTGTAGGACTAGGCAGGGAACAGAGAGATCAGTAAGTGGGGGAGCAGCATGGGGTGGCCCCAGGATGGGGCGGGTGGAAGGGTCGAGGGAGCTTGCCCTAAGGCCTACCTCCCACACACCCAGGTCTGGAAGAGAGAGACCCCACATCTCAGCTGCCCCCCATATCAGGGCCCAGTAGTGGTTGTAACTCTGCTGTAGCTGTGCCAGCCCTGGGCACCCCAAGTACCCTGGACTTGGCTACATGACAGGGCGTCCTGGTAAAAAATGACCTCCCAAGAATGTGCTGGGAGATAGAAAATTTACCAAGATGCGCCAGGGATTCTGATGTTGGGTATCTGTGACTGCATCACCTGTCTGGCCCCTTCCCCAACTTATTCTTCCTAGCTCCACTCCCATCTCTCCTGAGTCAAAATCCTCCTCCCCACCCCCAAATCCCACTCTTCCCAGGCCACACATACCATTTTCCCACCCCTCCCTCCTTCCAGAAAAGGATGTAAGGATGAAGAAAAAGTGGGGCCCAAAGCACAGAGAGCGAGCTCCCTGGGGCTCCCGCCTCTTCCTCCCGGCCCCAGAAATCATCCACCTCCCCGGTCCCCGGCTCCCTCACCGAGGTCAGGGTGGACTTGGTGGTCAGCGCAGGGTCGGGGCTGGGTTTGCGGCTGCAGGCAAACTTGAGTGCTTTCCGGACCTCCTTGCTAAGCACCACGTAGGAGAGGAAGATGAAGGGGCCCTGGCAGGCAACAGGCAGCGGCTGTCTAAGTGCCCGTCTGGGCACCCCACGGCCAGGCCTCACCTCCCACCTCCACGGGGTGCAGCCAGGTACCTGGACGCAATTGCAGGCGGCAAAGAGGTAGTGGAAAAGGAGGGTGTCACTGTTGACAGAGAGCAGCGCCAGCAGCCACGTGGCGCTCAGCAGCAGGAGGACAGCGAAGGAGGGCCGCAGGCCCGAGCTAGAGAGGGGGAGGCTGTGAGCCCGGCCCAGAGGTCCCCTGCGCCCTTGCCTGCCCACTGCCTGCTGCCCAGGCACCCACACCCCATACTCACACGGGGCCTTTCTTCTCAAAGCCCTGCCGCTGGGCAGCACAGGAGGCCCGGGCTGCCAGGATGTACAGGAAGACACTCATCTAGCGGGAGAGGGGATGGGGGAGGGGGGGTCATCAGGGGACAGACAGCTTCTACCCCACCCCATGGGGGCCCAGCAGTTGCACCATTCTTACAGGGGGTCCTGAGGACATACGCAGCCTGCTCGCCCCCAGCCCACTTTCTAGCACCTACCGAGACCGCGAAGGCCACGGGGCCAGCAAAACTCCAGATGAGCGTATCGTAGACGGAGAGCCAGCAAAAGTCAGGGTTCCCATAGCCCTCAGGGTCCAGGCCCACGGCTAGACCTGGGGGTACGGTGACAACAGCAGGGGAAGGGGTGGTAGGACCTCGGGAATCAGTCAGGTGTCATGTGGACTCACGGGCAGGCGCCGAGGATGAAGGGCTCCACCCACCCTGTGTTCCTGTGACCATGCTGACCCTCTAGGACGGGGGACCCAACCCCTGGTGGGAAGCCTCAGGGGCCGAGAGGACGACTTGGCCTGGGGCATGGGGATGTGGGTGGGAAGAGCGTGGCATGAAGGTGGACCCCGGGCCTAGAGATGTAGAGCCTCGGGCCCGGGAAGGAGGTGGGGGTACCTGTGATGAAGGCGGGCACGCCCCAGCCCAGCATGTAGTAGAAGCGCATGGGGCCGGCGTTGACGTCGCGCACCTCGGTGAGCGCCCGGTACAGGTGCAGGGCCTCCAGCAAGGCCCAGGAGAAGGTGCAGAGGTACAGGAAGTGCAGCAGGATGGCGATGACTGTGCAAGCAAACTGGGGGCCCGGCCACGCCAGGTCAGTGACTGGGGCACCCCCAGGGCACGGATTTCATCTTCTCAGGCAGTAGGGGAGGGCTG
Source organism: Ursus americanus (assembly GCF_024610735.1). Classification (NCBI taxonomy): domain Eukaryota; kingdom Metazoa; phylum Chordata; class Mammalia; order Carnivora; family Ursidae; genus Ursus; species Ursus americanus. Next base: position 57,584,168 of record NC_142138.1, on the reverse strand, counting down.
GGGTGTTGGGGGTGCTTCAGGAAGTGTGGGCCAGAGGGAGGTACTTCTCGGGTGCCGGGGAAGTGAGGGGGAGCCCGAGAAGAGGAAACTGTGGGCTGGGAGCTGGGCTGCGTTCTCTCAGAGCCCCTGCTGCAGAAGCAGGGACCGGGGCAGGGAGCTGGGGAGGACTCCTAGGGAGCCGAGAGGACTGGCAGTTGTGGACAGTTTCTGGGTGAGGAGAGACATCTTACAGGGAGGTCAGCCTGGTTGATTCCTAGGAGGAAGACCAGCTGCGCCAGGCCCAGAGCAGCAGTCAGGTTCCGTCGGATGCCGTGCTGGTTGGAGCGCAGGGCACGCAGGATGGTGAGGAAGAGGAAGGCGAGCAGCAGGGCAGCCAAGGTGACCCCTAGGGTCACGTAAGTCAGTGTCTTCAGCGGCAGGATCTCCCCATTCTGCGGGGCAGGTGGCAGGAGGCCAGGAGAATTAGGAAGGGCGGGGCCTGAGCCTCCAGCCCAGGGCCCTGGGCCCCCACCCCTAGCTCCACGGCTGCACCCCCCACCCCAATGTGGGTCCAACCTCCCGCCGGGACACGTCCATGAGCACGGCGAAGCTCGTCATGTGGTTGCACTGGCAGCTAACGTGGCTCTCGTTGCGGAAGACGACCTCGCAGCCTCGGGCTGACCAGCCACCAGTGCCACTGACCCTGCGGGAGGGAGGCAGGGTCAGGAGACAAGGAGGGTAAGGCACCCAGGGGCCTGGCTCTCCGCCCAAAGCCTTGGGAGTAGGGCAGCGCAGGCTCACAAGATGGAATGGTTCCAGAAGACGCAGATGGGCTTGGTGCGCTCCTCCGTCTCCAGCAGCCGGAACTGCACCGTGACCGGCTTGTCCAAGGCTCGGGGCAGAAGCTCCTCATCGTCATGGACGCTGATACTCACCACAGGCGTGTTGATGACTGGCCGTTTGGGGACTCTGATGAGGAACAGGCAGGCGTATGGTCACTAGGGCAGTCTCGGGGATACCCCCAGCCCCCGGCCTCTCTCTATGCCTCATGGCTTGGCCGCCCAGCCTGCACCCCCAGGTCCCCCTTGTCCCCTCGGCAGCTCACCTCAGGCTGCGCTTGTCCGGGTCGTAGTTATGGGGCAGCAGCCCGGCCAGAGTGCGGTAGATGATGACACTGGCCACGGCCTCACCTTGGCTCAGCTCTGGGTGCCGCCGCTGACGCCGGGCCAGCTCCTCTGGCTCCTGGGCCTCTCCGGGGCCCGCAGGCCGGACCACAGTGGCTGTTTCTGGGATCAGGACACTATCCACTCAGCTGGGCCCTGCACAGATGCCCCAGCCTGGCCCCTGGCCCACCCCATAGCTCCCCACTGACCTCGAAAGACAGAATCAGGCAGAATGACCGTTGTCTCCAGGTCTGGGGGCCGCTCCCCCCGCAGCGCCTCGTAGCGGGGCAGCTTGGCCCCAGCAAAGTTCCCCTTGTCCAAGCGAACTACAGAGATGACTAAGGAGAGGGTCACAGGTCAGACCCTGGGGCTGGCACGTAGGCCCCCAGCACAGCCACTCGTGCCCGGGATTCTGTGCACAAACCCCGCCCTGACCCAGCCTCACCAATGTTGGGCGTGACAATGGTGAAGGGGTTCAGGTAGGTGTGCCGCATGTTCTGAGCCAGGGCGCTGGCATAGGCCTCATAGTGCTGGAGCAGCCAGGCGGTGCCTCCCTCCGTCTGCTGGATCAGCTCCCAGTGCCGCTTGTTGGCCGCGTCCAGGAGGGCACTGCCCACCCGCAGCAGGTTCTAGGGTGGGTGTGGTCACGCGTATGGCCCCACACCTCCTCATCCCCCCACCAGGCCCACCTGTGCCCCGCTCAGCCCTGGCTACCCCCGCCGGCCACCCACCCGAACCACGCCCCTCCCTCAAACCTTCCCTCCTCCTCTGCAACTAAGAGCTTCAGGGCCCTGGGCCTGGACCCCTATGTAGGTACTAGATGCTCATTCCTCCCCACTGTGGCACAGTGGGCAGGGCCCCTGCTCTGAGGAACCTGGTCACACCAGGCCCCAATAACAAACATTAGTTTCTATCAACACCTTACTAGGAAAAGGGCTGGAAAGAGTTGCTCTAAATTCCACGGCTCAAGGGAGCTCCTGGAGGCCTCATGCCAGCTTGGAGGTCCCTCCACAAAGGCAGGGATGGCCCCCAAGTTGCCCCAGGAACAGGCTCACTCACCATGACCCCCATCTAACCAGCCAGCCCTGCCCCAGCCAAGCCCCACCTCGGTGAAGTGCACATCCTGTGTGGCGGACAGCCCAAAGCCCCGCTGGGCGCTCTCGTGGGCCAGCAGCCGTGTGGCCAGCTGGTAGGCCACCTTGACGTCGCTGCCGAAGTAGCCAGCTGTGTGCTGTGTGGCATTGCGCAGGAGCAGGGCCAGTCGCTGGGAGCGCCCCGAGTCCAGACCCGACTCGTTCCGCTGCAGCCGCTCGGCCTAGGATGGAGCCAGACAGGACAGGGAGCAAGGGAGGTCAGCACAGGAGGGCAGCAGTGAGGTCCCCAGAGGGCAGAGCTGGAACTCGGGAATAAAAGGGCCTCAGGAAATGGGAGAAATGGCCACTCTGGGTGGAGGCCCCAGGAGGCAGGGGCTGGAACTCCAGAAGCCCCTTTCTCAAAGCTGACAGCAGGGAGGGGAGAGAGGAGCTAGAGATGGGGAGGTTCACTTACAAAGCCCTTCAGCTCTGAGAAGGTGACTGATGTGCAGTTGAAAAGGTTTGGGGGGAGCCACCCCCTGTGCTCATCACAGTGGCGCACGGCGGTCCCTAGGGGAAGGAAGCCCAGAGGGCAGGCCTCAGGAGAGACACAGGAGGCTTCCGGGACCTGCCTGAGTTCCTGGGGGCCAGCACCTCATGCGCCAGAGACAGGAGACAAGCAAACAAGGGCCCTGCCCTCCTGTAGCCCAGGTGAGAAGAGGAAGACAGGTGTAGAGAACACTAGAGCCAAGACCTCTGCAAGATCAGCCCAAATGAGGACTCTAGAAGCACGGGGCACGTGTTCTCCTCGAGCCCCCAGACCTCACTGCCCCTCTGCAGCCACCACTTTGGGATCTCTGCCCCCCTCTGCTTACGAACTCTGTTGGTCATCGATCCAAGGACCAACACCAGCCCCCGTCCCTGGACTGTGTCCCCCGGAATAGCATCTGACGGCCCCTGCTCCCCAGACTGCCTTGCTAGTAGCATAACTCCCATTCTGGGGGGCGAGCTGCAGACGGGAACTCTGTGTGAGTCATCTCCGAATCTCTAGCACCCAACCCCGCGGCAGGCACGCTGCAGGTTTGTCAGCATTTTTGATAAGAGCTCCAAGATGCAGGTGCCCTTCATCTGGGCAACCCTGGGAGCAGAGGCACAGTGCGCCCAGGAAGGATGGGACACGGAGTCTCCAGGACCTGAAGACCAGAGAGAGGTGCCAGGATTTGCAGCCAGGGGCTTCCCACCCTTGTCCCAGAGATGAGAGGCTAAGTCCACAACATCACATTCTAGCTTCCAGCACCTACCAAAGGAGCCTTTCGGGCAGGGGGCAGCAGCAGGCAGCCCAAAGCGGGTACGGGGCCACCAGATCCCAGCCTCGATGGCCCGTGGGCAGCTGTCATAATTCACTGCAAGGAAGCACACAGGGTCACCCGGGGCAGCTGTCCTTCCAGCCCTCCCTCAGCAGCTTCGGGCCGGCAACCAGCCCCTGCTCCTGGACTCCCTGGGACGCCAGGACCGAGCGCACAGCAGGAGAGCCACCGACCCATCATAGGAAGCCTACCTTCACAGCCATTGGTGGTGACCTCAGCAAAGGGGTTGTCACAGCGGTCACACTGGCGCCCAATGACGCCTGGCTTGCAGGGACACTGGCCGTCCTCAGGGTCACAGACGCGGGACAAAGAGCCCGTGGGGTAGCAGTCGCAGAGGAGGCAGGTGGGGCTGCCAGGGGGCCGGTAGTGGTTCTCCTGAGAGGGAGGAGGGAGGACATGGGTCACTGGCTCAGGTTCTCTCCAGGATGCTCATGGGTCCTTTGGGCTGTGGCCCCTCTAGAGGGAGGCTCACTGAATTCAGGTCCCCCTGGGAGTGGTATCCAAAATATTTAGAGGTGCTTGGGTGGCTCAGTCGGTTGAGCGTCTCTCTTCGGCTTGGGTCATGATCCCAGGGTTCTGGGATCGAGTCCGGCATTGGGCTCCCTGCTCAGCGGGGAGTCTACTTCTCCCTCTGCCCCTACCCCCACTCCTGTGAGCACGCACTCACTCTCGCATGCGCTCTCTCTTTCAGAAAAATAAAATCTTAAAAAAAAACTTAACTGGTAATGATTTGTAGTGAGGCCCATCAGTGAGACACCGATCGATCCAAGTGGGTTGCAAACACCAGTACAGCTGGCCTAGAGCTCACTGGTAAAGTACTGGTCCTGGGTCCCCCCAAACCGCAGACATACAAGTGCACGTGGCCACTTGCGTCCCCTCCCACCCCCCACCCCCCATCAGAGTAAGGGCACAAAGTCCTGAGCTCTCTGCAGGTAGGCTTTCTCCACTGCCTCCCCTCAACGGCCCAGGTGGCTATGTGGAGGCCCAGGTTGGGGCTGTCACCTTGCAGTGGCACTCGCCGCTTGTCTTGTTGCAGTCTGGGTCGAAGCCTTTGCCGACGTCACAGTTACATGGGCCGCACGTGGGATGTCCCCACCAGCCTCGGGGGCAAGGCTGGTCAATCCTGCAGAGAGGGGCCCAGGCAGACATGAGCCCCCTCTGCCACCCCCGTCTGCTGCAGCCGTGTGTGGCCCTTCTGACTGTGGCTGTGGCTCAGCCCGGTTCCCGGGGCTCTGAGAGACACCCCAGAGACAGGCTGCGGCATGCCCCGGTCCACTTACCTGGTCTCACAATATGGCCCAAGGTAATTCTGGGGACACTCGCAGGTGTAGCCGTGGGGGGCGCTGGGCTTTCGGATACACATGGACTGATGCTCACATGGGTTCAGGTCACACACGTTAGTACAGTTGTCGCCATAGTAACCTGGGACCGTAAAGACAAGAGGCTCAATCCCCACCCTGCACTGGCACTTTCTATAAACTTGCCTTCACTCCACCTCCTTCCACCTGAGAGTCCTACCAGCTGGCTGTAGCTTTGTAGTGCGGGAGACAAGGCTCTGAGAGGTCACGCGACTGGCCTCAGGTCACACAGCAGAGCCGAAGTGAGACCCCGGGCACCCGCCCACCTCCCCATTTCCCCGGATCCCTGGCACACCTGGATCACAGCTGCAGGAATAGCTGTCCCAGTCATCACTGCAGTAGCTGTTGGCAGGACACGGATTCGAGTCACAGGGGTCCGGCAGGCTGCAGCCTGGCTCCACATTGATGCTTTCCCCGCGGCTAGGATCCAGACCGCTAACCCCCTCGGGCGTCTCGCTTACCCTCACACCCTGGGAGGGACAGAAGCCATGTTGGCCCTCCCTAAAGCAGGCCTCCAGGTGGGGAGGATGGGAAGGCAGAGGGGGACGCTCACCTGCAAACAGCCTCGGAAGCCGCGGGCCACACCGCTGGCCGGCCCAGGCACTCCCCCGACCGTAACATTGCTCAGGTGCAGCCCGTGCAGCCGGGGGCCCAGGTTGCCCTCTGCCTGCTGCTGCCCGTAGTCGAAGGACAGGATGGCATGGCCGGGGCCCCCACTGGCTCCCAGTGCCAGCTGGGCATGGTGCCAGTCGCCGTCATTGGCCCGGCCTGGCTCCAGCTGGAGAGACGAGGCCTGGAGCCCTGTGCCCTCCACACTCAGCACCACGTGGCCTTCCCTCAGCTTCACCAGAAGAAAAGAAAAGAAGGTCAGCAGCCTGCTTTCATCGGCTCTTCCAGCCCACTGTCCTCCTCCTGCCCGGACCACCAAACCCATCCTAGGGCCCAGCGGAGGCCACAGAGGAAAAGGTATTATTTCCCTCGGGGCCAATAGATGGCAGCAGTGATCCAACGAGCAGTTCTAGCTGCCTCTTCCTTGGGGAGAGAAAAGACCCCGCCCAGCCCTCTCTGACCAGCCCCCTTGGAGGCTACTGCAGCCCTGGTCAGGGCCCACCTGCCCCCTACCCGTCCCCGCATCACCTGCAGGGTGATGGTGCTGCGCCCCCTGGTGACAGCCTGCAGCAGGACACCGTTGGCCTGGCGTGTGCGGAACATGAGGCTGAGGTGCCAGGGCTGGGAGATGGGCAGTGAGAGGCCGTGCCAGGCCACCAGGCTGCTGCCCAGGAAGCGCTGCGGGTTGGCCATTTCTGGGGAGGCAGATAAAGGCAGACTCTGAGGGGTGGAGCAGCCAAGTGCCGCAGGGGGTATGATGCTCAGGGGTGGTGGTTCCATGGGAGGCAGGGCACTGCCTCTCCTAGTGCCCGCTCCCCTCGTTGGCCCCGCCCTCCAGAGCACTTACCTGTCCTGGGCCCGCCCCACACTGTGCCCAGGCCTGCCTCTGACTGGGTCCTTTGTCTCCAGTGCTACCCTCTCGGGGCTCTGCCCAGACACGCTTTTCCACCCACAGCCCAGCTTGGCTGGGCCCTACCCAGTGCCTGCCCGGACCCTGCCAGTGTTCCCAGCATTGGTGACAGCTCTCGGGCCTTGGCCTCTGGTGGCTGCCTCTCCTACCCTGGGCACAGCTCTTGCCCCCGAAGCCCAGAGGACACTCGCAGCTGAACGCCTCCCACTGGTTCACGCAGGTGCCCCCGTTGTTGCAAGTACTGCTGTCGCACACGTTCTTCTTGGCAGGGCAGCCTAGAAGGGAGAGAAAGAGGCTCGGCTCGGGGCTCCAAACAGAAAATCTGCTGCTGGAGGGGCCTCTGAAACCCCCAACACGTCCCCATACCGGGCATAGCCCTCCTTTCTGCCCGGGGCTCCTGGCCTGGCCCCTACCCCAGGCTCGCATACCAGGCACGGTGCCATTGTTGGCGATGAAGTCGGCCATGTCCACGTGCCGGCTGTCCACCTGCAGGTTCCTCATGCAGCCCACGAAGTGCCGTGTGCGGACCGGGAAGCTCTCTGGCAGGTCGGGGACCCCACCCAGCAGCAGGGGCCCTGTCAGATCCAGAGACCTGGCGGCAAAAATGGTGGCAACATGAGGCACCATGGGGGGCCTTCTGGCTCTTCCTTCTCCCCTCTCCCTGCCACCAGGCCAGAGTGTGGAAGGGCCAAGGCAGGAGCCCAAGGGGCTCTGAAGAACAGCACAGGGGAAGGGAGGCACCCCGACCTGGAGCTACTCTCATCTCATCCCCACCTCTCCTCCAGACCCTGCTCTAATCCCCTAATCTTGCGCTTCTCCCGCGACCCCCACCCCTGCAGAAGGCTGAGCAGAGGCTAAGGGAAGCAAGGTGAGGGAGGGCCCCCATCTAGAAGGCTTTCCATTTCTAGGGCCCCTAAGGCCCACCCCCTCAACCTCCCCCCACCTGGCCCCACGCCGCGCCCCACGCCCCAGCCCCCTCTCCCCTGCTCACTTTTTGCTGCCGCCCTGGGTGCCCTGGGCAGCGCAGGAGTAGTTGCCCAGGACAGCTCCAAAGCGCAGGGCCACCCCTGTGTCGCAGCCATCCACGGTCACCACAGCCACCTTCTGTTCCGAGGGGCCCTGCGGGAGCCCCGTCTGACCTAACAGTGGCTGTGGACAGAGAAGGGCGGAGAAGGGGCGCCGTGAACAAGGAGCCCACAAGGTTCATGGGCCAGGCACAGAGACACCAGCAGCTGCTGACTCCCCTTTGTACACACGTGTGTGGATATATACACACGTGCACATACAGCATGCTCACGTGACATACGTGCTTAACTGCCTTCCTCGACATTCACTGGAGTTCGTGCCTAACAGGACGCGGAGTATCGAGCACTACTTGGTGGCGGAAGGGGAACAGCCCAGCCAAGTGGCAAGTTCGCACCCCCCTCCCTCCCTTTCAGCCAGAAGTGCCATGACCAGCCCCCCGGATGAAGTGCCACCTTGGTCTGAGCACCTGAGCCAAGGACAGAGCCCTGCGACCCCTGACCCCCTCTGACACCCACCTTATTGTAGTACTTCAGCTGCACTGTGTGCCACTGGCCATCACTGACCCCTCCGGGCACGAATGGGGACACGGTGGTGGTCGACTCCCCTGAGGAAAGGACCCAGGTAAGCTGGGACACCAGATGAGGGCTGGGAATGGGGAGGGTGTGCTCATGGTGGAACCAGACCCAGGTTTGGCTAGTGGGAGTGTGTGACTTGGAGTCGGGGGCCAAGATACCTAGGGCCTTTGGGGGATGGGCAAGGACATGGGGCAACCGGGGTCACCTGCAGAGAAGGTGAGCTGGACCTGCTCCTGGATCACCTCGAGGGCCACAAAGTCGTGCTTCTCGTTGAAGCGCCCGTTGTATAACAGCAGCCCATCACGCTCCTTGGTGGCAAACCTGAGCAGGAGTTGGGGATGGGGGCAAGGAATGGGGCACCCACCTAACCCCAACCACCCCAGCCACCTAACTAGCCCCTGATCTTACTCAGGACCCTCCGGAGGGCTGACACCTTGGCCCTTGGCTCTATGGGCCACGGAGCTAAAGTGTGGACGTTGAGCCCACACCAGAACGGAAACCAGAGCCCTGACCCCTGGCTCCCCACCCTCGAGAGTGTGTAGGAGGAGTGGTCAGTGGACCCTGGCGGGTGAGGAAGGTCTGCCGGCAAAGTGCACAGGCAACCCTAATTGCCGACCTGGCTCTGCCAACAACCTGCTCCCAGCACTCTCGCTGCCTGACCTTTCAGCCTGTCTGCAGACGGGGAGACACCCCAGGCTCCCACCGCCCTCCCTCACCCCTCCCAGTGCCCGGCCACTCACGAGAGGGCCAGGGTGAAGTGGAAGCGCTGGCGCAGGCCACGAAAGGTGATGAAGGAGCGGGCAGGGAAGCTGCGTGTGGTCACCTGGCAGTAGGGCTTCTCGAAGTCTCCAGACGGGCAGTCGCACTTGAAGCCGCCCACCAGCAGGTTGACGCAGGTGCCCCCATTCTTGCAGACACCTGGTGTGCAACGGCCTGAGCGGGCACTCACCTCGCAGTGCTCACCTGGGCAGGGGGAAAGGCAGGGTGAGTGAGTACCAAGCGCCTGAGACGGTGGAGGGGAACTGGGATGCCTCCCTGCCCAGCCACACCTCCTGTAACACTCCTGAATTCTCCCAAGCATCCTCACCACCCTCCCATTATACTGCTGCCCTGCAAGTTCCGTGAAGCTCCCAGGCCCTTCTGTACTCCTGGCTGGGGCTCAAGCACACGGGCCCGCCGGGGGCCCCGGTCATAAGGCCCAGGTCCTAGTTAGCCTTTGGTGTCACGGCTACCAAGCAAGCTTGGGGGTGTTCTGTTGCCACAGGGGTGAATGTGCATGGAGGAAAGAGCCTGCAGGACAACACCAGAGCTGGTGCCAAACCCCCTTCCTCCCTCCCTCCCACTGGTGCTTTTGTCCCTGTCAGGCGCCAAGATCAGTTTCCCTCTCTGGGGATGAGACCAGACTTCCACTTGGATTGTCAGAGTTATGGGTGGGAGGGAAGAAGCTGGGGACTCCCAGGAATGGGGCGGAGAACTCCCACCCGAGCCCTGGGGTCCAGACTGAGGCCCCCTGTGCACTTGGGAGATGCTGACAGAGTGGGGAACTGAGCCTTGGGAGCAGACCAGGATTTCAGTGGAGGAGCTGAAAATTCCAACAACATCAGATGGGAAAATCCACCCCTTTCTCTCCCTCCCCATTCCCAGATTCTAGAGATAGGTTCTCAGCTCCTGTGCCTAGTGACTGGCTCTTGTTTCCATGGAAACTGTTGTTCGCCTACTCTAAGCCCCCCTCCCCATCCTCTTGGACAAAGACTCCCCTCCCATCCCCCAAGCCCTCCCCTCCCTTCCACCCCCACCCACAGCAGCAGCTGAGAGGAGTCAAGTCTGGCAAGTTCTGGGCAGGAAGATGCAGCAGGGAAGGCGGTGGGGTCTGCCTGCTACTGCTGGCAGAGCCAGTGAGCATGGCTGTGGAGGAGAGAGAATAAGGCCTAACCTATCTGGGAAGGAAGGGCCCACGGAGGAGAGGAGAAGGGGGTGACCAGAGGAGAAACAGGATCCCGCAGGGCAGGGTCAGGAGCACAAAGCAGAGGCAGTGAGCCTCCCAGGGAGAGGCTGGGGAGGGAATGTGTAAAGACCCAGGTCACAGGCCAACCAGGACGCCTGACCCTTTTTCCAGCACCTGGGCAGGGGTGGAGCTATTCTGCTTAGGGTCACACAGGTACAACGACCTTCTGAAACAACCCTGCCCCGCACCCAAACCCCTCGTTTCTTCTATGCCTTCCCCTGAATGCCTGGGAAGGAAAGCACTGCTTATAGCTCAGAAAGGTAACTCTCCCATACTGTATGGTGACTAACATAACATAATAAAAAATTAGTATTAAAAAAGAAAGAAAGAAAGAAAGAAAGAAAGAAAGAAAGAAAGAAAGAAAGAAAGAAAGAAAAGTAACTCTCCCAGTGGTGGGAGAGACCAGGTCCCTGGCCCAGCTTCAGGGCTGGTCAAGCTGTGCGGTGAGACTCAGAACAAGCCACCTGATCCCAGGGGTCTCTTCAATCACAGCCAACGCCTTCCAAGGGCTAGCTCTTCACATGTATTAATTTAATTAGGCCTTACAACCATGCTATGATGTAAACACAGTCATTATCTTCATTCGAAAATACTGAGACACAGAGAGGTTCAGTAATTTGCCCAAGGTCACGCAACTAGTGGCAAAGCTGGACTATAAACCCAAGCGAGCTGCCTCTAGAGCGGTGCTGACCTCACTTAGCCGCCTGAGATGGGGGGCGGCGGGTTCTCGGAGAAGAAGGGCTCCCCCCTCCGCTCTCCCCAGCAGCTCGTAGACCAGCCAGTGAGTTCTGCGGCCGCCCAGCGTAACCCATACCTCCCTCTGGAAAGCGACAAGACAGCCCGGCGCTTAGCCGGGTCTGCGCCTGCGCCGCTGCGTCAGCCCGCCAGGCCACCCCGCCCCCCACCGCCGCTCACCCGTGTAGCGGTCGTGCTCACCCGTGTAGCCGTCGCGGCAGAGGCAGGTGTAGCCGCCCTCGCGGCTGCTGCAGCGCCCGTGGGGGCCGCAGGGCCGCGAGTAGCAGAGGTCCACCTCGGTCTCGCAGTAGTCGCCCGTGAAGCCGGGCGGGCAGCGGCAGCGCAGCCCCCCGACGGGGTGGATGGGCCGGAAGAGCACGGACGAGGAGGCGATGAAGGGCGCCGAGGAGTCGAAGCGCAGCACGGACACGCAGCGCATGTAGTTCTCGCACGGCTCGCGCAGGCAGATGTTGTCGTCGAAGGGCAGCACGCGCTGTGCCGAGATGGCCGTGAGCAGGCTGCGGTTGAGGTACAGGCGCTCCTGCAGGTCCTCGGAGGGCAGGAAGGGCGGCCCGCCCCCGGGGCCCGGCGGCTGGCCTACGGACAGGCTCACATTGAGGATGTGGCCGCCAGGGGCGTCGGTGTCCCGCTGCACGTTGAAGACCACCACGTGGTCTGGGGGTGTGGCCAGCGTGGCTGCGACGGCCTGGATAAAGAGACCCAGGAGGGGTGACAGGAAGCGCTCCGGCGACATGTCCTCCAGGCGCAGCGTGATGCTGTGCGTAAGCATCTCATCCGTGATGATGGTGACACGCAGCGCGCACTGGGCAGTCACGCTGTGCACGCCGTCTGCAGAGAAACGACATGGGTCAGGACCTGACGTGCAGCTGGGGAGGGCAGGGGTGCCGAGCCATAGGCCTAGCCCTGTGCAGCCCTGGGTGGCCACTCCCGAGAAGGGAGTGGGAGCTGAGATCCAGCCCACAAACCCCTGCGTTGCCCAGATGCCACAATGGACTCCCTTTTCTAATTGGCAAAAGGCGCCCAAGAAACTACATGTATGTCACCTGTAGGCAAGTCACACCTTGAGGGATCAGCCCCCATAGACACTAAGGGGAATCTGATTTTCAAAAGTTGTCTTTGCCCAGCTTTCCCAAAGCCCTCCGTTGGGAAGAATGGTACATTTTTCTAATGTTTGTGCACCTTTCCCTGCCCAAGCCACGAGTTTTGATCCCTTACACCAGATTCAGGGCTTCCCTTCACAAGAACCCGATTTTGCCTATGTCATACCTTTCTATAGGGCCCAGAGCACCATGAGATACCCACAAAAATAATCATCCTGCCCCCTTGGCCTCTATATCTCAACACTACCATCACCCTGACCCTGGCTATGCTCCCTCCTCCCCCACCAAGGCAGAGTGGGGGGGTGAACTGGGTCAGTGGGCCACCCAGTCCCCCTCCCACTGAGCCCCGTAGCTGCTTGGGCGCAGGCCGGCTATCCCCATAGCAACGCCCCACACAAAGCATTCTTCCCGCCCAACTCTCCAGGCTGCCGAAGATAGCCTGGGGGGGGGCTCACCCCAGGAAATCCAGCGGAGCCACCTTACCAGAGCCTGTACCACCCATTGCCTTGATGCTGTGAGGGATCTGGGGGGCAGAAAGGGAAGGGCCTGGGCAGCTCTCCAACCTGAAACCACGGAAGAGCCCCACTAGGCTGACCTCTCCTCTGGCCTTGGGCCTCCAGCTATTCATCGCCCACTTGGCTCACGCATTACCCGAATGCCTGCCACACCTGCAGGCCCCACACTCACTTATAAACAGCTAGGTGCTAACACACTCTAGTGTCTCACTCCACCCACACTCTGATCCCAGGAATACCATGCGCACCTGATGCACATATACATGGCGATGGATTTTATTTAGCTCAGAAATGAAAGCTGGAGGCCAGTGGGGAGGGGGAAATGGCTTGGCAGGGTTCTAAAAGGTATTCATACTTTTATTTATTACAATGTCCTACACATAGTAGGTGTTCAGTAAATACTAAGATGTTGATGTCTCCATAGTGAAGAAGTGGTCTTTAAAATACAGTGGGGGGGGGGCGCCTGGGTGGCACAGTTGGTTAAGTTTCTGCCTTCGGCTCAGGTCATGATGCTGTGGTTCTGGGATTGAACCCCGCATCGGGCTCCCTGCTCAGAGGGAAGTCTGCTTATGCCTCTACCTCTCCCTGCAATTTGTGCTCCCTCTCTCTCACTCTCTCGCTCGCTCTTAAATAAATAAATAAATAAAATCTTTTAAAAAATAAAAAATAAAATACAGCAGGGGCCCTGAGTTGATATTGAAAAGGACTCCCTGGCAGGAACGGGTCAGGAGATGGTGTTTCTGGGGTGGGGTGGGAGTAGGAGAGGAACCCGAAAATAGATTCTGTTTCTACGCTATACCTATTTGAGGTGGCTAACTACCCCAGGCAGCTCAGTTGAGCCTGGGAAGGCTGAAGGCAGATACCCATCTCGGCCCCGTCCTCCGTCCACCCACCTACCCTCCAGCCTCATCACCTGAGACTGCCAAAGCCCGCCAGCTCTCACCAGCAAGCTTGCATGTCATTACCCACTCTTGCTCTTCCCACTCCTGTCTATAGCCACCAGACATGCTGAGCCTTCCCACCTGGCCTACCCAGACGCCAGCCCACAGTCCTCCTACTTCTCTCACCTGCCCCAAGCTCACCTACACCAGGAAGCCTGCCCAGATGATGACCTCAGGCTCTACTTTCCTCCCTCTTTCAGACCACCCTGCCCTGAGGCGTGGAACTGACACAGGGCTCCTGTGTATTTGGTGCCTCTGCCCAGTGATTCCTTGATGGGATAGTCTCTCCAGGCAGAAAGTGGCCCAAGAGTCCACACCAGTGCCCTTGACTGATTAGGGAAGGGAGGGGGCAGTCAAAGTCCATGAGCGAGAGAAGCCTCACCACCGCTCAAGCCCTGGGAACAAGCACTCCTCCCTGTGCCTCCCTCCTCAGTCCCAGGCCCCGCCCATGCCCCTCACCCAATATGTCTCTGTTGCTTCCCATCTGGTCTACCATCTGTGGCCACCTGCCCCCTCCTCTGTGGTCCCCCATCCCAGCAATCAACCTACTGTTCAATCCTTCCTCTTTGTTCCTCTCCCCTGCTTTGACCTGGGTCACCCCGCAGGTGCCAAGGCAGGGTGGGAACAGGGGTCCCAGGTCCCAGACTGTGGCAGATTCAGACTCCAAGCCTCTCTCCCCTGGGAGATGTGCCAGTGGAAGCTGCAGGCCTGGACAGGGTCTACCGCTCTGGGTGCTGACCGGACCATGCACAGGAGCTCCTGTGTGTCCCAGCAGAGTAAGAAAAGCAGGGAGAATTGGGGCTTCAGGAGAGCCACCCAGCCAAGGGAACCAGAGAGGGGGAAGGCAGACAGGCATGAACGTGGAGACTAAACGGGAAAACAAAGATCCAGGAAAAGAGCCAGCAATGGAGAAAGTGGGAAAGGAGAGAGCCACACAGGAGATGGGGAGAGGGCCACGGAGCGGGGCAGAGCAGGAGGGCCCCCATGGGCAGGGGCAGGGGCGGGAAAGAAAGAGAGACAAAGAACAAGAGAAGGAAAACAAAGGGGCAGTGGGAGTCAATTCTCCCTCACCCCAGCCTCCCTGAACTTTGGGGTTGCCGTGGTGACTGCCTCCAAGGGTCAGGGCCGAGGGGACAGGATGGGGCCAGGGCTAGAGGGCCAGCCCAAGGCCTTCCCTTCTGTCCTAGGGGAGCTGTGGTCAGGGGCTCTGCCCTGGTAGGAGCCTGCAGGCTGGGCGGGGCCTCCTCAGTGTCCTGCCACTCTCACCTAGGACAGGCTGTGGGGAGGACAAGAGGAAGAGCCCCTTCTTTTCCATCCCTCCCGGCTGCTTGCTTCTACCAGCACGGAGAAGGATCTAGGATCCAGGAACTCCAGCCCTTCACTTCCTCCTGGCGGGAAACTGAAGCTTTAAGAGGCACAGAACCTTGTCCATGACCTCTAAAAGCTCACATGCCCAGGCCCCATGGCCGCCTGAGAAGTAGGGTAGGGGGCATCTGTCCAGGTAGAGCCCGCAGCGGGCTGGGGGCTGAGGCCACACCCTGCATCTGCATGCCTCTCATCCCCTCCAGGCCAGTCTCCCCGGGGTGACAGTAGAGGAGTGCCAGACTCTTCTCTTCTTCCCCTCCCTGATGTGT
The DNA here is from genome assembly GCF_024610735.1 of Ursus americanus. Taxonomy (NCBI): domain Eukaryota; kingdom Metazoa; phylum Chordata; class Mammalia; order Carnivora; family Ursidae; genus Ursus; species Ursus americanus. The sequence goes on along the minus strand of NC_142138.1, from coordinate 57,569,157 downwards.
CTGGAGTGGGGTACCCCGGCCCATCAATCTTCAGGGTGCCCCTAACAAGGGGCCCTCATGGGGGTGCCAGTGGTTCCCAAGCTTGGGGAAGGGACTCAGCAACCTAGGGCTGGTCCCCTCCTTGCCACTCCCCACAGTTGACAGAGAAGACAGAACGCCCCCCCAACTCTCCTCCCCCAACGCTCTGTCCAGGGAGTCTGCAGGCTGAGCGCTTGGCCAAGCAGCAGGAATGCCCAGCCTGGGTCCTGGCCAGGCTCCCACGCCCCAGGACTCTGTTCTCTCCCAACTGGAACAGGGGGCTGTACCCTCAAAGGCCACCAGTCCCCTGGCTCATCCTGGTCCCACACCCCATTCTGAGCCCAGGCTGGTCACAGCTAGCAAGGAAGGCCTAGCATCCTAAGAACAGCCCATGGGGTGGCAAGGGGGCCCAGGAGGCCTCAGCCTGCCCCTGGCTTCACTGCAGCCCCTCCCCCAAGCTGGACCCCGAACCATGGCCTCTGACAGTGGGGTCTGTTTGGACAGAGACAATGAGCTCTGGCTTCACTTCCTGCGGGAGCTCTGAAGGGGTAGCCAGACCAGGCTCTTTCTGCCTGGAGGGAAAAGAATGCACTAGACAAAGTCCCCCTCAGCCAGTCTGGGGCTCAGCCGGGAGCCAGAAGGGGCCAGAAGAGGCCCGACTGCAGGGTCCCGACCCCTCGGCGGCAACCCTGTGCCCCATCGCCCTCTGCTCTGTCAGAAGCCTGTTATGAGATCACAGGAATAGCCTGCCGGGCATGAAGGGGTGCTGAGGGGACCAGCTCGCCTCCCCCCCCCAACCCACACACCACCGTCCTCTCTACCCCTCCCCCAGCTCTCCTGGCCCCCTAGTCTTCCACGCGCCTTTTTTCACAATCTTGGCAGCCAGAGCCAGGGCAGCCTCGCAACACTTCCCCTGCCACGTCACAGGGTGGTAGGCAGGGGGCAGCCAACCAAAGCAGCCCAGCCCAGCCTGGGGCGGCAGGCGGGGCCTCCACCAGCTGCCAGGATTCCTAGGGCTCCTTCCCAAGCTGTTTCTCACCCCTCAACCTCTGTGCCAGGCCCTGGGCAAGAGAGGCGGGTCAGCGGTTCCTCCTTGGACGGCTGCCCGGGCCCTCCCCCAAGGGGCACCCCCGCCCAACACCACCTGGGCCCTTCCTTACCTGACACCAGCACGCTCATGATGGCCTCCAGAGGACGGTTGTTGTCCAATGCCCGGCTCAGCCTCAGTTCGCCCGTCGAGGCATTGAGCAGGACCAGGCTGAGTTCATTCCCCCGCTCAAAGCTGTAGGTCAGGCTGTCTGAGATGTCAGGGTCGTGGGCAGGCACGCGGCCAATGGCACCCCCAGGGAAACTGCTTGAGCGGTTGGTGACATAGTTGTTGAAAAGGATCTCAAAGTTGCCCAGCACTGGTGGGTTGTCGTTGCGGTCAAGCAGGCGGACGTGGACTGTGGCCCGGCTCACCAGGGGAGCCGACGTGGCCTGGATGACCAGAATGTATTCGGGCCGGTCCTCGTAGTCCAAGTCCACCAGAGCAGTCAACTCCCCAGAGAAGATGTCCAGTTGGAAGACCTCAGGGATGTTTCCCTCCACGATCTGGTACATGATCTGGGCGTTGGTGCCTTCGTCAGGGTCGGTGGCTGTGACGCGGGCCACGGCCAGCCCAATGGGGCTGTTCTCTTCCACAAACACGTCAAACTCGTCCTGCTCAAAGACAGGGGGATTGTCGTTCACATCCAACACGGTGACCGTCACTTCCATGGGCGTGCGGGCTGGAGGCATCCCCTTGTCCACCGCATACGCCCGCAAAACGTATTGGGCCACGTTCTCACGATCGAGCCTCCGAAGCGTTCTCACGATGCCTGACGTGGACTCTACGATGAAGTCACCATCTCCATCATCGCCCCCTTGGAAGGTGTAGAAGACCCTGCCATTAAGGCCAGAGTCACGGTCAGTGGCTGAGATCTGCAGGACACTGGTGAAGGGGGGCACATCCTCATAGACGCTGCCCTGGTAGGAGTCGCGCAGGAACTGAGGGGCATTGTCATTCACGTCATTCACCAGGATCTCCAGGTAGGTTGTGTCAGACTTCTGGGGAATGCCATTGTCCCGGGCAGTGATGGCCAGGGTATAGGACACTTGGTCCTCATAGTCTAGCTCAGCCTGGGTGGTGACAGCCCCCGTGTCTGCATCAATGCGGAACTGGGGGATGCTGTCCTCCATAAAGTAGGTGATGCGGGCATTCTCGCCTGTGTCCTCGTCCGTGGCACTGATCAGCACCACCGTGGTGCCTGCTGGCCGGTCCTCGTTAACGTTCACCGTATAGTGGGAGCTCTGAAAGACGGGACGATGGGTGTTGGCATCAGTGACATTCACTACCACCTGTGCCGTGTCCTGCCGCGTGCCGTCGGAGGCAGTGACCGCTAGCACATATTGCCGCTCAAGTTTGTAGTCCAACGGCAGAGCGAGCGACACCAGCCCACCACCACTCTGGCTGGTGATGGAAAAGCGGTTGCGGGTGTTGCCGCTGGTGATCTGGTAGGTGATGACACTGTGGGCATCACGGTCCACAGCTGACACTGTCACCACGCTGGTGCCCACGGCCGCATCCTCATTGAGTCTCACCGTGTACTCTGGTTGGGTAAAGGTGGGGTTGTTGTCGTTGACATCCAGGATGGTCACACTGACGCTGGCTGAAGCAGTGAGCATTGGGGTGCCATGGTCTCGGGCTTCCACCCCAAAGCTATAGAAGTCAACCTCTTCCCGGTCCAGTTCAGCTGCCACAGAGATCCAGCCTGTGCCATTGTTGATGGCAAAGGGGAAGTCATGCCCAACCCCAGCAAGGCGGTATTCCAGGCGGGCATTGTCACCAGCATCAGCATCAATGGCCTGGACATGGAGAACCAGGTAGCCTAAGGGGACACTCTCCAGCACAGTAGCCTGGAAGGGGGTACTGACAAAGATGGGGGCATTGTCATTGATATCCAGGACCTGCACTGTCACCAGGCCAGAGACGTTAGATAGCGGGGGGCGGCCACCATCCTGTGCCCGGACCCGCAGGGTATATTCCTTGGTCGTCTCATAGTCAAGAGGGCTCACCACATCCAGAGCCCCAGTCTGAGCATCAAGGTAAAACTGTCCCCGAGCATTGCCACTCATGATGCTATAATGCACCAGGGCGTTACTGCCCTTGTCTCTATCTGAGGCTGTGACCCGGAGCACCGGGGCCCCCGGGGTCACATCCTCGCGCACCTGGACCACGTAGCGCTTCTCACTGAACTGAGGGGCGTTGTCATTGTCATCCTCCACAGATAGGAACACAGCGGCTGTGGCACTCCGTGGACCAGGGTCCCGACCCTGGTCACTTGCCTCCACTGTCAACTGGTAGGATTCTACTTCTTCCCTATCCACAGGGCCACGGGTTCGGATCACCCCAGAGCGAGGGTCAATCTCAAAGATTTCTGAGGGGCTGCCGCCAGGCCCCTCCAATAGGCGGTACAGAATATTGGCGTTGGGAGGGGCATCGCCATCTGTGGCTCTGACAGTGAGCACCTCATAGCCAACCTCCAGGTTCTCCCTGAGGCTCTCCTTGTATTCCTGCTGCTCGAAAACAGGGTCGTGATCATTGGTGTCAGTCACCAAGATGGTGAGTGTGGCCAGGGCACTGCGTCGGGGCATGCCATGATCCTGCGCCGTGACCCTGAAGACATGGGTGCTCTTGGTCTCACGATCCAGCTCCTCGGCTGTGGTTACAGCACCCGTGATTGGGTCCAGAGAGAAGAAATGTTTGGAGCGGCTATCAAAGAGGGCATCCATGGTGTACTCAAGCCGGCCTGCCTCACCTTCATCTGGGTCAATGGCCCGCAGGGATGCCACCGGCGTACCCGCTGGCTGGTTCTCAGGCACTGTGGCCTGGTAGCTGGGGGGCTGGAACTGGGGGGCTGTATTCACATTCCTTTTCCGACGCCCGCCCATGGACTCTTCTGTTGACCTTTCCTCTGCCCTGAGCCCTGGGGTCTGCACCAGCTTGCAGGACTGGCATCTCAGTCGTGGAGCCTTTAAGCACAGCTGTTCCTGGGGCAGGGTGAGCTTGCCCTGTGGGGAGAGGTGGCCTCCAATGCCCAGGAGGCGACAGCTCCATGGGCAGCCTTCTGGGGCTGGCGGCAGAGGGATGTGGGCTCCGGATTCTGGACACCAGGCCCTTAGACCGTCGTGGTGGGGCACCAGGTGGCCAGTCAGCTCTGTCCCTGCATCCCTGCAGCGGCTGGTGTAGAGCCAGAGGTTGGAGGCTGAGGCTGGACAGAGCCAGCCCACGGGGGCGCAGGCCCCTGAGGAGCCACGTCCCCCGGACCCCAGGGAACGACAGGGCCCCACTTGGTCTCCCAGCAGTGGCGGCAGCAACAGCAGCAGCAGCAGCAGCAACAGCAGCGGCGGCGGCGGCGGCGGCAGCAGTGGCGTTGGAAGGGGGGCGCGGGCTGCCCGGCTCCGCATCTCTTCCTGCTCCCGGCCGGCCGGGTCAACGGCGGCGGCGGCTCCTCCTCCGGCTCCAGCCGGCCCCGCCGCGCCTCATGCCCGTCCCAGGGCGCCGGTCCCCGGGGGCCACTCGTGCGCCCCTCGGGGCCTGCGCCTTGCTGCCTCGGCGGGGCCCGGCGCGGAGCCGCCCGGCGCGGAGCCCTCCGACGCACCCGGGCTCGCACCGCTCCCCGATCCCGGCCCGCGCCCGGGTCACCCCGACCACCGCGGGCTGGCGCTGCGCCTCCACTTGCGCGCCCAGCTCTCGCCACCTGCGCCCGCGGGGCCCGCGCGCCCCTGGCCCTGCCGACTCCCTGAGCCCCGAGGTGCCCCCTTCGCCCCCGCGGGATGGCCCACCTTCGCCCGCGGAGCTACGCACCCGGACCCCGGCCGTCCTCGACGGCCCCGCGCCGCCCGCTCGCGCCCCGCGTCCCCGCCGCGGCTACTGCTGTCCCCGCGGCCAAGGGCCCAGCCCCACGATCCCTCGCCTCCCCGGCGGGCGGGCGAGATCTGCAGAGCGGCGGCGGCTGCCGCGGCGGCGGCGGCTCATTACCATAGACCTGCTCGCGCCGCCGCCGCCTTAAAGCGGCGACGCCAGCCGCACCGAAGGAGGTGGGCCCCACCCAGCGCCCTCCTCCGCACCGACGTTCTAGGATTCCCGCTGGCCAGGCCTCCACTCCCAATCCCTCCCCAGGCCTGCCACTGGGCCAGTGACAGATCCCTACCACAGGTTCGAGAGGAATTAGCAGTCAGAAGCCAGACAACGAATGATAATAATGGTGGTAGTATCCTAAGTGTGCTTAGAGGTTTTCAAAAACATTTGGAAGGGCTCTCAGAGGCCAAGGGTCCACCTCACACTGCCTACCATAGTTGGCTGCTGATAAGAGCCCTCCGGTCCTGGGTCAGACTGAGCTAAAAGGCCCCTGCTCAACAGTATACAGCCTCCCCCATATTGCAGAGACATCCCACCTCCCTGGCAGCACGCAGTGAAGTCCTAAGCCCCCCATCCCCGCCCCTAATCCAGGTTGTGGTCTAACTAGGACCCCCCTTGGGGTCCAGCTGCTGGGCAGAAGGACCCCAGGCTCATCTGGGACACCACCTGGACTTTTCAGGGGGAGGTAATTTGGGAGTGTCAAAGCCAGAGCTCGCTGATATAAACACACTAACATTACCAGGTTCTGAGGCCCAGAAAGGCTGAAACTTGTACAGGGTCACAAGGCTGGTGAGGGATGGAGCCAAACTTTAGGATCCAGGAAACCTGGCTCCTAGACCAGTGGATTTCACTGCCCCATAGGGCCTCCCGGCTGGAGAGATGACCTCTTGCCCCCACCCTCCTTCCCCATCAGTGTCCAGCTGCTGTTCCCTTCCTTCCACTCACAGCTTTGTGATTAGCAAACAGCCCAGTCCCAGGTGTAGGCCTGCAGACCGAATCTTCCACTTGAAAGGGGTGTGCAGGATTCCCGGAGTCCTGGGAGTGGCCCAGCATGGAAACTGGACCATGAAGAAGAGCCAGGCAGGGTTGGTGAAGCGTGATCCCGAAGGAGCTGCCCTCTTTCATCCCCCACCCAGGGACCTCTATCCAGGAGCAGTAGGGCCAGCTGGGTGCAGTGCCAGGGGCCTGGTCAGGCAGTATGAGGTCTGGCCTGGGGAGGAGGCTGGGGCTTTATTCTCAGCCCCCTACCCCACCCTCTGGCTGTGTGATTTGGTCAAATTTCTGTACCTCAATTTGCCTTTTGTAAAATGAGGGGATTGAATAAGGTACATGGTTTCCAAAAGTTAATTTAGCAGGACAATCTGTTTTTCAAATGAAATTTGAAGTAGAAACCCAAAATAAAACACAGATAACAGTAGCGTTCCTGGGATGAAGTGCGGTCAGAGCCTGTCCCTGTCCCCCCTGCTCCATCAACCAATACACCCCTGGGCCATGTTGTGGGGCTTGTGCTCTGGAGGAACCCCTTTTGAAAAGCCCTGAAGCAGACGTTCCCTTCCAGCACTGCGTTCTGGTCATAGCGGAGGAGCCATGAATCCGTCCCGGGGACCCTGGGCCCAGGGTCACAGTGTGACCACGCAGTGAAGCCTAGGATGAGAGATCAGCTTTTCACTTGTTCCCCAGGGGGAAGGAAAGGACATGGGCCTTGCGGACAGCAAGAGGGATTAGGGTTAGACTGCATTTCTGGCAATGGTGGTGGAAAGGATGGGGAGAAGGAAGTGGGAGGAGGACCTATGGCTCATGGGAATGCTCTCGCCTTGATTGAAGATGAGCTTTCTTCCTCTGGGCAAGGCCAAGGGCAGCTCCAGAAGTGGAGGGGTGGCTTAAGCAGCCTCTGCAGGGCTCTGCCTCTCTGGACTTGCTTTGACTCTGGTTTGGAAGGATCTAGGGGCTGCGTGGGCATTTTGCTCTTCACCTAATAGCCATGTGGCGCGGAGAATGCTCGGAAATTATACCATCTGTTAATTATCCTTTGAATCGGGGTTGGGTAATGAGACTCTCATTTCTGCTGAAGACCTAAGCCAGCACACGGGGAAACTGCAGCTCTCCATTCATCTCTCTCCCTTTGTACCAAAATAAGTTTTCTGGGTGGGAGAGAGCCACAGCCTTGGCTCTGGATCATGGTTCTGGAGCCTAGCACTGAGGCAGGGGCTGCCATGGAAAGCACAGGAACAGGAAGCCATCCTCCGGGTCAGTGGCCTTTCTACCCAAGGGCAGACAAGTTGGGGGATGCAAGGAACCCCTCCTTTCATCTCCAAACACATTTGGCAAATAGTTCTCCCTCTTCTCCCTGCTCTGCCCCCAGGGCCACAGGACCTCTCCGTGCACTGTCCCCTCCTCGGCTGCTTCTACCTCCCAAAACCTGGAAGGAAACTGCCAAGTCTTCTGTGCACTACGGTGTGTCAGTCTAGGGCTTGCCCTGGTGGTGTCCTTCTTGACCCCTAGATGAAGGGCCGCCTCCTTCATGGAACTTTCCTGCTGTAAGGAACCTTCAGACCTCCCTCCTACGTGGGAGAAAATTGGGGTGCAGCAAGATCCTGGAGTCTGTTCAAAGGAAATTTACTGCTCTTCTAGGCCAAACCTCTGGCTTTACCGTGGAGGCTGGGAGGAGAAAGTGACCTGCTTGGATAGCCCCAGGCCCTCCCCCAGCTCTAGTGGGTCTTCCCCACCCAGGCTGCTTCCTGAGGGTCCCCCAGGCAGATGGAGAATACATTTTTGCATAAGGCCTGGCCCTGGCTCTCAGCTGAACGGGGTAGCATGGGTGAAGTGCTCAGGGAGAGGGCAGTGAGAGTGGAGGAAATCCTCCAGGGCTTCTTGGAGGAGGTGGGACTTGGGTTGCATCTTGGATCAGAGAGGGCATTCCTGGCAAGAGGAATTCATAAGCAAACTCATTTAGCCTGCAAGTTAAGGGTCTTCAAGATTACATAGCCCGGAAATGGCAGACCTGGGATTTGAACCCAGGCCATCTCCAGAAGTCCATGCTCTTAATGAATGAATGAGATGTGTCACCTTGGCTGAAGCCAAGATCGGGGTGGGTGTGTTGTGGCCCAGCACAGTGGAGGGGCAGACAAGGCCACATTTGGGAAGAATCAGGTGACCCCTGTCATGGGCTTGTGGGCTGAAATTCTAGGACCAGTGGCCTGCTTGAATGAGGGGCCTGGTATGGATGGAGGCGGTGGAAGGGAAGAGTTCCCGTGAACTTTGCTGGGCAGTCAGGGCAGTTTCTCTGGCAGGAGAGAGAGGTGGGAAGATCCTGATTCCCCTGGGGCCTGACCCTGTTTCTGGGCTCAGTGTTGCTTTATAAAGGGCACAGAAATGGGAGGGGAACGGCTGTCTCTGTGGAACTTCAGACACTGCTGTTCTGGGACTGTGGGGTGGGGTAGGGTGGAAGGGACCAGGGGCAGGCCAAGACCTGAGTGTCTCCTGTCCACGCTTGCCTCGTGTGCCCAGTCCGCCTCCCTGCACTTTTCTCCACAGCTGAGGGTGTGCTCCCCTGACAGTGGGCACGGTCCTTTCTGAGCCCCCCACTCTGTGCCGGGCACCGAGGGGCGCTCGGTCAGAGTTGTGAGGATTCTTCATGTGGTTGCTTCCCTTCCAAACCGGTCTCCACTCAGCAGCCCAAGTCATTGTTTTGAAATCGGTGAACATTTTTTAGATTTAAAAAATCTCTCCCAATTTTTTATTTTGGAAAATGGCAAGTATTCAGAAAAATTGCCAGAATGGCACAACCCATCCCCAGATACCCTCCACCTAGATTCACTAATGGTTGACACTATGTTTTTTTCTCACAATTTTTAGAGAACGAACTGAAAGTGAGGTGCAAACATCATGGCGCCTCAAGCGTCTGCCCTTCAGCGCAGCTCCTGCGTGTCCTCTCCCGCACCCCCACCGCGCGGCTGCCACCCCCGGGAAGCAAATGATGATCCCTGGTATCATCCAATATCCAGTCTAATCCGGATTCCTTGCTGTCCCTCAGAGGTCTCTGCTAGCTGCTGCTTTCAAACCAGAGGTTTATGCATTACTTTCCCTTCCTCCCTCCTTCCCTCCCTTCCTTCCTTCTGATAGTGATTATTCGAAGACTCAAGGCCAGTTTTCTTTTCTTCTTCTTCTTCTTTTTTTTTTTTTAGATTTTATTTCTTAGAGAGAGATCAGGCAAGGAGCATGGTGGGGAGGAACAGAGGGAGAGGGAGAAGCAGGCTCCCCACTGAGCAGGGAGCCCAACACGGGGCTCCATCCCAGGACTCCAGGATCACGACCTGGGCCAAAGGCGGATGCTAACCCGCTGAGCCATCCGGGCGCCCTTAGGCCAGTCTTCTTATTGGATGTGCCACATGCTGGATGTATCCGATGAAAAGACCCCTCATGGTGTCTTTCACAGAGTAATCCTGCAAAGTCTGAATCCCAACATGTTGCTCCCTTCCTGAAAACCTTGCACTGGGGCTTTTTGGATGCACTTGAATAAAAGCCAACTTCCTCATATTGGTCCACAAAGCCCTGAGGGGCCCATCCTCCGCCCCCGTCACTCTGTTCTGGGCACCCTGGCTTCCTTCCAGCTGTTGAATACAGTAGTCTTAAAGATGCCCTTTTTGATAGCACATCACAAGCTGTAATTACATAAAGTGTTTATTTGTTAATTTATTTGGTCCACATCCGTCTTTGCCACTAACAATAAGCTCCGGAGGGGCAGAGAGAGCACGGGTGTCTTGAATACTAGCACCCATCATGGTACTTGACGCATAGTAGGCACTCGGTAAATAATGGTTAAATGAATGGATAGATGAATGGATGAAGGATGGACGGATGGATGGCAGAGAGAAGTAACCAGGTGTTTGTCCATTCCTCGAGCTACCATCTGGGAGGCCGGTTGGGTCTCTGGGCTCCTGAACTCATTCACTTTAACCAGAAAACTGTATTCTCAATTCCAGATGCAGCCAGGAGCTGTAGGCCTGATGTCCCAGCCAAGTGAGATAGACTTTCTTTGAGGCTCATTCAAAGATGGCACTGGTTGCCTTAACCTAGCACTAGGTTCAGCCCACAGGGCCACACTATTTGCTGAGGGTGGCTCAGTAGGCCCAGCATTCCATACGACTGATGTACAGTCCATCAAAGATCCAGCTGAGATCATTTTTGGCCCTGAGCACAGAGGGGACGGGATGGAGGCTGGGGCTGGGCTATGAGCAGTGTGTCCCAAAGCAACATCTACAGTAAGTTAATTGTGAAGTGTAGGGGAGCAGGCCCAGGAGAGAGCCCCATCTGGCCCTGGCTGTGCTGCAGGCACCGAGCTATGTGTGAGAGGTACACAAACGAACAGGACTCCAGCTCTGGCCTCAAGGAGCAGCCGGTCTCATGTGGACAGAGGCAGATGTGTGGTGGAGCTGTATTTGTTAATGTCTCTGCGTGGGGCTGGAAGGCTTTGGAAAAGAGGTGGGGAAGGAGGAATTCCAAGAGTGGCAGGAGGAAAACACATCCCTGCAGAGGGAACAGCATGGGCAAATGCAGAGGGGTGCAAGGCACGGTAGGTGCTGGGAAAGGGTGTGAGTAGTTAGGCGGGGCTGGAGCTCAGAGCTCATGGTTAGGATAAGAGGGGGAGAAGGGCCTGCTAATCTGAACTGTGGCCACATTGTGAAGAATGTGGACCCTGGATGAGAAGCCTGGGCTTTATTCGATAAGTTGAGAGAACCATGGGAAGCACGTAGGCAGGGGAGGGCGGGACCAAGGCAGCCTCCCCCAGCATGGCGAATGGTCCCCCTGAAGGAGGGGCTGGGGGTGCAGGCCAGCAGGAGGCACTTGTAACAACAGTCCGGGAGGGGAGCCAGTGCAGCGGCTGAGGAACAGGTTGCTGAGGGGGCAGATCTGAGTGACCAAGAGACTCAGCGAGGCGGGAGAGGAGGTGGTCCAGGGGGAGTCCCAGGGGCTTGTTTTGGGTGCCTGAACACCCAGAGGAGGGAGGGAGCAGAAGATCAGCTAGGGAGTTAGACTTTGAGATCCTGGTGGAGAAGTCCATGTGTTTGTTGGGGGGGAGGGGAGTGGAGCTGGAGATGCACGGTGGGAGATGGCAGATTTGGGATGTGAAGTGGGAGGGCATGCAGAGAAGAGCAGGGAGAGGCCAGAGCCCAGGGGAGTCAGCATTTAGGGGCAGGTACCATCTCCTGATCCTACTTCTCCTCTACCCTCAACCCAACATCCCCTGGTTCTCCGCGCTCCAGCTGTTCAGGCCTTCTTCCTGCTCCCTCAGGTTGTTCCCTCAGTCTGGAACGTTCCACCTTCTGAGGGGGTGGGGACTAGGAGGGCCCGGAATGTTGATTAGGTAGCAGAGCCTCCAAGTGTCTGCTGTTTATTTATCTTTGAGGGAAAGGAGCCAGGTGGGATCTGAACTTGACAGCAGAGGCAGGGCGGCAGCAAGGCTGTTTTAAGATGGGGAAACTAGGCAGGTCGGTACTGAGGGGAAGGGGTGAGGAGGCGAGAGGCTGGAGAGGAGAGGGAGGCTCAGGAGAGGGAGGCTCAGGAGAGCAGGTTGATGAGCAGGGTCTCAGGGATACCAAATGGTGGTGGGATCCAGGGAACAAGTAGACCGGGGCTGGTTTTGTCAGAAGAGGAGAGAAAGAGCGAGAGAAAGAGGAAGGATAGATAAATATGTATCTTTTTTTTCTCTCTCTGAAACAAGATGGAAGGAGGAAAGGATGAACATTACTTAAATGGAAGCTTAATTCTTCCCTTTCTTCGGGGTTTAAAAAACAAGTCTCCCTGAAGGGTTGCACCACCTTATTAGCAATTTACACCTCGATGAAAATAATTTTCCAGACCACTTCTAACAGCAGGTTTAAGCGTGGGGAGGGAAGTCGAAGTCTCGTGGAGGGACCCGGACTGCTCTCCAAAATGCAGGGCTTGGAAGCCAACCAATCAGAGCGGCAAAAGAGAGGACCTTCCCCTCAGAAAAGGGGCTTTCCCCAAATCGGCCGTCGCTGGGAACCCCGGGACTTAGAGGTTGGGACCCCGCAAGGTTGGCGTCCCAGGCTCCTTTCGGGCAGGTCTGCGGGGAGCAGCACCGAACCGGCAGCGGCAAGGGGAACCTGCCTGCAGCACCCCCGCCCCCCAGGGGGGGTGCTCTTAAAAGGGCAACGGCAGAGGCAGTGGTGTCAGCTCCACCAGGACCTCCCCCGGGGCCGCCGCAGGTTGCACCCCCCTTTTGTGTGTGTCTGGGAGGAGCTTTTGGGGAACCCCATGCTGGGAGGTGACTGGGGGAGTGGTGCAGGCCCCTCATTCTGGCACAGGCTCTGACATGCAGCACATTTCTCTGGGGCCCATCCCAGCTCTGCCTGTCAGACTCATCCTGGGAGTGCAGCCAGGGCTGCCCCAGGCCCCCAGTGGGAGGTATGGGGGAGGTCGAGGGGAGAGGAGGCCTTCTGAGGGCCCTGGGTAACCCAGAAAGCTTCAGCGAGGGAAAAGCAGCACTAGTCGCAGGGCAAGTGTCAGTCCCCAGGAGGGGCCTCACCATGGCAGGGCTTGGCTCCTTGGTGGCTGATAAACTGAAATTCTCAGCGGGCTGTGAGTTCAGGCAGGCCCCTTGGTCTCACGCTGGGTCCCCACACAGTTGCCTGGCTCTTTAGAACTTCTTTCTGGAAGTCTGGCTTCTAGTTGTCTCTATCCCTTGGTAGAGAGGCCAGGTGCCTCCTCTCTTGCCTGAAGCACCCAGACCTGCTTCTTGGGCCCTGAATTCCTGGGTGTGGGAACTAAAGGTTGGTGAGGGACCCAGGGCTCTGACTCACTCCAGCAGGCCTGTGGGGTTGTTTGCTAACTGAGGTAGTAACCCGCGTAGTGGAGGCTGGAGATGGGGCAGGTCAGGGTGCCAGGGATGAGGGCATCGGCTGTGGGTTGCAGAGGCAACTGTCAGGGTGGAGTCAAGGTTATCTGGGACTGTTCCCAGGCGCTCGGTGTCCCATCCTGAACAAGGCTTGCGTCAGCCCCATCCCACTGCTCCAGGGAGGGAAGGAGTCTGGTTTTCAGCTCGCTCTGGAGGAAGGCAAGCCACACCTTTCCCAATGACTGTGAGTTCTTTGAGAGCAAGGACTGTGTCCCATTCTTTCTGGAAGCCCTGCTCCTAACCGTGCCTGCCTACTGGCATGTTCTTCTGTGAGCTGTAGGGAAGGACCTCAGCCACAGGGTCACCTTTCCTTCACAGCGGTTGTGTCCTCCTCTGGCTCCATCAGTAAGAAAGGGGTACAAACGTTTTGCTAACAGACCTGTTGGGTCACACATCAGCTACTTTCCAGGCCTCCACTCCTTCCTTTTTACTAGGCAGGCTCTCAGGCCTGTCCACATACTCAGCCAGCCACAGGGCAGGTAGGGGAGGGTTGGCATGGGGAGCTGGGCTGCCAACAGCACAGGGCAGGAGGCTCTCTCTACTTAAAGCAGTAGGGAGTCAAGGTTCCAGGGGCCAAAGGCTCCAGAAAACTGGTCAGGTGAAAGGTATTTGAGCCAGTTGGGGGGGGGGGGGGGGGCTCAGAGCCCCAGCTTCTGCCCTCCCACAGTGCTAAGGGTCACAGAGCAGAGCAGTGCCTCCTGGTGGAAGGAAGGTCACAGGCACCAAGAGCAGAAGAGGGTAGCAGTAGGGAGCAGAGGAGGCAGCCAGAAGGAACTCTAAGGCTAGCTGGGGGTGTTCAGAGACACTTGAAGGTTTCTAACCCTAAAGCCCAATGGGCTTTTCAAAGGGGGAAGGAGGGTGTGTGGTGATGACCTGAACCATCCTCCTGACACCGAATAGTAAAGGCTATAGGAATGTCCACTTCTGGTCCTTCTGGGTACCTGGGAGCAGTTTGTTCTTTTGTCCTCTTGCCCTGGCTTTGTCATCCCAGAGCCGAGGGCAACAGGTTACAGTAGAGGCAGGCTGGCTGAGCCTACCTGTGGCAAGAGAGCCACTGTGGTCACCCTTTCAGGAGACCCAGTGTTGACAGGGTTTCCAGTAGCAAGATGAACAGGATCAGCTTCAAGTCCCCATGAAGACCACGCACACAGCCTCCTTCCTGGCTGCCAGGCTCCGGCAGGCCTGGTGAAGTTGCTGCTCAGGGACTAGGGAAGCGGAGAGGAAATAAAGTTCCTGAGTGACAGGCCAGTTCGGAGCCCTGCCCTTATCTCCCAAAGAAACGCAGGCACTGAGCACTGCTGAGGAGTGGGGACTCCTGGCTGCCACCTGGCCCTGGTGTCTCCTCTCCCTTACCTGCCTTGCGCCCTGTCGTGTGTGATGGAAGAGGTATAATCATGTCCCCACCCTCTCGTCTGGGACCGTCACAAAGATAAAAGAGATCAGCTATAGGAAGTATTTGAGGCTCCCAGAGGAGCAGCACTGTACTAACATAAGGTGTTATTAAAGTAAAGTGTTTGTAGATTGCGGATGAAAGGCAGCAAGGAAAGAAAGAGCCTAACCATCACCCTCCCCAGAGAAAGGGCGAACTGGCCATTAGGGCAACAGGGCGAGCGCCAGAGAAGGGAGGAAAGTTTTCCTCCCTCCCCTCTGCTCTGCTGGTTGGTCTCCTACTTGGGGATGACTGGGCAAGAGAAGCAGCCATTAGTAAGGGCCCAACTTGTGCTCCTGAATCTGGGGTCTCTGTGGGATTAAAAACAGTCTCATCTTCCTTGAGGTCCTGCCGCCTCCTGCCCTTCCCACTGAGCCCAAGCGCTCGGAGGCTTATTTTGTCAACTCTGGCCTCTAAGCTAGTCCTACCTAACTGCTACTTTTTTTTTTTAAAGATGTTTCCATTTATTCATTTGAGAGAGGGAGAGAGCATGTGTGAAAGAGCAAAAGCAGGGGGGAGTGTCAGAGGGACAGGGAGCAGCAGACTTCCCGATGAGCAGGGAGCCCGACGTGGGGCTCCTCGATCCCAGGACCCCGGCATCATGACCTGAGCCGAAGGCAGACACTCAACTGACTAAACCCCCCAGGCACCCTTTCCTAACTGCTTTTAAGCAGGGGCGAATTTACAGAAGAGGGTCTGGCCCTTGTGCCACAAGCTTGTGTGTCTAAGACTCAGTTTTCACTTTCTCCTTAAGCCTTTCCTAAATCTACCCTTGCCTTCACCTACCTTCTCAAAGGCTGTCTGATTTGCTAAATGGAACAGCCTTCTTTAGAAGGAAAAGCAGAAGTGAGTGTGGTTCCAGGGAGAATTGTCAGAGACAGGGTTCGCGCCCTGGGCAGAAGACCGTGGGAGAGTCCTAGCCTTCCCCCAGAGATGCTTTATTACATGGTTTCATTGGTCGTCAGTGAATGGATCCTATGCCCATGCAAGGAGACGGGAACGTGGTGCTGTACATGGCAGACTGTTCCCCTTTTAGCGATGCAGTCAGATGGGGCGGGTGATGAGTGGGTGCTTGGCTTCCCTGCCTGTGGGCAGGCTCTGAGATCCCAGCTGACAGAAATGAAAGCCCGACAAACTGGGAGGAAGGAATGTTCAGGAATCGGTGACCTCCATATTCTGCAGCCGGCTTTCTAGGGGGACATCTCTGGCTGCCCCTTTCTTTTTGTTGCCCTCATGCTGCTTCTTCTGCTTCTTCGATGGCTCCTGGTCAATGGGTGCAGGCTTCACAAAGGGGATCAGTTCTTGGAGACCTGGAGGGAGAGAGCCAACCTAATAACCTATCATGTCTCAGGAGTCAGGGCCCAAAGACTTCTTGGGGAGATTCCACAAGACGATGATCCCTATGAACAGAAGGGCACCCGTGATGAGAACTGGTTTCATTCTTTTCTTCCCTGGTCTGAATTTTAGCTGCGCTTAAACAGGATGTGATCCCTGTAGCGGCTACTTTCTCAACTTTGGGGACAGGACAGGTGGAGTTCTGGGGACTGTTTCTGAACAAGAGCAGCTGGTCCATTCGGAATGGGGCCTGCTCTTCAGAAGAGCGGGAAGACTGCAGAAGAGGAAGATGGGCTGAGCAGGGAGTCTTACCCGGTGGCATGAACTCCTTCAATTTCTCAGGCACGACGATGCCCGTCTCCGTCTGGTAGTTCTCCAGGATGGCGCAGATGGTGCGAGTGGTGGCGCACATCGTAGCGTTGAGCATATGGACAAACTCCACCTGCAAAGACAGGGTCCCCAGAGGGAGCACGAGACTCAACCAAGTCTTAGTCATGACCGGGAACCACCCACTTAGCCAGACTCCCCCAACTGTTAACTATCCAAATCCAAAGCATTACTGATCTTTTGCTAGACTAGGATTCTGTTTAGTATTAATCGCCTATAATAATAATTCCAGGAAGATTCTTCGTATCTCCATGAGCGACAAGTAACAGGTCCCAGCAAATGGAGGAGAGGTGGGCCCTTTGAGGGAAGGAGGAAACTTCCACAGTGGCCTCTCCTTTTAACCCTTTTTAAGTCCCTGACTTGGAAAAGATTAGGGCCTAAAAACTCGGTTGGAAGAGATAAACTTAGAAACCCAGACCTTCCCGAGTGAGAGGAAAGACGCCGCCTTCAATGTGTCTTCTGTGGACAAATGGGGATTACTCTTTATCTGGAGTCACAGAGAGCAAAGCCCAAAAGAGAAGAGCTAGAAATACCTTGTAGAACAGAGCTAGATTCAGGTTTCTATCTAAAAGGACTCCGTCCTGATTTAGTAGAAGTCATTTTCAGTTTCCCTTTTTGGTCTAGATTGAGAAGCTCAGATTTTCCCATGATGCTGGGACATAACGTCATCCAAGGACTGAGAAATAAGATGGACCTGTTCTGCGCGAGGCCCTATTTCCTGCCTCCCAAGGGGCCACCTACCTTGTCCATCATCTTCTTGGTTTGCCCGTACCGGATTCGGAGCCGGCGAGCCTGATAGTCTGTGCAGTTAGAACAGGAGACTAGCTCACGGAAGGCTCCCGAGCCCGGAAACCAGGCCTCCAGGTCAAGCTTCTTACTGGCAGCATGATTCAAAGAACCTGTAAGGGAAAACCCCCAGAATTCATGAAGGAGGGATGGTATTTCAGGAGACTGACCTTTAGCAAACCTGAGGAATTCTTTAATTCACACCCTATCCCCAGAAGTGAAATCATGCCCAGATACTCTTATCACCAAATACTCTCAAGTGAGAAGAGTGTGATATTTTAATTAATGTGGGCAATTAATTGGACTGTGAGCTATTTCTTTGTGTCGCAGCTCACCTGGTGGCGGTGGTGTTTGTGGGGTGCGGGACAAGGAGGCGGATACCTGAGACAATATTCACAATGTGGTAAGGGATCCCCAAAGACTGGTAGAAGTCTTCTGCAGTAGTAATCATCTCTTCAAACATCTCCCATGACTTGTTGTCGTGTGGTGATGAGTAGACAAACTGTTCAATCTGCAGAGAGGGACCCAAGGAGACCGCGACAATGGGACAGGGTGAATAAACAAAAGGATTGAAATGGGAGATATTCTTGCGATGGAGACCTGTTCCTACACCACTGGGAGTCAGGTGAGGCTGGGGCCCCCACGGGAGATCGGCACCGGACTGGACCGAGGCTCTCGGAACAAATACTCCACGGAGCTCCTACCACATACACGCCAGGTACTGTTTTAAGTACGTCGCCCCTACCAACTAGCTGAATCCTCACAGCAGGCCTAGTGAGGTGGGTACTCTTATTACCCTCCTTTTGTAGAGGAGGAAACTGAGCGCGGAGAGGTTAAGCAACTTGTTCAAGGTTACACGGCCGCTGAGTGGCAGAGCTGGCACCGGGACTCCAGCAGCCTGGTTCCAGGCCCTGTGCTCACAGCCGCTCCAGCCTGTGCTTCTTAGGCAGAAACGCATGCACTGGCGAGACGGAGGACTGGAGCCAGCGTGGGTCTGGGCAACAGAGAGCCTGCCTCTCCTCTAACCATCCTGGAGAGAGTGACAGAAGGGTCCCACTCCTCACCCTGACCTGACCACTCACCTTCTCAAACTGGTGGACTCGAAAGATGCCGCGGGTGTCTCGGCCGTGGGAGCCCACCTCCTGGCGAAAGCAGGTGGACAGGCCGGCATACTTGATTGGCAAATCCTCCGGCCGCAGCCACTCGTCCCGGTGCAGAGCAGCAATGGGCTGCTCTGAGGTGGCAATCAGGTATTTCTCGTCATAGGAGTTGTCATCAGACTTTTCACTGCCTTTGCCAATCACCTAAAGGAGGAGGGACCTCTACTAGGTAAGAGGGAGAGATGAGGACCTCAGCTAGGGCAAGAAACCACAGGGACTGCCAAAAAGACAAAGGAGGGAATGGGTCACTCCAAAATGGGATCCCTCCTAGAGGTCAAAGAAATGCGAATTAAAAGGAGATTAAATATTCTGATAATATTTTTTTTTTACTTATCTAATAGATAAAACATTTATAAATAACGTATAGTGGCCAATGACGGCAGTGCAATAAAATCTGGCAGCAATATACGTGAATCCACTCAACAAATGTTTGTCAGGCATTTCCGAGTGCCAAGTGTGCCAGTGCTGGGCAAAAGGAGACAGTCTCTGCTTTCTGGTGCTTATGAGCTAGCGTAGGATGCACTCCTTCAAGAATCACTTTGGTGTTCAGCTGAAGAAAATAATGAAGAAGGAAAAAAAGGTATAAACGGGACAAAGTTCATTGTAACATTACTTACTGATGGCAAAAAAGGAAGCCCCCTAAGTATTTCCACTAGGGAAGAGTCAGCTAGCCTGCATCCAGACCGCGTAATATTACGTAACCATTTAAAAATGTTGGCAGTGAAGACCACAAAGTAACACTGAAAAATGCTTCTGATACAACGCTGAGGCAATCTACACACATTGTGATTAGAAGTATGAGAAAATGATATATGTTTGAAGAAAGCCCCCAGAGGATATTAAAAATGACAACTATATGAGGTAATGGGAAAGATGATTCCCCCCATCATTTCCAAATCTTCTGTCATGTGGTATCTTTTTAATTTTAAAAAGAGGAAGGTGGAAACTTTCTCTGGGTCAGCGTTCAGGCACCTGGAAAACTACGCTGCTACCTGACAGAATTTAGCCACTAGCCACATGTGGCTATTCAAGTTAAAGCTTGCACTAGCCGCATTTCAAGTGCTCAACAGCCACATATGGCTGGTGCTGTCAAACTGGGAAACAGGTACAGAACATTCCCGTCACTGCAGAGAGTTCTACAGGACAGCGCTGCTCCAGAGAACTCATAAACTGAGGGTATTAGGCAAGAAGCGCCAGCCCAAACTCTCACTATGGGGATTCTCCCTGCATATGGGTCCAAGAAGCATCTGGAGAAGAGACGGAGAATGCAGGACACAGGGGGCACCTGCTACCTAGTGTCTCTCTCATAATCCTCCATATAAGCTTCTCCCTGACATTACCTACAGGGCATCCTTCTAAATCTCTGTGATTATCCAATCTTGGGGTTCAGATGAGGAAAAAAAGAAAACAGAAAACAGGTTTTGGCTGATACATGAACACATTCCTCTCCACGCTGAAAGAAAGGGGAAAAAGAAAAGAGAAGAGAAGAGAAGAGAAGAGAAGAGAAGAGAAGAGAAGAGAAGAGAAGAGAAGAGAAAAGGAAAGGAAAAGAAAAGAGGGAGGGAGGGAAGGTACGCCTGGGTGGCTCAGTTGGTTAAGCATCCGACTCTTGTTTTTGGCTCTGGTCATGATCTCAGGGTTGTGGGATCCAGCCCTGCATCAGGCTCCGGACTCAACGCAGAGTCTGCTTGAGATTCTCTCTCTCTGTCCCTCCCCCCACCTGCTCTCTCTCGCTCTAAATAAATAAATAAATAAAATCTTTAAAAGAAAGAAAGGGAAGAAGAGACTGAGAACACTAAGGTTAGACTAATCCTTAGGGTTTAGAGAGCATTTTGCTTCCCACTGCATTCTGAATGAAAACATAACTAGAACTTATCAACAGGACCCAGTGGGAAGTTCTGTTAAACTCCCCTCTAAGATAGGTGAGCCAAAGAGCACTGTCTAACTCCTCCCCAATAAGAGCCAAGTCATCCCCTTCTGACAGAAGAGTCTCCAACAGGAAGGACAAGTGAAAGGTGGACTTTGCTGTGAGAGGCAGCCGTAAGCAGAAACACTCTAGAAATTCTGAGTGCTAGGCATAGACTGGGGGTGCCACAGCTAGGGTTGGAGCCAGCTCATCAGAATGAGCTTCGGACTCTCCACGTGAATCTTCTGGTTCTCCCTGAGATGCTCCATGGTTGAGAAAGAGCCACAAACCAGAAGCCACATCAGTCCCAAGGAAAATATGTCTTGCCCTCTAGCTTCCAGTCTGGGGTTAGGAGTAGGAGGGCGTGGGAAGATCAGTCACTTCTATAATTTTCTTTCGTCCAAGCACTCAAAAAATGTGTTTTCTGAAGCTCGTGGTGTGAAAGTGTGCTCAATTTAGGTAAGTCATGTAGATTCTCTGGGGAAAGATAAAATAGGCTCTGTGTCTACACTCCCCAGTATGGCAGCCACTAGCTCCTGTGGCCACTTAGGTTGGAATTAAAAAAATTAAAATTTTACTTCCTCAGATGCACTAGCTACATTTTCAGTGCTCAACAGCCATGATAGAGTATCTCCATCACCTCAGGAAGTTCTCCTGGACAGCACGGCTGGGTATCTTTGAAGTTAAACTTTATATCTTAAGTCATTCTGCCACGTTGCCCCAGATTACTCACCTTATAAAGTTCTTCGTCAAACTGGCTGAGCTGTGCCACTTCCTGCATGACCTCCTTCCTCATGAAAAAGGGTGTATAAATGGGGGTGTAGCCCCGACTCCCCAAGGTGCGAAGGGCATACTGGATGAGTGCCTGTTCCAGGAACACCAGGACACCCTAAAGGAGCAGAGACACAGCCCTGTGTGATCGCGAGTTCCGTCGCCATCATGTTCATCAGCTAGAATTTACACTCTGAGACAACTGGGGGCACACGGGAGGCCAACAAAGACCGTGAACCCCAACCCTGACTCAAGAGATTCTTTCTTAATAGCAATGCCCGCACACCATCTAGGCACACTGTTAGGAGAAGCGAAGGGAGGCAGAGAGGACGGTTTGCTCGGGGTGCACGGGAGAGCTTTCTTGCACTAAGTTTTCAGACAGCGGGCTCGTGTGTGTACGCAGAACGTACTATGAGTATGTATATCCGTACGGTAGCTCCAAAACTGCCCTCCCATGCCCTTCCGAAGCCTTCTCTGAATTCATCTGCCCTCTGTCTCAACGACTCCGGGTTTGCTGCCTCTGCCTACCTGTTCTCACAGCTCTCTGGGCCCACTCACCCCACGGCACTCATCACAGTGGGTTCTGACTCTGTTATTTGTCTGACTGTCCCATTCCACTAAGCCCCTTAAAGGCAGACTGTTGTGATCCGGTCAGTACAACACATATTCATTATGGAGGATCACTCAAGGACTCTTGTTCTAGGGAATCCGGAGAAGCACTCTCCTGCCCCAGAAAGGGAACTGCATCCAACTGCCCGTAAGTCTGCAGGAGAAAGGCAAGAACAAGTGGTGGATCTGTGGGCCTCTTTAAGTAGGTTATGTTTCCGCACATAGTTTTTTTTTAGCTCCTTCTTTAGAATCCCATCGCCAAGGGTTCCTGACTCTTACCTTCAGGAAGTAGCCTCGACTTCCAGCCACCACGGCCCCCTTTTCGCCTTCAAAGCCATCTACCATCACCACCAGGTCCACGTGAGAGTACTTCTTCCTGACTGTACAATCGCCCCAGATCCTCTCTACTTTGTTGTCGGCATCCTAAGGAAATAAGACCAGGAGAGAAAGATGCATGATCACTGAATTTCACAACCTCCAGCTTTCCAAAGCCCATTCCAAGAACAACCTAGAGCTTTGCAAAACTACTGCTTAACTCCAGCACTAGGTTTGGGTGGCTGTGTACAGAGATTAAGGAAGAGAGTTTGCTAGAGAATTTGTGTTCAATAGAGAAATAATAATTTACAAATTCCTAGAAGTGATTCTCGCCAAGGAACTGAAATCGTGAATTTCTAAGATCTGTCGTATTCTCACTTTTTTTTTTTTTTTACCCTTTTAAATGACTCCCTGAAAATCCTGCTACAGGACAACCCCCCCCCCCCCCCATCAGCATTGCCTCGGGTGCGGAGGAGAATGTAGATTTTTTTTTTCCAGGCTCTCATTGGTCCTGGGGCCGAATGAGGGTGGGCTCAGGGCCCTGACCTCCTGAGTCTCCCACCCCAGCCCGCAGTGAGTTTAAGGCTCGTTCACCAGGGAATCAATGAAAGAGGCACAGATGGGCCCAGCGACGGCTGGGGTGTCAGGGAACAAAGGCTGGGCTCAGAGCAGCTTTGTGCTGGGGAAGCTCCCACTCAGCAGGCAACTTTTGTCATGCAGATTTCCCTTCAACCTGCAGCTTCTCAGCGGGGTGTGGGTGAGGGGTGAGGTTGATTTAGCAGATCCCTCCCACAGGACTCACTGCTACCACGGGCAACACGCAGTGGAGGACAGCAACCCGATTTAGAAGAGATTTCTGTGCCAGGAGTCTCCTCCTACCTGCTGTCTCTGCTACTTCCCAATCAGACAAGGATCTGACTCTTTCAATTCTCAATTGGTGGGCAGAGCGAATTTACAAAGAGCCTGCTTCTGACACAAGGCCTATTATACAGAGAGCCCCAGCATTTCCCAGTCCTCCCAGCCCCCTCCCCAGCAGAGAGGAGCGCAGGGCAGGCCGCCGCCCGCTGTGGCACCGACACCTACCTCATCATTGCTGATGGGCACAGAGGGATGCAGAAGGTTCCCGATCTCTCGGAGGTTCTCAAACCGCTCTGCTTCCAGCTTCATCCGCTCGGCATCACATTTTAGGATGGCCTCATCAATGAGGAGCCGGACTTTTTTGATTTGTGAGACTTTAAGGTTCTGTAGATGAACAGGCCAGGCCAGTACCCAAGCCACAGCAGGTCAAGGCCAGAGTAGGAATAAGATTCTGTTGCCCTAACCTTGCCATGCTCTAATGACAACCCTTGTGATGCCATTTTAAAAATCAACAATGAAGGCTTTCAAAGAACTGAGATTTATTTCACACACACACACACACACACGCATGCGCACAGTTTTGCCTTTACAGATTCGCTGGCATTTTCTTCTTGGGTACCTAACAAAGATATGCATCAGTTCTGGCCATTCTTCTCAGTCCTATATATCTCAGGGGCTGTAATACTGTAGCTCTTCTAAGAGCTCTTTCCCTTACCTTGTACTTTCTGACACCCCTGATGAAATCAGTTTAGCGCTCTTATGTACTACATTTAACTGTTCTCTAGAAAGATTATAAATTATGTTAGGAGCAAGAAACCCTGTCTTAAGCCTATTTTGTAGTCCTTCTGGCGAGTGTTTCAAACTACTGATTTCATGGGGATGGGAGAGCCCTTAGAAAGTGGGGATGGATAGGAATAGCACCCCCAGCCTAGTCCTTCAAGCACAGCAACTCTGCTTTTGTGTATTAATGCTCTTGCTATGCTTTTGCGGTGCAGGTTTTAAGAAAGGGTTTGGCGACTAAAAAACTTGAAAATCACTTCTCTAGGTTCACTGCTGTGAATATTTACTGAATTACAGTAAACTGAAAAAAAATCCTTAACTTTGTGAAAACAGAGTTCTATAAACCAAAGATAGTTCGGCTCCTTTATCCTCTTCTTCCTACTCTTGACTTTTCCACTCCATCCGTCCCCATCTCTGTGACCTAATAAATACTCAAGTATCGAGTCCAACAAGAGTGGAGGGAGACATTTCCCAGCTGCACACATTCAAGGATCCCTCAAATGCTGAGTGAAGCCGAGTGTTAGCACCTGCTTGTCTAGGAGCAAAGTTACGATGAAAGAACAGAAATCCAGCCTAGAAAAGGGAAGGACAATAACTTACAGCTAAAGTGTCTGCAGTGAGGTCATCGAGATTTAATACATCTTCTGGAATGGACTCATCTCCCACTGGCTCTTTTTTCTGCAGGGGAAACAAAACAAAACAAAAACACCAATACTATTAAATAAAAGAAAATGTCTGACATAGTTTTGAAAGTGCACACCAAATTAATATATAAACTAACCACAGAACTTTCTACATACCTGTATCTAAAAGCAACAACACATGAGAGAAAAACTTAGTGAGAAAGTTTCGAGTCCTCATCCTGCCACTTTCTGTTTTTTTTGATCCTGGACAGATCAATTAATCCATCGGGGTCAGAGGGCTGACATTAACAGGAACATAAGAAGAATGTCTGCCCTGGACATAGAGTAGTTATGGGCACCAAGAAGGTGTGCCCCTTTGCTAGCTGATCATCCCTCAGGGCAGCGAATTCAAGTTCTGAGTTCAAGTTCTGGCTCTGCAACTAACTTACGATGTGATTTTACGCAGGCCCCTTCATTTCCTAAGCCTGTTCTCCTGCCCTTTTTATAAAGTTGACAAAGGTACTACCTATATTCCAGGTCTGCAGCAAAGATCAAAACCAAAATGAAATGACTCCTTTCAAGCGCTATACAAATTAAAGCGCTGCTGAGACCATTCTAATGGATAGGAAGGGAGAACACTCCTTGCAGGGCTGAAGTGAAGGGATCTGAGAGCGCTACTGCAAATGGAAACACTTCCACCTTCTCGCTAGGAAAACACGAGGCTGGTACTACCTGTATATGCGCCCGGAGAACACGCAGGCAGGAGTGCACACTGGAGTTTACGTGATGATGGGGCCTCTGACATGCCAATGATTAAGCGTCATGAGTCCCAGAGAAGAAAACTATAGGATTGTCGGTATCAATTTCCACAGCTAGTCACTAGCTGAAAGTGTAACAAAATACTGTTAAAGAGAAGGATTCAGACTATCGTGAAGTGTGAGGTACTAGAATCCGGAGGGAGACTTTTTGTTATGCTCTTTCCTGCTTCAGGTTCCAAAATTTTCTAATTTTTTGGTTTAGTTTAGAGGTTTACAACTTCAAATGAGACAGATTTGACGGAGCATTTAATGTTTTTTAAAAATGACTAAGTGGCTAAGAGGGTATTTTTGAAGAAAGATTAAAAGCATGAACTATTCTGGATAGCAAAGCAAGGCCAAGCTGAAACTTAACATTCTTCGAGCACAGGAAGGATTTTTTTGGATGAAGGCCAGTAGCGACTTGCCCTCTGCTGTTACTTGCAATTGCTGAATAACTACAATGTTCTAGGCACTGAGCCAGGCTCTCTACATTAAAAAAATTTAGTTCTCACAATTCTGTTGTATAGGTGAACGTTAGTATTGTCATTTAACAGATGAGAAAATTGAAGCTCAGAAGTTAACTTGCCTAAAGTCACACAGCCAACAATCCTGGATTTGGACTCCTTATCTGTGCTCTCTCCGTTAGAGAGCACGACTACGCTAAGACAAAGAATCTCCAGTCCACCCTAAGAAAAGCTTTCTGGCACTGTACACTGAGCTTAAGAAATAACTGGATAAGATTACGGGTGGAATTTATATTATTATAAGAACAAAACAGACAATGAATGAGCAATGTGGCAAGAATCTTATCTTACTACAGACGGAATGTTTGTGTCCCCCTGCCCCCCCACCCATTTATATGTTGAAACCTAACCCCCAACCCGATGGTGTTGGGAGTGTTGGGAGGTGGGGTCTCTCAGAGGAGATTAGATCATGAGGGAAGAGCTCTCATAAATGGGATTAGTGCCCTTCTAAGAGATCCCAGAGAGCTCCCTTCTTTCAATGTGAGGACACAATCAAAAGACTGTATGAACCAGGAAGTGAGCCCTCACAAACATGGAATCTGCCAGCGCCTTGACTTTGGACTTCTCAGTCTTCCAAACCGTGAGAAATAAACTGCTCTTGTTTATAAGCCGCCCAATCCATGGTGTTCTGTTATAGCAGCTTGAAGGGACTAAGACTTACCGAAGACAGAAGATGCGCTGATCCCTGAAAGTGCCTCTTAGTTTCCTTTCCTACTTCCTTTCTTTCTTTTTAAAATATTTGCCCCTTTGACCCACGAGAAACTATGGACTCCGGGAAACAAATTAAGGGTTTTAGAGGGGAGGGTGGTGGGGGGACGGGCTAGCCCAGTGAAGGTAGTAAGGAAGGCACGTATTGCATGGAGCGCTGGGTGTTATATGCAAACAACGAATCATGGAACACTACATCAAAAACTAATGATGCACTGTATGGTGACTAGCATTATCATAATTAAAAAAAAATTTGCCCCTTTGTGTTTTTTGTTTTGTTTTTTAATTTTTTTTAAAGATTTTATTTATTCACTTGACACAGAGAGAGAGAGAGTGTGCAAAAGCAGGGGGGTGGCAAGCAGAAAGAGGGAGAAGCTGGCTCCCCACCAGGCAGGGAGCCCTACGTGGGGCTCGATCCCAGGACCCTGGGATCATGACCTGAGCCAAAGGCAGCTGCCCAACTGACTGAGCCACCCAGGCACCCCAATATTTGCTCCTTTGGTAAGAAATTCAGTATCTCACAGAATTAGACACTAGGTTAGAAACTATGTGAGTATTAACCAAGAGTAAGATTAAATACCTCTGCTCAAGCTCTCAAGGCTGTTACCTAGTTCTCTTACCTTCATTTTCTCTCCAATTGTCTTGCTGCATAGGTTCTTCAGCTTGTTCAAGTTGTCTGCCCGAAATCTGCCTGAAGCATAAAGAATCCAAGAATATACCAGAAATATGCACATAATTAAGAACCGCCCCCCCCCAATCACGGCTCCTTAGGCAGAGCTAAGGGATCTCATCAAGTTGTGAAATCTTACAGCTTTAGAACCCCAATTTTAGTTGGCATATATTGGTGACAGTGGGGTTCCCCCAGCATTTGGTGACAAGGAAAAGTCCCTTCTGGGACTGAAATTGTAAAGTATTATAACCTGGACGATACCACAGTCAAGTAACACATCTGAGACACGTGGGAAAAGCTCAAGTAACTGTAACCTGCTCAATTATCTTAAGATCCATAAAAATAAACTATGTGGTATGCACTGGAATCTGGAAAGAGAGCAGTCCTGTTTCTAGTCCCATGAACTTGGTTGCGGCATCTCTGTGCATCTCTGTGCTAGAAATGGTTAATGTTACTCCCTCTGCTCTGACAAAATTCTCACCTGGCAGCCTGGAGAATAGTAAGTCTCTTATGCTTTAGTCTCTTTGGGGGAACACACTGCACTGATCAGCCTACATAGGCCTTCGGGCCCAAACTATTGTATCAGTATCGTGGTTCATTAATCTAAGTCTAATCAGCAAAAGTCAGACCTCTTGAATCTAAGCTCGAGGACCAACATGGTAAACAGCAAGTTTTGGACAGGTGCAATGATGACTAGAAATGAGACAGCTCCTAGACAGCTATTTTTTTAAGGTTTTGCTGAAATTGAACTAAATGTTGTTAGTGCAAAATGATCTAACTACTTTCTCATTCACTTACACTGATTGGAGAGATGGGAACAGAAGAGCAGTCACCAGAATTTAAAGGGGAGAGAGAATGGATTACAAATGGACAGTGAGAAGGATCTGTGTGATGATGGAACAGTCCTGTCCTGAGTGTGACAGTGGTTATACCAATCTACACAGGGGATAAAGTCACACAGAACTACACACACGCGTGCATGTAAAACTGGTGGAGCCTGAGTGAGGTCTGTGAATTGTAGCAATGTCAACTTCTTCGCTTTGATATTGTACCAGTCCTGTTAGATGTCATCAGTGGAAGAAACTGGGCGAAGGGTACACAGGACCTCCTTGTACTATTTTTGCAACTTCCTATGAATCTATAACTATTTTGAAATAAAAAGGTTTTAAAATTTTTATTTGGTCCCTCCTAATTGTTAAGTACTGGGAATAAAAAAGAAAGTATCATGCTAGGTGCTGAAAATAAAAGAAAATGAGACAATTAAAAAATAATATATCAATGCTGAATGTTTCAATCAATGAATATAGTATATCCCTTCATTATCTTTAATTTCTCTCAGCAATGTTTTACAGTTTTCAGTGCAGGGATCTTGAATGTCATTTATTATATGTATTCTAGGCATCAGATGTTTTTGTTATTTGTATATAGAAATATCACTGATTCTGTATATTGTATACTGTTCTGTTCCTTACTTGATGAGTGGATATATATCTTGCTAAATTTGCTTAATTTTAATAGTTCAGTTCTGCATACACCATTAAGCCACCTGCAAATAATGACAGCTTTACTTCTGTACCAATCTTTATTTTTTAATTGAGGTATAACTGACATGTAATATTGTAATAGTTTCAGGTGTACAACATAATGATTTGATATTTGTAGACACTGCAAAATGATCACCACAGTAAATCTAGTTACCTTCTGTCATCACACTCTATTCTATTCTTTTCTTTCTTTTTTAAGTAGGCTCCATGCCCGATGTGGGGCTTGAACTCACAACCCTGAGATTAAGAGTTGCAATGCTCTACTAACTGAGCCGTCAGGCACCCCCCCTTTTTTTTTTTTGCCTAATATCATACTGTCTAGAACCTCTAGCATGATGTGGATTAGAAGTGGTGATAGCAGATATCCCTGTCTTGTTCCCAACCTCAGGGGGAGAGCATTTGCTATTTCATCAATAAGATCGTTAGCTATAGTTTTTTTGATAAATATCTATTACCACATTAAAGTAGTTCCCTTCCATTCCTAGCTTCCTGTATTTTATCATAAGCAATTGGAGCAAAATAGGGGAAAAAAAGAACTTGATCCCTACCTCAAATCATATACCAAAATCAATGTGGGATGAGTCATCCACCTAAATATGAAAGGCAAAGTAATAAAACTTCTAGAAAAAATACTGGAAAATCTCTTCAGGAACTTGAGATATGAAAAGATTTCCTAAATAGGACAGAGGAAGCACAAACTACAAAGAAAAGATCAGTAAGTTAGATTTCATTAAAATTAATACTTTTTAAAAAAAAACACTGATTTATTTATTTTAGAGAGAGTGTGCACAAATGGGAGGAGGGGCAAAGGGAGAGGGAGATAATTCTCAAGCAGATTCCTCAGCGTGGAGCCTGCCACAGGGCTCAATCCCAGGACCCGGAGATCATGACCTGAGATGAAGGCAGACACTTAACCCACTGAGCCACCGAGGCACCCCTAAAATTAATAATTTCTATTCATTAGAAGACAGAAAGAGCGAGAGGCAAGTCACAGACTGGGAGAAAGTATGTGCAATATACATATCTGACAAGGTCTTGTATCCAGAAAAGATAAAGAATTCCTACAAGTCAATTAAAAAAAAAAAAGACAGACAATCAAATAAAAATTGGTCAACATTCTTGGACACTTCTCAAAATAAGCTATCCAAATACTAACAGGGATATGAACAGGTGCTTAATATCTTTAGTCACCAGGAAAATGCAAATTAAAACCACAATGAGGGGCACCTGGGTGGCTCAGTCGGTTAAGCAGCTGCTTTCCGTGGTCCCAGGATCCAGCCCTGCATCAGGCTCCCTGCTCCAAGGGAGCCTGCTTCTCCCCCTCCCTCTGCCTGCTGCTCCCCCTGCTTGTGCTCTCTCTCTCTGTCAAACAAATAAGTAAAATCTTAAAAAAACCCACAAAAAACCCACAATGAGATACTACTATATAACCACCAGAATGGCTAAAATTGAAAAAGACTCCCAATATTAAGGGCAACGATGCAGAACAACTAAAACTCTTACTTTGCTGGTGGAGTGTGGACTACAACTACTTTGGATAACTATTTGGTAATCTCTACTAAACCTAAACATATACCTACCTTATGATCCAGCAACTCCACTCATACATACCTAACAGAAAGGAGTGCTTGTGTCTACCAAAAAACACACAAAACAATGTTCATAGCACTTTATTCATAATACCCTCAAACTGGTAACAATCCAAATGTCCACCAATAGAATTGATTGGTACATTTCTATGATAATTGGTATATTTACATAATGGAGTACTGTACAGCAATGAAAAATAACCAACCACTGCTCTACATGAAAAGATGGAATAAACTTACAGACATAATTTTCAGAGAAAGAAGTCAAAATCAGGCAAATTAAGTTTGCCTGATTTTGAACTCAGTGTAAATGGAAAAATGTATGCTATATAAGTCCATTTACATTAAGTTCAAAATCAGGCAAAATTAATTTATGGTGACAGAGGGCAGAATACTGTTATTTTTGGAAGAGGCATGAGGGAGCCTGCTGGGGTGCTGCAAATGTCTTTGATCTTGCCCTGGGTGCTGGTTAGATAGGTATATAGCTTTGTAAACCCCATCAAGCTGCACATGAAAATCTGTACACTTCACTGAATACATCTCAGAAAAAAAATAAGTTTAAAAAGGTTGTATATAAAAACAGTATAAATGTCACAATGAGATATATGAGATTAATATACGGAGAACACTCAAGAAGTAAGGCAGAGCTACGGGAGCAGAGCTGGTTTGGCAAGGAGGTCTGACGGGAATGGGGGCAGCAGCCTGATAAGGAATATTCCAAGAAGAGGAAACAATCATGGATGTGTGAAAGAGCATACAGGTAGCATAACAAGGCTAGAACAAAGACTGGAAGGTATATGTGGGAGAGTGACAGAAGATGAGGCTAGGAAGACATGTGGGGCTTTGTAAATTGTGTTAAGTAATTTGTATTTTCATGCTTTAGGGCTACACTGTCTGATATGGTAGCCACTAGCTACATGAGGCTATTGAGCATCTGAAACTTGGCAAGCCCAATGATATACTGTATGTGTAAAATATACACCAGATTTTGGAGACTTGTAAAAAAGAAAAAGAATGTAAAATATCTCAATTATTATATTGATCACATGTTGAACATATAATTTTTGATATATTGGGGTAGTATTATATCTTACTAAAATGAACCTCTTATTTTTCTTTCCCTTTTTAATTGGCTACCAGAAAATTAACGTATTTATCTATTTGACAGAAAGAGGGCACACGCAGGAGCAGGGGTAGGGGCAGAAGGAGGGAGAAGGGCAGGGGAAGAGGAACTAGAGGACTCCCTGCTTAGTGCAGAGACAGATGCAAGGTTCCACACAACTCAGGGCTCGATCCCAGGACCCTGAAATCATGACCTGACCCGAAGTTAGAAGTCAGACACTTGGGGCACCTGGGTGGCTCGGTTGTTATGTGTCTGCCTTTCGCTCAGGGCGTGATCCCAGAGTCCTGGGATCGAGCCCCACATCAGGCTCCTCCGCTGGGAGCCTGCTTCTTCCTCTCCCACTCCCCCTGCCTGTGGTCCCTCTCTCGCTGGCTGTCTCTCTGTCAAATAAACAAATAAAATCTTAAAAAAAAAAAAAAAAAAAAAAAGAAGTCAGACACTTAACCAACTGAGCCAGCCAGGTGCCCTCAGATGGCGCTGCTTTATGGTAAGAACGTCACTGCAAGACTTAAACCTGGATGTAAAATGATGAGATTTCCATTCCAAAAAGATCACACGTTCTGGATGTAGCCCTGCACTAGGTGAGACTGGTAAAACTGAAGGCGTTAGAAAGTTCTCCCAAAGAGAAGGACCTGGCTTAAGGCATGTGCAGTAAGAGAGTAAAGAGAAATTTCATTCAGGATAGCACAGGCCAGATAGCATTCCTGTAATTACAGGCAGATTTCAAGATACACTGAAATCTAGCAGCTCTGGAAATAGTTGAGGCAAATGCTTATCATATGTCCAAATGTGCTCTTGCCATATTACTTTAAATTAAAAAGAAGAAATAACAGTTTGAATCCTTGGGATTAGAAGAGTTGTGGTAAACTCTGATGTGAACTACAATTCCAAGTTCTATCAGATACCTACCTGTGTTCCACACAGAGCCCGAGTGGTACCTTGCATGTCTACAGGCAGACAAATAGGTATACTTGTGGAGCCCACTGGTCCTCAGTCAGGGAACATGATCTGAGTTTTTTTTTTTTTTTTTAATTTTTTAAAAAGATTTTATTTATTTGACAGAGAGAGAGCACAAGCAGGAGGAGTGGCAGGCAGAGGGAGAGGAAGAAGCAGGCTCCCCGCTGAGCAGGTAGCCCAATGCGATGCAAGGCTCAATGGATCATTGAGCTGAAGGCAGATGCTTAACCGACTGAGCCACCCAGGCACCCTCGATCTGAGTTTTTAATGTGGCTCTGGGTTACACATCCTTGTTGCAGCCAATGACAGAAGAACCTAGATATAAGATCGGTCAATGTCCAACTTGGGCAACCAGTAACTTGGGAAAAATCATTAATTCCTTTTGGCTGCCAAGAGAATGTTGGGAAGGGATATTAGGTAGAAAAGAATCAAATCAACAGCTGTGCTGAAAATAAACTACACATAAACTCTTTTTCATACAGAAGGACAAAGTGCCCTGAACACAGAAGATATTCACAAATTCAGTAAACCTTTGTCAAGCTCTTACCAAGAACCAGGTGCAGTGCTAGGTACTGGGATTATATGTATACATGTGTATGTATATCCTGTATGTATGTATACTCCAGCTATTGGGACATACGGGCGAATAAAACACAAACTTGTCCCCGAAGAACTCATCCCTTCACCACATATCCACTCATCAAGTAAGGAACAGAACTTCCTGTGGACGTGTGCATTATACACAAGAGACTAGTTAACACACTCAAAGTCACTTAACAGCTGTATAACAACCAGACTGACACAAAATCTGATACTTCTGACTTCTAATTCGGTAAAACAGTGTCCAGGATAGTTTTTTCCTTCCATTTAATTTAATTCCATTGCAACTCAAAAATTCAGATT
The DNA here is from genome assembly GCF_024610735.1 of Ursus americanus. Classification (NCBI taxonomy): domain Eukaryota; kingdom Metazoa; phylum Chordata; class Mammalia; order Carnivora; family Ursidae; genus Ursus; species Ursus americanus. The sequence continues at coordinate 57,536,505 of NC_142138.1, read as the reverse complement.
TAGATTCAGGTGGTGGGATCTCACAAACAAATACCACATTTGAATGAATGAGACCACAGAATCAGCAGACAACAGAAGTTAAACAAATACTCTCTTCCTACCCAATCCCCTGATGAATTTAGGAAAATCAATTTTCCTAACAGAAATCCACCACACTCTGGGACAGCGAGGGCCTTTGTAGTGTGCTGTCATAAAACCTGGCTCTCAGCTGGTTACAGACCTATTGCATCAGACAATCACATGTGCTTGACAGCTTCCGGCCAATCAGTGACTACCCCGTTAATCCAGGCAGAAGTTGATAGAGGGTTCTCTGGTTTTATTTAGCTTCATGAAAGATGCCCGGATCAGTTCCAGGTTCTAGACCAACTCTGCTAATGTCTTTTCCGGAAAACTTGCACAAATCACAATTAAACAGGTTCAATAATTACAAGCTTGTTCTTGCCTCACAGCACTCCTCTCCCCATGTCTGGTCTACTACGGAAAAGTCTTTCCTTGATTCTTAAAGGTATGTTTGCAGGTCAAAGGGATGGCCTTTCCCCAAAGCTTCGGGATCATTGCTTTCAGTCAGGAGCGGCTTCCGAAGTCCCCAAATACTTCCAATATGGGTGGACTGAACTATTACGCTGCAGATGTGACTCAGTCTCAGGCTGGAGCCTTTGGTCCTATCAAATTAGAAGGAGACCACTCGGGCCTTGCTGAAGATGAGAAAGGGACCGAAGGCGACCAAACATGAGTGTTAGGAAAGGGGACCTCCAACCCCCGAACCTCCTGCCCTAGCTTTCTTCTGGCTACCCTTGCGGCAGGAAGGCTTGACAGTTCTTGATGCGCACGCGCCATGCTCCTTCCCAGACAGCCCAGCGATCCGCACCGAGCACGCGTGGAAGGGAGCTCCCAGGGCCCGGGCGGAGGGAAAAGGTGGGATGGTCCCGGCTCGCACAGTGCGTTTTAGGGGACAGTGAGAGCCTCGGAGTCACCGCAACCAGGGAGGGGACTGACGAGGGGTGGAAGCTGCGGCCTCAGGAGCGGTAACGAGATGGGAGAGATGAAGTTGGGATTAGGACCGGGCGATACCCCGCGCGTCCCGGTACTTACATCGTCGCCACTCGCCGTCTGCCTTCACCAGCTGATCTACTAGTCCCGGGTCCTTGAAGCGCTTCTCCTGCGTCTCTCGAATGAGGGCTGGGTCCCCTCCTTTATCTACACGAAACAAATCCAGATCCAGCACCATCTTTCCTTCTCCCGGGCCAAAGCTAAGGGACGTAAGGAACGTACCACACCAACCAGTGACCACCGCACTGCGCCGGCGCGCTGACCCGCACTCCCCGCGCAGGCGCGGCCGAAGCGCGCAGGCGCCCCCTCTCGGCCGGAAGCAGCTGCGCTGGAGGCAGAGCTGGGGGAGGAACGTGGAGAGGTGGGGCGTGAGCTTCTGGTTGTATGCAGGTCTGGCCTGGCTACTGGGCTTTGTCCCGGGCTTGTGCAGCCTCCCCAGCGCTGCACCCTCTGTAGGATCTCTGATTGTCCCATAAAAGCGAGTGCCTCAGTTTCCTCCTCGTGTTAAAGGGCATATCTCAGGTTAGGCAGGGGCCTGCCAATGTGATCTCCAGCTTGGAAGCCAGAGCTTCCAATAAATGCCAGTTTTCGTCTTACAAGCATGATTCCTAAGACTGGACCCTCTCCCTGAACCTCTGCTCTCTTTTCCATCTTGAGACAAGAATATGGCTACATGTTTTAGTCCCTGGGTTACCTCAACTCAAGATTCCTGCTCTCCTGCCTTGGAGCTAGGATACCTTTCTTAACGTGAATATTGAGTAAATCAGGTAATCCTATTATCGATCTTTTGGATCACAGGATTAGAAAAGTGAGATTGAAATATTTTAGAGAGGGACATGAGGAAAATTTTCCGAGGGGAAGTATTTAGCAAGTTTGAAGGCAGTACAAGGTATTGAAGTCACACCTTGGGTCTATTTAAAACTCCTAGAACAAAGATTTCACCATATTTTTATTTTATAATGTTCACGCCCTTAACAGTGAAATATTATGATTGCTGATTGGAGCCAAAGTTATCAAAAAGTATTGCTGATAACAAGAGATTATTTGGAGGATTTGGGGATGGGCAGTCTGTCCACCCCATGCTTCTTACAGACTTTAGAGCCCCATCCCCAATGCCCCACAGCTAGCTGTGCTAAGACCTTCTTAGTCTCACAGCACTTGCATGGGCTCCTGTGATGAGGATATGGCATTGCTATCCCTCTCCCCCAACAAGTGCCTGCCAGGCCAACTTAGATATAGTATAGGGCTAAAGACAGTGGTGAAGCTGACAAGTAGAGATCTGGAGGGGGCTTGGGTAAGGGGGTTGTCTGGGTTTGCCTAGGATGGTAGATTTAAAACCAGCGGAAAGGACATGTAGGCAGCCGCAGTCTCTGAAGAAAACATGTAAGAAAACTGTCTTCATAGTGTTCGCTTCCCTGAAACCTTCTAAGGGCAAGGTCTGATAAGGGCTGACTCTTCCGTGTCAGTGAAGGCACTGCCAAAGTGTGTTGTTTACTGAGTTTCAAGACAGTGATAGATGTTCCCGAGGCTGCACAGGGGCCCAGGTCCACTGCACAGTCCTGTAAGGAGGCCATCAGTATAACTGGAAGGATGACCTTAAGATTCTGGCCTCTCCGAATTTTCTTAGGAATTTTCACCATTAGTCTTATTATATTATAGTAATCTTCCTTTAAAATGCTCATGTTACCGGATAAATATAACAGATTAACATAATGGCACACTTCATCAACTTAAGAATCATAGAATTTTTAGAGCTGGTCGTGAATCCTAGCTAACTGCTAGCCTATTAATTCCTAATCTTTTCATCACCTTGTCCCCCATGTTTTAAAATATGTTTGTCTAACAAACATGATTTTAAAAAATTCATTTCCCCTTCTTATATTAATCGGATATATACAGCTGCCAATTAGAATTTCTGATCAGCAGAAAATAAACAGTGTCACTACACTGCCAGAACCTAACGCAAGAACAAATCAACATAATACTTTAGTTACGGAGCGATGATGTGAAGCCATACCAATTTTGGATGTGTGGTTTCCATTAGGCTTTAATACTGAGACTAGCTATTGGGTGCTGCATCTGAGGACCCAGGGGTTCAAGGGTTCAAGGAAAACAGCTGCGTCAACCCCTTTATCTTCTATACAAGAACACTGAGGCCCAGGGAAATTAAGCAATAGAGCCCAAACCTGAATCCTGGTAAGACTCTAAGATAGTCTCATGTTTGGGCTTGTCTCTCTGTTAGCATTCCTTAGCAGAAAACAGAGGCCTAAGGAACTTGGCTAGAAAATGTGGCTTTTTCTTATAAGGCAGAGACCCTTTATTGCATCTTCATCTCCAGAGGACCTAGCATAGTGCCTTACACATGGTAGGTGCCTATTATATCCTTATTGGGTGAGTGAGTTGCAGGGAGTAGTAGGGAGAGAGGTTAGAAGCTTGTTGCAGGTTCAGGGAGTAGAGTCCTAGCTGAGATACTGCCCTGGGCAGCTAGCAGGCAGCCTAGGGAGAATGACTGCCTGCAGGGAGAGAGCAAGAAGAGAGGGAGGAGCATGTAGCCCCAGATGCCTTCCTCAGTTTTTACCAGTTCAGTGCTGGCCAATATAGGAGGGCTCTCTTGGGCCTTGTTTTAGCACCTCTTTGCATTCCTCTTTTTGTCTTGGATTTCTCAGTGTTGGACAAACAAACCCTACCCTCTCCCCTGCTAGAAACTTTCAGTGGCTACCTGTTGCCCTCAGGAGAATGTCCAAACATACCTTGCAAAGCCCTTAATGATCTGCCTTCTACCAAATTCTCTAAAATGTTCCCCTTCTCTCTTGGCATTCCTCCTCCCATTCCCCATGCTGAGCTACTTGTAGCTCCCCTTTCTTGTCTCTGAGCCTTTATACAACCCCCTTCTACCTGGAACTCCCCTTCCCTCCCCTGTTCCTCTGAACTGGCCAATTCCTCCTTCCTCCAGGAAACTCTGATACACTATTCACCCTCCCCCACCCCAGATTGGTGCAGCGCCCACCCTTCTAGTTTCCCACAGTACAGTAGCATTTATCATACTGTTTCGGGAGAAACTGACAACCCAACTTCCAGCTTGAGGCTGCCCACTCCCTTCTATCAGAAAGACACAGTAACAAAGGAAGTTAATGTTGCTGTCCTTGGACAATGGAGGAGGAACCATCTAAAAATAACCTGGGTCAAGGAAAGCTGCCAGGATCTAGGGGGACTTTGATCCTGCCTCTCCCTCTGTTAAAATTGGAATGAGGTGGGGCGCCTGGGTAGCGCAGTCGTTAAGGCGTCTGCCTTCGGCTCAGGGCATGATCCTGGCGATCCGGGATCGAGTCCCACATCAGGCTCCTCCTCTGGGAGCCTGCTTCTTCCTCTCCCACTCCCCCTGCTGTGTTCCCTCTCTCGCTGGCTGTCTCTCTGTCACATAAATAAATAAAATCTTTAAAAAAAAAAAAATTGGAATGAGGTGTCCATTCTGCTACCACACTCTACGGTTTGGGTATTACATTTTATGTGGAATTGTTAACTTCAGCACTAATATGGAGTTAGTTTATATTCCAAATTCTCCTTGAGTAGCTCTTAAATTATCCATGAACTTTTGTATATGCAACCTTACATCAGTTTCTCTGTCTCTTCAATAGGCGTTGTTGCTTTGTGGTTTTCTTTTTTTTTTTTTTTTTTTTTTTTAAAGATTTTATTTATTTATGTGACAGAGAGACAGCCAGCAAGAGAGGGAACACAGCAGAGGGAGTGGGAGAGGAAGAAGCAGGCTCCCAGCCGAGGAGCCCGATGTGGGGCTCGATCCCGGAACACCAGGATCACGCCCTGGGCCGAAGGCAGACGCCTAACGACTGCGCTACCCAGGCGCCCGCTTTGTGGTTTTCAACTAATTGTCTTCTTTAAGGTATAGACCAACTTGTTAATATCTTCATGCCTGGTCACCTGACAGTGTATTTCACTTTGTCAGTGATTGGGAAACCCTTAAAATCATTCACATATCCCTCCCCCTCACACACACACACCAGTTTCTTTTTTTTTTTTAAGACTTTATTTTAATTTTTTAAGATTTTATTTATTTATTTGAGAGAAGGAGAGACAGAGCATGAGTGGGGGAGGAGACAGAGGGAGTGGGAGAAGCAGGCTCTCCTCCAAGCAAGGAATCCAATGCGGGACTCGATCCCAGGACCCTGAGCCAAAGGCAGATACTTAACCGACTGAGCCACCCAGGTGCCCTTAAGATTTTATTTTTAAGTAATCTCTACACTCAACATGGGGCTCAAACTCAAAACCCTAAGATCAAGAGCTGCATGCTGCATTTTCTGAGCCAGACAGGTGCCCCTCCCACAGTTTCAGGCTTGGTCATGTCTGTTGCTTGTTTGATGCATTGGGACACTACACAGTATATGGTTGAATTCATGTAAATTAACTGTGGTACTCCCATGTCAGTGTTTCTTCACTCTTGTGTCCCCAGTGGGTGAGCCAGGAAAAGTTTCACAGTGGGGTGATTTTTTTTTTTTAAGATTTTTTAAATGTTATTTGTCAGAGAGAGAGAGAGAGAGTGAGCAAAGCAGGGGGAGCAGCAGGCAGACGGGGAAGCAGGCTCCCTGATGAGCAAGGAGCCCAATGCAGGGCTTGATCCCAGGACCCTGGGATCATGACCTGAGCCGAAGGCACACATTTAACCAACTGAGCCACCCAGGCATCCCCACAGTGGGGTGATTTTGAAGGCTGGGTGGGTGTCAGGTGAAAAGGAAGGGGAGGGGAAAGGCAGAGGCACAGGCCGACGCAGGGAGGTGCAAAAGAGCTTGTGAGTAAGGGACAGTCAAAAGTTGTGTGAATAGTGGGGTGTCTGGCTGGCTCAGTAGAGCATGTGACTCTTGATCTCAGGGTTGTAAGTTCGAGCCCTACATTTGGTGTGGAGGTGACTTAAAAATAAAATCTATTTTTTTTTTTTTTTAGAAGTGTGGATAGAGTAGAAGCAATGTGGGCAGAGAGGGGCAGGTAGGCTTTAGGGACCTTACATGCCACAGTACTAACTCTGTTGGAGATGCAGTTTCTTCATCTATTACAATGGGGATAGTACCTGCCTCTACTCTGGACTTTATACTATAAGCTGGGGTGATATTTAAATACTTAACCATCAGTACAACCAAGTACAACTCAGTCTGAGGAAAACAACCAGCTGAGGGAAATCTTTTTGGGGGGTTAAATGCCCTCAGCTAGAGTGAAGGAAAGTACCAACACAGGAAAATCCAGCTAACCCTGGAAATGGTAAGTGCTGATGTCCTCTAGGATTTTGTCCACATCTCACTCCATACCCAAAGAAGCAAATTTTACTTGTCTTTGTAGATACATTGTTAGGTGGCAGGCTCAATGCCACCCGAGAGAAAACTAAACTGGAAAGGAAGGGAGGGGAGATGCTAAGTGTTTTATGTATTCTGTCTTTGATCCTCACCCAATTTGGGGAAGTAAGGCATCATTAGATGCATTTTATTACCGTGGAAGTAGGCTTTGGTTGTTGGCTGATTCCTTAACAGGTGGTGAGAGGCCTTCTAGCCTAGGTCTCTATTGCTGTGAAGCATGCTCTTGTCTCTGTCACTCTGGGGTTCCAGAATCCTCCTCACCTTCAGCTTAAGATTCAAGAATACTTCCATTTCTCACTCCCCCATCCAGCCACCCAACCTGCGTTCAAGAAAAACAACTTGAAACGTATGTTTTATTTCACAAAAGAAGAAAAGGGGGAAAATGTGACAAGCCATAGCCATCCCCTAACAAACTACAAACTCTTGGAATACAAAATAAAAAGGAAATCCAAGCAGTCTTCGTGGGACAAAAATTTGGTTTCACAAAGCTGAAAAAATCTGTTACAAAGTCTCTGTTGTATAAATATAGTCAGTCTTATCTTTAATGTAGAGTCAGACCAAAAAAAATTGTCTTGGCATAAGAAATCACCCGGTCCTTGAATATACCACAATATTCGTTTGTCTTCCCAGCCAAATCAGGTGATGCGATGAGATGATGAGAATTACTTGGGTCTTCCAGTGCTCGAGGTGACCAAATGGGATTTAAGTATTTTGTCTCCTGAGCCCACACTACCTCTCCCAGTAGCCTGTGCAAACCACTATAGCCTTAGTTTAAGAGCTAAAGACTTTTCCCATATAAAGCCTAATGTGTGTCTGTTCTAAAATTGAGTATGGTGATGCCTGCACAATTCTGTGAATATATTAAAATCCATTGAATTGTACATTTTCAATGAGCCAATTGTATGGTAGGTGAATTATATCTCAATAGGGCTGTTAAAAAATACCAAATATGTCTAAGCAACAGGCAAACCCCAATATCATAACTCAGGAGCTCCTGGCAAGTCACAGGGAAGATCTGTAGAAGTCAGTACACTAAGGGATAGATAAAGGGAGATGTTTAAAGCATTATGACCAAATCAGTGGAGTTTGAGGTTGCTCTGGGGGCATTCAGTTTCAAGATGTCAGAATAAAGAAGTCAACAGGGTAGATATTTTTTCCTACTGCTTCCAGAGTAGTCTGAGGACCTCATATGGCTCTTGTCACAAAAGAAAGTTATTCAGTGGGAAAGCAGGTGCTTTCTGGGTGTTGCTGAGGCTACAGAACTTTCGGCTGGATTCAGGAGCTAGGCGTCAGCATCCATCAGGAGAAATTCCAACGTCGCTACAGGGTCTGAGAGCCTGACTCCCACAAGAGGAGCACACCCTCCAACAAAGCTTCTAGATTTATTGAACCAAAGGGACTGCTGGCCTTCCGTGATGCTACTGTTAGAGCAGGGCCCGGTTCTCCCTGACCCTTTTATAGGCCACTGCCAGGGCAGCAATGCCTCATCAGATCAGCAGACCATTTTTTGGCAGACAAACCACTCTGAAATGCCATCCCCATTCTCTACCTACCCTCTGGGCACCAGGTGGCCATTCAAAAAAGGAGATAGGCACAACCAAGGGCGACTGGGCCCTTGACCAAGGGATGGTCATGCCAGCCTGACAGCAAGGGAGGGAGAACCACCAGGAGTAAGAAGAAAACAAGAATTTAAACTCTTGCACTGGTTTTGCCGTTGTAGTTACTTGAGGTCCATCAATTATACTGGGTGTCAAAGTGGAGAGAAGGGGGCGCGGAGGGCACTCACTTTACTCACCTTTCAGAAGGGATGCTGCCAGAAATTGGGACTAGAAGTCTTTTTGTGTTTTAGCACACATAAGAAATGAGAACAGGAAGAAGAGAAGGCTAGGGACTTGAAAGTGTGAGGTGTTCCGGTTCGCTAAACATCTTATTCAATTCCCCTCGTCTTTTCTCTGTGAAGACTGACCTGGTCCTCTGGCTGGGGTATGGGCTGGAGTTAATTCCGGTTTTGGCTGGCCTAGAAAATGTTTATTCTGTAGCTGGGCAGATGAGTTGAGCTTAGAAGCAGACATCTTGACCACCTCGGGTCCATCCCATTGTGGGCTGGACCCCCCCCAGCCCCCCATGGCCCCATTAAAACCTTGGCCTCCTCGTGGTCTTTCAAAATACCCCTTTCAAAGTAAGTTACTCCTGAGCCATAAAATATGGCTCAAGCCTCTACAAATGGGGCCCTCAAGGACATGAAATCTTCCTTGCTGGTAGAGTTTGTCATCTCTGTGGGTAAAAGCAAGCAGAGAAGAAAGCTAGAACACCTGTGTTTGGGGCTTACCTGGTTCTCTTTAGTGTCATAGGGAGATGGTGGGACGTTAAAAAAAAAATGGGGAGAACAGGTTCACTAGGGCTTTGGGCATTTTCTTGGTGCACTTTTTCATCCTGTGAGACTATTTATCACTGATTAAGAAAAAGGGAATAAAGTACCTAAACAACAAAACAAAAATTCCTTATTGCCTCTCTTTGTGCTTATTGAGCCTTTTCTTCCCCAGACTTCCTCACCTTGCCCTCAGCCTATCCGTGAAACTCAAGGCTCTCCTTATCCAGGAGAGAAGAATCCAGGCTACCATGACGATCCAGGAGGGAACACCAACACCCTCCTTACACAGCCTCCCTCCTGAAGACATCATGAGCTGAGGGCATATCATCAGGAAAACTCCCAGCTGCTTCTGCCCTTAAGTAAAAGGACAGAGGAAGTTGCTTCTATATTTGAGAAGAGAGAAATATTTTCCTTCCGGGCTATACGAATTACGAGCAGACGAAGCTATGGCTCTGGTGGCTGGACCATTCTGGGAAACAAGATGCAAGCAAGGGAGTGATATACAAACGAAGTGACGGTATATTTGACAGGTTCGAGGCAAGCAGAAAGGAGGGTTTGGGTACTCTATAAAAAAACCAAATATCTGAAATCCAAACTTCTTCTGATAAGGCCACAATGAAGAGATTTCCAGCAGGAAGCTGGCACCCAAATCGCCACAGGCTTGCAAGGTGATGCGCCCAGGGGAGGAGGCGGGGGAGGCAGGGCAGTGCCTCTCACAGGTCCATGTCTGGGCCTCCTGAGGATGTCTTCAGTGGCACGGAGTCAAATCCATCAGGAGTCCTCTGAAAGAGAGATGGTGACAGGAGCTGGCTGCTGCATGGGGGCAAGTTTGGGGAACAAAGGAGAGAAATGGAAAATAGGTGACAGAAGGAACCCTTAAGGAATTTCTGCTTCCAGTGGCTTTGTGGAAACAGACATAAGATACCCTCTATTCTTCTTGGTCCTTTCAGTCAGTGAGAGGATAAGAAAAATCTTTAAAACCCCCTGCTTTGCATCTTTGCTGACTTCTAAAAGCCCAGAAAGACTCAGAAGTCCCAGGGTAAATTGTTCTCCCGTTGATTAAACACACACACACACCCCGAGTCACCCTGACAGGTTAGCACAAAGGGAATGAGATCCAGCAATCTAAACACCTACCTGCCCTCCCCTCACCGTCCCTCCAGTCCTCTCCTCTCTGGTCACCACCCTCCCACCCACACCTGTGTGATGAACTGGTTCAGGGCAGCAGCGAGGTGTGGGTTCTGGCGGACTGGGGCTGCAGAGGGCTGTGGCCCTGGAGGCGTTGCTTGGATGCTCTCTGCTGGCCCCACACCCAGTGACAGCGTTGTCAGCATGGCATTTATGAGCTTCAAATTTGCTCACCCACCCACACATACAGAGCCAACTCTCCCAGCTCCACAGTGCTCAGTGGTGAGCAGCGTAGACTTAGCTATGACTCAGCCCCCACAGGACGGGGCCCAGACATCACGGGACAGCACCCTCCACTGGTCAAAGGAGAGCCTTGCTTCTATCAGACGTTGATCCTAGAGATCGCCTCTTCCCCACCCTCCAAAAAAAAAACAAAAAAGGGAAATGATTCTTACAACGTGGATGGTTCAATACTCCTTCTGGAAGTTAAAAGGCCCAAACAGTCCATCAACTGGAGTGCATGTTGGGAGAGAAGGAGCCTGGTCAAGAGCAGCCTTGGGCCCCATGGGAAACAGTAATGGTGTGGATATACAGAAGGCAGAAGCCAGGATTTTGAGGGTGGGGGGCTAGAACAGTAGGGAGGGTGGGGAGTTGAGTAGTGAGTGGTCCCTGAACAGTGTGGGACCATTCAATGTCCTAGGACTGGTGTCTTCTCCAGCCCTCCAGGCTGACCTCAGCACGCTGGCCAGCCTCCCTACCTTGGAGGTAAATGATTTGATCTTCCCGAAGAGTGACTTCTTGCTGGTAAAGATGAGGTCATCTTCCACGTCCTCGCCTTCCATGATGGCACAGCTGTCGGCTGCTGGCAGGTCGCAGTCCTTGAGGGTAGCATTCATCACCAGCTTGGAGTACTTGTACTCCAATCTATGACACAGGGGGATGGGAAAGATAAGACAACAAAATGTGGAATAAGGGAAGGGGGAGGGAGAGAGGCTGGGCTCTAAACAGGTAACCACAGGTAAGGAAACCAAAGCATAGCTAGGGAGTCTTGACTTCCAGTTCAGTGATCTTTTTCCCTTAAGGCTGGCTGTTTCTGTGTTCTCAAAGCTTACTAGAAATATGGAATCATAAAGTTATTATTTTAATTATTATTAAAAATAACAACAAATTAAGGATACTCTGCTTTTCCTTTGAGCATCTAACAGTCATTTATAGACTGCCGCATGGTACCGTCCCTGTTCAGGAGTCAGGATAGCCAAGGCATACACTGGATAAGTGGCTCAACAAGTCTCTGGCCAGAGTCACAGGGTCTGTGGTCAACTCCAGAGAAAAGCCTCATGGATTTAATTATCAGATGTTCTCCTCCCGGTTCAATGATCCAGCCCTGTCCATCCCCAAACTCCAATACCCCACCATGTACTTTTGATTCTTTTTCCAAAAGTAACAGGTCAAGACGGTGAGCAGGATGGCAGTACAGGTGCCTGCAGAGATGCCCACTTTCAGCCAGAAATCGATCGTTTTGCAGATGGTAACTCTCTGCTCAGGCAGGGAGATGCCACCCGCGCACAGCTTTGGTTCTCGCCACACATAAGTAGTCTTCTGTGGGGAGAAAAACAAGGAACTCAGAGATCACATTCCCTTCTCTCCTGGGACATCCCCACGCAGAGAGACCCACCTGGATCCCAGCCACGCAGCTGCTGACGATAGCGTGGTAGTCAGCAGGGGAGCAGAGCGGACAAGCAGCCAGGCTCTCCCACAGGAAGTGGAAATTACAGCCATCACAGGTCCCGTCGGAACATGCGCTAGCAAAGCAGGAAGGAGACTTGAGTGCTTACTCACTGTATGGTGGGAAGAGCTGGAGGGAGTCCCATCATCTCGTAGCTTGCCTGCTCCATCCCCTCTTTGCCAAACTCTTAGCCCCACCACGATCCTTCCAACTAGTCCTTAATACACATTTTGCTCTCCGATGTCCCTGATGACAAGAGGCCTTCCCAGCCTCCACTGGGTTCTCTACCCTCTGCCTGTTTGTTTCTGCTAGCATCAGATGAGAGCTAATGTCAGGTGTCTGAGCTGTAGCATGGCTGCCCCAGCCAACCCCTCAGGCTCCTGTTCTCCCCCATGGACCTGTGACATTTTGCAAAAGTCACTTTGATGCAGCTTCCAGGGTCGGGGGTGTTTCAGGAATGGACTTCAGGTTGTGGATCTCTGTTAGGTACTTTACTGCAATGTTTACTCCAGCAAGAACAGTGGTCTGACGTTTTGACACTATTGTTGAGTCAAAATACCCTGCTTTGCTCCCCATCTCCTGAGCAGCTGCTTTCTAGAAACAGCATACCCCAAACCATCTTCCTCAAGACACTGGTGCCCCTCAACATGTTGGGGTCATGTGAGGGGGGAAAAAGGAGGTGGGGGAAGGGGATTATAATCAAATTGGTTCCAGAATTCTTGACTTAGTGCCCTCAGCTATTAAACTGAGAATTGGGTCTTTTGGTGGCGGAGAGATTCCTGGGATTCCTTACACCGTTACTCTTCTAGTAATAGCAAGGACACACTGTAAGAAATCCGCAAGTCTCATGGTCTCATTGATTCCTCACGACCACCCCCTGAGAGAACTTATTACCCTCATTTTACAGAGAAGGAACAAGAGGCCCAGAGAAGATAGGACATGTATACATGACAACATAGCTAGTAAGTGGAGGGCATGAGTCCAGTAACCATTTGGCTGTGCCGCTGTCCCCGTAATGGTATGGGAATGTGAGAGTATCTTGGACTCTTCTTTCTGCCCCATTCTTGACATCAGAAGACTGAGAATTCAGAGTCCTGACTGGGTCCCCAGGAGCCCACTAATGGCTCTCAGACTGTTTTCTCTTTGGTTCTTGGGATGAAACAAATCCAAAGAAGGGAAAACTTGTTACACCCCTTTACCTCGGCAGCGACAGACTTCCAGGGGCGGGTTTCAGTGGGCTGCATCTGACACGGATGGTGGTTGATCTCCCAGAACTGCAGGACTGGGTCACGTCATTGGACCTGCAGAGAAAGCCAGCCCCCCGGGGGGTGGGGGAGGGGGAGAGAAGTCACTCCTCTGTTTCGCTGCAGAACCACTAGGTGAGTCAACATGGAACAGTTCCCTTGCTGGGGCAGTCAGGACTTGGGAGTGCACAGGCGTTGCTTTACACGCTGAGAGAGTGGGGGTCAGGGAGATCTGGTCAAGGGGAAAGGCACTGGTCCAGGAAAGGCTAGCATAGGCATAACACTGGAGTCTCCTAAGGCAGGAAGGGAAGTCGGCCACAGATAATCCCGTCTTTCTCCCTGCCTCTGGGGCACACCTGCCCCAATAATACCCCAGAAGCTGGGATCAGTGAACTCCCAGCCTGTAGCTGTCATTGCTGGGTGAATCTGCTAGACACATCGGACATGTCCTGGCTTGACAAGTAGGTGGCTGGAGAGAGGGGTGCACCAGAAATGGCGAAGGGGCTAGGTTTCCCTTGCATCGGCCTGGTCTCTCATCTTTACCTATAAAAGAAGATCACGTCCGGTATTCCCAAGGACTCCGGGTGGAAAAGTTCAGCTGGGGAGGTGATTCCATCCAGAGTCATATCTGTTGTCACCCCTGCCGAATTAGAGCTCCTAATTAGTTGTCACTAGTAGCATGAGCCAGCAACCACTTCAATTCTTTCAATACCTGTCAACATCCGACCTTCCTCCATCTCCTCACACCCCCGACTGGCTCATGAAAGGGCGAACCGAGGTTTGTCAGAGGCCCCAGGGGGCACTTGGCACCCCAGATGGAACAGAGAACAGAGGTCAAGAGGGTGGGCCCCTCATCTGGGGCCTTTTTACCTCCAAGCCCGGTAGCCTCACTCTCTCTTACACACATACACGCTCACACAGGCCGGAGCGGTGGGGTCACTCACCGATAAGTCGGTCGGCCAGGCTGACAGGCTGCGAGGACACTCCAGCCTTGTAGCCTGTCACCTCCGGGGGGATGATGACCGCCTGGCAGACGTAGGCTGTGATGGATTTGGAGAAACCCGACTCACCCTCAGGGATCCGCAGGTCAGTGACGTTGTCGGCACACACGGACATTTTCTTACCCTGCGTTGGGGGACGTCGGGAGGAAGGAGTGGGAAGGAGTGAACGGTCACAGAACTCCCAGAGCTGGGGAGGGCACAGTGTTTTCACATCTGAAATTTCAGCCTTCCGTGGTATGTTGCAGTGGAATGATTTCATCCCAGATCTAATGACAAGACACATTTTTTTTTTTTTAAGCTAAAAATAAGGCCGTGGTGTCCTAGTTTCTGGAACTCTGGCCCAGGGGTCGCAAGCCTTTTTGTTCTTGGAGTCACGTGGGAGCCTAATATGAGCGGGGTTGTGATGGTGGCAAAGGATTTGGAGCTCTAATCTACCAGCCCACCAGGTCAGGGTCTTCCTTATCCTGGCCAATTTTCTAGATAGATACTGAAATATAGAATGGATTCCCTGAAATTTCTGAACATCTGGCCTGGTTCACATTCCATCTGTGTCTCCTGTAGTGCTTGTCGTGGGAGCACCCTCCAGACAGAGATTCCCAGCAGTTAAAACAGACCCCACGACTAGCCTCTTCCCTGCCTTGAGACAGGACATCCTAGAAACAATCAGAACCTATTCCATTAAAAAAAAAAAAGTATCAAGAGAAGAAAGTTTGTGTTTATATAGAGAACATGACAAGAAATAAAATACTCTGTAAGCACCTTCACGGTAGAGAACTCTGAAAGATGGTAGGAATAAGACTCCTTCTTCCTGGAGATTTTGTAATAGAGGAACTATTGAGATATTATTCCTTCAAAAATGTTAAATTTATGGAATATCAGTATATAACTTGTTTGCCAGTATAAAATAATTTGTTCAATACTTTAAATTTAAGTGTATTAAACCCAAAGAATAAATACAAAAAACTAATTCAAAAAGATATGTGCACCCCAAGTTTACTGCAGCATTATTTACAATAGCCAAATTGTGGAAGCAGCCCAAGTGTCCATAGATAAATTAATGGATAAAGAAGATGTGGTGTACACACACACACACACACACACACACACACACACACACACACACTGGAATATTACGCGGCCATAAAAAAGAATGAAATTTTGCCATTTGCAACAACATGGATGGAATTAGAGGGTATAATGTTAAGTGAAATAAGCCAGTCAGAGAAAAACAAATGCCATTATGATTTCACTCATATGTGGAATTTAAGAAACAAAACAAACAAACAAAGGAAAAAAAAAAGAGAGAGAGAGAAGGGGGCAAACCAAGAAAGAGACTCTAAACTATAGAGAACAAGCCGGTGGTCACCGGAGGAGGGGGGGATGGGGGAAACAGGCGACGTATGGAAGTGCTGAGTCACTATATTGTACTCCGGAAACTAATGTAACAGTATGTTAACTGTGCTGGAAATAAAATTAAAAGCTTAATAAAATGTTTAAAACGGGAAGTGTACTAAGCCCTTATGATGTAGGATTTTCAATACTCTGAATTTTATGAAGTTATGTCAGTTGCTAACCCTGGGGATTCTTAGTTTATTTTTTAGGTTGTAAGAAATAAGGGACACGAGAACAGAAAGAGACCTTTACGTTATGGTAAAAACAAAGAGCTATTTTGTCGTCGAACTGACAGTCAGCAGTGTGACAGTACACAGGAAGCATTTCTGAAAAGAGTAAAGGAGCAAAGACCGAAAAAGGCAATCTCTCCAGATTCCCCATCTTCATCTCTCTCCCAACTCACTGAATGGAACTTTTGCTACATGGGTCTTGCTTTAATCAGTTTCAGTTTCTGAGTTATCACTAACTCACTTTGGAAGCTTCGTTTGAACTTCAAAGACTTGTAAAAGCAAGATCGAGACATGTATCTCTAATCTTCCATAGATTCGTCTATTTCTTGTTTTATTAAGATATAATTGCCGTAGAACATTGATTCCTTTATTTCTTGGCATGTTCTCTATATAAACACAGATCGACTTTTTTTTTGCACGCTCCAGAAGGTGTAGAGCCTATGCTGTGTTAGGGTCTCACTGCCACACAGGGTCGCAGACTGGAGGCGCAAGATGCCCTTTATTTTGTAACATTTGAAACCATCTCTCCGACTGCTAATCCTGGCTTGTTTGTAATTTGGTTAAGTGCAGTAGTGGTGTGATTACTCTTTACATTTCTGTCTTTGAATTCTGCATCCAACGTATTTACAGCCGCATGAAATGGCTAAAGGTAACATTCTTTCCACATCCTATAAACCCTTTCACACTACTTTTTAAAAAACTGTCAGCAAAGGTTCTTAGAGATGAACTACAAACAATTTTATCCAGCCTTTCGAAAACAAATGACAAGTGCCATGATTAGTGAAGACTGCTTTTAAAAGGGAAAAAAAAACCTCCTTTGGCATTGTTTTTATATATTCGTTTTGAAAGAATAAAAGTCAGGTAGGAGTAAATGAGTATCTTCTCTCCAACACCTTTATTTTCCTAAATGTTTATAAGCCAAATGATTTAATTTTAGAGGAAAAGGTCCTTAGGGAGAATAATCATCACTTAGAAACGCTGGAGCTTTCTCATTTGCCTGCTGCCTGGGTTTTTGGCTTTGCTCCTGTGTCCTGGTCTCTGGCTCTGCCCCACTGGTGGCCCCTTTCCATAGGACGCCATCGGCACTCACACAGCTTACCTGGTTTCCGCACAGACTGAGGGTAAAGTGATGGAAATACTTCAGCCCTTTGGAAGTGAAGCTGGGCCCTCCAGCCAGGGAGACGGTGTTTGCCAAAGCCAGGAAGTTGTAGTCCAAAACCCTGGTCGGGGTGCTGATGGAGAAGGTGCAGTCATTGTAGCACAGAGAGTGGATCTGAGGGGAAAGGGTCCGTCAGGCTGGCAGTTCAGGCGGGGCCTTAAGGGGACCACAGTGGAGAGTGGCAGCTAGTGTCCCCGGCCTGATCCAGCTCAGGAGTGAGGGAAGCAGATGCAAGGATTGGGTGAGCATTAGAATAAGGGACATGGGCCAGTGGGGGTTATGTAACATCCCACAGGTCACTTGTTAGCACATATGCTGTACAAACCCGACTCCACTATTTTTCAGTAAGGAAATCGGTCAGATTTTATAGCCTTGTCCCTATGCCTAGATGACGGAACTCTCTCAACACACAAGGTAGCCCCTTCTTGCTTTTAATCAGAAGACAAGGAGGGGCTAACCGGAAGAAGGTGTTCAGGATGGCAGAAGAGAAACTATAAGCCTTGCCCGCGCCCCATTTAAAAGTCACTGAAGGGGCGCCTGGGCGGCTCAGTTGGTTAAGCGTCTGCCTTCAGCTCAGGTCATGATCCCAGGGTCCTGGGATTGAGCCCCACATCGGGCTCCTTGCTCCGCGGGGAGCCTGCTTCTCCCTCTGCCCCTCCCCCTTGCTCGTGCTCTCTCTCTTTCTCAAATAAATAAATAAAATCTTTTTTAAAAAATGAAAAAAAGAGTCACTGAAGCCTGCCTCCTCTCTCCCAGGTTCTCTGCAGGACACTGAGCTTCGAAAGGGGATTTAGGGGGGCCTGGGTGGCTCGGTCGGTTAAGCGTCAGACTCTTGGTTTTGGCTCAGGTCTTGATCCCATGGGTCCTGGTCTCATGGGTCCTGATCTCATGGGTTGGGAGACGGAGAACTACATGGGGATCTGTGCTTAGCGGGATGTCTGCTTCTCTCTCTCTCTCCACCTCCCCCACCACCTTGCTCGCGCGCGCTCTCTCCCCCTCTCTCTGGCATAAATAAATAAATCCCTAGAACTGGGGGGATTTATATCCCATCGACCCCATCAACCCCCTGCTCCGTTTTAGGATCCGCATTCAGCAGCAGCCTTATGCGACCGTCATTCCCTCCCGTAGCAGCAGAGGGAGCCCCAGGGGAGGAAGTCTGCCGCAAAAGTCTAGGGTGCCCGGGAGAGGTTGGGCGGGGCGGGGTCAGAACTGTTGCATTTACCACACAGCTAAACAGCAGCATTTGCGGACTGTATAATAATGCCTCACAGACGTCTGTGTGGTGGTGTGGTTGTGATAGGTAAAATACAAGTTCATTTAAAAAGCATTAATGAATACCTAAGAGCTTTTCGTCATAGTACCTTCTTAGCTTCAGAAAGTACATGGGGCAACAGCACTGTTTTTCTACTTTAGAAAAAAACCTCTAGGGTAAAAGACAGCAATGCCAGTTAACTGGATGTCCCAGCGAAGGTGGGTTGCCTTCCCAAAGGAGAGGGGGCCAACTCCCATGACAATAGGCTGGATCGCAGTAGGCTGAATGTGAGCCCAAGCTCTTACTCCTTCCCTTTAGGTCCCTGCAGAGATGCCAAATAACCCGCTGGACCAGACGGTCACAGATCACCCTAACCCATCCCTTGAAGATGAGACGTGTCCATAACTGAGGCCTAGACCCTGAAAACCAACCTCTACAGCTAAGAACTTGCCCTCCACGGTCACAGCCTGGGCGGGTGTCCTCAAGGACTCTAACCAGGGAGTCAGCTACAGGGAATGCTTGGGTATCAGCCCCTCAAGAACCCCACCCAGGTCCTGGCACCCTCTGAGGTGGTCCATCCAGAGGGCCAAGGTTAGGATGCATGACACATTGCTGGCACCTTGTTGCTCTTGGTCCCTGGACCACAGGGCATGCAGGCCTGGATGCCATAAGGCTGGTGGGCCTTCAGGATTGTGTTAGGCGGGCAGGAGTGGCAGGTTCCTGAGTCCCGGTCGATGTAGTAGCCAGCAGGACAAGAGGTGCAGGAGGAGCCCACGTCAGAGGCTTCCAGGGCACAGGGACGGCAGTAGGAGGCCACCCCGTCCATGACGTTGGTGACATTGATGGAGTAGATTTTGGCGATGTCATTGGTGTACTTCCTGCCCTGGAAACAAGAGGAGACAGGGCAGAGGCCTGAGACGCCAGCAGCAATTGAGTTCTCTAGAAACAGCAAATGACTACTTAACCCTCTTCACCCTATAATACTTGAGAAAAATCGTAGAAGCACCCTATTCTTTTTACTCACTAAGAGTAGCTCTCTGTGAACCTTTTGTGTCACACTAACCCAAGACTGACCTATTCTAAATGTTGTATAAAAATATTAAGTGCCGTGGGAGAAATATGCAGTAGATACCATTATATGAAAAAAGCGGGTCTCTTCCTTGTAAGAGGAAAAAAAAAAAGGTATTTGAACTGAGAGTGTCATCTTCCTGGGAAGTCGTTTGGACAAGGCTGGATGCTTCCCAGGGGCTGGAATAGACAGTTCTGTGCTTGACTCCTTCAGATCCTTCTAACCCTGGGGTTCTGAACCTCACACTCATACTTAAGCTAACGCTGAGAATCATCCTGGCTCAGAGATCTCCCCTGGGAGCCAGGGGTCTGGAGAAGGGGAGGAGCTTACCGTCTCATGAAAAGTGGTCCTCTGGAAGGCCCAGGTGAAGCTCATGGTAGCATTCTCCTCAATGATATAGGTGTAGGACTGTTTGCCTTTGGAACCTTTCCATGTCTCCACGGGAGTGTTGGTCCTAGAATTCACACCCTGAACCCAAGACAGATAAGTGAAGAAGGCACAATGGCTGGGTGGCTGGTAGGGGACAGGGTTCCCACACTGCTGCCGTCCCAAGGGCCATCGCAGTCAGTCGGACCCATGTTAAACCGTAAAGTCCTTGATGGACAGTCTGGGCCCTTCCTCTGCGAAATTACTATGAACGGGGGTGTCAGTTGTGTTGATGCGCCAAAGGGGCAGAGGGGGGCCCACCCTCCCAATAATCCCTGGAAGCCCCATAGCAGACAAAGAAAGGGACACATACCACCATGAAGTAGAGCTCACAGTTCACAGAACAGATCGTCTCAAAGACAAACGTGATCCTGGCCACCTCTTTATTCTCTGTGTCTGCCATCACCGACTGTGGAGGTCTGTGGGCGGAAATTAAAAGTCAGTCCCAGAGACCAGGCAGTGCTTCCTGAAGAGCCCACACAGCAGCAACAGGTCTGCTGGGAGACAGGATTCAGTTCTGAGGATGTTGGAAAGAGCACAGATGAAGTCCAATTCTGCCACCTAGCTATGTGACCAAGTTGTAGCTTCCTCATCTGTGAAATGAAGGTGATAATGCCTTTCTTATTTACCTTCCATCCCTGTGGTGAGCTCCAAGGGCACAACAGATGGAGGAGTGCCTTGGAAAATGCTCTACAAGCTCACTAGCAGAGTGGGGTCCTCAG
This sequence comes from Ursus americanus, assembly GCF_024610735.1. Lineage (NCBI taxonomy): Eukaryota > Metazoa > Chordata > Mammalia > Carnivora > Ursidae > Ursus > Ursus americanus. The sequence goes on along the minus strand of NC_142138.1, from coordinate 57,516,378 downwards.
ACCAGCAGCATTGCCCTCCCCCACTTTTCATGAGCTTATTAGAGGCACGGAACCTCAGGCCCCTCCCCGAACCCACGGAATCAGAATCTGCGAGTGAGCATGATTCCCAGGTGATGCGTAAGAACGTCAAGGTTCGAGAAGCTCCACCGTCATAAGACGTGAATTACCTACGTTCACTTAGCAGCTCACTCTCGGGGGTGGGGGGAGCTTTGCTTGGGTCGAATGAGCAGATATTTCAATTTGTCATCTCTTCAGCCAAGCTCTCAGGCTGGTCCTTCTTTTGGGAAAGAGAGAGCCATGCCCAAGAGGGCAGGTGGGGGAGGGGTGGTGAGTGGGGGAGGTGAGGAAGCACTTTACTATGGCAGTCGGCTTTGCCAATTGAAACATCCTTTTGGGAACGTTATCCCCTCAAAAGCCTAAAAAATTTGCTCACCTTGCAAATGGGATATAATTGCTCATCTCTGATTGGTGTAAACTAAGAGAAGGGAAATTAATACCTTTCGAGCAACTACCTTGGGCTGAGCACTGTGCCAGCAGTGCAAAGGAGGGGGCTTGAAGAAGGTAATGAAGAAGCCAGACTGGCAATAGGGAAACCCATTCAGTGGTCCCCCTCATCTTGAAAGCACCTTCGGGCAGAAGAATTCACTTTGGCTTTGGAAATCCATTTATGGCTTTTCTTTTGTCTTTGGCCATTTGCCTGTACCCTAAGGACCACCAGTCCCAGCTCCTATCTACACAGTTAAGCTAACCACTGGGCCAGAAAAATCATCTCAATTTGAGTTAGTCCAAAGTCACAGACTGTCAATCCTCCTTGTTTTACCAGTGAGGAGCCTGAAGCCCACAGGAACATGGTGACTTTCCCAAGTTCACAAAGCCAGTAAGTGGCAAAGTCCAAGTGCCCGTCTTCAGTCCAGTATTCTTCCCACCATACCACACTGCCTGTAGTATTTATTTTAATGGCAAACACATTGCTTAACATCCTAGGTCTTCTTGGGATATGGAAATCAATATGAAAAAAAGAACAATCCATTTCAGTCTTCTTTTCCCAAATAAAGACGAACTGTCTATGGGTATTCTGGCCCTCTTTCTTATATTTTTTGAATTTAATTAATAAATTTATTTATTTTGGATTTATTTATTTATTTTAGAGGGAAAAAAAAGTGTGCAGTGGGGAGGGGCAGAGGGAGAGAGAGAATCTCAAGCAGACTCCCTACTGAGCACAGAGCCCAATGTGGGACTCGAACACTGCCCCTGAGATCATGACCTGAGCTGAAATCAAGAGTCGATGCTTAACCAAATGAGCCACCCAGGCGCCCCTGGCCCTCTTTTTTAAAGTTGTTGTTGTAACATTTTATCTAATGGCATGCAGAGGAAGAATTTGAGTAGCCTGTGGCCAATCGATGACAGAAGCCAGATGGGAGAGAGCACCACCAGGAGGTCCGCCAGCGTGGGCAGCAACTAAGAAGCCGTGTTAGCGTTCGGTTTAACTTTGTCAGACCATCACCCTACACACCAGAAGCCCTCTCCTCTACGAGATTCCAAGCTCTGTGGGACTCGGAAGTGGCCCAGGTGGCGTGGACTTCCCCTTAGCTTTGTATCACTCACCTGAATCCTGGCACAACCAGAGTGAGAATCATGAAGTCATTGTCTGAGGCTCCAACAGCCGTATAAATGTGATCACCAGCCACCTCCCAGCCTGGAAAAGGAGAGGGGAGAGTTAGTGCCCCAGTGGTCCCAGGTGCAGGGCAAACGTGCACCCAGATGCCATTCTGAAAGAGAGAGAGAATACCGTCCTTTGAGGCATCCCGGACCACCGCCAAAACCAAACCATGTTATTTATCCTGCTACTTTGGTCAAAGACTCCGAAACTCTCAGAGCAAGCACTTTGGAGTATGTGCACGTTGTCTCTAGCTCCAGTTCTATCTCTAAAACTATGGTTTGACAGAACAAAGGTCCGCGGGGAGTGGAACTTTCTGGAGATGCATGGCTTGATTAGCTCATTTTTCTGCAGACATCTCTGTTATGGAGAAATGTGAAGTGGGAGAGCTTCCAATCAGCAGGGAGCTGACAGCTCACAGTAAGTGAGGAGGCTTACCGGTCATGCCCTTGTACTCAAAGTTGATCCCACTGAGAACGGTGGTTTCCATGTTTGAGGGCAGCGTGTTCCACCATTTGTATTCGAATCCCACGGCAGGCTCAGTCCCAGCTGGGCAGCGGCTGCAATCTGGGGGAACCACAAGATCCACGAGGGAGGCTGTAGCCACCCCGACGGGAGCTGTCCACCCACAGACAATTGCCAACAGTGGTAGGCAGCCAAAGGGGGGTAATGCTCAGCACCGTAGCACGGTTAGATCAAGTTGACTCAAAAACATACTGACAATGTATTTCACAAAGGCAGGACATAAACCCTGACCCTTAATTCCAATACCTCAGCTACCTTACTTGCCCACCAATTTTTGTCATTTCAAAACTTAAATGAATCTTCTAGTCCGATGCATATAGTTCACATTATGTGTCACATTACTAGTAGTAAATGCATTTACACGAATAGGTACACAAATCCTCCCCACACCTTTCAGCAGCATGGCTTATGGTTCCAATCGTGTCAAGCTGGCCATCCCCGCTCCCCACACCTTCTGGTTAGCATCCCTGCTGCATGCTGGAAGCTTCTGTGGTGAGGACTGGGTATGTGAGGCAGGAGTCGCAATCACAGTTGGAAGAGGGAGGGAGGCAGGCCGTTCTCCAGTGTGACTCCGACCTACAGGCAGGGCCCACCCTGACCTCGCTCCTCCTGAACTCAGTCCGCACGGTGGCCTGGCCCTCACTGCCTCCCTGGGAAGGACAGCGTGCACATTCAGCTGACCGCTCTGAGTGCCCACACGGCCCCCCCAGGTGGGTGACGAGGGAATGACAGGATGCAGACAGAGAGGTTACCGGAGCCGTTGGAGTAAGAGCCGTAAGGGCAGGGCTCGCAGCTGCTGTTGTTGGTCTTGAAGAAGCCTGGGTTGCAGGGTGGGCAGCGGGTCTTGACGCCAGAGGCGGGCAGCTTCACGGCCCCCTCGAGATCCTCACCACAGATTTTCGGCTGGGCCCATTTGTACATGAGCTGGGTCTGCAGAAATAGATTCAGAATGGCTCAGCCTGCGTGGGATTTCGCACATCTTCAGGAATTTACCTAGAGAATGGGGGTGGGGGGGACTCTGGGCTATAATGAAAGTTTCTCCAGGGGGGAGACCTCTTTCTGGTCGCCAGTGTAGCCCATGCTCCCAGCCCAGAGCCTGGCCCACGGCTGAGCTCAATCACTACCTGCCGAATGTTGACTGGATGAAGAGGGATACACTCAGTGAGGACGTGTGTGACAGAGAAGGGAAGGACCAGTTGTCTCCATGGAAAGCTCTGGTTTCAATGTGGCATCTTATTACCACCAAGGTCACAGGAAACGTAGCTGATGAAAATCCCCAAACATAAAAAGGGATGTCCCCATTTGTCTTCCAAGTATTTTCTTTGCTTTTTCATTTAGTCAGCAGACATTTATAGAAAGCCTACTACATCTGTGCGCCGGAGCTGGCGGCTCAGCAATGAATGAGACATGGCTCCTTCCCTTAAGGAGCTTGCCATCCAGCAAGGGCAGCAATCGCATAAGAATGGTCCGTGCAGGCGGATGGACACTGTGTTCTCTGGGACACCAAGGCAAAAGGGACAACGTTGGCCAGAGGGTACAAATTTCCAGTTATAAGACCAATAAGTTCTGGGGATCTAAGGTGCATCAAGGGGGTTATAGTTAATAGTACTGTACTAATGCATATGCTTGAGAATTTTTAAGGGTAGATCTTAAAAGTCACTCACTAGGGCTGTCCCTACTCTTTCGATGGAAGTATTGGATACAGAAGAGGGCATGGACTGCAGGAGGCTCCTGGCGTGGCAGGTGCAAGCCTCCTGTGTGGCCCTTGGGCCAAGTCAGAGATGAAAGGTGTAATTACGTCGAAGGGATGATGATGTGGGTGGCACTGCCATGCCTGCGAAAAGGTGGACGAATAAGGCATCCATCCATCTTATTCAGAATAAGAAATGACAAGTCTTAAGAGGAGTCTGTGCTGCCTTGGGTCCTGGGGCTCCTCCCCCCTCTGCTCAGCACCCCCGTGAAGAGATTCCTCCCTGAAGAGCAGCCAATGGCCAGAGCCCCAGGCTTGTGCTCTAACCCGGGTGCTCTCGCCCAGCTCATCCCCTTGAGTCTCATGGAGAGAAGGGTCTGGGGAGCAGGAAGACTGACTCGGGCCATCTCTTGGAGCAGCACGTGCAGCAGCCCCAGTGACCGGCCAGCCTGGTCCCTGGGAAACCACCACGGCACAGCAAAGGCCACAAGGGCAATCGTGGGAGTCGGCTCGAGCTACATCCCTTGATTTAAAAATACAGTTTAGAAGATAAAGTGAAGTCATGAGACTGAGCGGAACCAGTGCAGGCATGAGGCACCGATCGTGAGAGTTCTGTAAGGCATCCTGAGGAATGCATATTCACAGGCACTCATGCTCCAGGGCTCCTCCCCTGAGCCTTGGCTGGGCTGCAAGGCGAGCAACGGCCCTGGGCCTACTGAGCATCCAGAGGCCCCGGGCTGTTCAGGCAAGGCCAGACATCCAGGCTGGCAGGCAGCAGAGCTCACTACAGATCTAGAGGGCCTTGGCCGGAGCCTGGGAGGGGAGAGATTGGGGCAGAAGGAAACAAAGACAGCCACATGTTATGCCGAGGGGAGAGAAGAGGAACAGGATTACGTGTCCCCATTTAATTAGTGAGTCAACTGATGCCAAGAAAATGAAAATAATTTTTACAAGGTCACACAGAACCCCGGACACTGCACAGCTAAGTCTAAGGTAAAACTGATGAGATGTGTAGCCGTTGTCCCTCGGATGCTGGGGAGAGAACGATGCTGCAAACATGAGGCAAGGGTGGGGGAGCGTGGGGAGTAAGGGATGATTATGAGACAATCACTGCTCAGGACTGGACTTTATCCCATGCTTGTTTGGCAAAAGGAGAATTCATCCAGCTGTCCAACCAGAAAACACTTATGCATCCTAATAGCCAAGCCTATGCTTAATGCTGAATGCAGATTTCCCAACTTGTATCTTCCCGAGAGGCTGTGGTTTAGGGATACAGACAATTCATCCGGAATGTCTGATCTAAGACAAATCCCTCCACTTGCGCCCCTGAGCCATCCCCGCTCACTCTCTGCTGTTCCTGGAATTCACTGGGCACAGGTCTGCCCTTCCACACCTGCTGTGCTCTCTGCCTGGAAAGCGTTACAGCCACCACTCAAGCCACTCGGGTCTCTGTTCAAATGTTACGTCCTCCAATGTCACCGGACCCTCTCTAAAATAGCATCGCCACCCTCTGCCACTCTGTCTCCTAAGCCTTTTTAAATTTTTTGCTTCCACTTACTGCCATCTGATATACTCTAATTTGTGTTTGACCTGTTGTCTCTCTTTCCACTTGCTCCCCAGCAAGAATTAAGCTCCATGAAAGTAGATGTTTCCCCCGTTCGGTTAACTGCTATATGCGGGGTGCCTGGCACTGTAACTGACTGTTGAAATGAACACATGACTTCCTTTGAAAGGCCTTCCCTGGCCCCCCAGTCCTGGTCCCTCCTCTCCGGGCTTTCCCCAGTCCCCTGCACATCCTTCTCCTGTTCCCATCCCTCACCTTCCATCACGGGACTGTGAGCTCCCGGAGGGCAGGAGCCCTCAGTCACCTCTGAGCCCCCAGCCAGGGCACAGTGCCTGGCACAGCATTCATACTCTGAGCCTGCTGACTCAGAGGTGAGGCAGACTACAAAGGAAAGTCTTTCTGAGGCAGAAAGCCTGGGAAAAAGAAGGAACCAGCAGAGACCGAGCAGCGAGCCCATTCTCCAGTGAGCCGGGAGGTAGGAATGAATTCCCTTTGCCAGCTGACAAAAGCAGTGCCGAGGGGACAGGTCTGATGAGTTCCATGAGGAAATGAGTGTGCATGGACAGGCAGTCGTGGCCCAGAGGGGCTAAGTGAATGGAAGAAACCAAGCAAAAGAAAACGCAATGGCTTTTTGCAACAGAGCATATGTGAATAAGCAGCAGAACAAAGGTGGCAAAACCAGTTTCCGACCTGAAGATGAATGAGGCCACCTCGTCTTGCCCCCCCCACCCTCTGGCCCTGGGGTCACTGCGGAGGTCTGCGGGGTTTTCTCTGGTACCAGCTCCACTGACCTCTGGAACTCCAAATGTGGTAATAAAGCCCAAGGAGCGGGCAAAGGAGCTATTTGGGGGCAAAGGGGCTCCCAGACCGTGCTACCCACCTCTCCGTTGGCATCACAGGCTGTGTGCGTGTAGAAGTAATCTTTGTCGGTGCAGGCTGGGCGCATTTTGCAGGAGGAGGAACCCTTTTCTAAATTGCAAAAGTAAGGACAAATAGGTGAAGTTACATAAGAAAGCAGAGCTCTTGACCACTTGCTCATGACCCTAGGACCTCCAAGACCCCGGGGTAGAGCACATCACGGGTACTGCGGGTACTGCGGTAAGTAGAAAATCCTGCACACCCACCCGTCCCTGGGCTTCACCTCCAGTCCCTAAAGCCCTGCTCACGTATCCCCTTTGCACCTGTCCCTGGTGCTATGAGAAGCCACTGGGCCCGCACTGTGGGGCAGGGCTTAAGAAAGGGGACCGGCGAGCGGATCGGTGAGGAGGGTGGGGAGCTGGAAAGAGCATGTTGCAGGCTAACCACCACTAATACAAGTTCTTGAAACCCGTCACCTTCCAGGTGCTTCACAATCCTGACTGTGTAGGTGGTTTTTCTACTCCTGAAGGATTAAAGGAAAACATAGGAAAGCTTAGGACAGTGTCTTCATACTCTTACTCTAATCCCTTCTCTGCATTTTCTCTTAATATCTGCCTTCAGTGAAGGCCTTCCACCTTTGGAATTCCCCCTTCTCCGTGCACCCATCCTCCACAAATGAGGCGGTAATTTCCTCTGACTCCACTTAAGACACAGAGTTCTTTCCACCTTCCCCACTCCCAAGCATCCTGCTACTATCTCTAACCCTTGACCTGTTCCTAATAAAAAAGGTATCAACTATCATTTTATTTATTCTACTCTCCGTATGTTAGCTCTGCTTTAACCCTATGAATGCCTGGATGACAAGAACTATTTCAGCGTATCCCTTTTTATTTATTTATTTTTTTTATTTTTTAAAGATTTTATTTATTTATTTGACAGAGACAGAGACAGCCAGCGAGAGAGGGAACACAAGCAGGGGGAGTGGGAGAGGAAGAAGCAGGCTCCCAGCGGAGGAGCCTGATGTGGGGCTCGATCCCAGAACGCCGGGATCATGCCCTGAGCCGAAGGCAGACGCTTCACGACTGCGCCACCCAGGCGCCCCAGCGTATCCCTTTTTAAAGCAATGGAGTTCACCTTTTTGGAATTACAAACATTTCAAGAATTTGAAAAAAGCCCTGTTTCCCCTATCCAGAAAAATATACAAAATTTATGAAAATAAAATTTTAAAAATTTCCAGGGAATTTATTTTCCCCAGAATGAAAATCACTGCTTTATAGAGTGCCAGTACAATACAATACTACTAGTACTGTCGCCGTCATTTCTAAAATGGCTGCCGTGTCACCTGCAGGCAAGCATTTGATACCAGCTCGACCTCCTCTCTCTAGATTACCTGACAGGCCATGTGACAGAGTGTAATGACATTTTCAGTCAGACCATCTGGGTTTGGATCCTGCTCCATTTACTAGCTGCGTCACTTTGGGCAAGTTACTGAACCTCTCTGAACTGTAGTGCTCTCATCCGTAGCCAGCACACCCCTGGTACATTGGAATTAGGGAGTCACTAAATGCTGGTAACTATTACTACCTGCGTTTGTGGGAATTATTTTTATTTGGTAACTGTCATGAGATTAAAAAAAAAAAGATTTATTTATTTGAGAGAGAGAGAGCGCCCAGGGGCAGGGGGCAGAGGGAGAGGGAGAGAGAGAATCTCAAGTAGACTGCCTGCTGAGTGCGGATCCCGACCTCACGACCCTGAGATCCAGACCTGAGCCAAAGTCAAGAGTCTGACGCTCAACCGACTGAGCCACCCAGACGCCCCCTGACAGGTGATTTTAAATAAAGATTGAAAGTTTCTTTTTCTCCCCTCCAGTTAAGGCTTATTTCTCAACTGATCCTCTCTTCTTTCCGAGGCGCCAAATGAGTTCCGAGATCAGAGAATCTCCTAGTGAACAGCCTTGTTGGCCTGCCCTGGGGAGCTCCCTCAACTGCACGTTCCCACACCTCTTCTGTTCCTGTCATATTAGCCTGGGCAAGAGGGAGCTCTGCCTGGGAAACAGCTGGCGTCTTCTCAGCTCATTGACTTGGTTAACAAGCAGAAGGCCTCGTTCAGCAGAGAGGGATCTAGGGATTCTTGCTTTGGACAAGCCGGGCCAGGAGGAATTTGGGAGGAGATGCTGGAAACACACCAATTCCCAGGACCCTGCATATAGGGTCTAGCAAGTTGCAAGTTCCACGTTAGAATGTACATTTTGCACCAGGACCTTTCTCCGCTTGTCAAATATTTGCTCAACCTGATACCCTAGCTCCAGGTTTCAGCAAAAGTGGTCCAGCTGTTTACACACTTGACAAGTGCTAACGTAGTTTTAAGAAATGATTAACCCAAATGCTGAGCCGGACCTCACTTCCCCAGCTTGGGTTTCATCAAGGTGTTGAAGTGGGGGACTGGTCAAGTTTAAAAGATCTGCCTAGATGTTTGGGCAAGGGACTGAAAAGTGACTTCTCTAGCGTCAGCCCCGGGGGGCAAAACTGTGAGAAGATAGAGTTTATCGTGGGGGCTCTGGTTTCTCTCCCTGAGCCTTCCTCCTCCTTTCAGGACCTCTCCCCACCCCCAGGACTACAATGTCCTCTCATTCGGATCCATTTCATCAAAGGAAAACATTCCCCCTGAGGACTGAAGCATCTAGTGAATGCTTGGCTCAGGTCGGATACCACCCCAGACTCTGGGCAAATCCCTCAACCTCTCTGTGCTGCCCTTTATTCTTTTATAAACAGGGAGATCACTCCTGCAGTCTGCTGTGAGGAATAAGCGAGAAAACGTTTGGTAAATTGTAAAGTACTACCCAAGTGACTTGTTATTGCTGTTACCTATGCTAAGAGTACTTTCATTTTCAGAGAGGACAGCTGGAACAAGCCTTAACGTACATGAACACAGTTGACCCTTGAACAACACAGGTTTGAACAGGGAGGGTCCACTTATATGTGGATTATATATATATATATATATACACACACACACACACACAGAGTACAGTACTGTAAATGTATTTTCTCTTCCTTATGATTTTCCTAAAGACATATTCTTCTCTCTAGCTTCTTTTATTGTAAGAATACAGGATATAATACATAAAACATATAAAATATGTGTTGATCAATTGTTTATGTCATCAGTAAGGTTTCTGGTCATTAGTAGTTAAGTTTCTGGAGAGTCAAAGTTATACGCTGGGGTGGGGGTGCGGGGTACCTCTTGTCCCCGTATTGCTCAAGGTTCAGCAGTGAAAAAATGAGTGCTTACTACATACCGGACGCTGTTCTAAATCTTTTATCTGTAGTCGTCAATTGATCTGCGCAATAACACTATGAGGTGCGTATGATTATTGCCATTCCCATTTTACAGACGAGGAAACTGACGCACAGACAAGTGACTTGCCCAAGGTGGCAGAGCTGAAAGTGGTGGAGCAGGGATCTGAACCTTAGTAATTTAGTTCTGGAGTCTGTGCTCTTAAACTCCATGCTATTCTACCAGGAAATGAATTCCTAATATTGAACGTAACACAAAGGAATTCTTAAGAACCATCACATTTTAGGTATTAATACGAAAGACGCTTTTAGTCAAGCCTTTGTCCTTAACATCTGCAGTCCCATTAGCTCCATCTCAGTCTAGGTCCTGGATACCAGCAATGGCGCCTATTGTGAAATCTCCAGACTATGGCCTCTGCCTCCGATTGTGTCCTTCTTCATCCATTTTCCAAATGGCAACTGGAGTGGTCTTTCAAAACCACGAGCCAGAGCACATCACTCCCCAGCTTAACATTCTTGAACAGCCCCCACTGCTGACAGGATCAAATCCCAAATGCTTAGCAACGGCACAGAAGGGCTGGTCTGCAGTCTGTTCCCTGCCCACCTCTTAACCTTGGATGCTAGCTCTGTGCAAGTCAGCCTCTGCTGTGCCGAGTTTCTCCAAGATCCCCAAGCCTTCTGGCTGTGGCTGCACTCCTTTCAGAACATCCATCAAACCACCACCTCATCTTTCAAGACCACTGCCACTGAAGCCTTTCCTCCCTCCCCATAGAGGACTGACCACGTCCCTTCTTTGCCTCTACTGTGCTCTACACTCAGAGCTCCCGTCCCCGCAGCCGCTGCACCATGGAGTGACTACGCTTACGGGCTCCTATAGCCACGTTCCCACTTTTCGACCTGAGTCGGAGGGCAGGCACCAGCTCCAATTCTAGCACCAAGCCCAAGCCTTGGCACCCGGCTGGCATTTGGGACTTATTTGTAAATGGATGACTAAATGCTCACCGGGTCTTCTGTCCCTCCCTTTATGCACATTCCATCATAGGCTCTGATCAGATATCTCTGCATTTCCCCAGCCTCCCACGGTCCCTGTATTCAGGAAGAGTCAAGTCATGGTAAATATTCACTTTCCAGTCAAAGAAGTGGATTGAGAAATGGGTGGCAGAAAGAGAACAGACTCCAAGAACTCAGACTCCCAGCCCAATACTTGCATAACAGTTCTCTGGGTAACAATCAGTCTACATAGAGAGTTGATCAGAACATTACCGGGTGGTTTTTCTAGAGCCACCTTGCCATTCAAACCCTTGTACAACCACTGGGCTGGAAAGGCAGCTGGAGACTAAGACAAACAAGGGCTGCCATTGATAGAGCAGGGAAGGAGAATAAGAAATTCAAGAGGAAAAACAGGAATTTAGACTTACAGGTAAAAAACTTCCCCCAAGATCTAAACATTCCTGTTCTTGCTGAAAACTATACTCATTTGGCAAGATCTGTGTCGATAAATAGGACTTTTGTTTTAGAAGTAGTGTAAAAATAAGTGGTTCACAGGGTCAGTGGCTGGTCTTGGCTGAGCAAACACGTCGTGTAATGCCTGCGTGAAGGACGGGTGTGTCTGTGGACAGATCTGAGGGTCTGCTTGAGCTGGGTGTATGTGGTTCTGTGTAAGAAAGGAAAAGAGGAATAGTTATGGGCTGCCTGGGCAGAGGGTCCTCTGGGGGGACTGCCCACCTTATACCAGAGCCCTGCTGCCCTGGGACTCCCTCAAACGACCAGGTTCTGTTTCTTAAGTTGGAATGCTTTAGGAAGCTATTCAGAGACTGTCCCTACAGGCTGCTACACCTGTCCCCTTATTTTCCCTCAGAACACTGGTTTGTTTGTTTGTTTGTTTGTTTGTTTGTTTGTTTAGAGAACCAGAGAGCATGTGCAAGAGCATGCAAGCTGGGGTGGGTTGGGGGTGGGTTGGGGGTGGGGGCTGGGGGAAGGGCAGAGGGAGAGGGAGAGAGAATCGCACGCAGACTCTAAGCTGAGTGCTGAGCCAGCGGCATTGTGGGGCTCAATCCCACAGCCTGAGGTCATGACCTGAGTTGAAACCAAGTCAGACACTGAACCGACTGTACCATCCAGACGCCCCAGAACACTGGTTTTTAAACTACGTTCCAAGGAGCCCTGGATTTCCTGAAAAGGCCTCTTTGAATTCAGTGGATGCTCAGGCTGATAAAAGATTGTAACTTCCATCTTTAGCCTTCGCTATCAAAATGTTTTGCTCATCAGGGTGCCTGCGCGGCTCAGTCGGTTAAGGGTCTGCTTCTTGGTTTTGGCTCATAATCTCAGGGTCCTGGGATTGAGCCCGCAGAGTGTTCTTGTCTCTCTTCCTTTGCTTCCCCCACCCCCCTCCCCTGCTCTCTCTCTAAAATAATAAATAAATAAAATCTTAAAAAAAAATATTGTGCTCATCAATACAGCCTCATGGCTCTTCTAACCTAACTTTGATAATAATTGTCATGAATTAAAATATATAAATGTATACCTTTTATTTACTCTATTATTTATAATTACAATCTTATGTAAGGTTTCATTTTTACAAATTTCACTGCTTAAGAAAAAAAAAAAAGATTGCAACCCCTTACCCTAGCTTTCCTAATCCCTCTAACCCCGAGCTGCTTTTTCTTTTTGCCACAGCACCCTGCACGTTTTACTGTCTACCACACTATAATCTATTCTATATTTATCATCGTTATTGTTTATTGTCTGTCCCCCACCCCCGCCCTGGCTGCCCAGTAGAACGTAAATTCCTTGAAGATAGGGAACTTTGTCTGTTTTGTTCACTGATGTAGTCCAAGCACCTAGAATAGGGCCTGGCAGATCACAGAGGCTCACTAATCACTTGCTGAATGATTTCATGTTTGCTTCCGGAGTGATCAGTGCAGCATGGATCGGTGGGGTTCTTCCAGTGTCCAGAAAGTAGGGGTTTAAGAAGCGGCATCTTCAGCATGGCCAGAAGGATGGTGCTCCTTCCCGTTTCTCCCCGTGTTTGTTGGTATCCCCACCCCCAACAAACTCTGCCCGCCTTCAGAGATATCACCTGAGTACTTGTCAGGGTCACACTGGTGGCAGGACGTCTCCCCCTTATTTGAATAAGAGTTGGCTGGGCAAAGTTCGCAAAACGAAGAGCCCTGCTTGTCTGCATACGTGCCAGGTTTGCAGGGGAAGCATTCTGAAGTGTAGGCCACCCCTAGGGAGGAAGAACAGCATGGAAAAGGAAGGGTTGAGCCTGGAGACTGAGTCCCCTGGGGACTGACACCCCCCCCCCCCCCCCCGCAGAGTCAGACCGCCGGCCCCGCGCCCCTCTCGGTACCTGTTATGGCGATGTTTCTCACCAGCACAGGCTTGGAGACTTTGGACCACACCGAGAAGGCTGTGGTTCTCCAATAGAGGACATTATTGCCTCGGTTTAGCTCGACCTGAACACCACAAACAGGAAGACAGATATCCCTAATCCATCAGATTAGCCTCTGGTGGGGACCCGTCCCCTTATAGTCTGTGGGGCGGCACCTTTTCTGATCCCCTCCCTGTACTGCCTCAGCTTTGTCCTTCCTCCCAGCTCAGCTTAGTTCCTCTCTGCCTTGAAGCCTCCTCTTACCACCCTCTCATGGCCTCTCCCTCACCCACATTTACCGTGAGTATCTCCAAGGGGAGGCCCAAGAGGGAGCCCGAGGGTACTGACAGGACAGGTGCGTGGAGTTCCCTCATTCTTCTCTGGTTCTGTGTATACACACCCCATCCCCAGAAGACCTGGCCCTTAGAGCTGGCAAGCTGCTGGTCCTTGGGGGTCAAGCCAGGGGTGCAAGTCATCTCACACCCATAATCTATCAACTCAAGAAGACAGAAACTATGGCATCCTCATCAGGTCAGACACCGGCCCTCTAGGGACGGAGGGGTGGGAGCCCAGACTGGGAAGAAGCTCTCCTTGGAGGAAAAGCCCATGGCCCCTTTGCTGGCATCCCCAGCAAGGGCTCTGGGGAGGCTGGTACTATACTCACACTGTGGAATTCCCATCCTTTCTCTGTGGTTTTCATCCACCTGGAGTCATCCACATTGGGCTGGCACTGGTCATTCTGAACCTGAGGTGGCAGGAGTTTGGGAAGAGAGTCTCAGCTTTCCAAGAAAATGGGTTCCTTACCCCCATGCTGTCATAGCCTTCCAAAGGGCCCTTCTTATGGGAGAAGAGTTGCCAATTTTCTTTAGGGACTGAGCTCCAAACGCATGAGCCTTGAAGCAGGGTGGGAGCTAGGTACCCACAAAGCATCAGGTCATCAACACCCAAGAACTGACTTGTAACTCAGAAGCCTTTACACGCTGTCTGCGCGGGCAGAAGGCCTAGGACCTCCTGCGCCCTAGTCTCTTCCCCTTCAGAGCTCCCCAGCTTCAGCCTTTCTCCTTGCCTCTTGAAGTCTCAGCTTATCTTGTCCACAGTTCTCTCCAGAGGGAAGACCGCTATGGAAAATCCCCAACCAGACATGCTGATGATGCCTGTCAATGAACCCGAGCCTTGGAGAGTCTTTACCTCCCATCTTCCCCCGGGGCCAGGGGCTTACAAAAAACTCAAAGATGATGCTGGAGTCTGGGTAGTAGTACTCGAAGTTGACCGTGCCAGACTGCTTTAGATTGACAGCGTACATCAGCGTGGCTGTGCACTCGTCCGTGTTGGAGGAGATGTAGTCACCTAGGGGAACCCACTTGGACCTGTGAGGGAACAGGAGCCACGTTCAGCGGCAGGGGCACGGCCCACCATGCTTCGTGCGAAGTGCAGGTCTCACTTCCTGCTGGGTCTCGGAGGAACTCCAGACTTGTGATTCACAAATGGGAATTTAGACATGAACGAGAATGACCTCCAGATCAAGGAGCCTGGGGAAACAGCTGACACAAGGACGACAGGTAGGTGCGCCCCCCACATTATACAGAACTCTCCAGATGATAGATGGCAGGTGCTGTGAGGGGGAGCTGGGTAACATTTATCGGTTGCTGACTATCTCCTGGTTACTGAACTACATGTTTTGTATTCATGACTTCTCTTTCCCACTTAATGGATGATGAAACTGAGGCTCGGTGGATACCTTGCCATATGTCACACAGCCAGCAAGTGTCAGGGCTGAGATTCAGACCCAGGTCTGCCTAACTTCAAAGCTGTCACAGAAAGCCAGCAGACACTGCTGGTCTTCAGAACCCAGGAGTCCATCCAGTCTGGCCCACCTGTTTTTCTGGCAATGCCCACTTTTAGATGCTGCATGTAACTGGTAACTGGGAAGAAGGAAGGCCAGAGAACCTCAGAGACAATCAATCTAGTCTTGTGACTTCATTTTCTAAATATCTCTCAACTCGGTCCAACCCTACCACGGGGCTCTCCCTTTTCCTTGCACCCCCCAGCCCCCAGCTCTGAACCAGCCCCTATCTCGCCTCCCTGTATCCAGTTCTGCCTCCTGCAATCCCTCCCCCACATTCCAGAACAGAACTCTGACATGCCACTTCCCTGCTGCCCTTAGAACAGGGCACAAATCCTCACCCACTCTCAAGACTCCAGCCCACCAGCATTTCTTCCTTTATTTGTTTATTTATTTATTTATTTATTTATTTATTTATTTATTTATTCAGAGGAGGGGCAGAGACAGAAGGATAGGGAGAGAGGGAATCCTAAGCAGGCTCCATGGCCAACGCAGAGCCCAACATGGAGCTCAATCTCACAACCCTGAGATCATGACTTGAGCCGAAAGCAAGAGTCAGACACTTAACCAACTGAGCCATCCAGGCGCCCCTCCTTCTCTCTGTTTAATTCCTACTCGTGTCTTAGAATAAACGTCACCTCATCTGAGAAGTCATCCTTGACTCTACTGGCCTCTGCTATGTGCACCCTGAGCTCTCACCGATTCTCTTCTCGTAGCCACAGCTCTCTTCTCCTTCACTCACACATATTATGAAAGATTTAAGACCACCACTGTGCTTAAGAAATACAATACAGCGGATGCCTGGGTGGCTCAGCTGGTTAAGCGTCTGCCTTTGGCTCAGGTCAGGGTCTCAGGGTCCTGGGATCGAGCCC
The DNA here is from genome assembly GCF_024610735.1 of Ursus americanus. NCBI lineage: Eukaryota > Metazoa > Chordata > Mammalia > Carnivora > Ursidae > Ursus > Ursus americanus. Next base: position 57,500,700 of record NC_142138.1, on the reverse strand, counting down.
TGTGCCAGGCTCCCTGCTCAGCAGGGAGTCTGCTTCTCCCTCTCCCTCTGCTCCTCCCCCCTGCTCGTGCTGTCTCTCTGTCAAATAAATAAATAAAACCTTTGGGGGGAAAAAATGCAATACAGCAGAAGCCTTGGGGTACACCCAGCGAATCTCAAGCCCTTGTCTGACTACCACCTACTCCTTTCAGCCAAGTAACCACTTTCTGGAATATGGTGCTTATCATCCCCATGTGGTTCTTTACCCTTTACTAATTATGCAGGTATTGCTAAACAATATGTCCTGTGATGGTGCTTTTGCTTGTTTTTAAACCTCATGTAAATGGCATCATACTCATGTATCCCGAAACTTGCTTTTTTTGTTTGTTTCAATATAAAGATTGTGGGATTCATCCATACCCACACATGAAGCTCTTTCTTCATTTTTGCTACTATCTAATTTTGCCTTGCATGGTTCTACCATATTGATTTACCCATTACTCACTGGCGGACTTTTAGATTGTTTCCAATCTTTTGCTGTCGTTTGCACACTCTGTTAGAAACGTCCTTGTTCCTCTCCTTGTATGCATGTCTGAGGGGGACGCTGTGTTAGAGGGCATGTGAACCTCCAGCTTTACCAGTTCCTGCCACACTGCTCTCTAAAGTGGCTGCTGCCGATATACACCCAGTGGCATGTGAGGGTCTTCCTGTGGCCCCACGTGCTCCCAAATTTGGAATGGTCAGATTGTAAAGGTGTCGTCAATGTGATATGGTAGGAGACAGCGTCTCCTTGGGCTTTAAATCTTATTTCCTTGATTATTAGCGAGGTTCAGCATCTGTTCTTTAGTTTATTTGCAATTTGTCTTCCTCCTCCGATCATATTCTAATTCCTCTTTAATTTATTTAATTCTCCTTCAATTGTTTGTCCTCCTGGCTGGCTGACAGATGCTGTGGGGTAAGAGGCCAAACTTACCTTGCTCCCTATTATAGCCCTGGCACCAAGCCCTGGGCCTGGCACACAGGAGGGGCTCGAGATTATACAGGTGAATGTGGAAAAGGGTGACCAAAGATAAGCCCATTATTTCATTGTTTTGCCTGAGACCAACCCAGGCAATTATTAACAGTGGCAGTGGTTTCCCCCTGCGTTTGTTAGAATAATACCATGTACTTCCAGTTCTTCGATGGTGTCATTCTCAGATGGAAGCATGTCCAAGATTCCTAAGCTGAGCTCATCCCAGACACCCCAGCTAACCTAATGGTATTGATTTCTCCTATTAAAAGAGACCACACTTAATGCTGATGTGCTCCATGGCATTATCTATAAATAACTCCCAAAGCGAGATGAATAATTAAAAGGAGGCCGTAAGTGGGCTACATTTGCACCAGGCCTCATGATTCTGGGTTTTGTCAGAGCTGTCTCTGGTGAAGATCGTTTCACGTTCAATAATAACAACATGTGTTGATTGACTTCTAGTGCCAGGCATCGCTCCAAATTCTTTACACGGATCATTTCATTTAATCCTTACCACAACCTATAAGAAGAATACCATGTTGATCACGGTGCTTTTTTTTTAGGATAAGGAAACTGAGGCACAGATTAGGACACTTAACTAATCACACAACGAATGACATAGTCATTAGTCTGATAAGTGCCAGAAAGAGAACTGTAAGATGGTGCAAGCGTGTGTATGTAATGGGAATCTATGGGGCCAGGGCTGGCATCTCCCAGGAAGTGACATTTAGGCAGAGACCTGAGGGTGAAGCAGGAGTCAGCCAGAAGAGCTGGAGAAGAGTGTGTCCAAAGACCCAAGAGGGGAGCACCTGGGTGGCTCAGTTGGTTGAGCGCCTGACTCTTGATTTTGGCTCAGGTCATGATCCCAGGGTTGTGAGATGGAGCCCTGCGTCAGGTTCCGTGCTGGGTGTGAAGTCTGTTTGAGATTCTCTCTCTCCCTCTTCCTCTGCCTCTCCCCCCTACCCCTGCACGTGTGTTCTCTCTCTCTCTCTCTCTCTCTCTCTCAAATAAATAAATAAAATCTTAAAAGGAGCAAAAAACAAAGACCCAGAAGGGAAGAAGCATGGTAGCCATTGTGCCTGGAGCCCTAGTAAGCCGGAGGGAAGGTAACTCGAGCGAAGCCAGAGAAATGGGCGGAAGGCAGAGGCTAGACCAGGCAGGGCCATGCAGGCTGTGGCAAGGCATTGGATGTTATTCCCAGAAAAGAGGAATCCATGGAATCCAGAGTCTTGAGCCGGGAAGGGATGGGTCTGGCTACGGGGGGGGGGGGGGGGGGCCAGGGGCCCCGCAGAGGCTGGAGTGGAAGCCGAGACTCGCTGCCGGAGGCAGAACAGGCAGGAGGTGGGCTCTGGTCAGGCTGGAGACAGTGGGCACGGATTCAGGTAAACACCCAGTTGAGCAGGAAAGCCAGGCGCTCGGTATCTTGGTACTAGCTCCATTACCGCCCTTCTGAGGGCAGCGGGGAAATCACAAAGCCTTTCTAGGTGCCCAATGCCTCTCTGTTTCCACAGAGGAGAAACATCCTTTCCCCCTCCTGGGGATGTCTTGGGCCACCTTAAGATCCGGGCCCTGAAGCCATCTGTGCTATGGAAACACAAGTTGTTATTCACCGGCCCACATCCTGTCTTGCTGAGTGGTAATGATTTCTGGACTCTCAGTGAGGTCCCCAGAGAGAGAGAAACCCTTTCTTTGTGCGGGTAAGAATTGATTGAGTGAGCCAGGCGTGCACCTTGTTTGGGGTCAATCACATTCTCTATTAGGACACAAATGGGTCCCCTTTCAGCTTTAATCCTCTCTGGCTTTATCTTTGCTGCCAACCTTGTCATGCCAATAATTTTGACACATAATATTAAACTCTAAAGTGACATTAAAATTGGACTATAAAATGCCTGCTGCCTGGCTCCGATAATGGTGCTTCCTTTTTTTTCTCTCAATAATGGTACTTCTATTTAAGTGTAGGAACGGGAGACATTGGTCCCAGTCTTAGAAATCCAAGTGTAATACCAGTGTAAACAATTATTAACTTCTTTTTATCCTTTTGATTGCTTGGGTATAAGAGAAACTTTCATGTACTTTTCTCCCACCTTCCTTTTTTTTTTTAAGGGGGGAGGGGCAGAGGGAGAGAGAGAATTTTAAGCAGGCTCCATGCTGGAGCCCAACCCGGGGCTTGATCTCAGAACCCTGAGATCATGACCTGAGCCGAAATCAAGAGTCAGACACTTAGCTGACCGAGCCACCCAGGTGGCCCTTCTCTCATCTTTGTCAACATTTAACAAGGAGCAGTGGGTGATTGTTTTTTACACCACTATTCCTCCCTAAGGACTCAACGTTGTCTTGCATACACTACATGGTATTTGAGAGTGTCTGCATGGGGTAGTAGTAAGCTTGGGACTGGGTTTGAATTCCAATATCACCGGTTCCAAGCTGGGTGAAAAAGGACAAGTCACTTAATCTCTCTGAGCCTCCAGTTCCTCATTTGTGTAAAGGGAATAATAATACCAACTTCAGAGGGTTCTTGAGAGGATTCTAGAAAGTGATATAGGGAAAGCGCCCAGAACAGTGTCTGACACATAAAATGCACATCATTAATTCCTATCCCTGGAATTAAATAGTCAAAGATATGATAAGGGTAGCTCACCAGTTCCCAGAGAACCTGGGGCTGAGCTTTTCGAGTACTGAAAAGATCGCCTTCTGAGCTGGAAAATTTTGGGGTCTCCAGGATTTCAAGGGGTTTGGACCACCACTGACCAAAACTCTGGTCCTAGTCTATCCCCTGCAACCCTATAAACTCCGGTTGGGCTGACCAGTTTTAGAAGTTAGCACCCAAACCAGGAAGATACCTAATGCTTTGCACATTGTGTTGCAATCAAGTTGAGGAAGTTTACTGCTGATCCAAAATCCCGTGGTGGAGATACAATTAGGTTTTGTTTTAAGTAGACTGGCCATTTAACCCTTGTCCACCTTCTCCACCTATTGCCCCCAGTTCTTCACCTCTCACAAAGGCCTGTCAGTCACTGGTAAGTTTGGGCTGAGGCGGGCGTCACGTCCAACAGTGCTGTGGGAGGCTCCCTCGTTTCCATCCTCCCCTGCCCAGCACGGGGGAGGCCATGGGGGGAGGCACTCACGCAGTGCAGTTCTCCGTGGACTCAGTGGTGCTGTCCTCCATCTCCATGTTGGTTGAGAGGCTGGCAAAGCCATGGGGCAGCTCATCCCACTCGTCGAACCGGATGCCCGTGCCGAGGGAGTAGCGGCCCTCGGCGCACGGCTTGCAGGACTGGTCCTTCATGTCCAGAAACTCCCCAGCTTTGCAGGAGAAGGCTGGAACACAGAGCGGGGATAATAGCAGGGTGGTGAGGCTGCTGCCACCCCAGGAGAAGCGGGCGGCTTGTGGGCACCCTAAAAGGGGGAACAGAGGGTCGAGATCTAGGAGTTTGCCCCACGAAGATTTAGAACCACGGCACATCTTGTATGATTCCGTGTATATGCAATGGACAAAATAGGCAACTCCACAGAGACAGAAAGCAGATGTGCGGTGCCAGGGACTTGGGGGGAGGGAGCGTGGGAGAGACTGCTCGTGGATATGATGTTTCTTTTGGGGGTGATGAACATATTGTGAAGCTAATAGTGGTGGTACAACTGTATTATTCAAAAAACCACTAGACTTTACACTTTCAAGGGGTAAATTTTATGACATACAAATTATATCTCAATAAAGCTGTTATTTAAAAAAAAATGATTTAGGGCTGTGGGAACTCTGCCTTGCTGAGGGAATTTGGGCTTGTCCCTGACATTTCCTAAGCGAAAGCCTCGGCCATCCTGAGAGCTCTCCAGTAGAGGATACCATGGCCTCTCGGGCTGACCCCTCTGAACGGTGGCCAGGCCTTCAGCCATGAATTTCCCCCTTGAGTCTCTGGCCTCCGTCTCCTTTCTGGTTCCACAGCCACCACGCTGGTCCGGATTCGCACGCCTATTAGCTCAACCACTGCAGTGCCCTCCTATCTAGTTCCCTGTTTCCTATTTTTTGCTCATTCTGTGGTCAGAGGTATCTTTCTAAAACACTGATATGTACTATTATTCCTGTTATTTAAAAAATCATCAGACACCCCCGTTAGTTGTAGAATTAAGCTCTCAGCCCAGCATTCGAAGTCTTCCATAATGTTCCCTCAACCTAACTTTCCAGCTCGATCTCCCCCTACAGGCTTTTCTCCACCGCAGCCCCATCTGTCACCTTCCCTGTGTTGCCTCCGCCCCAGACCACGTGTTCTTCCCTGAATGTGTCTGGTGTTTTTCCACCTGCAAACTTTTTGCCCAAGTGGCTCCCCCAGCTCTTCCTGATCTCTAAGCATCCGTAACTTCCGTTCTTCTTCACCTCATATTAACACATCTTATTGATGTGTGCCTCCCACAAGGCTCTGAGCTCCTCCAGGGACGGTGGCTCAGTGACTGGGACAGACGTGGCAGGGGCTCCATAAAGGTTTGCTGAAAACATGAATGGATGCATGAATGTCTGCTTCCTCCAGACTGTAGGCACCTGGGGGCAGAGACTGTGCCTTACCTCTCTTCATGCTTCACAGCACGTGCACTTAGGAGGAGCTCAGCTGATGCTGAGGACGAGTTACCTGGTGCCAAAAGATGGCTCATTTGTTAGCATTAGTCACACCTCGGTCCTGCTCAGATCTTAGCAATATCCGCTCATTAATTTAACAGGCATTTATTTGCTCGCCGACTGAACTGGGCACTAGGCAAGTTTTTTTTAGAATTTAAACGTCTCCAATCTCCTTTCCAAATCTTCCAGTATTTCTTGACTCTAGTCCCTATTGTTATCCCTTTGCACTTCTAGAAAGAACAGTGGAGGGGAAATAGCCGCCAGCTGTGGAAAAGTTGGGACTACGGAGTCAGAGAGGTAGGGACAGAACGGCAGACAAGCCACCGCCTTCCCGATTGCACGGGCAGCTCCACGGCTGGGGAGCTCGTTCCCTGAAGCGATGCCCCGTGCATTTCAAAGATCTGTCTCTGCAGAAATTCATATTCTCTGGTTTCCTTTTCAAGAACAAAAGCAAATCACAGTCTTTGCTAATGACTGATTGTGGCTGGTGAGTGTAGATTGGAGAGATCTGCACAGGCACAAAAGCAAATGAAAGCAAACCGAAAAAAAAAAAGATCTGAGTGGCACACAGCTGGAGTTGCTCCTCCTTTATCCCCTGATGGGATTTCAATTAAAAGAAAAAGGAAAATAAAAGCAAAGTTAGATACCCAGTTTGCAGCCATGAAATAACATTCCTGCGCCAGCGCTCAAAGGGGTGGAGGGCTAACTGAAAGATCTGATTCCTTAAGTCAGAGGCACCACGGGGGAGGGCCTAGTTCAGATGGCAGGAGGCTTGGGGCAGAGGTCAAGGGCGAGAAGCAGGACTGCTTACAGCACTCAGTGCCCTTGACAGGGTCGGGGAGGCTGGTGCACAGGCCCGGGGTGTGCGGCACGGCGACCCTCCACCTGGATCCCGTGCTGTCACACGCGGTGTACTCGTAGTGGTACTCAGACTGCAGGGGAGACAACAGTGGGCAAGATGTGCGTTAGCTGTGATCAGACATGAACAGCTGTCCACCCACGCCCGCCCAGCATGATGGCTACCGACACTCGCCAACGCAGTAACATGCCACCCCCCCCCCCCATACCCTCCCTCTCCCCGGCAGGGAGCAAGGATCATGGTGGCCCAAATGCTTCTTAGGAAGCCTACAGGAGCTGCAATGACTTGGATCCTTCCTCTCCACCCCGCCATGGTCTAGTCCTTAGAATTCCTTTCTGTGTGGTGACTCTCTTGGCTGTTGTGTATAAGGAAGGACCTGATAGGCCAGAGGAAGGTGAGAAGGTAACTACAGAACGGCTAGAAACAGGTGCAGTTTTTCTTGTCCCCCACGGTGGAATTATGAGCAAGGTCTGGTCTGTGAAAAACGTGCAAACGATTGTCACTGAAGCTGTTATTTCCTTGTTCTTCATACTCCCTTCTGCCCAGAAAGACTCTAAATGCCCACCTTGCGTTTTAAGAAAACGTCATTATTTTCACCCAGGCAGCTCTCATCACCTGAACCTGTTCATGCCTAATCTCTCTGCGCCCTGGGAAACTCACAGTTCGGTCGCTTTCCTGAGCTAAGAATAACCTAAATAACTAAACAGCCAAATCGAGCATTACATAGAATAATAGTAACAACGAAAATAACAGAAAGCACTATGTGGGAGGAAAAAAGACCACAGTAAAGGCATCCCATACCCTTAAACATTTCTTCCTCTTTTAAATCTTACAATAAGCGACAGACCACAGGATCAATGTAACTTTGGCTTTGACAAGCATTTTATAAGCTGCCTTTACTTAAATCTATATTCAAGTGCTGAAGTACTTGGCACTATAGTATCCATAAGAAAAATAGATTTAACGTCCCCCTTCAACCCACCTAAAAGCATGATTGCATACCACGTGTAAATGCAAGGAGCGGAGACCAAAAATGAGACCGTTTTGAAGTTTGCTAATCTAAGAATGCATCAGAACCAAGAGGAGAAAACTTTACCTTTTGGAAGAGGTAAACACACTGGATCCCATCTGTTCTAAGATGCACAGTTCTTTCACATTTTAACATCTGTGAAATCACAACTGACGCAATGAGAAAGCGCTGTGTCATATTTTAACTGATAAAGCTTTTCCTCTCTTTGCAGTACGTAAAAAATGGTGGGTCTTAGAAGCAATGGCATCTCAGATTTGTGGAAAGAGGGTGAACGTGTCATTTCTCGAGCTGTAGTTTCAGAAACTTAAGAGGGTAAGAGAACAATTTTATTTCTCTCTATTATAAATATTTACCAGTTGTATATTTTATGCCCAGCCATTAGAGTTACCACGTGTTGTGTCCAGTAGGGCTCAAGATAGCAACACACAAACTCAGCATTTTCATCCCCAGGGAGAAGATGCAGAGAAGGGGAAAATTGGGGCGGCTGGGAGCCTAACTTTTGATGAGAATCTTTGGCTTTGGACTTAGATGTCAGTGTCACCTAGGAAAGAAAGAACAGTAGAATGGCAATCCTTTGGGCGCTGGGGCTACTGTCTCTCTGGGTCTCTTTCCCCCCATAATTCCAGTCTTTTCTTTATCTCCGAGGATGCTGAGATGAATAGGGCAACCCCACATATAGCAATTCCAGGCCTAAAAACGATACTCCCCAAAGGGTTTTCCTGCAAGAATGACGGTTAAAATCCACAGGGTATAAATTAAATGCAGAATTGAGTGAACCAGGCAGAAAGGATTCGATGTTCTGCCTGCGAGCATAATTACGCTGGTCATCTGCATAGTGATTTTACAGTTCCCGAACACGGTCTCGTTTGATCTTTAAATTCCCCATAAGGCAAGCAAAGCAGGAGCGTTTCCCTTGTAGTACCGATGAGAAAACATTCTCAACGAGGTGAAATGGCCTGTCCACGCTCACACAGCAGGTAAGTCACTGAGCTAGAACCCAGGCCCACCCAAAATCCGCCACCTTCATACGTCCAATCAAACACAAGCTCCCACTGGGCCAAATTTAACAGCCAAATCTAAAAATTAAATAAGACAGTGTTGGTTGTCTGCCAGCAGCCAGACTCGCTTCTGAGGCCTGAGAATTGGTGTTAAAATACCTAATCTGTTAGGGCAGATCATTTCCGTTCACTCGGACTGCATTTAGCTTTTTTGGAGACACTGGGGCCAAGTCCATTTCTTTTCGCTGCCTTTCATTTGGTGTCTCCTGAGTCCCACTTGGGTGGGAGGTTTGCTGGGAAAATGGTTGATTCCAAGCCTTAGAAAATTCCCCTTTCAAAATGTGCTAATTTGCTTCGTGTCACTTGGGGATATTTCCACCATCCAAGGTGGCTGGGTCTGCTGCAGCTGTTTCAAATCTGCACTACACTTCGAGATTTTGCCATTCAAGACGTGAGCTTAGACAGACAGTTAAATCAGAGACATTAACTGGCAGTGCTCCTCGACTATAGTCAGCGTTCTGTGAACATATCGAGTTTACCCAGTGATGTCTTTGAAAGCGTACGGTCTGCATAACACACAGATTGACAAAGGAGACACACAAATGTATTTGGTATGTATGTCCACACACAATTCCTGGCTCCTCCATGCACAGTGATAGGACACATATCCAAATCACAATTTTATTTTTATTTTTTTTAAGATTTATGTTTATTTATTGGGGGGGAGGGGCAGAAGGAGAGAGACAATCTCCAGCACACTCCCCGCCGAGCACGGAACCAGACCCAGGGCTTGATCCCACAACCCCGAGATCATGACTTGAACCGAAACCAAGAGGTGGGTGCTTAACCAACTGAGCCAGTCAGGTGCCACCCCTTGCCCCAAATCACAATTTTAAATGGGGCACAGTAGGCAGTGGCTTCAAGAAAAGAAGGGTGGGGTATGGAAATGAGGAGTGGGCACCTTAGTTTATCTGCCCTCTCCTACGTCATCCAGCCATATGGCATATTCCTCGGGAACATGAGAATGAAGAAGAAAAAAATCCCAAAGCTGGAATTTCCTTGGTCGAATACTGAGCTATCTGTTGGTAAATGAAAATTATGCCAAGTGAATTAAGCCGATCACAAAAGGACAAACACCGTATGATTCCACTTGGATGAGTACCCACACTGGTCAAATTCATAGAGAGAAGAAGTAGAATAGTGGTTGCTGGGGGCTGGGCCCCTGAGTAGAATTTTAGTTTCGCAAGATGGAAAAAGAGCTCTGTCAATGGATGGTAGTGATGGCTGCACATGTGAGTGGACTTAATGCCTGACCTGTACACTTAAAAATGGTCAAGATAATTTTATTTTAAAGATTTTTATTTATTTATTTGAGAGAGAGAGTGGGAGGGAGAGGGAGGGAGAATCTCAAGCAGACTCCATGTTCAGCGCAGAGCCCCGCACAGGACTCCATCCCACGACCCTGAGATCATGACCTGAGCCGAAACCAAGAGTCAGATGCTTAACCGACTGAGTCGCCCAGACGTCCCCAAATATGGTAAAGATAATTTTATGCTATGTGTATTTCACTACAATTTTTAAAAATTAAAAAAAGATTATGCTGCAGGAACCTGCCCAATCTCTGACTTATCCTATTAAGTACACGAGAGAGTAGAAGTCTATGATCTGATAGTCTAAATTTAAGAAATATCCCCAAAAGAAAAGTATATATATTGGCCAAATTAGAAAGACACCAAGAGGGAGGAGTGGAGGAAGGGGCGGAAGACCACAGACAGAGGGGACGTCATGACAAGCTCACTAGAAATGCCCACCCATGGCGGTCCCTTGGTGCTTATGTGCTTGCTACCAACAGCTGTTTGAAAGCATGGTGTTGTAGTTGTGCAAATAAATATTAAGTGCCAAAAATATTGTTTTTCAAACATTCTGCTCTTTTGGAATTAAAATGTTTAAACTCTGGAAATACTGTTAACTTGGAACATGTCGGGTCTTCCATATTCTAGAAAAATGGCATTCACTTGTTCCTCGTTCAACAAGTAGATCCTGAGGGCCTCTTCTGTGCGAAGTTCTGGTGAAGCAGTGGTGTCTGAGACAGTCACCGCTCTCAAGGAGTGTCTATGCGTACGTGGTGGGGAGTGTGCTGGCAGGGAGGAGACAGATCATAAACACTAATTTCTGGTCTTCTGCCATTCTCTATTACTAATTATCATCGCACGTTCTTGCTTGCCCCCACTTACTCCAGAGAAGGTTTTGATACCTGTTATGGACTGCATATTTGTGTCCCCCCCAAATTCATATGGTGAAGCCCTGATATGACAGTATTTGGAGTGAGGCCTTTGGGAGGTAATTAGGACATGAGGCTGGAGGCCCCATGAAGGGATTAGTGTCCTTATAAGAAGAGGAACAGAGTCTCATATAAGAGAGGATACAGTGAGAAGAAGGTTATCTGCAAAGGCAGAGTGCTCTCCCCAGACACTGGATCTGCCTACACCTTGATCTTGGACTTCCTAGCCTCCAGAACCATGGGTAAGAAATGTTTGCCTTTTAAGCTACCCCGTCTATAGTATTCTGTGATAGCTGCCCAAATGGACTAAGACCATGTCTAAAGACTCTGGCAAAGTCTATAACACGTCTCTGACTCCAACTTGACACTAACCATGGAAACCCACTGTTTCTTTTACAAGTCACGGTGGTTTGAAAGCCACGACAAGGCCAGACACCAAAAACGTTAACCTCACTACTTCGAGCTAACCTCTGCGAGAGCAGAGCCGAGTAGACAGAGACGGTTGGCCAGGAGTGTCAGAGGGAGAGGCACTGGGTGATTGGGTGGCTGGGAGGCCCATTGTTCCTCCGACCTTCTTCCTGCCAGGGCATTTCCCCAGTCCAGCTGGCCACAGATGCTGGCAACGGGTGGCCCAGACTGGCTGGAAAGTCCAAAGGCTGCTCCCCAAAAGGGACCTGCAGGGATTAACATGGTGAGCCCAGGGGCCAGAGCTGCAGAGGTCCCGGGAAGGAAGTGAGGGCTCAATGCGGTGTTAAAGCAAGCAGTCCAAGGGGCGCCTGGGTGGCTCAGTTGGTTAACTGTCTGCCTTTGGCTCAGGTCATGATCTCAGGACCCTGGGACGGAGTCCCACATCGGGCTCCTTGCTCAGTGGGGAGCCTGATTCTCCCTCTGCAGACCGTTCCCCCTTCTTGTGCTCTCTCTCTCTCTCCCTGACAAATACATTTTTTAAAAAATCTTAAAAAAAAGATAAAGCAAGCAGTCTGAGAGATTGACTCTTCTGGGCCTCAGTCTTCGCATTTGTAAACTGAGAAGGTTGAATTTAGGCCATTTTTAGGATTCCTTCCACTTCTGATACCTAATCCTTTTATGGCCGGAACCCGCACAGTAATTTGCTCTCTCTTCCACCTTTGCCCCCTGCTCCCTTCAAAATGGCACTGCTCAGTGTTTAAAATAATACCAAAGTAATCCGTGTTCAATGCAGAAAAGGTGAAAATACAGGCTACAATTAAAATGACAGTAAAAATCGACCGCAAGCCCAGCAAGCAGAGATCACTACTTTAAACGTACGATTGCATTTCTTTCCAGAGTCCTTTTCTATACGTGCGCATGCATTTCTAAGAACAAAATGAAGATCGTACAGTTTGGAGTTTTGTACTCTGACTTTCTTTCTTTCTTTCTTTCTTTTTTTTTTTTTTTACAATTTTGGTCACAAGCACTTTCCCTTGTCTTTAATGGCTGTACCACAGTTCCTTTAACACTGAGTTTTGTCCAACTTTTTCCTTATTTTAAATAGCACTACTATGAAGCCTTCTGTGTATCTCTCATTATTTGATTTGGATACAGTCCCAGAAGTGGAGTTTACTAGGGTAAAGAGTATGAGTTTCTTTAAGGTTCTTGATCAGGGAGGGAGATTTCTAAGCAAAAACAGACATCTCTAAGTCCTCTTTTTGTTTTTTGTTTTTAACTTTTTATTGTCGTAAATGTCAAATATTTACTTTTTAAAAACAGAATATAATGACCCCCATCTCCCAGTTTCGACACTTAATTTCTGCCATCCATGTTCATCTACCTGTGCCCACTCCCCTTTCACTTCCACCTACTCCTCCCTCTGGAAGTTGTGGCTATTTTTTTTATTTTTCGGTAAAATTTATATACATTGGAATGCACAAATCTTCACTGTTCGATTTGGATGAATGGCTCCACTCGAGTAAAACACTGACGGGGTGGGCGAAGGATCACGGCCAGCAACGATGGTGGGGGGGAGAAGGGGATACCTCTCCTGCCACAGGCAGGATAGACAGAGCCACACAGGGGGTCTCGCATCCTAAATCTGAGTCTCACCAAGTCACTGTTGCACAACCACAACCCCCCAAGGAAGCAGGAGGTAAACACGACTTGGGTTTGTCTTGGCTGGGACAGGGCTTGCGTCAAGAAACAGGTTCTTAAGTAAACCCGGATTTTGACTACAGGCCTTGGGGTCTGGGGGAGGCCGCCTCCTGCTCTTCCCCCAACTGCAGCCTCAGCCCCTTCTCTCACCATCCCTGAAAAGCAGATCTTCTGGAGAGAATCTCGGGTGGGGAGGGGGGGTAGGCCAGGCAGGCGCCCTAAGCTTGATACAGCGGGATCAACAGGTATTTGTTGACTCAGTGGCAAATGCTTCTTTGCTCGGAAAGCACCTGACTCAGATGCAGCAGATCCCATTAAACAATCCTGACTATCAAGGAGGCACTGACCTTTGCTGGGAGGGGCAGCATACAGAATATGGAAAACCACAGAGAAATACCAGAATTTGAACATCAGTGTCCCAAATGAGACTTTCTCTTAGGCCCACCCCTAGCGGGATGAACTCGTGTTCTTTGTTCTTTTTGCTTTGAAGTGCCCTCATTCCCGTATTGGGTGAATGGTCTGGCTGAGGCTCCGGGGCACCGTGACCTCAGTTTCCCATTGTGAACACAGGATCTTTCCTGTTGTTTTCTAGCCTGTCAGCCTGGGGAGGGCAGCAGGACTTCTCCCTTTCTCCCTCCCTCCTCCTCACCCTCAAGAGGACTGCTAACTCAGGAGCAGTGCGTCCTGGGCCCTAGGACCTAGACATACCACCTCCAGACCTCTGGTCCCCACATCTGTCTGATCATCATGACTGCCTGGAGATCATGTTAAAAACACAGATTCCTGGGCTCCATCCCCAGGATTCTGATTCTGATTTTCGTCTAGATCTTTTCCCCTCCCTCCTTCAAAGCTCACTCTTCTATGCCTCAAGAGTTAAGTATTTGTCCCATTTGGAAGCAAATCAGGTAAACAAATGGCCCACAAGACAGAGATCCTTAATCTACGGCCCAGGGACCACTTCCCCAATACAACGAGATGCAGAATTGCAGGTAGGTGCATTTTCCTGGGCAGAAAGTGTATAGATTTCATCAGATACTTAAAGGAGTCTGTGATCCGCCACCCCTCCCCCAACAGAAAACCATGAAAATCTGTCAAAAATTAGTAATTTTAAAATAGCTTACTATTTTGCCGAACAAAGGCTATTCACTTTTTAACATGGGGCTGAAATGCTTTAAGTCAAGGATTTTCAAATTGTGGTCCAGAGTCTAGGGGTTTAGAAAGCCCCTTTGGAGGAGAGTGAGGATTCCCCCACTTCAACGAAGCAATGGTGGTTTTTTTCTTCCTAAAATCTCTTTTACATATTTATTCTTCTCCGTGAAGATTTTGTTTTAACCAAAATTTCACACCCCAGAAAAGTTCAACACCCCAGACTCTGCCTGAAGGAGCAAATGGCTCAAGGTGGAATTGCAGGCACAGAGGCAGACTCAGAGTCAAGGATGTCTTTGTGGCCTTCCTTTAATCACGCTCCTAGTCAGGTGTTTCCTCTCCTTGCAATGACACAGCCTCTCCCCCAGAACAGGCACCAGACCCAGCAGCAGCCAAAGCAAACAGACCCCGGGCAGGCTGGCCCCTGCTGCCTGTCCTCAATCTGTGTGCTGTTGCCTAGCAACACGGTGCTGGAAGCCCCGGGGTTCCCAGTCTGAAGGAGGATGGGGGAGCCCTGGCCTTACGCTACTCCTTCTTTCAGCATTTTTATTCTACTCTGGGTTATCAGCTTGCATTTTGGTCAAAAACAGCAGGGACGGTGCTCGGTCACCCCGGCAGGACCTGCCCTGCTGGTCTGGCCATGGACGCATTGGACAAAACTAGATACTGGGTCTCTACCTGAGGCTGGGGCAGTTTGTGCCACCATGCTCTGAGCCAGGCGGGACCCTGACCCTGCTGTCCAACCTGTCTGGAACCTGAGCTGCCTGTCCATTTTGGGCACAGCCTTGGCCTGGGGGCTCCTGGGAGACACTGACAGGGTAACAGGGAGACAGAATTGGTGTGGTGATGACAGCCACCATAACTGAGCACCTATGAGCACCCCCTGCGGCGGGCTCTGGGCTGGTCACTTGACGTGCGTCTTCCCTCTTAGCCGCCACCAACGCCCCTGATACTGTCCCTGCTGCTGAGGCCTCCCTATTTACAACTGCAATCCAGTCCCCTCCACCCCACTGATCCTCAAATCCCGAGCGCCTGCTTTTTTCCATAATTAACCACCTTCCAACACACTTTATAACTTAGTCATTACGTTTATTGTCCATTTCTGCCCCTGCCCTCAATCCAGATCGGATGCAAACTCCATAAGAAGGAGGCAGCTTGGTTTTTGTTCACTGATGGAGCCCAAGTGCCCCGAACAGTGTCTGACACATAGTAGCTTTCAGTTTTAAGTATTCGCTGAATGACTGCATGGTGGGGAAAGGGTAGATTCTAGAGAGGTTCTGGAGCTGTGCAAGGCGCTCTTGATTAGAGCCCAAAGATCCAGACTCTCACCTTGTCCTGCCACCCCAAACTGCACAACCGGGGACCAGTTGTTAAATCTCTCTGTGCCCGTAAAACAGGGAAGACAACACCCTACTAAGATGATTTTTTAAATTAACTAATTATCATTATTATTATTATTTTAAGTAGGCTCCACTCTGGGCCCAAATCCACAACCCTGAGATCAAGACCTGAACTGAGATCAACAGTCAGTCACTCAGCTAACTGAGCCACCTGGGCGCCCCACATTTTATTTTATTTATTTGTTTGTCTGTTTATAAGATGATTAAATAGATCCCACCCACCCAAACTGAGTAACATCAAATTCTCGGGACAGTTAGATTATGTTCGGGAAAGCTCTTTGTAAACTGGCTGACAAAAGAAAAAAGAAAACAAAGCCAGCTAATGCTATGACCCTGTCTGGAGATACCTCATGGAGGGGGCATCCAGACTCTTTCCTCCTCTTTCTGGCAATGGGGCCACGAAGAGGGAGATATTTGTGGTCTAACAGCAATGAGGACAGCAGCAGTTAGACCCCCCGCCCCTTGGTTCCCCTTGCTGTTTACCGCCTGCCCAGACTCACCCTCTGATCCTAGTCTGTTCATACGTATGAAATAACATCTGTCCTTTTTCCACTTTTTCTCCCCCAGCAACTCCCCCCACCCCCAAGCTAATCTCTCCAAGAGTAAGGCTGGTCGCTGACATTTAGACACTTGCTACCTGCAGCCAGCCTGTCAGGTGAAGAGAGCTTTTCCATACTGCTTGTAAATATCCCTAGGATTGAAATGGCTTTGTCGCCAGGAAACAAAATGTCCCTTTATAAATTTCAATCCCTTTCTGATAGGTGAGAGTTTGGTACACACATCTGTCGACAAGGCAGGGCTTTACGAGATTATATTTCAAAGATGTGCTTTTCTTGGTTTTTTAATGAGATCAAAATGTTCCGTTAAATTTTTTCACCTGAGCTTTTAATCATGCATGAAAGAAACAGGGCAATAGGTACTGGCCTATGTAAAACTCTCCAAGGACAGCTTAGTGTTCAGATGTGTTAGCTGTTTATGATGGAGAATTTGAACCTGGAGGACAGACTTCCAGCCTGGAGGGCCAGGTCCACAGACAGGGCTTCTCTAACGTCAGCGGAGTGAACATACCTGAATGGCTGCAACACCAGAATAATACTGTCTCTCAAACTGGGGGTTAAGAGTCCTCAGCAGTCACTCTCCATCTTCCCCTCCCCCAGCCCCTGGCACCCACCTGTCTACTTTGTGTGTGTGCGGATTTACCATTCCTGACATTTCACATAAACGGAATGATACGATAGGTGGCCCTCTGCAGTTTTGGGGTTTGGGGTTTTTTGTTTTTTTTTTTTTTGGTTTTATCTAAGCAATCTCTACATCCGGTGTGGGCCTTGAAGTCATGACCCCGAGATCAAGAGCCTCATGCCCTACCGACAGAGCCAACCAGGCGCCCCAATAGGTCGTTTTTTGTATCCGCGTAGTATTTTCAGGTTCAGCCATGCGGTAGCATGTACTAGTACTTAATTCCTTTATATGGCCCAATAACGTTCCATTGTATGGATATACCACATTTTATTTACCCATTCATCTCTTGGACATTTGGGATGTTTCCACTTTTTGGCTATTGTGAATAATGCTGCTATGAACATTCATGTACAAGCTTTTTGCGTGAACGTCTGTTTTTAGTTCTCTTGGCAAGAGACTTAGGAGTGGAATTGCTCGGTCCTATAGTAACTCTATGTTTGACTTCTCAAAGAACTGCCCGACCGCCTCCCACAGGGGCTGCACCATTTTCTATTCCCGGCAGCATGAAGATTTCAATTACTCCACATCCTCGTCAACACTTGCTTCTTATCTGTCTTAACAGCCCCACTAGCATTCCGCTTTATCTCTTAAACGTATCCAGCGCTACTCCCGGACAGAAGCCTTCCTCTCCATTAGGACTGCGTCTGGCTGCGGGCTACGTTCACTTGCTCACGCAGGAGCCCCCCTCGGCTGGTTGTGCTCATCGGTTCCCAACCCCGTGCTCAGTGACACTGATAGCTTGACACCGACTCTAATGGGACCATTTATACCCTGGAAATCACCAAACATGATAAACCTGGGTTTCCCTTCGCCTCTGAAGAGCAAGTTGTTAAACACTGACCAGCACACCGCTAACAGTATCCGTGCAGCCCTAACGCCGTAGCGTTCTTTGCTTTGCTCTTTTCCTCTGCCTGTAAGTCCATCCTTCTATGTTTGTGTTTTCTAGTTCAACTAAATTAGCCTTTCCTAAAGCTCAGTTCAAATCTCTTCCACAAAGCCGTTTCCCAAGTTTCAACTGTCTTCATGGACCGGTGATTCCAAGTTGATACCTTGAGCTCAGCCCTTAGCCCGGAGCTCCTGGTCCTTATCTTTAACTGCCTGCGAGGGTATTCCTCAGGCACATCAGATCCAACATTTAAAAGTTGTTCTCGGGGCGCCTGGGTGGCGTAGTCGTTAAGCGTCTGCCTTCGGCTCAGGGCGTGATCCCGGCGTTCTGGGATCGAGCCCCACATCAGGCTCCTCCGCTAGGGGCCTGCTTCTTCCTCTCCCACTCCCCCTGCTTGTGTTCCCTCTCTCGCTGGCTGCCTCTCTCTGTCAAATTAATAAATAAAATCTTAAAAAAAAAAATAAAGTCGTTCTCAACTCCTCTCCACCACTGGTGTTCCATACCTAACTGAATGATGCCATCTTCCACCTGTGGTGGCAGCACTGGTCTTCAGGGTTTCTGGAATAATACTTGTTTTTCATTAATTTTATCTGCTAACAATTTATATTAGAATGATAATGATGCTTCTATTTTTATAAATGTACATTTTACTTGATGTGTTATAGAAAGTGCATTTGAAATGCTTAAGTATTTAGTTTTACTTATTTCTTTAAAATATTTAATACATTCCAAACACTTGAAAAAATAAAATACCAGTCTTGGCATTGTCTTTTTCCTCTGATATTGACACTGCTACATTCAGCCCCTGCTCAAGCCAGGAGGGGTGTTTTCTACCTTCACAAGATCTCTCGAGTCAGTCCACCTCTCTCCATCCACGCTGCTACCAAGGACATCAAAACACGATTACTTTTTGCCTCAGGGAGCCTCCTCACTGGTCTCCCAGGCTTTGCTCCGTCCTTTCCTCCAAGCCACTCTCCAGGCCACAGCCGGAGGGACCCACCTGGGCTGCAGAACGGAATGTAGCCCTGCCCCACCGTTGCCCTCAGAGTAAACACTAGACCCCCTGCAAGGTCCACTTGACCCTCCAGCCCCTGCTTACTTCTACCCTCTCTCTCTCTATTCCGGCCCTACGCCCTTGCCGTAATACTTTGAGATGTTTTCCTGCTTTACCTCAGAGTAATTCAGTTAAAAATATTGACAGCAGATAGGGTAAGGAGATACAGATATGATCAAGGAGGTCCCGGCATATATGGGCACCAGCATAATTTTCATTTTATGGGACAAGAAGGGGAGACTCTGTTCCATGCTACCCTCCTAGCTTCTGGTGAGGGCCAGCAATCCCGGGGTTTCCTTGCTCTGCGGCAGCATAACCCCAGTCCTCACGTGGCATTTTCCCTGTGTGTGTGTCTGTGTCCGAATCTCCTCTTTTTGTAAGGACACCAGTCATGTAGGAATAGGGCCCACCCTGAGACCTCATCTTAACTTGACTGCAATCTGCAGAGATCCTATTTCCAAATAAGGTCACATTCTGAAGTGCTGGAGGAGACAGTGGGCACTCTAAGGTACGTATGAATTTTTGGAGGACACATTAAACTGGTAACGGTGCCCATACCTCAGATTTTCTTTTTTTTTTTTTTTTAACTTTTTTTTGAATGAGAGAGAGAATGCGAGCAGGGAAAGGGGCAAAAGGAGAGGGAGAGAGAGAATCTTCAGCAGGCTCCATGCTTAGCACAGAGCCTGATGCAGGGCTTATTCTCAGGACCCTGAGACTGTGACATGAGCCAAAATCGGGAATCGGATGCTTAACCGACTAAGCCACCCAGGCACCACTTTACCTCAAATTTTCTTTCTTTTTTTTTTAAGTTCGATGATTCATTAGTTGCGTATAACACCCAGTGCACCATGCAATACGTGCCCTCGCCACCACCCATCACCAGTCTATCCCATTCCCCTACCCCCCTCCCCTCTGAAGCCCGCAGTTTGTTTCTCATAGTCCATAGTCTCTCATGCTTCATTCCCCCTTCTGATTACCCCCCTTTCTTCTCCTACCGATCTTCCTAGTTCTTATGTTCCATAGATGAGAGAAACCATATGATATTTGTCTTTCTCTGCTTGACTTATTTCACTTAGCATTATCTCCTCCAGTGCCGTCCATGTTGCAGCAAATGTTGAGAACTCGTTCTTTCTGATAGCTGAGTAATAATCCATTGTATATATGGACCACAACTTCTTAATCCAGTCATCTGTTGAAGGGCATCTCGGCTCCTTCCACTATTTAGCTATTGTGGACAATGCTGCTATGAACATTGGGGTGCATATGGCCCTTCTCTTAACTACGTCTGTATCTTTCAAAGCTATCCCGACTTTCAATGCTATCCTGATCAAAATACCAATGACATTTTTCAAAGAACTGGAACAAATAGCCCTTAAATTTGTATGGAACCAGAAAAGGCCCCGAATCGCCAAGGAATTGTTGAAAAGGAAAAACAAAGCTGGGGGCATCACAATGCCGGATTTCGAGCTGTACTACAAAGCTGTGATCACAAAGACAGCATGGTACTGGCTCAAAAACAGACACAAAGACCAATGGAACAGAACAGAGAACCCAGAAATGGACCCTCGGCTCTTTGGGCAACTAATTTTTGACAAAGCAGGAAAAAACATCCAGTGGAAAAAAGACAGTCTCTTCAATAAATGGTGCTGGGAAAATTGGACAGCTACATGGGAAAGAATGAAACTTGACCACTCTCTCACACCATACCTCAAATTTTCTATCTAGACAAAGAAGAATCATAGCTCTAGGTCCCATGCTGTAAAGTTTGAGAATGACTTTTTGGACACCCCCCGTACCCTTCTCCAAAAAAACCAAAAAACTGAAAGCAGAATCATGTTACCTTCTATGAAGGAAATTTATTAGGCATCTCTCAGGGTCCTCGACCTTTGCAAGTTTTGTCTTTCCATGTCATGTCCCCGCCGCCCAACTTAGAACATGGTACGGCAACACTCATACAACAAATACGTGTTGGATCAGTGAACTGCGGGGTAGATATTATTTACCCCATTCTAAGAACGAAGAAATTAGCTCAGAGATGCTCAGGCACATGCCCCAAAGTCACGTGGCTGGTAAGTAAGTGGCAGGTTTGGGACTCAAGGCCAAACCCACCTGTCTTCAAAGTTTATATCCTTTCCATTACGTTTAAACCATTGGTTCTCAAAGCCCAATAAGTTTGCGTTAGAAATTTTCTAACGTTAGAAGAGGCAAATTCTTAGGGCTCTTCACTGACCTGCTAACTCAGAACCTCTAGGGTGGGGCCATCCATCTGGGTTGTAGGAAGCCCTTCCCATGCCACTGGTACCAGCCGCAGTTGGGAGACCCTGCACTAAACCAGGAAGCTGGCTGGGACAAGTCGAGTGTGGGAGCGGACTGAGAGATTGACCTTTTTTTTTTTTTTCTTTGAGTCGCCTGTGCAGTTGCTGGATTTCCAGAAACCTTGCCTTCCAATTCCAACCACTATTTTTTACGCTGAAAAATTACATTACCCCAGTACTTTTAAAAAGGAGGGAGGAGAGACAGCGCCCAGAGGTAATTACTTAAATCCAAACCCTTTCTTCCTGTTTCTTTCCTCTGCTGGAAATGATGGGACATCCCCGGGGAAGCTCTGATAACACACCTCCAAGGACTTTCCACCTGGAAAGGAGAACCGATGGTCCTCTCCGGGATGAGGTGGGCAAGATGCTTTGAAAGTTGTCAGAGGGCTTCCAAGTAAGGATAAAGGTGGAACCGACTAGCTCTGCAGAACTGCATCTACACACTCATGAAGACCAGACCAGAGCAGCGGACGCAGCAGCCAACTGAACAGATACCTGCTTCTTATCCAGAAACCCAGGAGGCCATCATAGACGCCACCTGTTCATGGGACAGCAGGCCAGGGCTCAGTAACCCTTTGCAAGGATGACCTGATTCTTAAAGGAAGTCACTTTTCTTTCTGAGGGTCTCGGTGTCAGTCAAGGGTGGCAGCCAGATGATGCCAGCCCTGGGGGAGAGGCCCAGAGCCGTGGGACATGGAGACGACCTGTGTGAGGCCCAAACCAGAGTTCCACCGCCGGGCTCTGCCTGGAGGAGGCTCTGAGGCTTTGTAGCAGAAAATCTGCAAACACCTGAAGCTAAAGCAAGAGGAGGGAAGGGGGCCGTGACCCGCCTACAAAGTTTTCCTTTGGGAAACTGTAATATTGTCCATTGCAAGAAAAAGAGGTAGGGCTGGGGGGGCGAAGGGGAGCAGGAAGAAAGAACAGGGTCCAAAGTAGAATGCTCAACTTCAAGCCCTTTGCCTGAGTTCAGTTTTTCGGATGGCTTCTGCTACAAGGTAGAAAATGAAAGCCTTCTTTATGCAGTACTAAAATTGGTATCAGGG
This sequence comes from Ursus americanus, assembly GCF_024610735.1. NCBI lineage: Eukaryota > Metazoa > Chordata > Mammalia > Carnivora > Ursidae > Ursus > Ursus americanus. Next base: position 57,478,747 of record NC_142138.1, on the reverse strand, counting down.
TTCCTCTGCCCCCTCCCACATCCCCCCACCCACGGCCAGGCACTTGACAGCAGCCACTGCATACAGCAAGCTTGAAAGTTTCCCCCACGACCAGCCTGGGGCACCATCGCTGAGAACTCGGTTCACATCAGCACCTCTTGCTTTGCCAAAGCAGAAGTGGCTTGGGTCCAAGAGTGAAATTTGGTGGAAGAAATTAGAGCAGGATGCCATTCTCCCTAATTTTCAGGAAGTCCTCAGATGATCCTTCTGCTTTTTAGCAGTTGCAGGAGAAATCAGGACACATCTCCTACTTCTTTATTTTTATACTCACTGATCAACAAGCCATCTTCCTTTTTTCCTCCCACTCCGAGCAGTACCAACCTCCATAATGTTTAACAGACAGTAATTAAACACCATATCCCTTGCTATTTCGATTGGAGACCAAAGGAAATTACCCTGGCTTTAAGAGAAGCTATATTCCATTCCATTCCATATATATATATATATATATATATATATATATATATATATATATATATATATATATATATGACAAGTAATAATCACTGGCCTCATAACAGTCTCCATAGATACTGGGAGATAATATCCTCAGATACTATAGAGTTTCAGTAATTAAATTAGCTAATCAGTGAATCTCTCTGCAATGGTCTTCCTCTGATGTTCCCATTCTCATGCCACAGCTTGCCCATCAGTACATTGTTCTGTTGCATCTGCCTGCTAAATAAGCTTCTCGTGTGTTTTCTTAATGGGTTCTGACCACTTCATGTCCTATAATGTTTTCATTTTTTACCTTGGCCACCAGGGAGCTCAGGGTCAAGTTTCCAGTCCATTCACTTATATAGTATTCATATATTCACTTAGTTATTCTTTCTATATTTGTCATTCTAAAGTGTATTTTTTCCTGTCATAATCTTCATCTTATATTTGGATTTTACTATTTTGATGGAATATTTCCTGAAGACTAAAGTCTTTATAGATAGAGGCACTATTAATTAAATAAATAATTAAATAATACTATTCATGGTTTGATTCCCTTCCTCTCCTACCTCATTTCTCATCATGTTCTCCTTTCCTCCTTTTCTGCTCCTCACAATACACTGGCCATCTTTCAGTCCTTTGTACTCACTTCAGGGCCTTTGCCTGTGCTGATTCCTACCCCCATGACTTATTATTTCTGGACATCCTTCAGATCCCAAGTGGATTACGGCTACCCTAAGAGTTCCCTGAACTTCCTGCTTAAGTCAAATCCCCTAATATGTGTACCTTCCTTTTGTAGCACTTGTCAGAGCTGTAATTTTATCTCTGTGATGGTTTCACATATGTATGTATATATCCCACTAGATTATAAACAATGCCCGGCACGTAATGGGTCTGCAATAAAGTTTGTTGAATGAATGAATGGGTGAATGAATGAGTGAATGAATGAGTTCATAAATACAGATACACTGGTTTCTCTGGTCCAACTTTTTTTCTATTCTCCAAAACACGTATCTAAGCATTCACTACTCTCCAGAAAAAACTTCTCCTGCGTATTCATAATCAAGTTCAATCTTTCTCCCTAACACTATCAATTCTATAAGGGCCTCCAAGACTTGCCTCAATCCACCTGCCCATTCCCTCTCTTTCCCCTTCCATGAAAACCACCCTGGACTACCTAAAATTGCCCCATACATAGCTCTGCACGTTCTCATCTCCTGGTCTAGAATGTCCCTCCCCAGTGTCCTGTCCAGCATCTACTCTACCCTGGGAGGTGGCTAAGCCTAGGATGCCACCCTAGGCCCTCAGATGCCACCTACCCCTAAAGCCTTCTCTGATTGCTGCAGTTTCCCTCTTAGAGCGCAAACCCAAAGCCTTTTGTTTATATTCACTTTTATCTCTCATATAAGTGCATCATATTTATGACACATTCCCTTTCCCACTGGACTGTAAACTTTTTCAAGGCAAGCACTGGGCCAATCCATTCCAAATCCCCAGCTGCAAGCACAGTGTCTGGCACACCATGAGAACCTAAAATGATTGTTGTATTAATAATAACAATAGTAACAACATGGAGAGGTAGGAACATCGAATTTCTGAAACTAGTCCAGCAGCTGAAGGAATGGATGATTTCATGATATGCTGTGATGTAGTGGTTTTAAAATATGCCCACAAAATCTTGGATGTTCCTCCAAGAGGAAGAGAGAGCTTAATCCTCCGTGGGCTGGACTCAGCGACTCGCTTCTAACAAACAGAAAGCATATGGCGAAAGCAATTGTGTGACTTTTGAGATTAGGTCGGCAAAGGGACTATGGCTTCCTCCTTGCTCTGTCTCTGACGGTCTGCTCTGGAGGAAGCCGGCTGCCGTGTCATGAGGGCACTCAGGCAGTGCCACAGAGAGACCCAGGTGTGAGGAACTCGTCCCTGCTAACAGCCACATGAGCGGATCATCTTGGAAGCAGATCCCCAAGTTCCAAACGAGCTTCTGAGGACTGCAAGCCTGGCTGACCTCTTGACTGTACCTTCAGGAGGGACTCTGAGCCGGAATCAGCCAGCTCAGCCAGGCCCAAACTCCTGACCCACAGAAACTGAGATCATGAATGTTTGGGGTTTTTTAAACCACTCCGTTTTAGGGTAATTTCTTATAAAGCAGTAGAAAATAGATAACAATCGATAGCGTATGTGCTTATCCATTCAGAAACAGATTATTGTTTTTAATTCCTGTTGGACCAGAGGAGATTTCTGTCTCATTAATAGCTGATTTTACGAGGTTAATAACCCTGGTGTTAAAATATTCATACTCTCTTCCCCTGCCTGATAGACCCTCCTACACCTTCAGTTCTTATCTAAATGTTGTCATTTCTCTAGGGGTGCCTGGGTGGCTCAGTCGGTTAAGCATCCTACTCTTGATTTTGGCTCGTCACGATCTCAGGGTAGTGGGGTGGGGCTCCCCACTGAGTGGGGAGTCTGCTTGAGATTCTCTCTCTCCCTCTCCCTCTGCTCTCCCCCCATGTGGGCACTCTCGCTTTCTAAAACAAATAAATACATCTTTAAAACTAAATAAATAAATGTTAGCACTCCACTAAAGCCCTGCTTGACTTTCTCACATCTTTTGCGAAGCTCTCTTAAGCCCTCAGCCTGTACTGAAATAACTTTTCTCTGTTCGTTTGCACTTTGGTTCTTGATAACCATAATCACGTCGACTTACTGAGTACTTACTGTGCGCTGGTGTAGTGGCTGAATTGTGTCCCTCCAAAATTCATGTCCACCCAGAACCTCAGAAGGTATAACCTTATTTGGAAATCGGGTCTTTGCAGATGTAAGTAGTTAAGACAAGGTCACGCTGGAGTAGGGATGGGCCCTAAACTCAGTAACCGATGTCCTTATAAGAAGGCCATGTGACAACACAGAGACACGCCAGGAGAAGGCCATGTGACAAGGGAGCAGGGACTGAAGTGAGGCAGCTACAAATCAAGGGCCGCCAAGCACTGCTGGCAACCACCAGAAGCTGGGAAGAGAGAGGAAGATTCCTGCCTAGAGCCATCAGAGAGCGCACGGCACCACGACACCTTGAACTTGAACTTCTTGCCTCCAGAACTGAGAGAAAATACATTTCATTGTTTTAAGAGACCCAGCTCTAGCAAACAAACATGAGTCATACTGTGCCTATCTTCTTTCTCATTTCTACTTTCACAAAAACCCTTCAAATTAAGTATGATTAGCTCCTTTGATAAATGAGTGTGACAGCCAGTGAAGCTTCACCAAGGACGTGAAGCGGGTCTCCAGAGGCTGTGCTCTGCCCACTGCTCCTCCCCCTCTGGCCTCATCCTACGATCTGCTGGTTTCTGTTGGCAACTGCTTGTTCCTTGAAAGGCTGTATGTGCCATCACTATCGGTTTCACGTCCTACAATTCTCCCGTCGCTTTTTCAGTCCATGATGTTCAATAAAAACTTGGCATATGAATTATTTCAAATCTCGGAGGATTAAAAATATAAGAGAAAAAAAATAAGTATTGGGTAGAGAAAACTTGACAATGGCCCATGATCTCTAGAGGAAATCTGCCATTAATGTTTTCAAACTGTGAGTACTCTGATGATCCCTGTTCTCTGGGACCAGGTACCAATATGAACAGTATCTGTCACTATTCCCAAGAGGGGAAAAAACAGAAAGGGCCTAGGGTGGAGGAAATGAGTGTCAGAAACAATGGGGCCATCAGGAGACCAGTTATGTTGCTTCACAGTTACAAAGTTTAAAAAAGAATACTTTTTACCCCAATGGTAAAAAGCTCCATAAATAGTGAACCTCTCATTATCTGGGGTAAAAAGTATTTTTTTAAAAACATTTGTAATTGCTAAGCAATAAAACCCACTGGAGGGTAAGCACTCACTTTGCTATCTTAGGGAGCTGGTGAGGATGCCTTTGTCTGGATGGCCACTGAGATCTACCCTAACACCAGCTTTTGGTGAGGTCACAATTTTATATCTAAACGACACTCCCCAGAGGGAACCAACCTGTTGATCTCCTTGGTCCTCAGTTTCTGCAAGTATAAAATAGAGATTTTAATTGCGACGGGGTGATATCAATCATAGTCAAAAACAAAAACCTGAGATTTTTAAGTTATCTAAAAATCAAGAGGATGTCTTGTCTTTCAGAGAAGCCCCTGACAATATGTTGCATATTCCCAGAAGCATCGCCTCTCTCTGCCCCCACTCACTCACGTCCACTCCCTTTGGTTGCTCGTCATCTAACAGGCTAATTACATTAAAGACAATAAAGCACACTGGCCACGATCACACATTCTCCTGAGACGTCACCTGAATCTATCCTCATCCGAGAAAAACGAGCTGGTGCCTATAAAAATCAGGAGTAGTCTTTTGGATAATCCAGGACCAGAAACTCTATGTATTCTTTTAAAAATATGGCTTTCCCCCCCATAGTTCTTTATTTCCTTCTGACTTCCTGCTACCCTGTTTCTTACTCTGCATTTGGTCAAAGCCCCTTCCTTTCTTATACGGATGATTTATACAGCTCAGTATTTGCAAACGGAAGCTCTAGCACTCATCTTTTTTTTAAAAATGTTTTACAAGGAAAATAAGTTGACCCATTAACTCAAAATTTACGGAGCATCTGGTCTGTGTTTAGCACAGGGCTTGGCGCACCTGACTTTTCTGAAGTGCTGTCCTGAGCCAGCACCACCCTTATGAGAATCTGAACCACGTCAGATGAGCAGATAGAATTGATGCTTCCTTGATCTTTTCTCTTGGTGGCTTACTAGCCACTCTTTTATTTTCATATAGTTGAGGTCGGAGGGCCAAGTAATCAATTTTGAGCAGAAAATGAGCCAATTTCAGCTTCCTTTCTAATTCAGGAATAGCTTTCCTTGACTGTTGTGCACGGGGTAAGGGGACGGGTACTCAAGCAGCATGTGGGCTTATGACATTAAAGTCCAATTATTAGTAGTAGCTTTTGCATTTTATTTTGTATCATCAGGACTATGCCGATTCAGAAAATCACATCCTAGGCCTGTGAAAGTCAGCTTATTTATTTTCTTCACCCTGCAGAGTTCTGTGGGTCTTTTTTTTTGAATGCCTTTAATAACATGTGTCAAATCGAAGGAGAAGAATGGGTGATAACCTCACATTAGGGTTCTCAGACTTAAAAAGATTTTTGAAAAGCGCAGAGCTAAGAAGTATGAAAAGTATATTTTCTTTCGGCAGCTGTCAAGCACTAACTATAATTATCTTTTCCGTGCTTTATCTGGTATGACATAGAAGGAGAGCTGAAGAAGAAATGTGACAAACGGCGCAATTTTTATCACTTTACTAGAGGAATGATACAGACTGAGGAAGAGCTCTGAGTTGGACCGAATTATTTTCTGAAAATCTGGCAAAATTAGCCAGCAGGCCCATCTGCCCTGACTGGGAAAAGCTGGCAGCTTGATAAAGCCGGCAGGCTCTCCAGCCCAGCCCTCTGGGTCTCGGTGATTCCCGGGGGAGAATAAATTGGCGGCAGCCCTCACAGACCAGGCCTCCCCCCTCCATCTGACTGCAGATGGAGAACGCTAATGCTGTCTTTAAAAATCCCTGCCCCCAACCTGACACGCATCTATCGACATGCTCAACACTTGGACTCTTTTAACAACCACTACGTCTACTTTCAGGAATTTATCTGACGGATAGACTCAAACAAGTATGCCTCACTACACAGAGGATGCTCGCTGCGGCCCTGCCGCCATATAAACGGCTGGAACTGACCTAGTCATCAAATGTCTGTCCCTAGTAGATCACGGCACACGCGTAGCATGAATCACAATGTGGTTGTTAAAAATAATGTAGATCTATAGTAAAATACAGAACAGGACAAATATTCTGATCTGATTTGTACAGAAAGTGAAAAGAATAGACAGATGTGCTTTATAGGCGCAAACCATGTCAAGAATATATCAAAACGGAAGCTGACAGAGGTTAGCCTTTGGGGACTTGCAGGGAAGGGGGGGAGGAACTTTTACTTCTCAGCTTCTACCCTTTGCACAATTGGGACCGACATGCAGAAAATAGCACGGTGGTGAAGAGCCCAGCTGCCTGAATTCCTGCTCTCTTCCCAGCCAAGTAACCCTCTGGCAGGCTAATCTCTCTGTGGCAGGCACTGGGAATGTAGACATGATTAAAACGTACAAGAACACCAGCCCCAGCAGAGTTTACGTTCTAGTCAGAAAATATGGACAATTAAAACTAATGTGTGTGTATGCACACATATGTCTGTATGTAAAATACAGGCCAGAGGACAGGGAGTGCCGTGGAAGAGAGTGGAGCAGGCAAGAGGAGAGGGCTGGCGTGGAATGGAGGTGGGGTATTAACAGTACCTACCTCACAGAGCTCTTATCAGGACCAAATGGGTTCCTGCCCGTAGGTCATTTGGGGCACTCAATAAATGTGAGCTATTATCACGAGCATGCATTACCTTATGATGTAAAAATAAATAACAATTTTAAAACAAACCCATGCCCCCTGGGACTTTTGCTTAAGAGCTCATATCTTCCTTTAATAGTTCTAAAACTTCAGAACGGGGATATACATTTCTCAAAATTATGTTGTCCGGCAACACTGGCCTTCTCTCTGTCTCCTAAGCACAGACTCTCTCCTGCCCGCAAGCTTGTCCACTCCTCTTCACCGGCCAAACTTCTCCACAGCCTTCATCCAGCTCGCCGCTTAAACCCACTCCTCAGAGAGGCCGGCTCCCACCTTACCGATCTATAGATCTACGATCTGCGACTAGGTCTCCTTGTCACGTCCTTTGCTTTGCTTTCATACCATTTAACCAAATTTGTAAGTCCGATTGCATTGGTTACTTGGGAGTATCAAGTCTGCTTTCCAAGCCCAGTTCCTCCCCAGGGCCAAGTACGTGGGGAAACGTGAAAGAGAAGAGAGGGGAGCTGGACGCAGTGTGGCCAAGAGCAGAGTTTTCACTCCTGGCTGGTGGAAGGAGAAGCAGCTGAGAAGCAACTTAGAACAAGATTTACGGAGAGGGATCTGTTTGTATTGTTTGCTATAGAAGGAGCAAGATTCTGTCTCTCAGTTGTAGTAATAGCTTCCAGAAACACTCTGAGGTCGCTTGGGAGCTCTAGGTGGGGACTTTCTTGAAACAGGAGGGGTCCTTCAGCTATGGACCAAGCAAAAACAAAGGTGTGTGTGTGTGTGCGTGTGTGTGTGTGCGTGTGCGTGTGCGTGTGCGTGCGCGTTGTCTACTGATTTGTCCAGTTTGAAAGGACTGACAGTATTGCCAGAGATATGAGAAAAGGTGAGGACATGCTTAAGGAGTTAATGGGATAACAACTAAATATATATGCAAAAGCATTCGTTTCAGTATTGGTTGGCTCAAAGATTATATTATATACATGCTATAGAACTCTATGGAGCCTTAAAAATGATGAAGTTAGACCGATATTTATTAACAGAGATGTCTCTTGCAAATTATTGCATGAAATAAAGACGTTATGACATAGGATCTACGACATGATCCCATTGATGGAGAATTATATATTTATAGCTATACATTTAAGTGTAGAAGTATTGAAAGTCTGTAAGTATAGAAAGAAGTCTGGAAATGAGCAACAAAGTGTTCATAGTGACTTTAGCCAGTTATGAAATTTGAGGTAAGTTTTGCATCCTTGTTCGCATTCTACACTTCCTGATATATTAGAATAAGAATGTACCATTGTTACAAAAATAATAAAGCTGTTTAAAAATAGTATTCAATAGGCCAAAAGGGAATAAGGCAATCTGGAGCTCAGTCCCATTCCGAAGTTTTCAAAAAACAGATCATAAAATAGTCACAAGCACAACATTTATTAAGCACTGACTCTACGCTATGCATTTTGCAAAACACTGTAAGCATTATTTTGCTTAGTCCTCTCACCAATCCATAAAAGACATAAACTAAATTATCCCCATTTTCCAAATGAAAAAATTGAGGAAAAGACAGGTGAGTATCTTCCCCAAAATAATAGTTGAAATGGTTGCTAGGATTAAACCACAGGCGACAAACTTGTGCAGCCATCACCACCAAACGAACACCGGCCCATGGAAACATAACGCGAGCCACATACAAGATTTTTAAATTATCAGTAGGCACATTTGAAAAAGTATAGAGACACAGGTGAAATTAAAGTTTTCAGGTGAAATTAATTTTAACAACACATTTCAACATGCCATCAGCATGCAGTATTACTAAGATATTTTGCATTCCTTTTTCTGTACTAAGTTTTCCAAATCTGGTATGTGTGTTACACTTTACCGGATGACTCAATTCAGATGCTAAATTTTCATCAAAAATACTTGGTCTCTATTTAGATTTCATAAAATTTCTGGTTAAGAAAGTAGATGGGGACCCCTGGGTGGCTCAGTCAGTTGAGTCCCTTAAACTCTGGATTTTGGCTCAGGCCCCTGATCTCAGGGTGGTGAGAGTAAGCCCCGGGGCCGGCGGGCGGGCTCCGCTCTCTACGGGGTATCTGCCTCTCTCCCTCTGCCCCTCCCCCCACTTTCACCCTCTCTCCAAAATAAATAATTCTTAAAAAAAAAAAAAAAGTAGATGCACATATCCACGTAGTTCCAAACACAGCTAACAATTTTTCAATGACTGAGCATGCATTTTAACTTTAACTTTTAGTTAAAAGTAAATAAAATTAAAAATCCATTTCCTCAGCTGTACTAGCTGCATTTTCATTGCTTGGTAGCCACATGGGGCTGGTGGCTACCGCATCCAGACAGCACAGCTCCAGACTCTTAACTGCTACGCTCTCTTTCTTCTCTTTACCAAATTTTTTCCAGCTTTGTCCTCAGAATATCTTTCACATCTACTCTTTTATCCTTTCCAACACTTTTACCCTTGTTAAATTCTTATTAATTCTTTACTACCATAAGACTGTGTTAGTTATAGTTCCACTAAAAATCTGGAACTGCTAACGTTTATTGAGTACTTACTATGCACCAGGAACCATTCTAAGCACCTTACATGTATTAACTCACGTAGGTGTCATAATATAGTGATGAATTAAACAGACTTTATTAATATTCCCATCGCAATGATGAAGAAGTCGAGGCGTGGGGAGATTAAATAACTTCCCCAAGGTCATGCCATTACTGAGTGAAGGGGCTGGAAATTGAACCCACCCCACCCAGCTTGTCCAGACCTCACACTCTGTAGCACTACTCTGCCTTCCTCTCACAAATACATACATAAAATTGATAGTTTGAATGCTAGGAGTGTAGGTGATTTTTACTCTCTTCTTCTTATTTATCTATTTTTTCCCAAGTTTTCTGGAAATGAAATGTGTCACGTTTACAATTTTTAAAGTTTTTTTTTCTAAGATTTTTATTTATTTATTTATTTGAGAGAGAGAGCGAGCGCACAAGCAGGGGGAGGGGCAGAAGGAGACGGAGAAGCAGGCTCCCCACTGAGCACAGAGCCTGACATGGGGCTCGATCCCCACCACCCCAAGATCATGACCTGAGCCAAAGTCAGACGCCGAACTGACTGAGCCACCCAGGTGCCCCTAAAGTTTTTCCTTTAAAGTCAGGCAGATTGGGGCGCTTGAGTAGCTCAGTCAGTTGATGACTGACTCTTGATTTCGGCTCAGGTCGTGATCCGAGTCGTGAGATTGAGCCCTGGATCAGCCTCCGTACTCAGCGCGGAGTCTGCTTAAGACTCTCTCCTTTTCCTTCTGCCCCTCCCCTGCTGACACACTTTCTCTGTCTCTCTCTCTCAAATAAATAAATAAATAAATAAATAAATAAATAAATAAATAAATAAATAAATGCAATCTTTTAAAAAATAAAATAAAGTAGGGTAGATAATGACCAGTCTGTTTCAGTTTTAGTATACTCCTACCTTGAGACAGGACAATAGACAAAATGACTTCCCAGATGTCTTCAGATCTCAAAAATCTATTACTCCTTAGCCCCCTCTGATACCAACCAAAACCCTCTGATACCAACCAAAACCCTCTGATATCAACCAAAACCAGTACATCTTGCAATACTAAGAGTACTTAGTGAGGGGCGCCTAGGTGTCTCAGTTGGTTAAGCATCTGCCTTTGGCTCAGGTCATGTTCTCAGGGTCCTGGGATGGAGCCCAGCGTCGGGCTCCCTGCTCAGTGCACAGTCACCTTTCCCTCTCCCTCTGCCCCTCCCCCTGCTTGTGCTCTCTCTCTTTCTCAAATAAATAAATAATCTCACACAAAAAAAAAAAAAAGAGAGAGAGAGAGAGTATTTCATAACAAATAGAGATTTCATGGGGCGCCTGGGTGGTGCAGTCGTTAAGCGTCTGCCTTCGGCTCAGGGTGTGATCCCAGCGTTCTGGGATCCAGCCCCGCATCAGGCTCCTCCGCTATGAGCCTGCTTCTTCGTCTCCCACTCCCCCTGCTTGTGTTCCCTCTCTCGCTGGCTGTCTTTCTCTGTCTAATAAATAAATGAAATCTTAAAAAAAAAAACAAATAGAGATTTCAATTTCCCCTCTCCACCAAATATGGTAGGATGTTTTAAACATCCAACCTTGATGATTCCCAACCAAAGGAGTCACTCCAAATCCTTTTTTCTTAAGGTTTTTAAGTTTTTCTTTATGTAAGCTTTATACCCAACGTAGGGCTCCAACCCACAACCCCAAGATTAAGAATCAGACACCTGTCCGACTGAGCAGCCACGCGCCCCAAGAGTCACTTTTTAAAATTTTTTTGAAGATGTATTTATTTATTTTAGAGAGAGAGAGACAGCAGGGGGAGGGGCAGAGGATGAGGCAGAGGATCTCAAGCAGACTCCCTGCTGAGTGTGGATCCGGATGCAGGGGCTCAGTCCCACAACCCTGAGATCATGGCCGAGCGGAAACCAAAAGCCAGAAGCTCAACCAAATGAGCCACCTGGGTGCCCCCCAGAAGTCACTTTAAATCTTAGGCTTTTGCTGAAATATTTCCTGAAAGCTCAGGGGTCCTGAATGTTTTCTAGATTCACTCATTTCCCTGTGGAGTTCAAACCTTGAATAATGAGGTAGAAGCAAATACAGGAGGAAACATAAAAGCCCCGAAGCCATCTATGGTCATGCAGCAAAGTATCACGCCAGGCTCTCGACTTTCTCCCTCCTGGTAGAGGGGCCGACCCCAGGGGAGTCAGAACTGTGAAAGGCCATAGCTCTGCTCCTAGAGCTGTTCTTTCTGCATCTCCCACACCTGCTCGAAAACCCTGGACCAAACCCTTGGCCTGCCCCTCTCCTTCACCCTACACTTAAGTCAGTTGCCAAACCCTCTAACCTCTACCTTCGGCATATTTTTCATATCTACGCCTCTCCATGTATCCCACTGCCACAAGCCAGTATGGTCCCTCTGCTAGCCTCCTTGACAGGTCTCCTTGCCCCCATCTCCCTCTCTCACCTTCTGGGCTTCCTCAACCATGTTTACTTCTCATTCATGCGAATCCGCTCTGAGCAGGCCGCTATGTCTGCCAGAAATCCTTCAGGGATTCTCCACTTGGGATTTCTAACTTTCCAGCCTCGATTTCTATTGTCCCCCACAGCTACTCCACATTCCAACCTTATCTCCTATTGTACTCACACTACTTCACATTTCAGCTGCCTGGTCTACTTGCGATTCCCAGGATCCCTTGCATTTTCCTTGTGGCCCTTTCTGCAGCCTCCCCCCTCTATCTAATCCATCTCTGCCCATTGCAGTCCTACTGATTATTGCAGAACTAGGTCAAGCGCCAACTGTTCAAATATGTTTTCTTCCTCTCCTATTCAACTCTACATTGCCACTCCTGCACTGCTTACCATATGTTAACTTTGCGTTATCATTTATATATAGCCTTATTTGTGTACTTAGCTTTTCTGCCTACCAGTATTTCTTAAGCACCTGTGACATGCCAAGGGTATGCACTAGGCACTTTGCATGTGTTATCTAACTTAATTTAAACCTCACAACAGCCTTGTGAGAGCAAGAATAATAATGAGCATTACCATCCCCATTTTACAGATCAGGAATCTGAGGCTGCAAGAAGTCAATTAACTTGCTCGAAGTAGCATCCTTACTAAGTGGCAGAGTCATCACTCACTCATCCAATTTTATTACAATCCATGTATGCCAGATTCCCAAGCCCTATGGACTTTTCAGTCGAGACTGGGAAGCCCCTCTGGGGGCAATTAGCACTGGAGCCTCAGGACAAGGCAGATCTGTTAAAGAAGGTTTTTTGCTCCTCTCTCGTTTGATTTATATTCATTGTGCTATAGGAATTGCTCCTTTGGCTCTCGGTCAGCCCTTGGCCCAGGCTAGAACAGGGCTAAAGAAATGATTCATGAAAACAAATACCATACAGGATGCTTAGTTCCACTGGTGACCCTGATTATTGTAAAATTGTGAAAGCAAAGGCACGCCACACCCCCCCACAGGTTGAGCAATCTAGAACTCCCCATTCTCTGCCACCTCAGTTTAGGCCTCATGCTAAACTTCTTTTTTTCCTGATTGGATCCAGAGGGGTACCTCAGATTTCAGAAACAAGGCCGGAACAGCACTGTTGTCATATCAGATCAACCTGACGAGAGCAGAGACTTTCCAGTAATAACCAACATGGACTCACAAGAAATTCATATGGAGATTAAGAATAGATAAGGGTTAGTCTACCCTGAATTGATTTTTCACCATTTAGGGTTGGAAGCCCCCAAACTTGTTGAGTCAGTTCTTATTGCCAAAGGAAGACTGTTGTAACAATGGGTTTATTCTCTTCCTTATTATTTGGAGTCAAGGGTGTCCAGCAGCCACTGTTTGCTCAAGGAGAGTCTAAACAGGACTTGCTGGGAAGCCTGAGTGGCTCAGTCACTTAAGCATCTGCCTTCGGCTCCGGCCATGATCCCAGGGTCCTGGGATCGAGTCCCACATTGGGCTTCTTGCTTGGTGGGGAGCCTGCTTCTCCCTCTGCCTGCCTCTCCCTTTGCTTGTGTTCTCTCTCTCTCCCTCTGACAAATAAATAAATGAAATATTTAAAAATAAATAAATAAATAGGACTTGCTGATGCTTGTGGCCAATGAGCATGACTCCTAAGCCACTTTGGCTCTGGCAAGGGGTATGGATCCAATGGTAAGGAAACTGAACAGGAAAGGGGGTTAGGTAACTCTAATTTGTCTTTGATTTTTGTGGGGTTTTGTGGGGTTTTTTTAGTATTTTCTCTTGCAATACTCAAAGCAATCCTTTTTGAGGTAGGTGTTATTGAAACAACCATTGTACAGATACAAAAACTGTGGTAAAGGCAGGGACTGGAACCCTGGTATGTTGAGTGGCACAGATTTCCACTGCCCTGAGCTCATGCTCTGCAGTAAGACCTTTCGCTTGGCAAATGTCAGCCATTTAAAAAGGAGTAAAGGCAAAATTCGTACCCAAATTAGAGTTCTCAAGCATCAGTATTCTTCCTTCCCTCCAAACCAAGATGATACAAAGTGTTTAATTTCTTAAATGTCTCACATTTTCCAGGGTTGACAAGATCTCACCAATAAGTAGTAGTGGAACTATAAGATTCTTACCTTCCACTCCGGAGACTCCCATGTTGTATCCTTAGGCAAGGGCGCTTGCTTGAACTACGTATCTCAGTTGGTTAGGCCACACACTACCAAGGCTAGTAAGCCACAGTCACTGAGAAGATCATCCTGTTCCTAGCCGTCTTTAAAACAGGTCAAAAAGGGGTTCCTGGGCGGCACAGTTGGTTAAGCATCTGATTCGGCTCAGATCATGATCTCAGGGTCCTGGGATTGCAGGGACTCCGCTTGTCCGGCTCCCTTTGCCCCTCCTCCCACCTGTGTGTGCACGAGCTCTCTCTCTCTCTCTCTCTCTCTCACTCTCTCAAATAAATAAATAAAATCTTAAAAAAAAAAAACCAAACAGGTCATAAAGTGGCTGGGTGAAAATGTAGACGGTGCAGGACAGGTCATCACTGGAACTGATAAAAAGTTATCAAAAGTGCCACTGACTGGGATCACTTGTGTCATATTCATGAATGAAGTAAAAAATTCTCTCTCCTCCCCCCCGCCCTTCACTTCTTCATGATCTGTTATATTGTAGACAGTCTAATGGATAGAGCACCTTCCTAATAATATATTTCCATATGAGAGGGGCTTGTTGTTACTAATCAGTGAACACTGACAACTTACAAAAAAGTATTTCAAGCTCTCAAAACCCTAGCCAAGTATGACATTGGAGATCCTTTTTACAAAGCTAGACTCTTGGTGTATTATGAAATCTTTCACATCCCACAGAGATAACAGAAAACTTATTTTACCTTCTCCCATGCAGTTCTTTTGTTGCTGCCTCTGCCATATGGTTAAAAAAATTACCCAGAGAACAACCAAATAATGTTATTTCAACACTACAGAAACTACTGAGTTTTGTTACTCTTTAATACCTTTGTATATCCCTCCAAAAAGAATGCTCAAAGAATTTTCAAGTGGAAGACATTCACTACCTATTGTCTGAATTGTGTTGGCAACCTTTTAGAAACACCTTGAAAAAGACTCATGACATATGTCCGCAGAAATCCAGAGAAGCAAAGTAGAGATTGGCGGAAAGGGAGCTATTACAGACTCAAGGTCCGGTCAGAGGGGGTCGTGGGCTGTCAGGTACACTAAACAAAGCGCACTGGGGGAGGCAAAGCACTTAGCAGCCAGCGAGGTAACGGGATGTTTAACAAGGAGGGGGAGAGAGAGGTGATGGGTTCCTTCAGTCCCCCTGGCACATCTCCCACCTTCACACTCGTTTTTTGAAGCCATGATAAAACCACAGGGATTCCCACTTTGCTCCCCTACTTTCCTCTGGCCTTCCTAACTCTTTTCTTACCCCGCTCTTCCCTCTCACTTCCTAATTTGCCCCTCTGTGCGTAATCTTTTGTTTTCAACTACTTTTAAGGTAATTTCATTGCAGCTGGAAAACAACCCATGTCGTCTTCTTCCTTCATTCTCGAGCCCAGGGACCCAGGTCCCTCCTGGGCTCCTTGGAGCTGGGACCTTCCCCTCTGAGCTCAGCAGCCCAAGCTGTGAGGATGATCTATTTCGTGAGTTCTCCAGTGGGCTGGCCTCTCCATGACGCCAGTCTGCTCCTCTTCCCGCCCCCCTCCCCACGCCTCATCCCCAAAGAAACCTAAACTCCGTGGCCTCTGAAACTGTCGGTGCGTGGGTCCCCAAGGTCTCCGCCAGGATCCAAGATTTCTCTGACCAAAGTGGGGTCGGGTCGGGGAAGTCAGTACCTCTTTGCAGGCGTGAAGCTCCGGTCCCGCTCCCCGGGTCACCTGGAAGGCGGTCCCAACCCAGAGCAGCAGCCGCAGAAGCCGGAGTGTGCGCCGCTCAGGTCTTCCCCTGCCTCCGGCAGAGGGATGGAGGCTGCGCCCCGGCTCAGCCATAGCGTTGTCCTGAGCGAACGGCGGCAGCGGCTCAGGTGCTGCGGCTGCTGCTACTGCTGGCAGAAGGCAGAAAAAAGGGGAGGGAGGTTCACAGGGGGAGGATGCAAGGGGCTGGGCTCGCTTCAGTCACCTCCCTGCGGCTACGCCAAGGCCGCCCATCCTTCCTCCTCCCTCCTTCCTCTTCCCCTCCTACCCACGTCGCCTTGGCAACCGCCTCCTCCTTCCCTCGGCGCGGGTGGGTCAGGGACCACGCGCTCCTCTGCCGCTCACCTGCCAGTCGCCATGGCAGCCGCCGCCGCTGGCGCGCGCCGCGTGGAAATGCGCGCGCCCGGGGTCTGCAACCGGCCCAACAGGCGGGTCCCGGGGTCGTGTAAAGAACGCGGTAGAAACATCCTCCAAGTCAACGCCACCAAATTCACGTTTTCCATTGCTCTTTCGGGTCATGGGCCATTTATGAGCATCTCTAATTTTGCAGACGTGGCGTTCGACAATGCTTATTTAGCACCTCCTTTGTGTGCAGAGATAGAAGGAATATTGAGACGCCGTCTCACCTTCAGAAGTTACAGCCCGGAAGAGTGGCCTCGGTAGATGTTTCCTACTGCAACAGCCACTTCTGGAGATCTTACTTACATCCCGCCAAATCCACCCGTGCCTTTATAACCGGCTCTATGAGAAGCCTTAAGACTGGCATGGTTAAACCGAATTTAAGCGAGGAGCGTTTGCGTTAGCCTGAAATTTTCCAAGCACGACCCTCGGGCTCTTCCGTCTCTTAACATCCTCGTTCTCGCATTGCTTTGAAAAATTCTTTCGTTAGATGCGATGGAGAAATTCCTGGGTCATCTTTTAGGACTTCTTTATTCAGCTGAAGTCTTCTGCAGAAGTCCTGCCCCGGGAAGCCGGCGTTTTTCAACTAAGGCTCCCAAGTGCAAATGCAGGGCTCTCTGGTCCGCTCGGTGGCGCTTTCGCCTCTGCGTACCCCGGAGCTTCCTCCCGAGGGGTCTCCCGCCGTGGACCGCCAGGTGGCGCCCTTCTCGAAGGGAACTCACCTCAGTCACAGATGGCGGGAGAATTGCCTGGCAACGGAAACTGGGCGTTCCAAACAATTGGGACCCGGGATCCTCCGCGTGCGTGGTGTGCGGCTGCGCGGGCTTCCCATCCCTCACATCAGCGTCTCACTCCGCATTTTACCATGCCTTTCACCCGAGACCCTTTCCAGCACCCTACGTTGGACAACGATGATACCTACCTGGGAAAACTCCGGGCTTCCAAGGTACTGTGGTTTCTTGCGTAGATTCCCACCAAGGTGGATGGCGCTCTTTCTGTTGGCGTGATGGACAGAGATGGTAACTTAAAGCACTCTGGTGAGGACACTGAGTCAGGTACGGTAGAAGTTTGTTTTCTGCCTGCCTCCTTGGCTCCATATTCAGAGATGCTTTTGAGGAGAGGGAACTAGAGCTCTAGCCCAGAGGAACAAGGGGCTCTCGTTGCCCAAAGCAAAGCTTGGTATAATGTGGATTAAACAGGCCCAGGTCCCACCAAACTACTCTTTGCCCTGTTTGGAAACCTGTTCTCTGAAGAGATATGAGATATGGAATGGGAGAGAATGCTCTAGTAGCCACCAGGTCATGCTTTATATATCTGCCCTTACAACATCTCTGTCTTTTGGTTTATGCTGGAATGTGTTTTTGTATGTGTGTCAGTGATTTGGGGAATTTAGATGATCTTTGTTTCTGGAGAAGTATTAGGGATGCTTGAAATGGTGCAAAATAAGGTGAATTCAATAGTGATTGTGGTTTGATAGCAGAATCAAAGAGCTTCCTTTTGTTTATTCAACGTTTATCACTTACTGTATGCCAGGCACTCTGCCAACACTGAGGATGTATAGATGAGTTAGATGTGGCTCCTGCTTTAGAGAAACTCTAGTAGAAAAGCTGACAATAGCAGCAGCAAAAATGCTGGCACAATAGCACATGTGTTGTGACAAGAGTTATACATCGTGTGTCAGGAGAACTGGTTGCTTAAAGGTAAGCTTCCCAGAGCCAGGTGAGTTTTCACATCCAAATATGAGTTAGCTGGGCCAGGGGAGGGAGAAGGTGGAATGTGAGTTAGAAAGAAGGAAACAAGAACCAGACATTCAAGGCATAGGGGGCAGCAGGTGCACATACATGGAAAGGAGAGAAAGAGTGGCTTGTTTGGGGGCAAAGAGTCCAGAATGGCTGGAGCATCGATGTGAGATGGAGGAGGGGAGAGAGCAGGAGCTGGAGTCATCTTGTTGGGCTGGGTGTGCTGTGTACACCATGCTAGTGAACTAGGATTCCGTCCTGGGGGCGCTGGGGGATCATGTCAGGATTTTAAGCACTAAAGAGTGACACAGTCAATGGGTGTTTTAGAAAGCACAGTGGTAGTAGATTGAATAGAACGGGAGCAGGGACAAGAGGAATCAGGAAGGAGGCAGGAGCCTCAGAAGGCAGCAATCTCCAGGAGGAATAATGGATCTCAAGCAGGGGATGGCAATGAGGTGCCAATGTGAAAAGGTTGCCACGGGCAGAACCGATGAAACTTCGTGGCTGGATATGGTCCCAAGAGAAGGGACAAGTCTAGGGTAGCTCCTAGGTTTCCGAGGGCTTACTTGATACCATTTACTGAATGAGGCATCCAGGGGACGCAGGTTTGGGGAGAAACCTGGTTCAGATTGGTTATGCAGATGTTGCTTTTGTGGTGCTTGTGGGACATTGAAGTGGAGATGAAGAGCAGGCCACATGGTTGAGTTCTAGGTTGAAGATGAATATCTGGGAGCCACAGTATCCATGTGGTGGTCGCAGCCACAGGAAGGAATGAGCTCATCCAGTGAATGTGAGAATACGAAAAACAGCAGTGAAACCCCCGGAGAATGCACTGTCTAAGGGGCAGAGGCAGAAAGTAGAGCTGACAAGGGAGCTGAGCAGTAGCAGCTCGAGGCAGGAGGAAAACCAGGAGAAGCTGGACCCACAGAGCATGGAGAGAACACGTGAGAGAATCAGAACCGTGGTGCCGAAAATGAAGAGGTCAAATAAGATCAGGTCTGGAAAGGATCCACCTAACCTAACTAAAGATAAAGGTCATTGGTCACCAGCAAGGGCGGTTTCCGTGCTTACTTGACAAAGAGGCCAGACTGTGGTGGCTAAAGAGGGGATGGAAACGGGGAGAAAGTGAAGGTAGTAAATGTTGACTCTTGAAGTGCAGTTATGCAGGGAAGGCGATAGAATGGTGACGAGACAGTGATAAAGGAATGAGAGAGAAGCTGGGTATACGAGATGGGTACCAGGACGGTACAGGTCTCTGAAGCATGGGGAAAGGCTAGGTTTGGGGAAGAAAGGTTATTCTTTTTATTATTACTTTTGAAGTATAGTTGACCTACAGTGTTCTATTCATTTCAGGTGTACAACATAGCGATTTGACAATCCTATACATTACTCAGTGTTCACCACAGTAAGTGTAGACAACACCTGTCACCGTGTAACATTATTACAACAGTATTGACTCTCTTCCCGATGCTGTACTTTTCATGCCTGTGACTTATATAACTGAAAGTTCGTATCTCTTCATTTCTTCACCTATTTCACCCATCTCTTCACCCACCTTCCTTCTGGCAACCATTAGTTTGTTCTGTGCATTTATGGGTCTGTTTCTGCTTTTGTTTGTTTTGTTTTTCAGTGAAATAACATGGTATTGGTCCCTCTTTGAGTTATTTCACTTAGCAAATACCCTCTAGCTCCATCCATGTTGTTGAAGATGGCAAGATTTTTCTTTTTTATGGCTGAGTAATATTCCATTGTGGATAGATAGCTACATGAGCAGATAAAGAATGAAGTTATATATAGATATATATATATAGAGAGAGAGAGATCACATTTTCTTCATCCATTCATCTATCAATGGGTGCTTTATTGCTTCCATATCTTGGCTATTGTAAATAACACTGCAGTAAATATAGTGCATATATCCTTTTGAATTAATGTTTTCATTTTCTTTGGGTAAATACCTAGTAGTGGAATTACTGGATTGTATGACATTTCTATTTTTAGGAGCCTCTATCCTGTTTTCCCCCATGGCTGCACCAATTTACGCATTCCCTTTTCTCCACATCCTCACCAACACTTGTTATTTCTTGCCCTTTTGATACTAGACATTCTGACAAGTGTGAGGTGATATCTCATTGTGGTTTTGGTTTGCATTTCCCTGACCATCAGTGATGTTGAACATCTTTTCCTGTGTCTGTTGGCCATTTCTATGTCCTCTTTGGAAAAATGTCTATGCAGGTCCTCTGCCCATTTTTTAATCAGTTTGGTTTTTTTGGTGTTGTTGAATTGTATAAGTTCTTTATATATTTTGGATATTAATTCCTTATCAGATATATCATTTGCAAATATCTTCTTCCATTCAGTAGGTTGTCTTTTCATTTTGTTGATGCCTTCCTTTGTGCAAAAGCTTTTTATTTTGGTGTATTCCCAATAGTTTATTTTTGCTTTTGTTTCCTTTCCCAGAGGAGATATATCCATAAATATGATAAGGCTAATGTCTAAGAAATTATTGCCTGTTTCCTTTTAGGAACTTGATGGTTTCAGTTCTCACATTTAGTCTTTAATCCATTTTCATCTTGTTTTTGTGTGGGTGTAAGAAAGTGGCCCAATTTCATTGTTTTGCATG
The DNA here is from genome assembly GCF_024610735.1 of Ursus americanus. NCBI lineage: Eukaryota > Metazoa > Chordata > Mammalia > Carnivora > Ursidae > Ursus > Ursus americanus. The sequence continues at coordinate 57,458,167 of NC_142138.1, read as the reverse complement.
TAGCTGCCCAGTTTTCCCAGCACCATTTATCAAAGAAACTGTCTTTTCCCCCTTGTGTACTCTTGCCTCCTTTTCATAGATCAATTGACCATATAAGAATGGGTTTATTTCTGGGCTCTCTGTTCTATTCCACCGATCTGTGTCTGATTTTGTGCCAGTACTATATTGGGTTTTTTTTTTTTTTTTTTTAAAGATTTTATTTATTTATTTGACAGAGAGAGACAGCCAGCGAGAGAGGGAACACAAGCAGGGGGAGTGGGAGAGGAAGAAGCAGGCTCCCAGCGGAGGAGCCTGATGTGGGACTCAATCCCAGAACGCCGGGATCACGCCCTGAGCCGAAGGCAGACGCTTAACCGCTGTGCCACCCAGGTGCCCCTGGTTTTTTTTTTTTTTAAGTTTATGTATTTGTTTTAGCAATCTCTACACCCAGCATAGGGCTCAAACTCATGACCCCAAAATCAAGATTTCCATGCTCTCCCAACCAAGCCGGCCAGATGTCTCAAGTACTGTATTGTTTCGATTACTATAGCTTTGTGGTGTATCTATCTACTACCTTGAAATCTGGGATTGTGCTACCTCCATCTTTGTTCTTTCTCAAGATTGCTTTGATATTCAAAGTCTTTTGTGGTTCCATAAATTTTAGGATTATTTTTTCTAGTCTTGTGAAAAATGCTGTTGGTATTTTGATGGGGATTGCACTGAATCTATAGATTGCTTTGGGTAGTATGGACATTTTAATAATATTACTTCTTCCAATCCATGAGCATGATGTATCTTTCCATTTGTGCTGTCTTCAATTTCTTTCATCAGTGTCTTATAATTTTCAGGTTAAATTTATTCCTAGATATTTTATTATTTTTGGTGCAATTGTAAATGTGATTGTTTTCTTAATTTGTCTTTCTGCTGCTTTGTTATTGATATATAGAAACACAACAGATTTCTTTATATTAATTTTGTACTCTGCAGCTTTAGGGCATTCATTTATTTTATTTTTTTTTAAGATTTTATTTATTTATTTGACAGAGAAAGAGAGACAGCCAGCGAGAGAGGGAACACAAGCAGGGGGAGTGGGAGAGGAAGAAGCAGGCTCCCAGCGGAGCAGGGAGCCCAATGTGGGGCTCGATCCCAGTACCCTGGGATCACGCCCTGAGCCGAAGGCAGATGCTTAACGACTGAGCCACCCAGGCGCCCCAGGGGCATTCACTTATTAGTTCTAATAGTTTTTCGGCAGTCTATAGTGTTTTCTATATATAGTATCATGTCATGTGCAAATAGTAAGAGTTTTACTTCTTCCTTACTGATTTGGATGCCTTTTATTCCTTTTTCTTGTCTGATTGATGTAGCTAAGACTTCCAGTACTATGTTGAGTAAAAGTGGTGATCGTGGACATCCTTGTTTTGTTCCTGAACTTAGAAGAAAATCTTTCAGTTTTTCACCATTGAAATTGATGTTAGCTGTGGGTTTTCATATTTACCGTTACTGTGTTGAGATACGCTCCCTCTAAACCTATCTGTTGAGATTTTTTAAAATAATAAACAGATATTGTATTTTGTCAAATGCTTTTTCTGCATCTATTAAGATGATCATATGGTTGTTATCCTTCCTCTTGTTAACGTGATATATCACATTGATTTGTGAATACTGACCCACCCTTGCATCGCTGGAATCAATCCCACTTGATAATAGTGAATGATCCATCAAATGTATTATTGAATTTGGTGTACTAATATTTTGTTGAAGATTTTTACGTCTCTGTTCATCAGGGATATTGGCTTGTAGTTTTCTTTCATTCATAGTGTCTGGTTTTGGTATCAGGGTAATGCTGGCCTTGTAGAATGAATTTGGAGGTTTTCCTTCCTCTTCTATTTTTTGGAATAGTTTGAAAAGAGTAGGTATTAACTGTTCTTTAAACGTTTGGTAGAATTCACTTGTGAAGCTATCTGGTCCTGCACTTTTGTTTGTTGGAAGTTTTTTTTTTATTACCATTTCAGTTTTGTTACTAGGAATTGGTCTGTTCAAATTTTCTATTTCTTCTTGATTTCGTTTTGGAAGATTTTTATGTTTCCAGGAATTTATCCAGATTGCTCAATTTGTTGGCATATAATTTTTCACAGTATTTTGTTATAGTTCTTTGTGTTTCTGTGATGTTGGTTATTATTTTTCCTCCTTCGTTTCTGATTTTATTTAAGTCCTTGCTCTCTCTCTCTCTCTTTTTTTTCCTGATGGGTCTGGCTACAGGTTTATCAATTTTATGTTTTCCAAGAACCAGCTCTCGGTTTCATTTGGTTTCTTTGATCTTTGTGTGTGTTTCAGTCTCTCATTTATTTCTGCTCAGGTCTTTATTATTTCCTTCCTTCTACTAACTTTGTTGGTCTTTGTTAGGCTTTGTTTGTTCTTTTTTCTAGTTTCTTTAGGTATAAGATTAGATTATTTGAGATTTTTCTTGTTTCTTGAGGTAGGCCTGTATCGCTATAAAATTCCCTCTTACAACTCTCAAAGACTTTGGACGGACAGTTGTGTTTTCATTTTCTCCGTGTTTTTATTTCCTCTGATTTCTTAGTTGAACCATTGGTTGCTTAGTAGCCTGTTGTTTAGCCTCCGTGTGTTTGTGTTTTCTGGGTATTTTTTCTCCTAGTTGATTTCCAGTTTCATACCATTGTGGTCAGAAAAGTTGCTTGATGTGATTTCAGTCTTCTCGAATTTATTGAGACTTGTTTTGTAGCCTGACATGTGATCTATCCTGGAGAATGCTCCATGTGCACTTGAAAAGCTCCATGTGCTTTGGGTAGAATGTTGTGTATACATATGTTGGGTCCATCTGATCTAATGTGTCGTTCAAAGCCATCATTTCCTTCTTGGTTTTCTGTCCGGATGGTTTATCCATTGATGTAAGTGGGTGTTAAAGTCCCCTAGTATTGGTGCATTACTGTCAGTTTCTTCCTTAATGTCTATTAATATTTGTGTATTTAGGTGCTCCTAATTTGGGTACATAGACATTCACAATTATGATCTCCTCTTGTTGGATTGATGCCTCTATCACTATGTAATGCCCTTATTTGACTGTTGCTACAGTCTTTGTTTTAAAGTTTATTTTGTGTATGGTGTAAGAAAGTATTGCTACCTGGCCTTTTTTTTTTTTTTTTTGCTTCCATTTGAATGGCATCTTTTTCCATTCATAAGGGTTATCCTTGAGTAAAACGTACAATCCTTTCTTTGAGATGGAAGGACATTGGATGTGAGGATGGTATTCATGCTTGACAGTCTTGACTTTGCCAATGAAAGACAGTCTCATCCTTCTGCTGAATGAGGACATGATGAGGCTCGTGTAGTCTTTAAGGAATGGGAGGAGAGCTGCCTATGCTTGCATCACGTATTTGTAGTTTTCTTGTTTCATTTGTCATCTTTTTTGGTGATAGCACACTGTCTGATACATACTATTCAATTAATGTCTAACTGACCTGAGTTACACAGCACTGCCATATATAGAGGGGCGGGGGTTCCAACACTGGATCGGTTGAATTTGATTTCTGCTAGGTTGAAGCTGTACTCACTGGAGTGCAGTCATTATTCAAACAGTATTTCATTTCTGAACACCGTGTGTTAGGTCGCAGTGCTAGGTACTAGAGTACAGGGAACAATATGGCATTTTACATTAAATGGAAGAAATCAGTTATGTGCTTTTCACGTTCATGCTTACGGGGTTCTATTTAGAAGACTGACTGTCCAGTGTACTTTTTCTTTGACACTTCTGCAGTCACAATGAACCCTTCCCTGCTTGCTGCAATCTTTTTCTATTCCTGCTTAGATACTGCATTCTCCTGCTTCTTCTGTCTCTGACTACCTTAGTGTCCTTTCTCTTTCCTCCCCCCCATTATAATATTGTGCAGTCATGAGCCCCTGTGGCCACACTCCTTTTTGTAGGCATCAGCCACTACTTCATGTGGATGACCCCCAGACCCTTATTACTAGTTCTGAGCTCTCCTCCAAGTTGCACACTTCCCATTTTCCACCTGTTGACTGCATTTAGACAACTTGCCTTTTCTTCAAACTCAGTACATCTAAACTTGAGCTCATCATCTTTCTTATCTTTTCCACACTCCTCACCCCATCCCACGCACCCCTTTTCCTGTATTCCTGGCCTACCTCTGTCAGTTCTAAGGACTGAAAACTTAGGAGCATCAAAAGCCTAGGAGTCTTGCTTCATAGCATTCTTCCCTTTGAAGATTTCCCTCTGAGGTCCAGTTAAAATAGGATGGAATAAGGAGATGGGTGTCGCTGAAGCTATCACCTCAGCAAGGCCTCCTGTAACCAGGTCCTGCGTGTGGTTTCTCTTTTGCAGAAACTGCCATATAAGAACCCAGCTCACCTTGCTCAGCAACAGGAACCCTGGAGTCGGCTCAGCTCAACTCCCACAATCACCTCCATGAGGCGGGATGTTTATTTTTTTGATCCTGAGGTACCTAGCATTGAAATGCTATTTCTCTTTACATCTGCTTAAGATTCATGAGTATCTTTTTTGAAAAGTAGTCTGTCCTTAATGGCGTCAGCATCTTTATTTTGTCCCCAGTCCAAGGTCCTACCAAATCTAAAACCTAACACCAATTTATCTGGCCTCTGGGAAGTCTGAAGACTTGTGTTTTGATCCAGTTGATTATCTGGAGCAAATCATTTTCTCACCAGACTTTTCATTCTTCTGACTATAACCATAAATGAGGTAAGGCCCATTAACCCCAAGTGAAGGACAATATGATTTCCGTATCTCCAGTGAGAGCTCACCCCTCATTAGACCTAACCATGACAGAATTCTGCATTGACAAGAGTTAAATGTCTTTGGGATGTAAGGAGTTGGTGGACCTTACGCCCAAAAGGGGTTCACTCAGCTTTTGGGGAAAAAGTAGAGCCCAACAGAACCTGACTAGAGTTGGGGTAGAGGTAGCAAGTTAACCCTGGGGGGACTGACTTCCTCTGTAGATACCAAAGGATGACCTGGATTTCCGCTTAGCAGCCTTGTACAACCACCACACAGGGACATTCAAGAACAAAAGTGAGATACTCTTACACCAGGAGACCACCCAGGATACCCATGGGTAAGTGGTGGAGGCAGAGCCTCTCCACCCTAAGGACAATGCCATCCAGTCATGTAAGGTAAAGTGTCACCTGGAAAATAACAAAGATAATCAATAGGTACTCGTTTGTATACACATTTCTGTGCTTTTTACATCTGTATCTATAATGCAATTTCTGTATTTTTATTAACTAAAATGAATAGCGATCCTCCAGCATTGGGCTCATTTGTATAAACAAACAAAACCTTAGTTAATTCCCAGAGGGTAAAAAGGGCCTTTGGCTGCATTATTTTTAAGGCTGCATGCAACTATCTTTCCCTCCTCACCTTTCTTCTTCTGATTGATTTCACTGTCCCGTTCTTCCCCGTACCATCTTCTAGAATCATCAAGACCCAATTCCCTGGAGAACTTTTACCCCCTCCTCCGCCACCTTCCATCACTTCCCGAGCTAACATCAGACACTGGATCAACCCTAAGAAGGAGTCTATCCACAGCATCCAGGGATCCATAGGTAAGGGTTAGAAGACTGGATGGGCAGATGGGTGGTACAAGAGTTTTTAAAAATTGACCCAGGAATCAGGGAGTTGAGGTGATTGGTCATTAGGAAACTTCAGGGATAACTGAAGGTCTTGGAATAGCAGTGACTAAGTTGGCACATTATCAGACTAATACCACAGGACATACTGCCTATAAACTAGGAAATGAATTCAGTTTTTCAGAGCCTTTAACTCAGCCTTAGGTCTAGGGGAAAAAATGTCTAGCAAAGGGCAGAAACCTGGGAGTGGAAGACCTACAGCTTTCTCCCATCAGTCCTCTCTATAGGCCAGTTTCCCCAGCTATTACAAGAACTTTCTCCACAGTACCCAGAAATGTATGTGTGATTACAGGTTCCCAGAAAAGGCAAAGGATTTGAAATTCACAGCCTACCCCATTCTCTTTTCTCCACAGTGTCCCCTCACACTGCAGCCACCAATGGAGGCTACTCCCGAAAGAATGATGGTGGCTTCTTCTCTACCTGATGTTGACAGGCCCCTGGACTAATAAGTCGTAGCGGAACATCCTGCTGCCCACCTCCATTAAATAGATTTGTGCTGGATGAAGCCTGAAGTGTGTTACCCATGGACTAAGATTTGCCACTTGACTGCTCTTAAAATGTGGGAGGGAAGTTTCCCAAATTCTAGAAACTAGTCCTATTGGACACATTTGCAATTGGGAAAGTCATCTTGCTGAAAAGCTAAGGATTTAGAACAAAACAACACGTGGGGTGCCTTTGTGGCTTAGTTGGTTAACCATCTGACTCTTGGATCTCAGCTCGCGTCTTGGGTCTCAGGGTCATGAGTTCAGGCCCTACATTGGGCTGGGTGTGGAGCGTACTTAAAAAGAACAAAACCGTTTTTGGCAGGGTACAGGTATTCATATTTTGTAAACCGGACTCATTCCAAACATAGATAAATGCATTCAACATTTCTTGCAAACTTGTATGTGAGCCACTGAGCTAACTGTTGGGGAAATGAGTGGACACAGCCCATTCTCTTAATGAGCCTACCACACCATAATTCTGGTAACTCTATGTATGTAGCGTTAACATTGATGCTGAGGTCACACTTAACATATTTCAGACCTTCTGGATTTAGTCATCTGCTGGGCTCTACTTTTCCATAAGGGTGCCATCTTCCTGGACCTGGCTCCTTGCTACTGTTCCTTCTCTAATTCTGCTGTCTTCTTGCCTGGGAGTCAATTCCCTTTTCTTTGTCAGTTTGTGCTGTGAAATACAGCCCTTGATACTTATAAATGTGGTTCAATAACCTGGTGCTTGGGCTTGAAGGTACCAAAAAACATGCATTAATGTGGTTTCTAAAATTGTAAGTCACTCAGGGGAAACTGCTATTAGATTGGGCAAGAAATCGCAGACCTTTCAGAATATTGTAGGGTAAATTCCCATTTCTAAGTCTGGACAGCATATGCATTGCTGAATAATTCAGATATGAAAGAGTTTCTTCCTGTTACTCAGGTACAGGGTCCTTAAATTCCATCAAACTATCACAGCCCCTCTTCCACAGAGATACTCCAACCTATTCAGATAGTATCTGCTGCCAAGTGGCAATATCAAGTTTCAGTTCTATTTAGAATGGCTGACAGTGGCAGAGAGGGGTGACTCTCTGGCTGATCATCTCATGCAGGTTGATACTGAAAAATTTATTACCATGACCCATACATCAAGGCTTTTAGAAATACAGACTCACAGACCTCCCAAATAATTCTAATTCAGTAAATCTGGGGCGGGTCCCTGGAATCTGAATTCTTACAAGCCCTGCAAGTTCTCTTATTGAAAAAAATATATATATATAAAACCTTTAGGGGCAGACGCTGTACAGGGGGGCACCAGTGTTAGTACCATACAAAGGGTCATCACAAGGCGGGCCGAAAGGAAAAAAGGGAAGAGACTAAGGAAAAACACTGCAGCAGCAAACAAGGCTTCAGTGGCCTTCCTGCTCCCGCGGGTTGGGCGACAGCTCCTTCACCCCCGCCTTCGCCCCCCAGCGCCCTGGCCCGCCGCCGACTGTTAACGATTAGCCCCAATGCCACGGGCGGCCGCGCTCCGGGGCCGGGCTCAGATCAGAATCGCCTCGATAATCAGTGGCCCGGGACAAGCCCGGCCTCGTCTATCTGATCAATTCATCACTTCCGAGCGCCGGGCCCCGTAAAACCGGTTCCGGGACCGCGGCGTTGCCGCCGCCCAAGGGGCCTCGCTGCACAGCGCCCCGAGGAGGGGCTTCGCAGGAGGGGAGCTTTTCATCTCGGGTCGGCCCGGCGGGGCTAGGGTCACAACCCGATCAAATAAGATCAAGGTGTAGGCGGGGGAGGGGCTCAGGGACGGGCGCACACACTCGCCTTGCACGCCATCATGCACACACACATTCGCGCGTCCACTCACGCAGACCACACGCGCCGTCCACGCAGCACCGTAACACCACACAGTCCACCCTCTGCCCAGCCCGCTCTCCCTCCGTGGAACGAGCGGAAGTCCGCACCCTCTTTTAAATCCCTCCGCCTCAGAGGATTCTGGGAGGAACCACTGAACACAGGCTGTCGTCCGGTATGCCCTTTGCTGCCCTCGAGTGGCTCGGAGGGGAACCCAGGTCCCAGAGAAAAGCAGGACAAATTCCCGCAATACTAAATCGTGCTTGTCTTATGATCTTTGTGCAGGTACATATTTATATCCGTATCTATAGCTTTCTTTTAATCTTTGACCCAAGTCTTTGATCCAAGTTTTGAATATAATATGATTCAGTCTCAGGAGATTTGTAGGTGATTGACTGCTTTCTCATGGAGAAGGCAAATACTGGTCAATATCAGCGTCCCCAGGAGCTCCTTCCCCCAGGGCAGAAGGAAAACATCATTTTACCCAAGGGAAGGGTGAGAATAGATTATTTAAATCCAGTCTTAAGATAACTGTGAAATGAGTAAAGGTAGAAAGGCATATTCCTGTCATTTACAAGAGCCCCCTTGCCACCCCGAACTTGATGCTATGGCAGTCATATTGCTGAACCTTCACTTACTTTCATGTCCATTAAAGCATGTCTAACTTTCAAACTCCAGAATCAGTAGTGAAAAAAAAAGTAGTGATTATATAATGGGAATTAGCTTTCACATCAGGGAACGCAATTTTAATGTCTCAGTTCCTTCTTTCTCCTTCTTCAATGAAAAAGGTTATGTGTGTGGGAAAAATAAGAAGAATTTTGTGAATTTATAATTTGTAACTGTACCAGTTCCACCATGCACTTAAACAAATAGGGGGAAATTAACCATTTATGTGCAAGAATCCCATTGGTTGAAGGATTTTCTGGGTGTATGGCTGGTTAACCTGATAACCTCATTTGAATAAGTTTATGCCTGGTAATGGCAGATAATATTTGTATTTTAATAGCAGTGGTAGATAAAATGTATTGAGGAGTGTTATCTCCCTTATTTAACGTACCTCAAAACTTATTCGTATATACATATATGCTTACATATATAAGCTGATACATGTATCAGCTCCCTCAAAGGAGAAAACTACACCTTCATAAATTCTGAACTATATCGTGTATTTGGTGACCATCACAAGGGGTCAACAGGAATAATGATATTCATTAATGTAAACCAAAATGGTATACTTGGGTAGAACCAAGGGGGGTATTGAACAAAGTTCAACGAATTCATCATGTGACAAATAAAATGGACAAAAATGGTAGGGAAAGAAATTTTATTTTCAAGGATTTGTGCAGACAATGGTGAATAAAAAATTGTATTTTAACTATAAAAGGCTGACTTCATTCCACGCTGGCATTCAGGGTTTATGGTGATGCCAGTTTGAATCTGAGGCAATATTGCTATCCCCCTTCACCCACCCCTAAAAGACTCCCTCAGAGGAACAACTTCCTACAATTTTTCAGTCAAAAAACAGATGACACATCAACCAAAGTAATGAGTTAAACAGCCTTCTGCTTATCTGCTTACATAAAGGCAAGAAACGAAATAAGCTGTGTTATTTGTTTCTTGCTGTAAATTACCTTCATTCTGTGCACTTTTTTGGTACATTCTCATAGGAAAACAACTCAAAATATAACAATTTAGGTCAAGATACCCCACCTGGGAGGCTGTAAAAATTGAACAACTAGAACTGTGAAATGAAACAAGTTTAAAATCCGAAGCAGCTCTCCTCACCAAGCTTAGAGACATTAGCCCTATTGGAAAACAAGTCATTAAAGCTACAAAATAACAAGTGCAAAACATGCTGAACCTGTATTTCCAGAGAGTACCGTTCCTGCTGGCCAACAGGTCCCAAACACACCTACAAGGTGTAACTTTTCCTTCCTGTTCCAATAGATGTCCTTTCCCTCATGTGAAAGATCCTCAGAAGTGACAATGGAAAATATAATAATCATTGAAATTTACCCTGTGGGCCAATTCTTGAAGAGACAAAAAAGCCACAACTCTGAGATGATTAGACATGTAGTGTTTACTTGAGGACTTTTTACACCTCTAGAAACCCCCAAAGCACTAAACTATTTCGGAACCTAAACTTCCTAGCAGCTTTTCTTTGGGGGAAAAGACAGAAGACAATTTCCTGCCACACAGGGGTCAACTTGTCCACAGTCAAGTTTTACTGTAACAGACAATTCAATTGGTTCCTATGTTGATGCGTGCTTGTCACAATAATTTAATTTTAGACCAACTCTCTCTTCTTTAAATGGAGAAGTCTTCCCTTCAAATGTTGAGTCAGCTAAAATGATTTCTGTAAGAGTTACCATATCCATGGAAAAGCCTATTAATCTCCATGGCAAACATCTGTTTTCCTTCCCTTTAGAAAACACCCTCATTTTATTTGTGGATTCTGTTAACTTTCCAAACATGCTCATGAATATCAGCAACTTCTCTCACTCGTTTGAATTTATCATGTTCTTAAAACACAAAAAATCTCCAAGAGATAGCTAAAGAGTACTGCAATATGAGGAAAACCAAACGTTGCCCAAGAAAAACAAGTGATCAATTAAAAATTGCCATAATAACCCAGACTCAAACACAGAATAAGGCTGTGTCTTGGATAACATGACAGAACGTCCATCTAACATCACAGTAAATTCTTACACTAGATGACTTTACTAGTGTATGAATTATATACTAGATTTCTTTTACCCTAACTGCAAATATATTAAAAATTATTTCTTCAATACTTTTCTCTTTCCCCTAGTGGTGGCATTTAAGACTGAGTAACACTATTTCGCACTCAGTAATTTAGAGTATAAAAAAAGGCTTTAGGAAAATTCTAAGAGTGGATTCATTTTCCATATACCATTTGATGGGATGAAGTCTCCTTTGGGGGATATTGGTGAACAGAACATTTTTCCTTATCTAAGTTACTGCTTTCTAGTCTCACCACAGACAACTAATTCCCAAATCTTATGTAGGCCCAGATTTTCTTGGCAAACTCTTGAGCCACCAGCACACAGCACATTTATTTCATCTGTCCTCTTTTTGCAGTGAAGACCATGCCTCTCCCTTATGTTCCCAGATGGGTATATGAAAGAGAAATTTCCAAAGCCAAAAAATTTTCTTGGTGTGTGTAACTCTTGTTCTCCCCCCACCCCACCCACTCACCCCCCCATCAAGTTGCCAAATCCAAATCAAACAGTGAAAAAAAAAAAAAGTCAAGTCTTGAAAATTCTCTCTCCTTCCAAGAGGCGTGAATACAGCCTATGTCCTTCCCTAATGGGCCTCAGTTTGAAAAGATCCTGATGAGGAGCTGAAGAACAGAGTAGGTGACAGGTTTTTATGTAGGAGGTATGTAATCCTATCACCGTGGGGTGTAATTTATCTGGACATTATATGCTCTCCGCTGAGGACTGATTCACACACAGATCAAAGGAAGTTGGCCTTCTGGAGTCCCCTGAAGCATAAATAATGTTTGTAACCATGAGGAATTTTCCCCACATATGGTAGGGGCAGATGCTGTGGTGTCATCCTGGGGACTTTGATGATTTTAGCTGAGCTCTCTTACGCTGGGCCCAGGCCCCGGACAGTTTCTTCACCCTCATCCTCTTGGTTGGCAGCTGATGAGATGGATGCTTTGGAATTCATTTTATAAACAGGACGTAAAAGGCCATTACAACACAGGCGATTGCCACAGCAGCATGCAGCCTGGTTCCGATCACAGCGGCTGGCAACAGAAGTAAAAAGAGAAAAGAAATCACACCTGCGCTTCATGTAAATCCTCACTTTCAAGGTGGTATTTTGAAATCTCTAGTCATGATGAAGAGACCTATCAAGGTTCTCAAGAACCCACCCAGGGATGCATTTAAATACTGTTCTTAAGCGCTAGATTCTAGGTGAATATACTGTTTCTATTTTGCTCTATTTTGAAAAAAGATTTAGGTAGGTAGGATTCACCCTTAATAAAAAGTAACAAAGGCATCTGAGTTAATGAAACTTAGAAGAGACTCCAATATATTCTTTCCAGAAATTCAGAAAAACTTTTCATTGGGAAAATACTCCAACGATTCTAGTCCAGTCTAAACTGCTTTAATTTGGAGACTTTTACTCCATGGAGAATATTAAAATTACCTTGATGCTAAAATAAAGGGTTATGTAAAAGTGGAACCAGATACAATGCCAGCCTATCCCACCCCCCTACACTTTGTAGCACCCCACTGTCCAGAGATGGCAATCTCCTCTCCCTGTCCAGATATGATCATACCTTTGTAAAACACACCCCAAACTCCCTTCTTCTCGGACAGCAGCCAGGTTTTGAGACGAGGTACTTTCTTGAAGTAAGCACAGGTGCAAACAAAGAGCAAACCAAACACCAGAATTCCATCCAAGGAGTACACTGTGACAGAAAGAAAAACAAACAAATGCTTTGGTACTAATCTAGCTGGTGACAGGTGATTCCATTTGAGAACTCCAAGGAGAACAGAGTGATTTAATATCAAGACGATACAATCAACTAGCAATGCCAACCCTTTACAAGGGAGAGCCAATATCCTGGGACTAACAACGGTTCCTTCATTGTTCCTCAAATTGCTTGTAGACAACCCCCTTACAAAGATTTCACTGTATCTTCTCCTCTTTCAAGAACTACAAGTCCTGAGAAGAGTGCATCACTTTAGTGGAATCAATCTCCCAGGAATGGCCAGTGTTGGTAACAGTTTGAGAGAGGCGTAAGAATCCTTGGAGCCTGAGCTGAGGAAAGTACCCATGTTCCTGTTATGAATCACTCATGTGATAAAGGAGAGCCAAATGTTTAGCCAAGTCTCACAGATCTGCAGTTGTTGAAGAATATGTTAAGGCAAAAAGTAAAGCTTAATGTAAACAGCAAGGGTTCGAATTCATAAAACTACAGTTTTCCAATGCTTATCTTACACCTCATGCATGATACTCTACTGTCAAACCAACATTTCTGCTAGAATAACTACAGATTCTTGTCAGAAAAAAAAGTATCTGAGGTGTCGACATAGAACAATTGTGGGAAAAAAGCTTTGAACAATTCTATTTCTTACATACGTAAAACAAGCTATTTCTTGTACATGTAAGCACAATGAAGAACCTAACTGCAAAAGGAAGAAAAAATTCAGACCACAAAAGGAGGGAAGGTAACTAAAATTTACTCAGTTATTATTATGTATCAGACTGCTCTCTTATTTCCTGGTTTCTTCCTCCCAGTGATGTCCCTTCTGGGACTGTGCCTAGTAACCTCAGACCTGTGACTTGCCCAGGAAGCTCCAAAAGGATATTTTACATAATCAGTATCTGCCACTTCTGGACCACTCTATCTCCCTCTCTCCAGTAAAACTATCTCACAGCCAGGTATCACATGAGAAAGAGCCCAGTACATTAACACATACACTAAATTCTTATGATGATACTTTAATGTATTATTCTTTTACTTTCATAAGTTCTTGCAGACAATGCCAAAATTCACAAAAGGGTGAAATTTGAGTCTCCATTGCCAGACTTAAGGAGAAGGTACTTTTGAGAAACGCTTTCCTGAGCCCCTCAAATCATACCAGGACGCTTTCTCTTCTTTCCTGTAAACAGCTGACTCTGACTCTAAATACCATTAAAAGTCCTTCTTCCTGCACTTTTCCTGGAATTCGGAAATCATGTCAGTAAAGTGTTCGAAGACGTCTGGAAAATTAGGTCGGATAAACAGGGTTCCAACTGCCACATCGTTTAGAAGAGGCAGTGTCTAAATCCAACCCTTGCAACACTAGCCAGGGTCTCCAGATGGGATCACTCAGGCAGGACTTTAGAATCAGACGAGACAAAGCTTTCCGGCATTTTTTCAAAACAAGGAAAATTTTAGGGTCTACATTCGCCTCCAAAAAGTGTGAGGCTTGACACTCTCTCTGATTTCTTGGTCCTCCCAACGAGGCTACAGTCTGAAAGTATGAGAACGGAGGAAGCTAAGAGAAGGATCCTTTCTTTTCCCTGGTGCCAGAGCAATAGTTCAGCTGGGACCGGCCTGCCTAAGAGTCTTGCAAGGGCTAGAACGAACTTCTAAGAAGGGGGAAGAGAAAGCACAGGCTAGGGACTGAGGACTCGGGGTGCGGAGACGAGAAGCACTGGTATTTCTAGATCGGTAGGGGACGGAAGAACCGCGGAAGGGTTTGGGGGACAAGAGTTAGGGGCACTGAGAGGCCACGGTGGGGCTGGGCTGGGAGGGGGCGGGGAGAATGGCCACGTCAGTCCCGGTCCCGCCCGCCACGTTTCCCCTCGTCCTTTAGTCCCATTCTCCACTCTGGGCATTGGCTCTCACCGTTCGTCATGGCGGCTGGGCCCGGGCCTCGCTAGGGGTTCCGGGATCAGCTGTGAGTGGTAGCGGCGAAGACTGGGGAACCCAGCTCCGCGTTGACACTTCCCGATCGGGGCCGCAGCGACGGGTAGGAGGCGTAGTACGCAGGCGCAAGGGCAGAGAGGCGAGTGCCGAATGCAATCAGGAGTGGCTAGCAGATTACAGAGCTAGGGGACTTGTGTGGGCGGTGCTTGCTGTTTACGCAAGCGTAAGAAGAGCGCCGTCGGAGAGGCTTCCTAAGTGGCCATGGTAACCAAGTTTCTTCCGGGTGTCCTTGCTGCGGCAGTGGCCTAACCTGACCTGTTGGCGTCGGTGTATTCGGATAGGTAAAGGCTCCAGCTTCACACTTTATTCTGCGCTGTGGCAGCTGGTGTGTGTGTGTGTAAGCAGCAGCCTTCCTGCGACGGAAAGGTGTCGGTCCCGGGATTCCAATTAAGAGAACTCTGACAGCAGGACTCATGAGGCAGTCCCTGCGACCTCCAGACCTGCTTTTGTTTCACTGCTCTTTCTTTCCTTAACTTCTTTTGTTTTCTTTCTTTCCTTTTTCTGTCTCTTCTTTTTTGCTACTGGGTATACCAGATTTTTTTCTCCAGTTTTATTGAGAAATAATTGACCTACGTCACTTCTTTCTTACTCCTTATGGAAATCAGAATAGTTAGGCTCCGTCTGAACTCTCGGAATGAGAGTAAGAAACATTATAACAGAAACAAGTCACATATTTCAGACCCTAAAGCTCCACTCTATCGGGAAACATCCAGATAATTGCCTGTTTGTTTCTTAGATTTTTCTTGAAACTTTCAGGAGAGTCTCGATACTCTCCTGTATTTAGTTAAATGCTGGGGTCTCTTTGGCCACTTTAACCAGGAATCGGGGATATCAGGACAGCGTTTTTCACAAAACTTTCACAAGCTGACGAAAGATATCAATAGTTTAATGATGGGGGTAGAGTGGAGACAAAGCTACAGGTTCCATTTTGTAAATCAAAATCTTTAATTGGGCACAACTCGACCTGCTTTATTGAAATGCAGAGAGGGGCGCCTGGGTGGTTCAGTCGCTTAAGCCTCAGATTCTTGGTTTGGGCTCAGGTTAGGGCCTGGGGGCCCTGGGATCTAGCCCTCTAGCCAGTGTGAGGCTCCCTGCTCAGCGGGGAGTCTGGTTGTCTCCCTCTCCTGCCCCTCCCCTACTCATGCTTGCTCGCGCGCGCTCTTTCCCTCCCTGTCTCTCAAATAAAAAATTAAAATGCGGCTAGAGTGCAACTCAATCTTTCGAGGCTTAAATTCTAGGTAAGGTTACCAGTGATTTGACAAGGTCCGAAAGGAACTCAGTGCCCCTCTTGCTGCAGTGCCATCTGCTGACTGCGGCCTGCTTCGCTACAGATAAAAAAAGTTACCAAAATGCCTCCTTCTAAGAGCTGGAGTGGGGAGGCAAGCCGAAAGAAGTCTGATGGAAAAGAGACTCCTTGCAAAAATATACATAAATGCGGGGCGAGGGTCTGGGGGTGTGGAGGAAGACATAGGGGACAAAACCTAAGACAAGGCCAGATGTACTTACGCACATACACACAGAGACAAATCCGCCTCCCCAAATGAACTTTGGGGACCACTCAAAAACAACATAAAAATACCTAATTGTCTTGGCCTTTGAACCTTTCGTCAATTGTTATCTAAAACAGCATCAGCACTAATAATATCACTAGCAACTGACTGTTAATTCCCTGCACCCATAGAGCCCAAAGTCCTAAATAAATTCATGTTTACTAATTTGGATTGAATCATGTAGCTCATCTTCAACTAAAAAACTTCTCCTCTTTTTTGGATACTATTGAACTGTGCTAGCCTCACTGACCTACACCTAATTGTTATCTTTACTCAGGTTTTTCCTGCTAAATATAGATGTTCCTAAGAAACCTACACCCTCTTTTTCTCATTATTAACTCTCACTTGGTGACCTGTTCTGTTCATGGTTTCAACTACTACCTCTGCAGAGTTCTTAAGTTGATGTCCTATCCAAGTTCCAATCTTCTATTTCTAATAGATGTTCTTCTGATATCTGAAATGTTTAAAGCCAAACACAATTCCCCTCCGATTTCCCAGTTTCTATGATTAATATTTCTTTCCCCCTAATCACTAAAGTTTAAATTTGTAAGTTATCTCTGAGTCAATTAACTTTTTTCAAGATGTCATTCAGATTGTTCCCTTTTCAATCCTGCAGCCATCATGTTAGTGATTTTACCATGTCAGTCTTCTTTAAGCATCAATTTTATCCTCCAGTAGTGAAAACTTACATTCGTATAACACTGTGACATTTCCAAAGCCAACACACCTATTTAATCCTCACAAGTGCCTTATTACCCTATTTTGGAGATAAACTGAGGTTTAGGGTAAAACTACCCAGTGTCACACTCAAGCAGTAATTCTGGTCTTCTAAACTGAAGACTAGAAAATTTTGCTCAAAATCACAACTGTTGTTTCCTGTAACAGCAGCCACTGGCTGCTAAATATTGTTTAACTCCTTACCCTGCTATTCATGGCCTTCCTGCAGCATTTTCCACTGTTCTAGGTAGACTTTAAGCTTCAGCTGTGAAAAGACTTCTGTGTTCTTTAAATGTACTGTTTGCTTTCGCAAAGTTTTTGCTCATGCCATTTACTGTTTTGGTGATAACTTTATCTCCTCATTTTGTACTAGAAGGAAACCACTCCAATTTTTTAAGATTTATTTATTTATTTATTTTAGAGAGAGAGAGAGAGAGAACGAGAGAGCACACAAGCAGGGGGAGGGGCAGAAGGAGAGGGAGAGACTCTCAAGCTGACTCTGACTCCCTGCTGATTGTGGCGCCTGATGCAGGGCTTGATCTCACCACCTTGAAACCATGACCTGAGCTGAAATCAAGAGTTGTCCACTTAACCGACTGAGCCACCCAGGCGCCCCAAAACCATTCCAGTTTTTGTTACTCTCTGAAAGATAAGTCTTTTTTTTTTTTTTAATAAAGATTTTTATTTATTTATTTGACAGAGATAGAGACAGCCAGCGAGAGAGGGAACACAAGCAGGGGGAGTGGGAGAGGAAGAAGCAGGCTCATAGCGGAGGAGCCCGATGTGGGGCTCGATCCCAGATCACCGGGATCACGCCCTGAGCCGAAGGCAGATGCTTAACCGCTGTGCCACCCAGGAGCCCCTGAAAGATAAGTCTTTTCTTCCCCAGTTGCTCTCAGAATTTAAGAATAAAGTTTAAGGACAAAGACATGACAGTTGAAGAGCCGAGGAGAGTGATTGACTAGTGAGCTAATTACTATTTCAAAGGACAGTGATAGACCACAATATCTTACTCTGATTATGTAGTTATTTTATACTCCACTCAGAATTTGCCCATTTCTGTTTCTTCTTTTTCCATGTGTCTTTCTTCGTCTTCCTACTCCTTCTTCCCACTCTTACATTTATGTCCTTCTTTCTCTCTCTACCACATTTTTTTCTTTTCCAGGTTTTATAAAGTAGTTTATC
Organism: Ursus americanus; assembly: GCF_024610735.1. Classification (NCBI taxonomy): domain Eukaryota; kingdom Metazoa; phylum Chordata; class Mammalia; order Carnivora; family Ursidae; genus Ursus; species Ursus americanus. The sequence goes on along the minus strand of NC_142138.1, from coordinate 57,440,270 downwards.
TTTTTATTGAAAAAAACGAATCTCACCAGATTTTTGCTTCAAAATTTGTTATAACAAGAATTTTATTTTTAAAAAATTGAATTCAAGTTTTCTTTCTATAAAATTGGGTTTTATTGGTTGCTCCTTTTTCAGGTCGTTGAAGGATTAAATGAATTACTGTTTACAACAATACCTGGCATGAAGTAAGCGCTCCATAAAGGCTAGTTTTTACTGTTGCAGTTGTTCATTTGTTTAAAAAATATTAACCAGCGTCTACTATGTGCTGAGCACTTCGCTAGATTTTGCAGGTGTAGAGGCAAAAGTGAGTCCCTGCTCTCAGAGAGCAAACTGTATTGGAGAAGATAGATGAATGAACACATTTAATAGAGCACAGGCATTATGTATGTAATGACATTATCTTTGATCTTTATAACTGTTTTGCAGAATATTTTTAAAATGAGAAATCTGAGACTCAAAGAAGACACATGGATGACATCACATAGCTAGTTAGGATCCAAACCCAGGTCTGCCTGACTTCAAAGCTCCCTTCCCCCTGTTTTCACACTGCTTCAAATTGGGATGCTTTCCACTGATACTAATCTTTGATGGTTTTGTTCCAAGCATTATTGTTTCTGTCACCCTGGAAGGCCCCATATAGCCTTACATCAGGCCGAAGCCTGGGTCACTGGCTCTTGCAGCCAAACTGCAAAGAATAAATAGAGCCCCACTGAATAGGGACTCAGTTCAGACAGTCTTTCCTCAGTTCATTTCAGCCTCCACTGGAAGACAGGCAGTTGTTGCCAAACACCTGTCAGTCAAGAACAGTGGCCTATTTGTTTGGGTTGTTGTGGTCACTGTGGTGAACATTCATCAGTCATGGGGACCATGACTATGGCATTCTGGTTTAACCAAAGAGTAAGTTCAGTCCCAAAGGCTCAGCTTGCAACAATAGCCTCATTTGAATTACAACATATTTGAAAAAGGATGTCAAACAGGCATTAATTTATGCTACAAATATTTGTTCCGGAACTTCTGAGCCTAAGGAATGTACTAGCCTTTGGGAGCTGAAAGATGAAGGAGAAACAGACTCTGTTTTTAATAAGATTTAGTAGACAAGATAAGCCGTGTGTATAAGTCACCAGAAAATACAATAGAAAGTGAGCAGTGTCAAAGGAAAATGAAAATGAAGTGCTGTGGGAGAGTAAAGGAGAAAGTGCTTTTAGCTGGAGAGCCCGGGGCGGCGGGGGCGGGGGAGCTTAGTGGAGGTGCAGACATTTTAGCTGGGCTGGAAAGGCACATGTAGCATTTTAATAAAAAAGGTATTCTAGTGGGAAAGGAGTAGAGTGATCAAAGGCATGGAGATGGGAAAGCACAGGATAAGTCTGGGGCACAGCACACTCTTGCCTTTCTCCTTCACTGGCTAATTCCATTCATCCCTCAGGTCTCAGCTCAGACCTCACCTGCACAAGGAAGGCATCTCCGACCTTCTCGAGTTGCCTTCCCCCACTTAAACTATCAGAGCATACAGTATCTATTCAGCTCATGTCCCCCTGCTACACTGTAAGGTTCATGAGCCTGGGACTGTGTATTTTCAATGTTTGTCATTTTATCCACAGTCCCGTACCAGTGCTGCACATTTTACAGGTGCCTGTGAAATATTTGTTGTGTGCATAATTGAATGTGGTCTTGTGGAACTAGAAGGTAGAGTTCATGAAGGAGAACAGCAGAAGATGCTGCTGAAAGATAGGTTCTGGAATAAAAACAGCTGACACAGAATGTTGACTACATTCCAGGGACAATTCAAAGCACCTTCTGCATGTTAACACATCCAAGCCTCCTAATAACCTTAGAAGGTTAGTAACTTATTATCTCCATCTCACAGATCAGGAAGGGATGTATTGAGAGGTGAAGTAAATTGTCTCAAAGGTAGCATGGCTGGTAAGTAGTACAGCTAGGATTTTGGTGGGGTTTTTTTTTGAGACACACACACACACACAGAGAGAGAGAGAGAGAGAGAGAGAGAGAGAGAGTGTGTGTGTGTGTGTGTGTGTGTGTTAGCAGGAGGAGCAGTGGGAGAGAGAGAATCTTGAGCAGATTCGTGCTGAGTGTGGAGCCCAACTCGGGGCTCTATCCCAGGACCCTGAGATCATGACCTGAGCAGAAAGCAAGAGTGGGATGCTCAACCGAATGAGCCACCCAGGTGCCCCAAGTACAGCTAGGATTTTTAAAACTGACTCCTCTGACCCCAGATGCAAGTTTAACCAAAGAGTATAGGCATTCTGTGGTAAAGAAGCAGATGGTTAAGACTGCACAAGATTATTGTGGAAATTCTGAAAGCCACTTAAAAAAATGACACTACCTCACTCAGCCCCAAACAGGGGGTGGCACTGCAGAAGTTTGTACCCTGGGGTGGAGGGGAAGGAGTGGGGGTGGGGTGCACGGTGGGGGCAGGGTGAAGGTGGGACTGCTTGGCTTCTCCTGGATTTGGGGTCTAGGTGGTACTACCTGCCTACCCTCTCCTATCCCATCCTAATACATGCCTCAAGCTCACCACCCAGTCTCCTGTTTTCATCATTTTGGATAGTCCCTCCCACTGCCTTGCTGTCCAAATTTTTCTCCCACAACTCAGCTCTACTGCTCCCTTCTATCAGCTACTGCTGTCGGCCTCTCTGCTGACTCCATTCTTTTGGGAACAAATCTCTTTTGTCATTAACCTTTTCTTTAGAAGCTCCTTCCATTTTTTTGCCATAATGAAAACCTGACTTTTTCTAAGTTAGCTAAGTGTCCAGCATAAATTCACAGCCTTACTCATTTGGTAATCATTTTTTCAAAGCCCACCTTCCTTGATCCTATTGCCCTGTGAGGCTATTTTCCTCTCTTTGCTTTTCTACCCTCCTCTGTCCAATTACACACTCATTCCTTAACCTCTTATAATCTGGCTTCCATCTTCACTATTCCCCTGGAACTATTTTGTCCAGATTATTCTACCACCTCCCAACTGTCAAATCCAAGGCCTCATCTTAAATCTCTTAAACTCTTAATCTCTGTGGCACAGAGCACTCCTGACCACTTGCTTCTTTTTGAAATTTTTTCTCTTTTGGCTTTCAAAATATGTTCTTTTCCTCTTCATCTTTGTTATTTATCTCTTCCTACTGTTAAAAATGATTAAAGAGACTTAGGAAAAAGCCTTGGATTTGAACACCTCATGAAGCGGACAGTCTTGGAGAACTGCAAAATGGGATGAAAGGCAGAATGCTTTTATAGGATAAAGAATAAAGAACAAGAAAGAGAAAAATGAAAGTATTTGATTGGCTGGCTGATAGTCAACCTTGTTTGGAGTGAGAAGACCCAGAACTGGCTTGGCATTTGGGGATTGGCTAAGGAATATGCTGCATTTCTGGTCAAACAGAGTGATTAAGTTTCCATTTGCTAACATGGCACCTGGGGCAGGAAAGGCTCCATTGTGGGTCTAGAAATTTATTTCAACACTACCTCTTGGACCATTCTTTCTGTTTTTTCTGTTTCTTGATGAACCATTTTGAAGGATCTGCCCTTTGCCCCCCTTCTCTCTTGCCTTTGTTGCTGTGCAAGTCTTAAACTCTCACTTTTGTATTGACGTCTCCCACACCATTTTCTTTGATCATTTCTCTGTGGATTTCCAGGCCTGCACATCCGTCTGTCGATAGGACATCTCTAGACTCTTAGACGGAGTTCATTTTCTCCCCCTGCCCCAATTGCTTTCCCATTTCACTTTCCAATTTATATTAATAACATTCCATCCATCTGGATGTAAACCTCTCTCTCCATAGCTCTCAGTTTCATTCAGACACAAAGTCCTGTAAATTCTACCTCCTAAAGTTCCTTCTCTGCAGTGTGAAGTTCAGTCTCTGAAGAGAACATTCCAGACCTTTCACACTCCAGCTTCATTCCAGCCTCATTTCCTGCATTGCCACCTAACAAACTTGGCTCTGCTGGCTCTGGTAATCCCCCTGAAAATTACACAGAAGCATACAGTGAATTTTCACTCTCTGTGCTTTATTTCGGCTCTGCTCGTAACTTTTATATTTTGGATCTCAGGTTCAGAAGGTTGAAGTATTGACGCTCTGCAGTTCATGACATACTATCATAACTGGCCTTTCCAAAGTCCTTCCACCTGTTATTTATCTGTGCATTGCCCCACAAACTTTCAATGTATTTTATGTCTATTTTTTTATTTGTTCTTGTAAAATATCTACTTTTTGTGTGTCTCTAGATTTAATTTACATCATAGATCTCATTGTGTTTCTTTTTAAATTTAGCACTATGTTTCTAAGCTCTGTCCGTGTTGTTAGTCTATTACTTCTGATTGCTGCATAGTACTTCTTGGAGTTCACCCAGCACATTTTAGCTATCCCTTGATAATGGACACTGTGAATGTTTTCTACCTGAACCCCTGGACAAGGCCAGAGTCTCATCACTACCTAACACAGCGACTCTCAACCTTATCAGACTCAACAGTCTTCCTTAAATAACTGAAGTATTATAATGTCTCCTTTATTATTCTGAAATGACATTCACAGATCATATAACCCCCAATGATCTCTGCCTCCTGATATACTCATTCTTGTGTAATCCCCTCTCCTTGAGTGTAGGCTGAACTTAATTGAATTCTTTTGAGTAGAATAGGCCAAAAGTGATGAGATGCCACTTGTTAAAATACACGGACGGCACCCCCAACGACGCATAGCTTCACAGCCCCGAACCAGGAAGCGGTGATTCGATATATAGAGTCAAGTCAGGGCCACGACAAGATACACACCGCTCAGACTACGATTTCCTTTTCTTTGTTAATGTTTAATTAATCCGTGATCTTGATCACAGGGCCTAGAGCTTATCCCTCTCTCCTTAAACTCCGCCGGCGTCTGCTGTTGCACTCCGCGAACCTTCCCCCACCAGCATGCTAACTAGGCCCCGCCCCTCCCCGCCCCGCCCCGCCCCTCCCGGCGCGTCACCGGAAGTGAGGCAGAGGAAATAGTAAAACCCGCTGGGAGCGAGGCGGCGGAGCCGTGTAGGCTGGCTGGTGGCATGGCAGACGAGGAGGAAGACCCTACTGTGAGTGACCACCACTGTTCCAACCCACTCTTTTCTTCACTCCCTGGGGTGCAGAAGCGGAGCCCGAGTTCAGAATCACTCGAGATTTTCCTTAGCGAATTCACTCGAGAGAGTTCGGGCGGTTCACGCAGTGCTAGCCTTTCCCTTCGGATTCATCTCTTAGTACGTGGGGCAGGATGTGAAGGAAGAGTAGGAAGGTGGCTCCTTGTTCTTTGCTTTGGGTCTGTATTTGCTAAACACTCTTTGAATCGCCTGGACAGTCATCAGAGGACGAAGCTAATATTTGTTAGCTCTCATTATGAACGAACACTGCAGCTGGTAACAAAACTATGTACTTACTGTAAAGTCGTGGGAAAATAATGGACCGAAAATCAGGGAACCTGGATTTCAAAATCTGTTATCTATGAGCAAGTTACTTAATTTTGAACCTCGGTTTTCGTGTCATAAAATGGGGTTAAGGCTTATTTGAGGAAAGTTCCTAGCCCTGTATAAGCAGTGCTTAGTAAATACTAGTTTTGCTCACTTTGATTCAATACCTACTCTGGTTTAGTTTAGTTTTTTTTTTTTTTTTTAATACGAACTCTTAATAGTAAAACTGTGGTAATAGGCTAACTCGTTGGTTTAAAAAAAAAAAAAAAGTATGGTCATTGAAACTCTTCCAGGAGAGGCAGTAGGATTACTTGTTAGGGACATTGTAGAAGCCATTTCTGCATGAGTGGGAAGTTGGACTGGGTAGTCTTTAAGGCTCCTAAAATGCTAAGATTTCATGATTTTTTGCTGCTTGCTTTAGGCTTTCCGGCATGATATCAGTGTTGAAAATGGAAAAAAATATTGATGTTATTTAAAGATCAAATGCAGTGCTTGACATTTCTGTATATATGTTTTAACTTACAGTTTGAGGAAGAAAATGAAGAAATTGGAGGAGGTGCAGAAGGCGGACAGGGCAAAAGGAAGAGACTTTTTTCTAAAGAATGTAAGTAATATTTGACAATGATTTAATTACAGATGATAAAAACTTTTGGACATGTCTGTTCAAAGCAGATTAATGTTTTGAATGTGTTTCTCTGTGGGGGCAATATTCTCAGATTTGCCTATAAAATTCTCTTTACTTCTGAATCGTAGATATTAGTGATTCTAACCCTAAATTAAATGTGTGTAGGTGGGTGTGTGTGTATACACTTTTTTTTTTTTAAGTGAGGAAATGTGATTAGTGTTTCAATACAGGGCCTTAGAACATACCTTTGTTACTTTTTGTGTCACTTATTATTGCAGCAGAACTCCTTTGACTACAAGTCAAAGGTTTTGATGGATCCTGGGACAGGTACTGAGAGTAAGGAATTAAGTTGGGGCTTTGGAATAAGGCATTGGACAAGATAGAAAGGTGATGAACAGTGTAAGATATTATAGTGACGTAGAGATTATAATGTACTGGTTCTCTAGTGTATTCCCTCAGTAGACAGGTTTGGCTCTTTTTGGCAGCAGCAAGAGGGAGAGCTGCTGTTCCTAGTGATGGTCAAAGCCAGCTCCTGAAAGGCACTGTGACAATGTGCTCTCCAACCTGGGTCCTTTACACATAGTTATGGCTGACTGTTGACAGATGAGACAACACATGAATACATGGTTTATTTATGCTGGGTCAGACAAGTGGTTCCCAAATGCTCCTGAAACTGTAGTCAGTAGGTCTTTATATTTTTATTTTTTTAATGACTCAAATCCTCCATATCTCAGTTTCTCACCTAAAGCTGACCAATCCTTAATCCATCTTTGATACTGTTTACTTCATTTGTATGTGTTTTTATTTCTTGTATCAGCCTAAGAAGGGGATTTCCACACCAGAGCATCCCAGGGTGATGTTTGCATTGTCAGTTCTCAGCAGAAACCTTTGTTCTACTTGGATTGCTTTATTTTTGTGATGATAAGAATTTGGAATCTTCACAGCCTTCTCCTTGTCTTACCTGAATCTTGATATACCTTACTGGCCAAGATCTGTTCTCCTAAACTTTTAAAAAAATTTTTTTGCTACAATAACACAAAGTTTCAAAGCATTCATTGGCATTTGTTTGTATCTTTACAAACCCTTTAACCAAATGCAACTTACATACTGGTGAATTATGCCCGTCAAAATGTTAATGACAAAGTATCTTCCTCAAATATTTAAGGAATAATCATAAGCTTACAATGGAGAATCCTGGCAGATAAGTAATGTCTAAAGTATTAGCCAAATGATCAAAGTCAGTATCACCAGTAATATATATTAACATCATGTACCTCTAATATGATGCATTAAGAGGGCACATCACCTCTATGGTACCCTTTCTAGTAATGTGTAACCACAGTCTAATCATGAGAAAACACCAGACAAACCCAAATCGGAGAACATTCTACAAGATCATTAACCAGTGTCCTTCCAGAGTGTCAAGGTCATGAAAGATTAGAAAGGTATGAGGAACTGTCACTGCTTAGTGGAAAGCAAGGAGGCATGATAACTAAATAGTGTGGGATCCTGAAATAGCAAAAGGACATTAGTTGAAAAACTGGTACAATCTGAGTAAGTTCTGTACTTTTATCAGTGTTAATTTCTTAGTTTTGATAAATGTCTATAAGATGTTAACATCAGGGGATGGTGGATATAGGGTATTTGGGAGCTCTGTACTGTTTTTGCAACTCTTGTATAAGTCTGAAATTATCTCAAAAAGGAAAAGGCAAAAAATTTGTCAGAATCCAAAAGGGAGAAAAAATATTGGCTCTTGTGTTTGTTTTGTACCCCCTGTATCTGGACCTAAAGGCTCTTGCCAGTTTAAACCCTAGGTATACCTCTATCCCAGCCTGCCTTCCAAATCACCCCTTTCTTTTCCTCCCTAGGCCTGGTATACCTAATTCTCCTTTCAGTTCGACCAGCTTTTGCTTATCCTAAATAGCAGTTATTCTTAATGTACTCATTTCTTTAGAAGTGTCCTGGGGTTTTGTTTGTTTGTTTTGTTTTGTTTTTACTGTATTTAAAATAAATTGTACTAGTCTTAAATGAACAGCTTGATGAATTTTATGTATTTACACATACTTATAACCACCACTCACTTCAGGATACAAAACATTTCCAACCTATGACAGGGTTTTGTTTTGTTTTGTTTTTTTTTAACATTTATATACCCCTTTCAGAATCTGATAAGAGTTGATTATTCTTTGCAGAACAATGCACACACACAAATAATATATAAAATTTTTGCATATAATTTCAGAAGGGTTCAAGGATTTCTCAAAGCCTGTCCATAGACTAACTGGGGGTTTATAGACTATAGGGTAATCCATATGGATCCTTAACTACCTTAAACTGTCTTAAACTACCATGAAGTGTAATACCCTTGAGGGTAGGAATATAGACTCTGGAGCCAGATCAGCTGCCTTCAAATGTGGGTTTCATCTCTTACTATCTGTGTGACCTTGGGTAAATCATTTAGCTCAGTGCCTCAGTTTTCTCACCTAAATGGAATAGGAATAATAATAGTATCTACTAAAAAGGATTGTTGTGAGGATTAAATGAGTTTTATTTTTATTACTCTGTATTAGAATTTTTTTTCTCTTTTGCATTTTCTATGGTTCTTTCAGGTGAAGTCTGAAAGGACTTTGTTAGCAATGCATTGATTTAGGGAATGACATATCAAGATTCTACATAGTTTGCTTTCTCCATTTGATTACCCTGTTCTTCATATAAGAAGTAATTGAAGCACTTTCTCTCATGTCCTTTTCCCTATGTTAGTATAAGAAAGCATTTTGCCTTCTCTTTTCCAATGCCCCCCTGCCCTCCCCTCACCACACACCATATACACCAGAACACTCCCAGTAAGGGCTGAGCCATTGCTACTCATCCTATCACTGCCATAGAGTTTCCTACTTCAAGTTATTCCAGGGTCGTTGGTGAATAGATACTAGAGGTTAGGGAAAGAATATTGATGTCAGGGTTCAGTAGCTGGGAGGGAACAGGAGTTCCTACTAGGGAAGGAGAGATAGGAACAGTTAGTTATGAGATTGTGGTTAAAATCTTTTGCACCAAGGTCCATACTTGCAGATACAACGTAAATATGTTTTTACAAGTATCTTCTCTAACTTGGTCCATTTCTAATTTGAAAAAAGTATTGGTAAAATTGTTAAATGTATTCATGTAAACAGAAATGATCGTTCTTTTACAGTGCGATGTATGATGTATGGGTTTGGGGATGACCAGAATCCTTATACTGAGTCAGTGGATATTCTTGAAGACCTTGTCATAGAGTTCATCACTGAAATGGTAAGATTTTTTTGTAATTGGTCTTAGTTAATTGAGTAATAGATTTGAAATTCTAACTTTTAGTTAAGGCTAGAGCTATGCCATCCTTTTGAAATAAGCTTATCCATTTGAGTGCCTTTTTGTGGAAGTTACTGATTATTATTTATCATTAAAGATACATAGATATGTAAACATACACACATGTACATATGTATATGTACACATAAAATATTCTACCCTCTCCTGAATTTCATTTATAAGGACATAATTATAAGATCCTTGAATAAAATTTAAAAATATTAACCATAATGCCATCATCTAATGTAAGTTTCTCCCTTCCAGAGTCGATTTAAATGTATACAATGCTGGGGCGCCTGGGTGGCTCAGTCGGTTAATCATCTACCTTCAACTCAGGTCATGATCTCGGGGTCCTGGGATCGAGCCCCACATTGGGCTCCCTGCTTAGCAGGGAGTCTGCTTCTCCTTCTCTCTGCTCATGCTCTCTCTAATAAGTAAATAAAATCTTTAAAAAAAAATGTATCTAATGCTTACATAGTGGTAATCATGGTAAACATTTTTAACTCAAAATTTTACAGTACATACTTCCTATATTCTAATCATAATTATTTTAGTTCAGTAAAATTCATTGAAATTGTTTTCTAATATATTTAACCTTTTCTCTCTTGTATAAGTTATTTACAGATTATTAAGTGAATAGATAATTTTGTATGACCGTATTCGTGAAATTTCCTCCCATATCCTCCTTGGATATATTCACAGGGATGGAAATACTGAGTTTGGTTGTGTTCCTTTGAATTTTTACCCTGTGTTATTATTTCCTTAGTACAGAATAATAGAAGTAAAATTCCTGTGTCAAAGAGTATGCATTTTTAAAAATTCTTTTCCATTTATTACTGTAATACTGATTAAATTTAGGGAGTATAAAAAGGTGCAGGAAAGGGGCACCTGGGTGGCTCAGTTGGTTGGGCATCTGCCTTCGGCTCAGGTCATGATCTCAGGGTCCTCGGATCAAACCCCGCATCAGGCTCTGCTCAGTGGGGAGTCTGCTTCTCCCTCTCACCCTCCCTTTATGCCCTCTCCCTCTCTCTCTCAAATAAATAAAATCTTAAAAAAAAAAAAGTGCAGGAAAGAAAATATAAATCTCTAATCCTTCCACCTAGAGACAACTTATGCTGAGATTTTGGTGAATATTTTCTTGTTTTTTTGCACATATTTTTAAACTTCATTAAATTGAAATCGTATAGTATATTTAGTCCTAGAGCCTGCTTTTTCATATAAGTTGAACTCTGTCCCCCATGTCCTTGCATAACACTCTATAATATTTTTAATGGCTTCATAATATTAATTGAATGGATGTGCCCAAATTTATTTAATGCCTTACTAAATACTTAGTTTCCCCTTTTTTAGTCATTAGAAATAATGCTATGATGAACCTTTGTTTTTTAAAGATTTTATTTATTTGAGAGAGAGTGAGAGAGAGAGAACGAACAGGGTGGGGGGCAGAGGGAGAAGCAGATCCCCCACTGAACAGGGAGCCCAATGGGCTCCATCCTGGGTCTCCGGGATCATGACCTGAGCCAAAGGCAGAAGCTTAACTGACTGAGCCACCCAGGCACCCCAAACCGTTGTTTTTATACAGGATGAATATATGATAGGAGATGAGATTTATTTGAATTTAATAAAACCTACCACTATTTATCAACTACTGAGACAGAAAGCTTAAATGAAATGTGCAGTTACAAAGAAATTATAGAATTATTTTATAAAAATGAAGATAAAAGCTACATAGATCAAAAAAGAATCGATTTGATAGTTTCAGTGTCCTTAGTATTAAAAAATGTCTATAAACCATTAGAGAAACATTCCTATAACACAGTAGAAAGTGGACAAAGGACTTGAATAGGAAGACAATTCACAAATGAATAGCTATAAAAATTAGAAGAGAAGATCTTCACTCTCATCAGTATAAAGTAAATGGAAATTAAAAATAAAATATTATATTTGTTTTAAGTTAATTTAATTTTTTTTCTTTGTAATAGACTCACAAGGCCATGTCAATTGGAAGACAAGGTCGGGTACAAGTTGAAGATATCGTCTTCTTGATTCGAAAGGACCCAAGGAAGTTTGCTAGGGTTAAAGATTTGCTTACTATGAATGAAGAATTGAAACGAGCTAGAAAAGCATTTGATGAAGCAAACTATGGATCTTGACACCTGTACTTTCTGAAGTTTCATTATCTTCTGAGGAAACCATATATAATAACTGTATATTTCCCACAGTGAGGTCCTGATATCTAGCCATTATATGCAAGATGGAGAAACACAAAGTTTTCTGCTTTTATTTTCATGTCTTCAATTTTAGAGTGATATTTGAGCCTTGAATTGCCTGCCCTTATATGACTATACTTGAATTACTTACTGGGTTTTAATGACCACATGTAAGTTGAAGTACCTTGCAAACCATGCAGTTCCTTCTGACTTTTGACTGTAAATGATGAAGTAGTATTTATGTATTGGGTGTATTTGTGCCATTGTAGGCTATACCATAGGTGTTTAATATATGAAATTTATAGGGCACCTTTGACTATGATTGCTAAGATGTGTTTCATGTATTCTAAAGTTTTTAGACTACAGTAGTCTGAGATTATTAAAAGATAGTTAACTGGTTTGTTTTTTTAAAGAGAAGATGATACAAGAAAATAATAGTCTTTTGTAGGAATGTTTATCTAAGATATTTGTTTTTAATATTCTTTAGATTACAAGAATGATTTATTTTTTAAACTAAAAGTTTCATGTGAATTCTTCCGTATTGGAAGGCTTTTGATTTAAAACCTTTTGGGCTTATAATGTACTAGTTGTCAAGTTTTAAGAGATCTCATTTTCCCAGGTCAAATTAAAGCTTTCTAAAAATAAATCCTTTCAGTAGTAGGAATGGTATTGCTTAAAAAGCTGATGGCAGGATAAGCATTTGGGATAGTGTTTTATTAACATATTTGTTAGTACTTGTTCATTGTGGAAATGTGTACTTGACTAAAACCATATATGGCTATGGAAACCACTTTTGTAGTTCAGGATATGCAAGTTTTGTGTGTGTTTAGCTTATTGTATTAAATTATTGCACTTAGTTTAAAATAAGGATTAAAACTGCATTTAAAGGGATCACTGATTATTATTCTTTCTGAAAAAATGTTTTGTGTGCTGCTTATAAACATTATAAATCAGCATGTAGGAGAATTTCACCTTCTTAATCTGTTGATGCAAGGAATAAAGTGAAAAAGTAGACTAATAATTGAATTTGACTATGTGATTTATAAGCTTTTTCTCCCCATTACTAGTACTATAATTCTGGCTGCTTAATCTCATTAAAAACTTTGTTTCTATATTCTTGTAATCCTCCTGAATTGATAATGAGATTCAAGATAGCTGGACTGATCTTTTTGTTATTTAAAGAAGTAAAAACCGGGGCACCTGGCTGGCTCAGTTAGTGGAGCATGGGACTCTCAATCTCAGGGTCATGAGTTCAAGCCCCATATTGGACATGGAGCCTACTTTAAAAAACAAACAAACAATTGAAAAGCTACTCCAGTCTAAGCTGGGATCAAGAATGTGAGTGGGGGGGCGCCTGGGTGGCACAGCGGTTAAGCGTCTGCCTTCGGCTCAGGGCGTTATCCTGGCGTTCTGGGATCGAGCCCCACATCAGGCTTCTCCGCTGGGAGCCTGCTTCTTCCTCTCCCACTCCCCCTGCTTGTGTTCCCTCTCTCGCTGGCTGTCTCTATCTCTGTCAAATAAATAAATAAAATCTTTAAAAAAAAAAAAAAGGATGTGAGTGGGATAATAACATCTCAGTATATCGCTATTTTTGCTAATCAGGGTGTACTTCACCCTGAAGAAAGAACTGGTAAAAATTGGCACTAGGGGAACTATCCTGGTACCTGTCTTAGTTAGCTAGGACTGCTGTAACAACATATCAGACTGGGCAGCTGAAACAACAGAAATTTATTTTCTCACAGTTCTGGAGGCTGGAAGTCTGAGATCAGGGTGCCAGCATGGTTGAGGTCTGATGAGGGCTCTTCCTGGGTTGCAGATAGCTACCTTCTCCTCGTGTCTATACTTGTCTGAGGGAGCTCTGTTGTTTCTTCCTCTTTTTATAAGGGCGCCAGTTCTGTCAGATCAGGGTTCCACCCTTATGACTTCATTTAACCTTAATAGCCTCCTTAAAAACCCTGTCTCCAATCTAGTCAGATGGGAGGGGAGGTTAGGGCTGCAACATGACAAATTTCAGGGGGTTACATTTCAGTTTATAGCAATGCCATTAATCTTACTATGCTAGTGACCCTGGCATGTAAGAAGTTTTTTATGGGACCTTGCATGGTAGGTTGCAAGTGATAGAACTTGATTCAAAAATAGCAGAAGTAGGAGAGAGGAATTTATTGGTTTATCCCAACCGAAACAAGGGAAAGTAGGAATGGAGTTGATTCCCTAGGGTTGACTGGATATAAGAACTTGAGAACCCAAGACTCTGTCCATCTTTATCTTAATTTTGGTTTTATTCTCTCAGGAACCTCAGTGTGTCAAGGGAACATGGTAACAGTTCTAGGGTTTCCATCCATACAACTGATAGAAGGAGCTACTTCACTTAGCAATACAGAAGATCCCCAGGAGGGGAGGGGAGGAGGTAAGAGCTGGGTACTATTAGCAACAAAGGGAAAGAGGCTGTGCAGACGAAAATAACAGATGTGCACTGACTTGCTTCATGAGGTTACTTAATTGAACTCTAATAGGTAACATGGCTCCCTCCGAATGTCTAGAGCTACCCTATGTAATGTGGTAGCCCCTAGTCACATGGGACTATTTAAATTTATTTCACTCAAATTAAATGAAACTAAACCTTCAATTCCGCAGTTGTGCTAGCTGTGTTTCAGGTGCTCATCAGTCCCATGGCTAGTGGCTGCGGCAATAAACCGCAGATGCAGAACATGTTTCCATCATCACGGAAAACTATTTGGGACAGTGCTGATCTGTAGTGTGCAGGTGCTTTTTCTTAATTCAATTCACTTAAAACAACTTACTACGAAAAATCTCAAGTATACACAGTAATAGAATAATATGAGCCCCCATCTTCAACAATTAACTAAACTTTGCCAATTTTAATGTCTTTATCTATTCCCCCAACTTTTGGGGGGAAAGGGGCAGTATTTTAAGGCAAATCCCAGTTTTCATTGTATCATTTTGACTATAAATACTTCAGTATATCATCTCTAACAAAAAGTTTTAAAAGGTAGCCCGAATACTATTAGTACAAATATACAATACAAAATTATACAAATATACAATACAAAAATTAGTACTAATTCTTCAATACCCCATTTAACACCCGATTCCTGTTTAAATCTCCTAGTTTGTCTCAAAATATCTTTTAGAGTTTGTGTATTTGTTTTTTATTGCTTCTGTAACAGATTACTGTAAATTTAGTGACTTAAAACAACAAAGTCATTATCTTACCAGTTCTTTAGGTCAGAAGTCTAACATGGGCCTCACTGGTGCTAAAATCAAGGTACTACATTCCTTTCTGGACTTTCTAGGAGAGAACCTGTTTACTTGCCTTTTCCAGCATCTAGAGCCTGCATTCTTTGGCTCTTAGTCCCCTTCTGTCTTCCAAGTTAGCAATGCTGCATCTTTCTGATCTTTCTGCCGTAGTCCTCTCTCTCTCTGACCCCGGCTGGGAAAGGTTCTCTACTTCTAAGGACCCATGTGATTATATTGGACCCATCTGGATAACCCAGAATAACCTCCCCATTTAAAAATCCTTAACTTAATCACACCAGCAAAGTCTCTTACCTTGTAAAGTAACATATTCACAGGTTCTGAGGATTAGGATGTCGAGGTCGTTGGGAGGGGCTGTTATTCTGCCTCCCACAGGCTGTTTGCAATAAAATCTAAACAAGGTTTCACCCATTGCACTTGGTTACCCATTGCCTTGGATAAATCTAAATTTCTATTAATCTCCAATAGCTCTTCCTCTCCCACTTGTTTAAGTGAGGCTCTCTCTTTAAAAAATTATACTTTTTTTTTTTTTTTAGCTAGCATGTTTATTTGATGCTGAACCAGAATAGCTGATATAATTGATGATTCACTGAGACTGGTTTTACTGTATTTAAACTGATTTTCTTAAGCAAAAGCTGTAATATTCTAAGTGTAGAAATTTTTAAATGGAGCAATAGCTCACTTGGCTTCTCATCAGTGGAAAGAGGTAGTGTCTGGGGAATCAGTTGGCCACTTCCCAAGAGGCCTCAGGAGGTTGTATTACTTGGGTGAATGTGTAGTCCAGAGTTTGACTTGCATCACTACAGGCTTGGAAACTGATTTCAAAAGCAAATGGAGAGCACATCCATCTTTCAGGGTGGACATAGAAACCAGGCTTGTAAGACCAATGTATGAACATGGATGCCAATTTACAGATGTAGGTAACACTTGCATGGGTTTGACCGGCAAATTCTTCCCTACCCTGGGCAGACAATGTGGGAAATGAAAACATGAAAATGAAGGTGAATCAGAATGAGGGGAATTAGATGAATGCACTGCCTAGAGCATCAGCTAAGAGAAGAATAAAGTTTACACAGAAACAGGAAGAATGGCTCCCCAGGCCCTGAAGCCGGGCACCCGAGTGTGTTTCCTGAGGAGCAATCTTCAAGATTCCATTGTTGCTAACACTGGAGACTTGGCTTGAGTTTTCACTTCCGGTGACAATACCCATCCAAGCATGGTCTGTTTGTGGTTTTCAGGTGGCTTTGTATATTTCTACTCTAATTCATTCACATGTTGAGCTCAGAGGTAATTCAAAGAGGGCAATTTTACTTCCAGTATCTTCAGGGAAGCTTCATAGTTGCTCCCAAGATCTGATGACACTGAGCATTGTGCCTGAAAATCAAGAACTTTTTAAGCATTCTGCCTGTATCCCAGAACCTTCCCAATTCTCTAGGCCTGGTTTTCTTAGTGTCCCTATGTTCACCTTCTTAACACAGAGACTGAGAGGGAGATGATCAGTGAGCAAGGTGTTAAATGTGTTGTTATAGGCTGCTGCTTTTCCTGGGTCCTGGTGAATGACTACATGAGCTAGACTGTTATATTATGGGATGGGATCACAGAAAACATTTTGATATATCAATAAGTATGTATTAAGCACCTGTTTTATTGGAGGCATAGCACAGATACAATTGGGCTATATGGTAGCTGGATGAATGGAATTCTAAAGTTACAGAGGTAAAGTAAGGAGCAAATTTTTTATATATTACCAGTAGACTGGTAAAAGTTTCAATCTGAACTTTTGTACAAAATCCCAATTCATGTGTAATTTGTAGCATTGAATCTTCTATGCACATGCTCACTATATTACACTTACACAGAAAGCCTGGTAAACTGCTTTAACTTGGGTGTATTCTTTTAGAATAGGAAGAATAAACGCTGAAATGTAAATCATTTGTCATTTGCCTTTGTGTGACTATTTTATTTTTTTAAAGATTTATTTACTTATTAGAGAGAGAGAGCTCGTGAGGAGGCATGCAGGAGTGGGCAGGGGCAAGGGGAGAGGGAGAGAATCCTCAAGCAGATTCCCTGCTGAGCACTGAGCACAGAGCCAACTAGGGGCTCTAGCCCACAACCTGAGATCACAACCTGAGCTGAAATCAAGAGTTGGATGTTCGACTGACTGAGTCAACCAGTGCCTCTGTGTGGCAATTTTAGATAAATAATGAAAATTTAGTAGGAGAGAGCTTATTTAGTTACTGACCAAACTCTAAAAGAAATGCTAATACTGTACTTAATTTTTCTGAAATAGGATTTTTATAAGTATTTTGGGGGCACATGACTTACAGTAAGACATTTACCTAGACTCATTTTGGTGAATCTCATGTTTTTCTTTGATCTTTCTAGCAAGTTCTACTAAATAGTTTAAAGATTATTACCAGAAAGTTATTAACTTTATCCTAAAACACCCATCAAAAATTATGATGCTTAATGTGATTTATGTATTATTAACATTTCTTAACCTATAGTTTCCTCCTTTTATGGATTTTGAGGTATGTCAATGACTTCATTAAAATGGGGTAAATATTTATTTTTTTCCAAAACAAAATATTTTTAAAATTTTATTTTTGTTTTCAATATAACATCCACGATATTTACTTATTATAAAAAAGCACATCTCTTCTATGTTGAAACAAGAATGTGTTTTTCTTTACTAGGTTTAGCCATTGACCTATAATTTAAGCTTTTGTTTAGGGGTCTGGATAGGAGTGCTGGTAGACCCAGGGGTTCTACCTACATAATCCTTGAGCTTATTTTAAAGAGAAGTGGCAGTGGTGGTATTTTGTTTGTTCTGCCAAAGCCGGCAGTACCCTGGCTCTAAAGCACACAGCTCTGTGTGTGTGTTTTTATGTGTATGTGCTCTAATAAGGAGAGTGGAGCTTTTAAAACAAGTGCTCACACCCCAGCTGAACTTCCCCTGAACAGCTTGAGGCAAGATTTCCTAATTTAGGCTTGTGCTCAGATTCCTTTCCACTATTTGGGGAAAACCAGAAACTTTTATTTCCCTTTTTAGAAATGAGATTTGAGATATTAAAAGGGGTCCACCTTAGCCTATAGGCATTTAGGTCACAAGGCACCATGAATCATTCCCACAAGTTAGAACCTGCATTTTCAAATGATGCCTAACCTAGTTCCTGATCCAGAGTAGGCACTGGATAAATATTTGGTGAATGATTAAGGCAGTACCTCAGAATCTAAGGACAGTCCTTCAACTAAGAAAGCCTTGTCCTTTCTGAACAATTTGCTGCTTTGCCACAACTAGAGTGAAAGACAAGAAGATCTAATCTTAACCAGTGTGGCTGAGTATAGAAGGAAAGGTGATACTCGAGGCTAACAGCTATTACGGTTGTGGTGTAAAATTTGATGTTACATTAGGAAGTGAATATACAGTTAATGCATTTATCACTGAACAAGTGATAAGATGCACCAGATGCCTCGTATTTCAGTGCCTAGTACCTCTCTATCCCCCATCTCCTTTTTATGGAAATACAATGGTTATGCATTTGCTTCTAACAATTCTGATGACTACTTTTTCGAAAATTTAGATGCACATAACACTATGCCACAGGATATGGTGGGGATAAACATGAATAAGATCTCTTATTCCTTCTGCTTTGTCAGAATAAGGTTCGCTTTTTTCAAGCTAAAATTTCCAGTTGATACACTGAGGTAGAGCGCAAAAAGGAGGGTTTAAGAGTCATAATGGTTAAAATCTTGGCTCCCCTGCAGATCAGCTGTTTGACCTTGGGCAAATTATTTTCCTTAATCGCTAAGATGGGAATAGTTAACAGGCATTTTAAGGGAGATGAGGAGGCTTAAGTGAGAACCTAGGCAGAGCGCTTTATTTTATGCTTAATGAATGCCCAAACAAATCTAGTACCAGATCAGGTTCTTCCTTTTGGGTAGCATCCTGCCCTTAATAGGTGGTCAAGTGTTTGTCACATTGTCCCTCATTAATAACTCTTTGTAGATCTAGTTGAAAATTTAAATAAGTAATGCTTGGTTCTTGCAAGTGGTATTGTTTGAGAATCAAGATCAAGAAGCAGATTCTCAGATGAACTATACTGGCATAGAGTATACTGGCATTTCCTGGATATGTCTGCCCACTTTTTCAATTTAAACATTCTGTAAAATTTTGTCTTTTTTTTTTTTTAATATCGGGACCCTGGGTAACATTAACTTGTGTTTATATTTATTTGCCTGTCACTTATCACTGAGAGCGTTCTTAATGAAGACTTTCTTCCAGGAGTTAATCAGGACTAGGCAGTATAAGTTTTGCATAAACTGTTTTCCCTGAATTTGTAAATATTTTTCTTAGAACCTTTCCCTCACACTGTCGCTTCTTTTATCTTGAATTGGATTAAATTCTTCCTGTTCAGAAATGTTTTTGATGTTTACTATTACCACTCTCTTTTATGTCCTTTCCCCCAGTTGAGAGGCCAGCTCATTCTTGGCATTTGGCGTTTATGAGGACGAGGCTCTTACAGGTTTGTATCACTTTATTCTTAGCTCTCCTACATGGTTATACCCACCGAATGCTCAATTCAGCTCGGTGAAGCATCACGTATATTTGTGGAATACTACTGCACCGGTGGGGTGGGAAAGTGAGATTCCGTCGTCAAGGAGCTTACAACTAAAAAGGGTAGTGAAAAAACAGACCTGTGAGCCTGTTAAGTAATTGGAAAATGCTCGGAGGCATATCAGCATCACAAAAGGAGAAATCCAGAATGGGGCAAATAAGCTGCTGGTTTTCAGAGAGGAAGTGGGGCCTGCAAAAGCGGAGAGACGCGGAGGAGGCCAGATTTATTTCATTACCCTTTATTAATAAACTGTCGGGGAGGAATACTGAGACGATTCTAATGCGCAGATGACTTCTCGATTCCGAGGCCCCCTCAGCGCTATTTCGGGACGCAGGGTCACCGGCCGGCGACGGGTTGCGTCCCCGTTGCAGGTCCCTTACCCAATCGCCAGGCCAGCTTTTCCTTCGAGTTCAGCCGGTCCTTGGAGGGCCGGCCGGGAGCGCGTCTATCTAGGCGGGTCCCCACCTCCCCAAGCTTGGGCCCGCCCAGCCGACTCTCCCTTTGGCTCAGGCACCTGCCTGGCCGCCCCTCGGCGGGGTCCTGAGGCGCCTCGGAGAAGCGCGGTGATTGGCTGCGGCTCGGGGCTGGAGCTCGGCTCCAGCGCCGCTTGACAACCGCAGTCCGCCAGGCTGAGCGGAGCGGTCCTTCGGGAGGGGCAGACGCGGGGGAAGGACGGACTGACGGTCTGATGGATTGACGCGCGGGCGGCAGGAGAGAGGACCGACGCCAAGCACACACACAGACCTCCGCCCTAGCGCTCCAGCCCCAGCCCGGAGGCGGCCGTGTCGGGGCCCCATCCGCCGGCCTCTCAGCCGCTTTCTTCTCAGCCGCTTCTCTGGACTCGTCCCGGAACCCTCAGGTGAGTGACTCCGGGAGGCGGAGGCGGGGTCGGCCGCGGCGCACCTCGGGTTGCCATGGTCACCGGTTGCCACCTGTCACCACCTAACGGGGCTCCAACCCAGGCAGCCCTTGGCCCGTAGGGCGGCGTTTGCGGCCCGGGAGAAGGGTCTTCGGGTAGGCTTCGGTGCCGCCTGGGTGGGGACCGGGGTCGTGGGTGAGGCCCCGGCGCCGCCGGATGAGGACCTGGGAACTGCCTGCCCCTATTTGGAGGCCGCCGTTCCTGAACCACACCTTCCCCCGTCTGCCGGCCGGGCTCTGGGGCAGAGCGACGCCCCTAGCCCTGGCGCTGTCGGCCCCCGAGCGGGGAGCGAGCGCAGGGTTGGTGCCCACCTCGCTGCTGCTGAGAGGCGGGAGGGGGCTGGCCGCGCGGATTCTTCCTTCCTCGCCCCGCTGCCAAGCCCTGGCGAGAACTGAGGGGCGCGTTCGCGTCCCTGTCTGGGCACGCCTTGGCCAGGAGGAGGGGAGGAAGCTGCGGGGCTGGGAGCCGAGCCGCGGCGTGGGGCAGCTCCGCGGGGCCGGCTTTGGCCTTATCTTACGTCAGTGGTCTGTGGTAGCAGCCTTTGGGGGTCTGGGCGGGGGGGCGGGGAAAGGGATAGCGACTGGGTTTGGAACCGGGCTTTGCTGGGGCGGGGGAGCGCCTGCGTAGGAGACGCGGGAGGCTGTAGAACTCATAGGGTTCAGCTGGTCCCGTGTACTGGGGAGAAAGAGATTGGGGCTGAAGCTCTGGGGCGAGGCCTTGGGTAAAAGGGGCGAGGGCAGGAGTAGGCAGGGGCAGCATTTGACCAGCATTTGATTTTTATTCTTCTCTATACCCAGACATGCAGTCAGTAATCATGCACGGTATCTGAGCGGAGCGTTTTTGGCAACTTGGTTCTCTGCATAATGAAAGGAGAAGTCTTTGTTCCACCCAGATGCATAGGTTGTGATCTAACACTTATTTCCCTCCCTTTGTTGTAGACTTCATAGAATGCATCAAGAAGTTAATGGCACAGAAATTAACATGCAGGCATTAAATATACTACAAATCTTTTTTTTTTCACAGTAAATCCAAGTAGAATTTTTTTTTTTTGTCTTCAGTATTGGCATGAGTTGCATTGAATTTTTACTAGAAAGAAGAAACGCCTAAGAGCCCATTTTCCTTTATATGGCATATTCTCGCGGTCTCATTTACAAGGAAGAATTAATGAACAATTTTACTTTAGGTTTTGGGGGTAGATTGCTTCCACACGGGAAAGAAAAAATATTATACAGTGAGGGAAACAACAAGCAATTAAACCATTAATGATATATTGCCAGGTTAAAAAAAAAACCACTCGAACTCAGATGTCGTTATAAATAGCAATTTTTTGTGAAAGGATTTTAACATGTTTATCTCTCCCTCCTACCTCCCAATTCTTTTTTTTTCCTCTCTCTCTCTTTTTTTTAAAGCCAGTATTAGGAATATATCATAGGAGAACAGGGGTGTTCTCCTAAGGTCCTAGTTACATAATTGTGTTCAGCCTCTTTTTCTGTTTGTGATTTGAGTTTATCAGTTACAGAATGGACAGCATGTGGTATGGTTGATAGACACGCACACACACTCACTCTGCAGTTTGAGAAACACTTCAAAATAAGTATGAAAAGATGCAGTTTTCCTTAGTATATCGGTAAGCTGGAAATCAAATTGCCTGGATTTAAGTTTCATTTTGCTATTGGTTACAATATATTTGCTATTGATTACATTACTACTTATCCTACTGTTGAGTCTAATATCTAATTTGTAAAATGGTAATAATACCTGCTATCATTTTTGTCTGGAATGAGCTCTTAAGTTGAACAAAATAATCTATTTGAAAGCACTTTGGAAAAAATTTAAGGCATCTGTTGATTACGTTAAATAGAGTGGGGCATTGGCAAGGTTAATTAAAATCCTCTGCATGATCTACTTAGCATTTTGAGGTCCAGGACCTTATTTCTTAACAATGGCCTTATAGGGCTCACAGGAACTATTAAGGTGTATCTTTACTCTTTGATGGAAGTTCTTTATTACTGTGGTGACATTGAAAAAGGGTGTTTCCTTCCATATGTTTGCACAGATTGCTTTCCTGCTTTCGGTAAGATGTTCTCAAATTTAGAAAATAAGGGTATGGATATTCTGACTTGAGTTTCATTTGGTATTAAGAAATCCTCAGTGTGGGGGTGCCTGGGTGGCTCCGTTGGTTAAGCGTCTGCCTTTGGCTCAGGTCATGATCCCAGGTTCCTAGAATCCAGCCCCGAATCTGGCTCCCTGCTCAGCGGGGAGTCGGCTTCTCCCTCTGCCTCTCCCCCTGCTTGTGCTCTTTCTCTGTCAAATAAATACATAAAATCTTAAAAGAAATCCTCAGTGTGGATCATTGCTTCTTGAATAATCAAATAGTATATCCCCTTTTATCTATGCTTTTCAAATAGTATTTGTGCTGTTAGAGATAAGCTGCAGTGTGCCAAGAGATAAATCTGTGGTCACATAACATGGCACTCACTTAAGAAGTGGTTATCAATTTCACTTGAAAACTTGGATAAAAAATACTGTTTTTATATTAGAGCACGAAACGATGACATGGAGAATGTAGTCACACTAATTTCTAAGGTAAAATTCAAAGACTTCAAAGAAATTTCATGCTTAAGGGCTCCTGGGGATGTGTTCAGTTTTTTCTGCCCTTATGGAGAAAAATTTAAGAAGCATTGCCTTAGACTTACTCAGCTAATGAATGGCAAATCACTACATAGCACAGGAAATAAGTAGAATTCCAATTTCTAAAACTTTGACATTAGGCTCTTTATCCTGATGATCCCCTCTTGTTGGAGGGGGTAAATATCAGAATGTTATAGTGGAAAGGTCAAAGGGTTTTAGTCCTATAGACCCTGTCATCCCTCTTGCTTCTGCACTTTTTGGAGTGTGACCTTAGACAAGTACCTAACGTACCTGAGCATTAGTGTAATTTTCTGTGAAATGAAATTATAGAGTTGTAAGAATTTTATAAATACTGTATGGGAGTATTAAAGGGCCTGGCATAGTAAATGCACAATAAATGTTAGTACCTTTTCTTTTACTGTCTCTGCATATTAGGATATTAACAATCCCTCAGTTCATTCTTAACAGGAAACCCCATTACTCCTCTGAACTTCCGTGGCATTTTATTTATAATTCTTTGATGGTGTTCTTTATATTTTATGCATATTACCTTTATATAGAAGACTCGAATCCAGGTCTTCAGACCCCAAATCCAGTGCTGGCCCATACCTAAGGATACTTTTTTTTCCATGTAGTACTGAGACCATTACATTGAATAGCCAAAGCTTATATATTTCAACTGATTTTTCTTCCTTTTTGTTCTGAGTTTGTTTCTGTTTGGGTGAAAAGCTGTATTTTACAAAATGCCACACACTGCCTTATAAACCTTTGTTTTGTGTTTCATCTTTTAGTTCACCATAGTAACTCAGTCATTGTATCCCTGGGAGGCAGCATGGTGCTAGCACAGAGTAGATATTCAAATATATATATATTTATTTTTACTGGGGGGAAGATGGGGCGTGGGAAAGGTAGAGAAAGAATCTTAGGCTCCATGCTTAATTTTGCTGTAAAGCAAAATTTTGGGGTGGCTGGGTGGCTCAGTCGGTTAAGCATCCAACTATTGATTTCAGCTAAGGTCATGAACTCTGGGTTGTGAAATCCAGCCCTGCATCAGGCTCTATACTGGTCATGGAGCCTTCTTAAGATTCTCTCTCTCCCTCTGCCCCTTCCCCCCTTAAAAAAAAAAAAAAAAAGAGAAAAGCAAAATTTTTCTACTCGTGAAAAAATTATAGGAGTCCTGTTATCCATTGCTGTGTAATAAATTACTTTTCCAAAACACAGTGGCTTAAAACAACAAATATTTATCTCACTGTTTCTGAGGGTCAGGAATCTGGACACAGCCCTGCTGAGTGCCTCTGATTTAAGGTGTCTCTTAAGGTTGCAGTCAAGCTGCAGCAAGTATCTCATCTGAAGATACAAATCAGGGATGATCTCCATCCAAACTCAATGACTTAGGCTTCTGTTCCTGTGGGCTGTTGGACTGAGGGCTTTCATTCCTTGCTGGCAGTCGAGTGTTTTTTTGCCACTTGGATCTTTCCACAGGGTTGCTTCATGACATGGCAGCTGGCTTCCCCCAGAGTGAGCAGTCTGAGAGAAAGGGCACATCCCTTGCACAGGACTCAAACTGTCATCTCTTTACAAATCTTGAAAGTGACATCTCAACACTTTTGCTGTGCTTTTGTGTAGAAGTGAGTGACTAAATCCAGCCCATATTCAAGGGCCAGTGAGTACAAAAGGTTGTAAACCCTAGTGGGCTCATTGGTGACCATCTTAGATGCTGCCTTCCACAGGTGCTTTGTGGGGGGGCGTATAAAATTTTTCTGTCGTTGGAGGCATTTACGTATAGGTTGGCAGACTATCTGTTAGAGGTAAGTATTTGGATATTCCGTACTAAATAGGAGAGTGGGCTAATGTACCTTCCAACTCAATTCTGATAAATGTATAAAGGCTAAGGAATAGAAAAGCTAAGGATGGAAAACTTTCATAGGTAATTATATAGTATATATTCTATTGTACTTAATTCAGTAGTTAATGCTTATATAATTTTGGCTTTTTTGGTACATTTTCAAGTTTTTGTGACTCTTGGTTTAGTACATTTCCTTATATGTTTCTGAATGTTGACCTACTGACTTAAAGCCATTATTTTATATAGTTCAATTTTTGAAGTATACACAAATACCTTGAGTTCTGCTTTTTCCCTTTGAAAACAATAAAGTATGTGTGGGAATAAAACAAGAACATGAAGGACATTTTTAATCTATTTTAC